>NC_081155.1:15761149-16371149 GCF_012432095.1 Onychostoma macrolepis
GCTGCCATGTCATCTGCTGGTGTTGGTCCACTGTGTTTTCTGAAGTCCACAGTCAACGCAGCCATCTACCAGGAAATTTTAGAGCACTTCCTGCTTCTTTCTGCTGACAAGCTTTATGGAGATGCTGATTTCATTTTCCAGCAGGACTTGGCACCTGCCCACACTGCCAAAGGTACCAAAAGCTAGTTCAATGACCATGGTGTTATTGTGCTTGATTGGCCAGCAAACTCGCCTGACCTGAACCCCATAGAGAATCTATGGGGTATTGTCAAGACGAAGATGAGAGACACCAGACCCAACAATGCAGATGACCTGAAGGCTGCTATCAAAGCAGCCTGGGCTTCCATACCACCTCAGCAGTGCCACAAACTGATCACCTCCATGCCACGCCGAATTGAGGCAGTAATTAAAGCAAAAGGAGCCCCTACCAAGTATTGAGTACATATACAGTAAATGAAGTATTCTAATTTGTTGAGATTGTGAATTGGTGGGTTTTGTTAAATGTGAGCCTAAATCATCACAATTAAAAGAACCAAAGACTTAAACTACTTCAGTCTGTGTGAATTGAATTTATTTAATACACGAGTTTCACAATTTGAGTTGAATTACTGAAATAAATGAACTTTTCCACGACATTCTAATTTATTGAGATGCACCTGTGTGTGTGTGTGTGTGTGTGTGTGTATATATATATATATATATATATATATATATATATATATTTGTATATATATTTGTATATATATATTTGTATATAAAATAAATAAATTAGAAGTTTTATAAGTAATTTTCTACACTTTATTTATTTATTTTATTTTATTAATTTTTTAATAAATTTTTTGTCTATAATTAAATTTTTTTCTTTAATTGTCCCTTCTTCTCTTCCCTCTATTTTCCCTCTCATTTTGCTCTTGCATGGTTCTCTCAGGGTCAAATATCAACTGCTTCAGCTGCATAAAAATGCATGAATGTGTTTTGAAAAGAACAATTAACATGTCATCAACATGCCACTTAATACCAAACAATTTAATCAAGCACCATAATTTATTTGATAATAGCATATCAAAGCCCTGAATTAAGAGAGAGTTATCAAAATGAATTTCTGTGTAATTGTTGTTTACAAAATTAAATAACACATTCACTTGAACTTGAGCAAGTTTTTTTTAATTGTATATTAATTAGGGAAGAAGTGAAATGCTTGTGTGATCAAGTGTGCAGTGGTAGAATTTTTTTCAGTGCTACCAGTGTGAGAGAGTTATGATCTCTCTTCAACTTTTGGCTGAAGTTTGAAGGAAAGATTTTTTGGCCACAGTCATATCCGTCTCGACAGGACAGAAGATCTTTCGAATCTGCACAAACGTCACAGCAAAACAAACTTCCTTTGCTGGCCCCCAACTCCTCCTTTTTAATTTATTTCTACGATTTTGGCAGCGTGCATAGCTTAGTTGCACCATTCATCCTTGCCTGTCCCCCTCTCTCTGCGTTTCTCTAAAGTTTATTTCCTTCTTGCCACTCTACCCTCCTTCTCCCTTCAACCTCTATCTCATTCATCTCTGTGTTACACGCTCTGTCACTGTAATAGGAAACATTTCTCTCTATCCCTGGTAAACACTTTTAGATTTACACAAAAAGACTCAAGAGCAACACCAGCATGCAACATAAATGCCTTGTGCTCTGTATATTGTACAAGGTGCAGTGGTTAGCAACAGGTTGAGCCAGTGCTCGTAGGTGATAGGTTTAAGTCTGGCAAATCAGTTCAATCTGCAACATCACGGTAACGTCTCCAGACAGTTAATATATATGTGGGAAATACACATTCAAGTACAGCTCCTACTTGATTTGGATTCAAATTCAGATACACTACCAGTCAAAAGTTTGAAATTGGTCATATTTTTAATTTTGAAAGTCTCTTGCTCAGCAAGGCTGTATTTATTTGATCAAAAATTACAGTATAAACCGTAATATTATAAAATAGTATTACAATGTAAAATAAATCAGCATCATTACTCCAGTCTTCAGTGTCACATGATTCTTCTAATATTCTGATTTGGTGCTCAAGAAGCATTTATTGTTATTATCAGTGTTGAAAACAGTTGCTAATATTTTTGTGGAAAGGTGATACTTTTAACTCTTTCTTTCTTTTAAGATTCTTGTTTGTTTTGGAAGTAAAAGTAGAACAAACATCACAGAAAAGAAGGAGAGCCACTTTAGGTCAATATGTTGAGCCAAAGGCTAACTCTAATAAATACAATTTCAATTTTTTTTTTTTTTTTAAAGAACCCAAAGTAGGTAAAAGTCTAAGATATAAAGGCAAGCTATTCCAACACATAGGGGCCATCACTGAAAATGCCCGGTCACCCCTCAGTTTTAATCTTGTCCTAGGGACGTCTAAAATCATCTGGTTTGATGACCAGATTCTTTATTGAACTGAAAGTTTTAAAAAACAATTTCTTTTGATACAGAAATCTTTTGTAACATTATAAATGTCTTTACTGTGATCAGTTTAATGCATCATTGCTATATGTTATTATTAATATGATTAATTCTTAATAAAATATTATATTTTATATGATGCCATTATTTATTATATTTTAATACATATATTTAATGCCTGACAACAATAGTATTAAACATTATGCTTATTTAGTTCAAATGATGCTAATTTGTGATTTTTCAGTTTTTTCTTCAAGTTTTCCTATTATACTTTCTCTGCGGAAGATGTGTCTTTATTCCATGACTTTTCTCTTTACCAAACAATTTCTTGTCACTTCATGCAGTTTTTCTAATAATTTTTAAAATACTTTTCTAATACTTTTTTTTTTCTAATAAAAGGTTCTACAGAAAATGTACATGCAGAGTTAATGGTATTATAGGAGGGAATAGACATGTATTAGTCATTGGCCCATTCCCAAATTACGCCCTCAGCCCATCCAGCCCGTCTCATCCAAGTTCATACTTTTTTTCTTTCTATAGCCATTTGAACACCTTTGTAGATAAAATTCAGTTCAGTAGTTGTGGTGAAGATCCAAACAGCCATAACATTCCAACACCCACACAAGTCTCTCTTGGCCTTTACCTAAGCCATGAGATGTTATCTTCTACCTGTCTAACACAAATGGATGTGCTTGTCCCCCACTAGAAGGTGAGGACTGGACCACCAAGGCTGTGTTGATAGGGGGGTTTATACATGTCATCTGTTCAGGCAGGTATCCAGTCATTATGTGGTTGTAGTTCTGCACGCCAGCCCCTATGACACATTTCAGATGCAGGTGTCTTCTGCCATCTATGCTGAGAGACACAAATACCTAAACACACTGCACTCGTGAGTTTCTGTGCATACGAATAATCATCTAAACCTGATAAACATTTACACAGACTGTATCTGTTTGCTTCCTTCTCACGTTAACCATTGTCTCTCAGTGTGTATGTGAGTCGCAGAGGGTGTTTACTGTAATGTAGCTGTAGTGGTTTGTGGTTGTCAGGGTGGCTGAGGATGCCATTGTGGCGTTTGCTAAACAGACTTTGGTTTTCTTCACTCAACAACACATTTATGCCCACATATTTTCTCTCAGTCAGCAACACGAGAGCAGTTTAAAGAGCTTTAGTGTTTTTTATAGGTGTCCTTGATGTTCCCATGGATCTAATACTGCTCCTAATCACTTGGATTTATTAAATGGTAAACACACTAGAGTGCCTATGGTTAACAGTCTGAGCTTGTAACCTAAAGATAGCAAATTTAAAGCGTTTTGGACAATTGTGTTTCTTATAGAGGTTTTCATGGTGATGGATAACGTAAAATAGTTTTTTCCAGACCTTGTTGTTATTGTTAGCTCAAACTAAAACTATGAAAACTGTTTTTTTTGTTAATGGAAATAAAGCTGAAATAAAATAGAAATATTAGGTGAAAAACTTAAACAAAAAGAAAGAAATAAAGAAAGAAAAAGGTTATGTTACATTAGCAACTGAAATAAAATAAGCTGAAGTATTAACTAAAACTGAAAGAAATTTAAAAAAACTAATATAAAAGCACATCAAAATTATTAAAACTAAACATTTAAAAAGTGAAAGTTAATATTAATAAGTAATATTAATTAAATAATATTAAATAAAAAGAAAATATATATTAATAAATACTAGCAAATTATACTAATATAACACTTTCAATATATGCAATTATCTTTTTCTATCATTTTCATAAGGCCTGGAAATCAGCATTTTATGATTCCATTCTATACACACTTTCCAGTCCAAACGTTTTAGAAAACAAACTTTTTTTTAAAAAGTTGGTTAGGTTTCAAAAAATGAAACAATAATGATATTGTTAGTAGCTCACCCAAAAATTGTCATCATTTACTCACCCTCATGTTGTTTCAAACCTATAAGTTTCTTTCTAATGCTGAACACATAAGAAGATATTCTGAAGAATTTTGAAGAACCAAATAGTTGTTGGTCCCCATTGACTTCCATAGTAGGGAAAGAAATACAATGGAAGTCAACGGGGACCATCAGCTGTTTGATTATCAGAATTCTTCAAAATATCTTCTTTTAGGTTCAACATAAGAAAGAAACTCATACAGATTTGGAACGATACGAGGGTGAGTAAATGATTACACGTTTTGGGGGGGGGGGGGGTGAACTATCACTTTAATGAACTACAATCTGCAAATCTTTGTGAATTTGAGGGGAACTGATTTTATACATTTATGAAAAATTATGATAGATAGATTTCATAGTAAATACATCAAAGGAGGAAAGAAAACTGCACTTGCTGAACCGTATATTGAGGTCTTTAAAGTATACTCAGAAAAATGTTGAGTCTGTGAAATACAAATGTACATCAATACACATTAGAATCAGTATAAGTGCCTCCCTGCAGATCTGGGAACAGCTCTCGAGAGCCCCTCCACCCCATGGGCAGCGTGACTCAGCAAATCCTAGCAAATAGGCCAGTCAGCACGGCTGCCAGTCAGTCACTAGGTCATCAGGCCAGCCAGCCAACCAGCCAGCAGGATGTCTATATATACTGTGCAGAGCGAGCGTGTTGAGTCTGATAAATAATTGAAGAGCGCAGTCATTAGCCTAGATTATTTAGCTTAAACGCTGGCTTCCATCCACCACAATCAGAAGTCATTACCTCACAATGAGCAGGAGGAACATTCGAAGTTATGAGCCAACACCTGCCAATCAAACAGGGAGGGATAGATTGTGCCTGATGCCAGTGGAAGGTGGAAATTACAACAGTGCACACTCAGGGAAACGCCGTTAGAAAAGAAAGCTGTAAAGTTTATGAAGGCGTACAGCAAGACGAGAGAAAGATATTCCTCCCAGCCACCCTGAAACAGTCTGCTCTCTACTGGGCCCCTCGACCCGCTTGGAGGATCGCCAGAACACATACATACAAACACAATGTCAAACCCACAGCACATCCAGAATTTCTAAAAAACATACACAAAAGCTTATTCAAGCAGAGAAAGGCATTTAGGCACACACTCACAATGCTAAACTAGCAAACTGCATATGTATTACAGTCATTATTTGTTACATAAATTCGTTGATCTTTTGAAATAAAAAGTAATGTAACTAAAACTTACTTCACAAAAAACCCTTCCAGGATTGCAAGTGTGATTATTGCATTTAAGAATTAAATAAATGCATTAAAGGTGTCATGAACTGCTAAAACATCTTATATTGAACCCAATCTGCCAAAACGACAGCTTGTGGAATGTGCCACTCTATGACGTAACAGTGGGGCTAAACAACACCTCTGCAGAAGATGATTAACGCCTGCTTCTACATCGCTGCCTGTTAAGCCCCGCCCAGCATTTCGTGCATGTAGTGTAATAACAAGAGCGGCAAACGCAGGTCTACATAGAAATCAAACAATAAATATGGCTCTGAAAACAAGATGCTGTAGAGTACCAAGTTGTCTTTGCATTGCCTTCCTTCTGATCTCAACGTTAGGAAGGAGGGCATGAACTTTATTTTTAATGAGTCACTAGGAACTTGGTCCTTTGTTCACTTTATTTGCAGAGGATTCGTTTACAAACAAGGCATAATTCAATGCAGGATTTTCAGAAAGATTGAAACAAAAAGATGATGTTGTGCCCGCTATATTGGATCCAACAGTAATGTCGCAACACACAAGTGTGAGTAACTGTTTTTATTACATGGTCACTATTGCTTTGTCTGTTATTACAGATCGTTTGATATGTACTGAGTATTTATGCATTTTTAACCTAAATTAAGCATATTACTTCTAAATTGTGTTTTTTTTTTTTGGCTGAATGAATGAACAAGGGCTCAGAAGCACAGACACTTATCATCTGCCTGTTGGGTGTATAACCAGAAGTAAATGTTATACAGTATAATTTTATATTATAATTTTATAATTTTCATTCGATCTTCACAGTTTGTACAGCTCAGTTATTGTGAATCTTTTACGTTATCATTCAGGTTTTTCACCTTGCAAAAAATGTTGCCAATAATAACAGATGTCAAAAGGTCAAATTAGTGATATTTGGCAGGCAACATTATCAATTTTTACTGTAAATAGCATAGCGATGTATAAAACAGCGCTCATACAGAACTTGCTTTCAAACCAAAGCAGCTTTCTGTTGGTCAGCGCAGTGAATCCTATACAAAATTTGTTTGCCCTCAAGTGAAATTTCAGATCACAGATTCCTATTAAAGTGACTTGAATTCACTCGTGACAATTTGCCAAAATACCATAAATGTGTAAAGTCATAAAGGTAAAGCAGCAAACCGTGTGTTTAATTGGGATGTAATATAAGAAAATGAATGTTTTTGGTGCAATAAGCTTTATCTAATATTATCAAATGACACTAGGGGAAAATACAATTATTTTTTTAATCTATACCCTAAAAAACAAGCTCCAGAAATGCAGATAGCGAATATGACTTTCTCTTCCGCCCATCTCTCTCTCTCTTGCAGGTCTCTGTCCCCTTGATAAAGAGCGGTTTGAATATCAATGAGGTTTATTCTCTCCCGGGTCTGCAGCCAGCTGTTATAGAGTGAGCGCCATTCTGCTGCTATTTGGAGGCAAGATACGTAATTAAAAAATCAATACCTTCCGACGAAACCTTTTTTACTATACACAACCATATTGACCTCGTTAAAGCACATCCTGGATCACTTATATGCAAACGCACAAATACCGCTAAACACCAATAACACCAATCCTTTTCCGTGCTTATTTATCTAATACTTCTGAATCCATTTATGTTAAAAGCAATAACCAGACAAAAATGAGAAGAACAACTTTTTGTAAATCTGTGAACTGTAGATGGGGAGTAGCACCCCTGCAGTTTTCGCTGGCACTTGAAGCTCGGACGCACTTGTCTGTTGTGACAGCGACAAGACGTGGAGATCTCTGTATGCAAATAAGATGTAAACAGACCATCAGGGAGCCATCTGTGTGGCTGGAGCTCCCCGTGGGGGCGGGGCCTCTGTAGCCAGGGAGACGGGCAAGCGAATGAAAGTTCACAGCATCAGTTAGGGTCACCAGTGTAGACCTCTACGGATGTAAACAGAAGTGTTATTACCTCAGTCTTTGGCCGTTTAAGGGCCACACTGACATGGCCGTGAATTAGTGTTCGTTTAGTGCTTGCAAATGAGTCGACTGTCTACTATACTCTTCACACACACAATGGGGAGAGCTTGGCCAGGCCCTTGTAATTAACTATCCTAAACGAGGAAGGAAAATGAGGTTGAAGGTTAATATCTACAAGCTTTGTGTGGATACAACATGCTGTTCCATGAGCGCTGATAGAGGTTGTCCTCTCATTCTGACCTGAGTGGTACTGCTCTTAAAAGACAAGTTTAAAGCTGAGCAACTTAAAGACAAACTGAAATGGCATCTGTGAGACATTTAACGTCTGTAATGCTTCGTATCTGAACATTTATTGGGAAATAATGTAGGGTGGGCTTGGATCTGCAATTGATTGATTAATTGTTTGATTGAAAAATGGGTGTTCAGTACTAGAATGAAGTCATGTTGACTTGAAAATAGCATAGTAATTCACAAAGCATATGAAGTTTTGACTAAGAATATTATAAAATAAACAAACATTATATATAGAATTAAACATTATATGTTATATACAGGAATTGTATAGATGAATTCCTAATAGCTTGTAACATAAATAAATTATATCTTTATAACAGTATAGCAAACTACTTGCATAAGATGCATATAAATATTAGTTTGCACTCTATATCTCCCAATAATATGTGTCGACAAGTTTAAAAAGAGTTTTGTTGCAGAATAGCTTACAGGAAAAGCTTTTGTTGAATGTTGCAAAATAAGACAAGGAACACAATTATGAAGTAAATGTCATATAGTCTTTAGTTTTTAGTCTGGACAACGGAGCAAATTTGTCAGTCAGTCCAGTGGAAATGTACTAATAAAGCACATTTAAAAGCAACAGAAGCTGACCCAAAGTGCACAATTCAGCTATTAGAACAAATTCTGAAATAAAAAAAGAAGTAAAGACAAAATAAAATTCTGTAAAGCATTTGTAAGTGGTTTGGTGATCAACCTGTTGATCTGTATGTATCATTAGGTCAGAAGTCTTTTTAGGGGAACAGTTTGTGTCTCTGTGTGTACATGTGTGAGCTGTGGAAGTTTTTGCTGGTAGCACTGGAGCTTGTTTCCGAAACACACAAGCATAGTGTTCCAGCAGCACACCCTCTCATGGAGGGAACAAGCTAAAAATATCACACACACACACACACTTACAAGAAAAGCAAGACACTCTCTCTCTTTTACACATGCAGGGAGTCCTTGCCCCCTTTTCAACTACTTCGTGTTGCCACAAATGCCCTCTTAGCACCGAATAAGACCCAAACAGCAAATGAGTATCATTATTTATTAAAATCATTAGTTCTAGTAAAGTAGTAATAGTATACAGTTCAATCTTTCACCCTAACCTTCACATATAGTTTTTCTCTCCCCGTTTGAATTAAGCTCAGCACCTTGACTCAACCTTGCCTGAGGCTCTATACGTCCCTAGACCAGCAGATGAACAGCTTAAAACCACCAGCATTACATTAGTGGGTTAGAATTTAAAGGCTGTATGGAACGCCATATCAAGTTAATTGAATTAATTGACCTTATTTTACTTTATTTATAGACAGAGTTTTCTATCAAGGTGCATCCTAGCTTTCATATGATTATTGCATCAGTATTAAATAAAGAATTATTTCATCCAGAAAAGGAAAATTGTTTTTTCCAATCCCGCATCACTTTCTTCCCTCTGTGGAACACAAAAAGCAATATTCTGCAGAATGCCTGAGCTGATCTTTGCTATATGATAAAAATGAACAATGATTTCCACTTTTGAGCACTAGAAAGGAAAAAAGCACCATAAAAGTAGTCTGTATGAATGTTAATCTATAGAAATATTTTTTGCAGCCATATATTATAGCTTCATTTTGAAGAACCAACCAACATGTTGCGTCTTAAATTATTTTCGATGCATCATGATTGGTCATGAAACATGCAAGAACCAACTAGAGTTATTGATCTCACACCAGAAACATTTCAGGATTGAAATGACTCACTTTGGGGAATATTTTCAGGAAATAAAAACTACAATTTCAGCTTCAGTTTCTCACATATCATAATTTCAGAATGCAGCACACAGCTCTTGACCTTCTGCTAAACGTCTCTATTTGTGTTCCACACAAGGTAAAGTCATACAGATTTGAAAGTACATGAATAGGAGACCGTGATGACAGAATTTCATTTTTGGGCAGACTATCCATTCAAGTTGTCCCCCCCCCCCCCCCTAAATTCTTTCCCCTTGCATCATGACTAGTCAAGAAACATGGAATAACCAACCAGTCGTTAATGTCAAACCAGGAACATTTCAAGTTTAACATCAATGACTTTACAGCAAATGACAACTTAAATGGTCTGTTTCTCACACAAATTCTGAACAGCTCATGGAAAAAAAAATTAAATCATACCAGTTTGGAGTGACAGAATAATGGCAGAATTTTCATTTTATGGTACAACATTGAAACTAATCCTTTAATAATACTTTTTCAACAAGAGCCTAAATGAAGTGTTTAAATTCCAGATTGTGATGGGTAATGATCCGAGCTGTGAACACAGAAGTTGTGGGCTCAAACTCAAGCAGTGTTGACCCAGGAACTGAGAAGTGCTATGATTTCAGCCCTATTCTGTCACCGTTCTTCCCTGAAGCGCGACACTTCCTCATGTTCCGCCCCAGGTTGTTCCAGAGGGTCTGTCCTAGCAATTATTGTAACTGAAAGTCGCTTTAAATGAGAATGTATGTCCTACAAAGCTGAGTGACTAAATGGATTGCCTGTTTAAAATCCAGACAGACCATAAGAGGTTTGAAATATCATGTTAACATTAAACTGTGCTCATAACGTTTTATGCTTTGTATCCATTTCTAAATACCAACCCAAGCTCATTGGAAAAAACATGTCTGTGGTGATATTTCCTCAAAATGATTATGTTGCTTCCTGCACATTTTGTTACACTTTCAAAGTGGAATACCCAGTGAGTGGCGTTAAAAGCATCCAAAATGGATGAACATGAATCTGGCAATATTTAATTCCTTTGGTGTTGTACATATTGTGGAAATTCAGAAATTAAATGTACAGTGAGTAGCACTAAAAGGTTAATTCTCTATCGCGTTTGAAAATAACATACCACTACACTAAACCCTACACTAAACCTAACCGGTAATGTTAACAGAAAACACATTCACTGAAGCAACCAAGCCATTTTAAACTTGCTTCTATACCTGAGCACTCTGCATTGCAATTGCAGTGCTGTACCAGGTGAGCTACCAAGCAAGTTTACTACATCAGAAAAGCCATACATATAGAGTTGATTATATGAAAATGAATTAGTTCATGAATCATGCATAGTATTGTGCAAGGAACCCTACAAAAATACATCTTTTTAAATGATAATCTAATCCAGGGGTAGGCAATGGCGGTCCTGGAGTGCCGTTGTCCTGTAGAGTTTAGCTCCAACCCTAATCAAACACACCTCAACAAGCTAATCAACGTCTTCAGAATTACTAGGGCTACAGGCAGGTGAGGTTTTTTTTTCAGGGTTGGAGCTAAACTCAGCAGGACATCGGCACTCCAGGACCAACGTTGCCCACCCCTGATCTAATCATTTGATAATCAATAAACTGTAATCCTGAAACGTATAGAGTGTTTTTCTTTTGAGTGACTTTATTTCAGTGCTTTTGCGAGCAAATGCAAAGTTTCTCAGTAAACGCAGAAGTTTTGGGAGCGAACAAAATTTAGTGAGTAAACACAAAGATTTTGGGGGGGAATGCAAAGGTTTCGCAAGAGAATGTGAAACTACTCATTTCAGCTACAGTGAATTGTATATGAGTTCTGCAAAAATGTAGGTAGTGGTAGTACTATAGCATGAGATTCTGTAACAAGCACAAGACAGAAGGTCAAAGGTTTGGAATATCTCGGAAGAGTCGTGGAATTGAGTTTGGAAAGCTGGTCTCGGATCAGTGCAATGTTTAAGTGGGGCTGGTACTTTTCCATGCATGATAAAATCACCTCATTGGCCCAAAGCTGTCATCAGAGATGAGGAGCGGTTCCTTACAGCTGGCCTACCTAAAGAGCCCCCTTTTCTCAAAATACACCAACGCACACATACGGGACACATATAACACAACCTCATAATGCACTCGAACCCATTACACTGTGTGCACACACACTCAGCTACACTCATAGAGCCACACACACACACAAACAGTGTTTACATCTAGACTATACCCCCTCCCCTTGAGACCCATTCCACATTCCTTCACCAGACTCCCTGCATTCCTGTTCTGCCGAGGAGGGGGTCTGACCGACTTTCCCCTTCTCTCTCTCTCTCTTTCTCCTTTTTTCTATCCTTCTCTCTTGGCCTTTCTTTGTCTTGCCACTTTCTCCTTCTCTCCCTTAGTGAGAAGTGTGTGAGACTGAGAAGTAGATGGGGAGGAGACAAACAACTGGTAAAACAGCAATGATCTGTGCCGTCAGCTAGAGTTGTGTGATTTAGAGTGACTGTGTGTAATAAAGATGGCTGCAACAGCTGTAAACAGGAAAAAAAACACACAGGCTCTACTAAAACCTAGCAAGCTGCCTCAGTATCTATTGCCTGCATTGGCATCTGTGTTGAAACGCTCTAGACTGACAAATGCTCTGCACTGGATATTCAACAAACTATTGATTTCAGTAGTGTTTGAGGTTAACATTATGCTAAGCTAATCAGCATAAAATACACTGAAAAATGACTCTATTTTCATAAATACATTGGAGAAAACTGATTATAAATGCATTTATAATCAACATTTCCAACAAGTCTTGTTTTACTGAGCTCATCCCAGTGTATTATGGGATTGCCTTCTCTGTTTTCATGTTGGAGGCAACTTTCTAGGTGTTGGAACGGAGCAACAGATCCAGCGTGGAGCCACACACACACACACACACATACACATGCGCGTGTTGTGAAAGACAAGAATAAGCGCCTGTAGCAGTATTGTCCCCACTGTTTTCAGTCTGGTTTTCCCATCTGAGCTGAAGCTAATTCCAGTGAAGTGTCCTTCTCAGGGAAGCAGCGGTAGACTTTTCCCCTCCCTCTGTCCTCACACTCCCTGCTGTTCACCCAGTCTACAGCCTGATTGTGTGTTCAGCTCACTGACTCTTTTCTAGGGGCAGACCCGCTGTGTGTGTGTGTCATGAATCAGTCTCTCAAGATGGTTTTGTCTTCGGCTGCACATAACAATTCATCAGGAATACTTGGTGAAAATACACACACACACAAGCACATACAACTCCTGAGACACACTTTAACATTATAATACCATTTTACACACTGCATTGTATAGTAGCGTTATATTTTGTAGTGTAGAGTGCAGTTATAAGTTACTTGTCAGTAGTTTAGTGTACTTTGCGGAGCAAAGAGGAAACTGACAATGCACCGACAGACAAGACAGAGCAGGTTACTTTAGGTATGAAACAAAGTCTCAGCTTTCAAATTAGTAATTTTTTAAGAAATTATTTTTGTGGCTCTTTGTCGTACATGTCGTAACATTTCACTGTAGCACTTCAGTTCAAGCGGCACGTGAACCTATCATCTCTTCCACTTCACTAGTTATAGCATGAAATAAACATGAATGAACATCAGAAGGTATCTTGTTTCAACGAGGTCAGTACACACCATTTTTCAAGTTCAAGTCCATCGACGTTAATCTACTCTCCTGTCTGGTTTGTTTGTTGGACAAAAATAGCAGATTCGGCGTTATGATTCGTCAGATCGTCTGTCAATCAAACTCTCTCCATGTTATATTTAGTGTAGTGTAGCGCACACTATTGTAATATACACTTGTCTTAGATATACACTACAGTTCAAAAGTTTGGGGTCAGTAAGATTTTTAATGTTTTAGTAAGTCTTATATGCTCATTAAAGGGATAGTTCACCCAAAAATTCTGTCATTAATTATTCACCTTCATGTTGTTTCAAACCTGTAAGACCTTTGTTCATCTTCGAAACACAAATTAAGATATTAATATGTAATCTGAGAGCTCTCTGATCCTCCATAGACAGCAAGTGTACTACCAAGATCATGGTCCAGAAACATTGCAAGGACAATGTTAAAATAATCCATGTGACATCAGTGGTTCAACCGTAATTTTTTTGCTGTTCTGTGTCAGCATCATAACGTGCACATGTTGTTTATGTTCAGATCAAAGCATGCACATGTGTCGTGATGCTCTCCAAAATGGCACCAGGGTGACGCTGAATAAAGCTTCGAAAAATTACAGTTGAACCACTGATGTCACATGGATTATTTTAACGATGTCCTTGCTATGTTTTGACCTGGGAACATTTCAGTTATGTTGGTGTCTATGCAGGGTCAGAGAGCTTTTGGATTTCAAGATGAATAAAAGTCTTACGGGTTTGGAACGAGTAATTAATGTCCGAATTTTCATTTTTGGGTGAACTATCCCTTTAATACTGCATTTATTTGATCAAAATACAGCCAAAAAAAAAAAAAAAAAAGATATATATATTATTTTTATTTATTATTTAATCCCTTAACCGATTCGGTCATCGGGGAGACATGACGTATACATCATGTCTTTTCAGTGGGCTCATTTATTGACTCAATGGCACCCATCCCCTCTCCGAGTCAAGTTTACAGCCCCTGGTATTCCCAGGCGGTCTCCCATCCAAGTACTAACCAGGCCCGACCCTGCTTAGCTTCCGAGATCAGACGAGATCAGCGCCCAGGGTGGTATGGGCGGCCGTAAGCGTAAATATTATTACAATTTAAATAAAAAGAAACAGTTTTAACTGTGTATTTTACAATTTAATTAATTCCTGTGAGAAATGCTGAACATGAATCAACAGCCAATATTTCTGCCTTCAGTGTCACATGATCCTTAAGAAATTATTTCATTTCATTTCATTATGATTTGCAGCACAGGTGACATTTCTTGTTAGTATCAATGTTGAAAAACAGCTGTGTTGCGTAATAAATTTGTGGAAACCATGATACATTTGGTTCAGGATTCTTTGATGTATAGCCTTTAAAAAAAAAAAAAAGCATTTAATATTTGAAGTAGACTTTTTTTTTTTTTTTGATATTTTAAATGCCACTTTTAAACAATTAAATGCATCCTTGCTGAATAATAAAAATATAAATTTCTTTAAAAAAAAAAAAAATCTTACCAGCGTAGGCCATCTGTAAGTGACTCAATTTAGTGCGACATTAGGAACATTTAATTAACCTACGTTCACTTGAAATATATGAGACGAAACGGAAAAGAAACGCGTTTTTAACAGTTGAATTTTTTTAACTTTATTTGGCGCCACTTAAAAACGCGGCATTTATGCGCGAGACGCTTAACTGAAAAAAAGCCAGGCGCGGTGCAACGGTCAAAGGCGTCCGTCTTGCGCACATTTACGTAGAAAGACGATTAAAACTCGGCGTGTTTGTTGGGAATTGTGTATGCTAGATTACTAGCACTATATTTACTGGAATGCACGATGAGTGTTTTAAGTGTCCAGCAGGTCCTGAAGTGAGAGCCTTGTTGGTATGGTAACAGGAATATCAGCAGAGGGGGGAGGGGAGAAAGGCAAGTAGATGAGGAGAGGTGAACGAAAAAGAGGAGAGAGACGGGAAAAGCAGAGGTGAGTTGAGTTCTCTGGGTTTCAAACAGAAATGTCTCTCTTTATTATCCATGACCACCTCCCCCATGTCTCACACTAGCCCTTATTCTTTCTCTTACATACTATCTCACTCTTGCCTTGTCTTCCTCTGTCTTTCTGCAGTCACTGCCACTTTTGCCCTGAACGCTGTTTGCCTCATACTCCTATTCATGTCCTCTCCATACCCGCCTGTGTGTGTGTGTGTGTGTGTGTGTGTGTTGGGTGGCCAATTCCATTCTGAGATACTGAAATGTCTCCTCAGTGCACTATTTCTGTCATCGTACTCCCCTGCTGCAGCGGTAATAAGGATCCGAGTTGTGAACTGTGATTCCAGCTCCAAGCAAAGCTCTAATCCAATCCTACCACAATACTTATGCACACATGTAAATTGAATACCAGCTCTTAATAGGTTTAAATTTCATTTTTATGTAAAATACGACACACACCAAGGCTAACAAACAGCGTTTTTGTTTTTCCGAAAGCCTTCGGCTCTTCAGTAGACAATATGAGCCTTACGCTAACTAACCAAATTGTCTCAATGGCAGTGAAGGGTTTTGATATATACCCACTTATGACTGATTAAACAGATTTTATATCTTTTCTTTGCGCTCTCTTACGCACATGTGCATAATAAGACCACCTGTCCAAAACAAAAGTGTTTGCGTTCGCTCCAACACTCGATCAAGCTCAAGAGCAACATTACAATTCATTCAGGGCTGTTTCGCTATGCTCTGCGTTGTCTGGCTCAGTGACAGCAGCAGTTGCATTTTCCCCCCACAGTGCTGAATGATAAGTCGAGCCACCAGCACACAGCACTGTCAATCAGAGCCGTAATGGCTCACGAGAAGGAAGCCATTTTGAAAATGTCACCAAACACAGTTACTTCATGCTCTTTTCAAATCCTCCTGGGAAGCTACTGTATGACTGAATCATAATTATGACGTCAAGTGAGTTTTGACAAAATAAAAATAAGTAAATTTGATATTTATGTTTGTCCATTTTCTGACAACAAAGGGGAGTTTTTTTTTAGACTTAATGCATAAAAACAAACAGCAAATTTCGTAAAAGTGACATTTGTTTCTCTCATTTACATTTCCTTACAATTATAGTATACTTTTTTAGCACTAATGAAGCAAAGTAAAGAGAAAAAGACACATATTAGGTCTGCAAGTGATGCTTTGTGCATTTAATAGTTGTGCAGCTACAGAGAATCATGGGAAATGTAGTTTGGTCGCTACAAGCTTGTCACTTAATAAACTAGATTAATGAGTAGTATTTTCTGGCTAGCTTGATTGCTAAAACAAGTGTTTAAACTAAACTGTATGATTAACAATCACCCCTTATGATCAATACCAATTAACTTCTGCTGATTCGCATACCTCCAATTTGGAAATTCAGGGCTCAAAGATAATCTCACATTGGTAATTTCATCTTCGTAGTGCCGTTAAAGTGGGTTTATGTTGTAAATATGATCATTATGACATGACTTGAAGGCAGCATTAAGCGCCAACTGCTTATATAGAACATATACAGATGAACGTTTACCTCCCTGACTAGCTTTAGCACCATCCCATTACACATTAATCAAGAACGCCATTTAATCTCATTAAACAGCAAAATGGGTTGCTGACCTAAGGTAAAGAGGACAAATATATGCAAAGATTAATTAAAATGGCATTTGTCTTGCCATTTCCATGCATCTTAAAATTTGCAGAAGTGTGAGACTGTAACTTTAAACCAAATTCATAGTCAGTTTATGCCCGAAACACTACTGAACAGTGACTAAGCAACTACTTTCAATAACAACAACAGCTCATGAGCTTTAATAAGGAAACAGTTGACCTGCATGTAACTGCAATCCATCATTCGTTAGTTAGAGAATCAATGTGCTGTCACCGTTAGAGTCTGTACTGAAATATGACCGCAACACTGTCAGCGTCTGCGTCGGCTACCGAATAGCTCGGAATTCATAGAACACGTCTTATTCACTAATCATGTGTGAATTTGAGTGTATAAAACCTGTGGGCAAATGTTTTCATGTGGAAATCATGATTGATAAGTTTACACACAGACTTTTTCTAAAAACAGATCTGCACCCAAATGAAACGCGCATTTGCAAAAATAAGAAATAAATGTATTGAGCTAGTATGCATTAAATTAATCAAAAGTAAACATTAACCAAAGTAAAAACAGTTCTGTGTCAGATAAATGCTTTTGAACTTTTTAGGAAAAATCCTGAAAAAAAAAAAAAATCACAGCTCACACAAAAAATTAAGCAGTAATAATAATAAATAATTAATAATAAAAATGCTTTCTGAGCAACCGTTATTTATAATATTTATTTTACATTTCACAATTTTACTGTATAACTGTATTTTAGATCAAAACCTTGGTGAGCATAAGAGACTGAAATGTAGAAAAAAAAAACTAACCTCAAACTTTTTTGAACAGTAGTGTGTGTGTGTATATATATATTTGAACAGTAGTGTATGTGTGTATGTGTATATATATATATATATATATATATATATATATATATATATATATATGTATGTATGTGTGTGTGTGTGTGTGTGTGTGTGTATATATATGTTGGGATGTTTTTTTTTAATAAAATGAAAACTAAAAGAATTTCAAGTCACATTAGCCAATATTTTATTCACAATAGAACATAGATAACATAACAAATGTTTAAACTGAGAAATTTTGCAATTTTTTTGCACAAGATGAGCTCATTTCAAATTTGATGCCTGCTACAGGTCTCAAAATAGTTGGGACGGGGGCATGTTTACCATGGTGTAGCATCTCTTCTTTTCAAAACAGTTTGAAGACGTCTGGGCATCGAGGTTATTCGTTTCTGGAATTTGGTCTCATTCTTGCCTGATATAGGTTTCCAGCTGCTGAAGAGTTTGTGGTCGTCTTTGACGTATTTTTTGTTTTATGATGCGCCAAATGTTCTCTATAGGTGAAAGATCTGGACTGCAGGCCAACTGAGCACCCGGACTCTTCTACTACGAAGCCATGCTGTTGTAATAGCTGCAGTATGTGGTTTTGCATTGTCCTGCTGAAATACACAAGGCCTTCCCTGAAACACACGTCGTCTGGAGGAGAGTATATGTGGCTCTAAAACCTTTATATACCTTTCTGCATTCATAGTGCCTTCCAGAACATGCAAGCTGCCCATACCGTATGCACATATGCACCCCCATACCATCAGAGATGCTGGCTTTTGAACTGAATGCTGATAAGACGCTGGAAGGTCTCCCTCCTCTTTAGCCCGGAGGACACGGCGTCCGTGATTTCCAACAAGAATGTCAAATTTGGACTCGTCTGACCATAGAACACTTTTCCACTTTGAAACAGTCCATTTTAAATGAGCCTTGGCCCACAGGACACAACGGCGCTTCTGGACCATGTTCACATATGGCTTCCTTTTTGCATGATCGAGCTTTAGTTGGCATCTGCAGATGGCACGGCGGATTGTGTTTACTGATAGTGATTTCTGGAAGTATTCCTGGGCCCATTTAGTAATGTCAATGACAGAATCATGCCGATGAGTGATGCAGTGTCGTCTGAGGGCCCTAAGACCATGGGCATCCAACAAAGGTCTTTGGCCTTGTCCCTTACGCTCAGAGATTTCTCCAGTTTCTCTGAATCTTTTGATGATATTAGGCACTGTAGATGATGATATTTGCAAAGCCTTTGCAATTTGACATTGAGGAACGTTGTTTTAAAGTATTCCACAATCTTTTTATACACTCTTTCACAGATTGGAGAGCCTCTGCCCATCTTTACTTCTGAGAGACTCTGCCTCTCTAAGACATCCCTTTTATAGCTAATCATGTTACAGACCTGATGTCAGTTAACTTAATTAGTTGCTCGATGTTCTCCCAGCTAAATCTTTTCAAAATTTCAGCCCTTTGTTGCCCCCGTGCCAACTTTTTTGAGACCTGTAGCAAGAATCAAATTTGAAATGAGCTCATTTAGTGGATAAAAGTGTACATTTTCTCCAATTAAACATTTGTTATGTTATCTATGTTCTATTGTGAATAAAATATTGGCTCATGTGATTTGAAAGTCTTTTAGTTTTCATTTTATTCAAATTTAAAAACAACGTCCCAACATTTCCGGAATTCGGGTTGTATATACAATATATATATAGTGTGTATATTTAAGATTTTGTTTAGAGATTGAATAATGATGTGAATTTCTGAAATTGAAACAACAAATAACAACTATCATTGCGTGTTTTTTTGTTTTGTTTTGGGGTTTTTTTACATCTGGCTACTGTACAGCAGGCTGGAAACTTGAATAGGAATATGAAACAGTCTCCATTTTAACATTCTAAAACCACTAATAAAAATTCCCTTAATTATTTTTGGCACCAGATAAGATTCCTCAAATTCCTAAGTGTCTGGACCCCATTTATCTCGCTCAAGAGATGGATGCTGGCAGAAGAGAAAAAAAACAGGACACTCACTTACTCTCTATCCGTTCATTCCTGTCCTCTCGTTCTCTTAAGAGTCACAGGTCCTGACAATACAGCCTCTGTTCTATGAGGAAGATCTCAGACCAGCAGAAAGGCACTCAGCAAGGAAATAAGGAAGCAATACTCAAGCCATAAGTACTCCATCTGAACACTTGCCTCTGTTTTAGTCTATATAACAAGGGTTTGTTAAATTTAAATATATATTTCCACCACAGAATAAAAGAGATTTTAAAATAAATAGATGTACATTTTTAATTAGAAAAAAAAATCACTAGAAAATATACTGCAGCTTTAACTATAAGTATTAATTCATAAACACTTTTTTTTGCACTGGAAGACAGTGGCATAAACTTAAAAACATTACTGATTTATGAATCATATCTTAGCTCTATTTAGGTCTTTTTTCAAGTTTTTAGTAAGATTTTAAGCTAGTTGTGATCCAATTCCTGTGTGAGAAAACACAGACCCAGAGTTTTCCCTCTTGGTTACCCACAATCCAGCCACCATGTTTGCATATGTTTTTCCTCACACCTGAAATCAATTAAGCCGCCCAACATGATGAGATACCCACACTAAATTTTAAGCGTTTAGCTTCTGTACAACAGCTCCATCAAACACGCTTCTCTCCACAGACACAAAAGTTTGGGCTCAGGGAGTAACTCATTAAATTTACTGAAGCAGAACCATTATAATGATCTGAAATCAATATAGTAGTTTGTCATAAAACAGCTAAAGGCGTCCATTTTGATAGGAAATCTGACTTTTGACTATTGTGAAATAAGGGATTTAAGTCTGTATACGTAAAGTGGATATTTTTGCTGCAGTTCAGGCTGAATCTTTGGCCTATCGCTAACAGCACTGGGCAAATGGGGGATGGGAAAAGCGGGAGAGCTGTGAATGAGAGCGAAATCAGGAGAGATGAGGGGAGTTTCAGAGACGGGTGAGTAATGGATATGGAGAGAGACAGTATGAGGGAGGCGTCAGGAGGACCAGTGTTTATGTGTGTTGCACAGTTTACTCAAGCATGTATTTGTATGGGAAGAACATATGTGTGTGAGTGTGTTGAGGCCCAGTGGTCTGAAGCCTGATACTGGCCCCCTCGTATGCAGCTGCTCTCTCTGTCTGTCTATGACTCGCTCGCGCTCTATTTTTTGGCTTGCTCTCAGCGCTGTAAGATGACTGGCGGTCACAACTATGCTTTCTAATTTCTAGGGGATCACGCAACTGAGTGAATCTCATGAAACCTCTTAGAAACATGTCTTGATTCACCCCAATTCAAAAGAAAGAAAATATGCTTTGCAAATAATGAAGCCAAGGTTATTTTTGCATTGTTGCATTTTTATGAAATCATTAAAGTCATGAAATCTGAATGGACAATTCCTTCCAGTATTTCCTTCCTAATTTGTGATTAGTCATGCATGTTATGTTAATATTAAAATAATAACTGTAACCAAAATTACTATGATTTTGATATTATGATATTCTCATTACTATGATACAGTATTTTATTTATTTTATTCGTAAAATGTAATCAAAATATACAGCACTTAATTTTACTAAGACATTTATTTATTTATGTATGTATTTAGTAATTTCCATTATTCTCAGTGGCTATTCTCATTAAAGTCATACAGTATTTCATTTAGTTTATTTGTAATATTTAATCAAATTTAAAGATTTAATCAAATCAAATTGTGATACAGTATTTTGTTTATTTATTCACAAGCACAAAGGCAGTAAAACAAATACTAACGTGCTATATGGATATTTAAATATAATCTAAAATGTATAATAATTTCACATTATAGATTTTTTCTAAGACAGTGAAAATATTGCAGAAAAATCTGCTTAACTCTCATAAAAACAATGATGCAATGCAATACAAATAAAACTCTCATTTTCCTTTTGAACAAACTATAATTTCTTGTTTTTTAAAGTTGAATTGTGGGGTTGAAATGTGACCCAGACATGTTCTTGACAGCTTTCGTGCGATTCGCCCAACTTCAGGGCACAAGAAAATGAAAGACACACTCAAGACAGACAAACAGAGGAAGACAGAGATAAAGCGAGAGAGCGAGGCTGTAAAACAGAGCCCACTTGTTAACAACCATATTACAAACAATCTCTCCACTCATGTGAAAAAGAATAAACAGGCCGTATCAGCAGAAAGCGCTTTCTGAATAAGAGCTCATTCAGCATATGAAGTACAGATGTGCTCAGCGAGAGTAAGTGATCACAAAAGAGGAAGACTGTTGACAAGGTGTTGCACAAGGAAGGAGTGGTGGAGGAGAGGAAAGCAAGAGGAGAGGGGAGGGAAAGAGAGAGCGGGAGGAAAGCAGCCAAGTTGGCAGGATGAATGGAGAGTGCAGAAGGAGGGTAATGTGGGAGTTTGATAAATTGTGTGCGTTTTCAAGTGTGTGGGTGTTTGTTTTGTGTGTGTGTGTGTGTGTGTGTGTGTGTGTTAGTGTTAGTGTTTTGCGGAGGTGTGCACATGATACTCTGTGTGTGTGTGTGTGTGTAGCTTGAGGCTGTAACACAGACACGGTGCTTCAGCGAGTCTAGCAGCAGAGACGGACTGGAAATGATTTTGCCTCTTCACACTGGTAGAAGCTGCTGGACAGTCTCTCGGTAAACTTGCCTGACTGGTTGCCAAAGTATATATGTGTGTTAGAAGGAGCGAGAAAGCGCATTTGTGTGGTATGTAATGTGACACCTCCCCTCAAACACACACACAGCGTTCACCTATATGCTCCTCACGATACTGTACCTACCTCAGAACATAAATATTACGGCTGTATGTCTGTTCATGTGCATTGTTATTAACCACTATACATATTCGGACAAAGCGCTGACCCAAAGTATTATTTCACACACAACTCATCTATCACTGTCTGTGCAACAGACATGAATAATATCTCAAATCAAGCAGTTTGTTGAGGAGAGGTGTACTATGACTTTACTAAATGATCATGAATTAACTAGTAATAAAATAGCCAAACAAATAAAATAAAAAATATATATATAAACATCTCACAAAAGACTTACATTAAAGGACGGACCCAATATATATAAATTAAATATATATATACTGTTTATAATTAATTAAATTTAATTTAATATTAAATATATACTGTATGTTAATATATAAAAATTCTTAGGTGTACTACATATAATTCATTATTTAGTATATGTAGAATTAAAAATATTAAACGTGTATATAATTCATTACATAATGGACCCAGATTTACTTAAGTTATTTACATATAAATAATATATTTAAAACTTAATATATTAAATATATTTCGTATATATATAAAATGCAACTAAATGCATATTAATTTTACTTACACTCATATTTACTGCATACTGTATTACATCCAACAAATCAGAGCAATGACAGATATGCAGATTAAAAGACCATTTAGGATTAACAGGGTTTTGTGATAATTCCACATTAAATAATAATGATTTAAACGAATTCTGATTCTTAAACAGCAATTTCTCTGTGTTCACAAAGCCGTTTGAGTGTTTGACAGTGATGAAGTGAGACTGATGGAAAGGTGAAAGCTGTCCTTCATCGGCACGCTAACAAAAAGACACAATATTTGAGATTCAGTTTTGCCTCTGATTTTATTCTGTTTATACTAAGCAGCTTTTCTTGAAGCAACCTGACATGTTTCCAGTGACGTGTCTTTTTAGGAGCTTTCGTGTGTTTGTGTGTGTGTGTGTGTGTGTGCGCGTGTGCATGTGAGTGAATGTGTTGCACAGCTGGAGGGACAGTGTGTGTGTGTGGCTATAATCCTTCATCATCCCCTGAAAACACACACGCACACACACTATCTCTCACTCTACCTGCAGTGTGTGTGTGTGCTCTGACAGCATCAACACACCTCTGTGGTAAATCAGCAGCAGCTGCGAGCAGCGATCACGCGAGTCTGTCATCAAATCAGATGGCGTCACCATGTGTGTACACGGCATGGGCCACAATCCCCGCAGTGGGAGCTAGGCAGAACCAATGACCCTGTAAAACTGGACAAATGAATCAGTGGTCTGAGTCTAGTCACTGTCGCTTTATAATCAGAGGTGTTCAGTAAATATGGACTGCATCTGAAACTGCAACAATGCATTCGTTGTCAGTATAGGCTTCAATTCCAAAATGTGCATCCTTTGCTGCCTGTAATATCCCCTGTGTGTAAAGAATAAATATGGCTTCTTTTAAAAGTAAATTCTTTTAACACAACTTAAAAAGTATATATATTTAAATATAAATTCTTATACATTTTATATATATATATATATATATATATATATATATATATATATATATATATATATGTTAGTGCTACATTTGTGCATGACATTTTAGTGTTAAAAAATGGTGTCTTATTCACCCACCCACAATCCATTTAACCAGGCATTGTCTATATTTCACTAGGTGTATTGATTTTAAATATTTATTTATATTTATCTGTTCATGCTGTTTATTTGCCTAATTTCATTCATTATTCAGGTGCTAAAACATCACAGACAGCATTATTTTAGAACATTAGTTTTAGACCAAAAAAACTGCTTACAAAAAATGTACTGTTTCAAACAAAATTTTGCACTGAGAAGTCTGTACTATAATAAATAACTCTACCCTGCTCACTGTTTTAGAATATATCCAAACCGCAGCCTCTTAGAATCAGATTAAACGTTTCACGTTGTTAATAAAAATTCATATAACAATGTAAGTTGGGCAGACAGTGTGCTTGAGAAATCATTTTCTTTCTGTTAATCTCTCTCTCTCTCTCTCTCCTGGCCGTGCTCTGGCTGGGTTGCTATGGGAACAACAGCAGACAGGTTCTCACATCCCCTCCTTCAGATTCTTCCTGGCTCACTCACCATTTATATTCATGCACAGCAGCTCCATAAACACACACAAACACGTACACAAACGTGCAAAAACACGCT
The DNA here is from genome assembly GCF_012432095.1 of Onychostoma macrolepis. Classification (NCBI taxonomy): domain Eukaryota; kingdom Metazoa; phylum Chordata; class Actinopteri; order Cypriniformes; family Cyprinidae; genus Onychostoma; species Onychostoma macrolepis. The sequence continues at coordinate 15,785,821 of NC_081155.1, forward strand.
TAAAACAAACACGGCATCACTGAGCATGCACACAGACACACACCCCAGAGACACACACACACACACACACACACACACATACCTATTAACGCACTCATAAATACACAATCACACCCTGTGCTCAAACACTATCGATTCTCTCCTGGGGAGGTGTTTGTGTTTGGATGAAGCATTAAACCACACTGGCATTGAAATTTCTGACACACAAAGCCGATAAACACCATCAGCTCAATACAAATGTGCATTTGGTTTGGGTTTTCAGGTTTAATCAGAACTAATGATTGCAGAGACGAACTAAAAAACACACCTATTTTATTGTTCAGGCATGTAATTATTACAATAAAACACACCGGACTAGAAATATGGAACACCAGTGATGGAGGTTTTGGTGTAATCAAAATTAATACCCAGCAACACCCTTAACACATTAGCCAATGCGCACGCGACAGCAGAGGGATGGATAAATTCCTCCTCCTGTTTTTCAAAATGGGGTTATTAGAATAGAGGAGAGTAAGAACGCATGTGTGTGAGAGCGATAACAGTTTTTCTTGCTCTTTCTTGAGCTCATTTAGCAGGATAAGCATCGATAGAGCGAGGGGGATCTTTTTTTCTCTGAATGGATGGAGGGGGATTGATATGCTGAATAATATTGCCATCTCCCTCACTGCGTCTACTATAAGCATATGTGCATAATAGCTAAAATGCTCATGCTATGATCACGTTAGCTGCATGCCTTCAGTATAAAGTGCGACAGCAGTTAGGCTAAATTACAAACATTACATTTATTGTTAAATTATTATTATATTAAATCATCACCATTTTTTATTATTATTATTATTATTTAAAATATAATTTAATAGTAATCTGAACCAAAATCGTGGCAGGCTGATTTGGTGAATGGGTTCATGCAGTTCACTAAAAAGAATAGTTTCAAAAGAGTGATTCATTCGTGAACTGGACATCATTCTGGACCGTTTGTCTGCCCGGGTGAAAAAAAGTGCTCTATTTCCATGCACTAATGTTGTACTTAATATACTAAAAATTATTCTTTAGTACTACTTAAGATAATGTACACAACTGTGCTACTTTAAGACACCATGAATATGAAATATACTTGAATGTACTGGTGTATGAAAGATGGGTTTAAGTACACAAGTGGTAACTAAATACATTTTTTAATACAGAGATAGTATGTTAAAAGCACACTTTAGTTCATATTCATGGTGTCTCAAAATAGCACAGTTGAGTACACTTAGATGTTCTTAACTTCTTAGTATCTTAAGTACTAAAGAATATTTTTTAATATATTTAGTACAATATTAGTGCATGAAAATAGAGCACTTTAAATACATTATGCAGTGCACTTTTTTCACCTGCACTCTCAGAAATAAAGGTACAAAAGCTGTCACTGGGGCGGTACCTTTTCAAAAGGTACACTTTTGTACCTATTAAGTTCAAATATGTACACTTTAAGTACTAATGTGTATTTTTAAGGTACCAGAATGGACCTTTTAGGTACAAGCATGTACCTTTTGAAAAGGTACCGCCCCAGTGACAGCTTTTGTACTTTTATTTCTGAGATTGTGGGTGAGGCTATTGATTACAGGTAATGTTGTAAATAACATTCAATTTCTTGCACAGACCAATCGTTTCACTTCATAAGACCTCAATATATTGTCAGGAGCCACCGGTATTCATTTTGTCTTGCCTATATATGCTTTTTTTTTACTCTGAAGTGCCAGTAGCCACTGAAAAACCATGGTTTCACTGTTCCTCTGAAGAAAAAAAGTCACCTATATCTTAGGTTAACAGCAAATTTGAATTTTTGGGTGAACTACCCCTTTAACTACTTACATTAACATTCAAAGGTTTAGGGTCTGTAATTTTTTTAATGCTTTGAAAAAAAGTCTCTTATGCTCACTATGGCTCACAAAATACAGTAGAATCAGTAATATTGTGAAATATTGTTACAATTTAATATATCTGTTTACTATTTAAATATATTTTAAAATGTCGTTTATTCCTTTGATGGAGCTGAATTTTCAGCATCATTATTCCAGTCTTCAGTGTCACATTATCCTTCAGAAATCATTCAAAAACATTTCTTATTATCTTGAAAACAGCTGCTGCTTAATATTTTTGTGGAAACAATGACACATTTTTTTCAGGATTCACTGATGAACAGAAAGTTTTACTTATGATCAGTTCAAGGTATTAATTTTTCGAAAATAAATAAAAAATCCTTTTGACCATAAACTTGCTTTCATATTTCTAATCAATACAAAAGTAGTCTAATATTCTTATATAAGTAGTCATTGTACCATAATAACCGATTCAGTTGTGTCATTCACAGTGCTTTATATTATAAGATAAGTCGTTCATTGCCTCATTGCCTAAGTCTTTAGCTGTTGCGTCTCGCTGATTTTTCAGCGTCTTGCACCATGTGCGTTGCATTTGTGAGACCGAGTTTGAAAGATGTGACTCCTGCGTTAAGTTACATTCTATTGCGAGGTGTTTTTGAAACGCACGAAATGTCCTGCGTGAACAGCCCCGAAGCTCATGAGCTACACTGTCTACATACTCATTAGAAGTCATTAGAATCATAATTAATTAAACAACAAACGAATCTATATCATTAATGCTATGTAGATGGATTATATCTGCTCAGATTAACATGCACGTATGTAAGCCTTGTGTAAATATGTTTAAATATGTGCCAGCCCGAGGAGGTGGGCTTCCTCTCAAGATTTCTTCTTCATCTGCTCAAACATCTTTGGCGGTTTTTCCTCTTCTAGCTCACTAGGGGTTTATAAGCTACTATTCATTACAAAGCTGCTTTAAAACAATATATATCGTGAAAAGCACTATGCGAGTAGAATAGTCGCTGTGCATTAGCATAAAGCTGACCTCTGCTCGCTTCTCCAACGGTCGCTGTTGCTTGTGTCACTTCAAATCGCCAACCTTCACTGCAACTGAACGACTTCCAGACGCTTTGTCGCTGCAAATCGGCATCTAGTATAGCTGTGTTGTTCGCTTTCAGAGTAGACGGGGTCTCTCTCTCACCATCATTCCTACTTTCTTAAATCTCTCTCTCACAAACAAACACACACACACTTCCATATGAATGTTGATATTGTTCTCAGAATACTAACCAGGCACTGAATGTCTGTAATAGACAGCACATCACTGCCTCCGAGATTAAAACGGACAGAGAAAGCGAGAGAGCAAGAGCGAGAGGTGGTTCAGTGGTAAATGAAGCTGATTCTGTGCCGAAGCTTGAGCTGTGTTTTATTCCGTCTGTCTGTGTGTTTCAGCCCGTTACATCAGCCAGGTTTCCTACCTGCACAACAGCACCAGCATATGCCATATTGTGCGTACACCATTAGAGAGTAACCATTGACGAGATTCGTAGCTAATAAGAGTCAGCCACTGGATTTGATGAATAGTATGTTAATTTCTTACTCTCACGATCTCCTGGGCTGATTTACATGCGTTTCGTACATGCACGGCCACAGGAATTGATATGTTAGTAAAGGTCCCGCTGTCTCGCTGCACTTTCTAGAATCAGATTCTGTTCTTTATTGCAGTTGAAGGTCTGCTGGCTTACAAGCCATAGTCCTGCATGCTGAAAAATACAAGTAATATTTGTTCATTTCCTTTTGTTCAAAATTTATTTTGAAATAATAAAATTGACCAAAAGTAACGTTAAAGATTTCTTTTTTAAAACTTTCTATTCATTAATGATCCTGAAAAATATGTATTACGATATGTAGCGAAACTGTTCAAAAATGATGATAATTCAGCAAATCGGCATATTATCAGGATTTCTGAAGGATCATTTGACACTGAAGACTGGAGTATTGATGCTGAAAATTCAGCTTTAATAACACAGGAATAAATATATATTTTTAAAAATATTACAATACAAAACGGCTATTTTAAATTGTAATAATATTTCACAAAATTACTGTTTTTACTGTATTTACTTCAAATAAATTCTGCCCTGGTGACCATCTTTTAAAAATCTTACTGCAAACTTTTGAAAGGTAGTGTTAATGTTTTTGTAAGAAATGGGAATTTATTCAAAGAAAATAAATGTATTTGATGTGCCAGCAAGATATCATGCTGCTGTAGTTTCTCTTGGAAAATAAAATCTGAAGGGTTTTATTTTGAAAAATTGTGAGTCTAAATTTCCTTATGCAAACAGTCAAGGACAAAGTCAATGCACTGATTTGTACTAAATACAGACACGCAAAAGAGCAGTCCTCCATCTTTCTCATTATCTGACTCTCTTTCATTCGGTCACAAACACTTTACATGTTGCAGTGTTTTCATGCAATTTGTTTGATTAAACAAACAAACAAACAAAAGTCTGTAGCCCCCCTCCTCCCCCTTTCTTTTCTTCTTTTCGCTTCTCCTTCTTTTTGTGTCTGCAACATGGAGCCCATCTGGGATGGGCAGCCATCGTTGTCATGGTGACGCTTTCCACCAGGGCATCCGATTGGCCGGTGGACACGAAGCAGTCTCTGTCTGGTTTGGACGCAGCCGTTTGAGTCCTCAGGGACAGCGGTGGGGACGGGCGCCTCATGCAATGCAAATATGACACCTTTGAACTGACTGGGTGTTATAATTTTGAGTCATTTGAAAAATGAAAATGTGGAGTTTTTATGCGTGAACACCACAGATGCGCTTGTAGGCAGCCACGCGTGCAGACCAAAAGTCATTTCACTAACGTCGAATGAGGATTCGTATACGTATAATTTATGAAAGCTTTTAGAAAATGGAAAATGTTCAATTTTACAGACAGAATCACTAAGTGGATCATGCCTGAAGGAATCACTGTGTTAATTTTAAACATCATTTTCCACCTCTCAACACTTTAACGTTGTTTTTTCATAAAACTTACAAGGCACAAGATGTCAGACTAAACTAACATAACACTTAACTATTTGAAAGCCTATAATGTCTAAAAAGGGATGGTTCATTCCAAAAATGAACATTTTGCCATTGTTTTCTCATGTCATTCCTAAAACCATCACCAATGAATCCTGAAAAAATTATCACGGAATAAATTGCATTTTAAATTATATTCAAATAGATATAAATAATAATATAAAATAATTATTTTAAATGTCAAAAATGTGTCACAATATTACCCGTACGGCTGACCCATCTAATCTGCTGCCTGTAATGCACCAATCTAAGATTGCTGTAGAGACAAAATGTAATTCCATCGAGTTAGCATTTTTAAACATTCGCTCCCTAAAAAATAAATCATTTCTGATCAATGATTTAATGACCACAAACAACCTGGATTTTATGTTTCTAAATGAAACATGGCTAGAAGACAGCTGCAATGCAAAAGTCCTCAATGAAACAGCCCCTCCTAACTTTAATTTTACAAGTGTCTGCAGGACTGTTAGGAGAGGTGGAGGTGGAGCTGCTCTATTTAAAGATGTTTATCAATGCAAGCATCATTTGGTCAGTATTTGTCTTTTGAAGGTATTGTGCTGAAAGGTGCTCCACGCATTCTGTTTATCATTATTTACAGGCCTCCAAAATACTCTCCAGCCTTTGTGGAAGAGTTCACAGAACTGTTATCAATGATTTCCTCAGAGTTTGACTATTTTACTATTGCAGGGGATTTTAATATTCACATAGATAATGCAGAAATCAAAACTGCAAAAGAAATTATAACTGTTTTAAACACTTTCGACCCGATTCAGCATGTGCATAGACCCACACACAATCGTGGACACACTCTAAATTTACTCATCAGTAGAGGTCTAAATATTTAATCCACTGTTATTAAGGATATAGCACTATCTGATCACTTCTGTATTTTCTTTGATATATTGATCTCTGTTACCACTGAATCTAGATCTGTCTCTGTCAGAAATAGATGCATTAACGAGAACACTAGTGCGCTATTTATGAAGGCTATATCTTCAACACCAAGCATTTCTGCAGACTCTGTTGATCTTCTCCTGGATTCATTTAACTCAAAAGTTAAGAATGTTATTGATGATATCGCTCCTGAAAAAGTCAGCAAGAATAATGGCAGACAAAAATCATCTTGGAGAAAATCAACAGCAGTTCAGAGTATGAAAAGACAATGCAGAAAAGCTGAGCGGATGTGGTGGAAGTCGAAAATTGAAATTCACTATAACATCTATAAAGACAGCCTTCATGCTTTCAATGTGGAACTAGCCACAGCTAGACAGACCTTCTGCAACAGTAACTTAAACAACACTCGCACTCTTTTTGCTACTGTTGAGAGACTGACACCTTAAATAGTACAGCACCTTAAATCGTCAACCTGCTATCTTGACACACTTCCCACATACTTTTTCAAAAGTGTGCTTAACTGTTTAGAAGCAGATCTCTTAGAAGTGGTGAACGCCTCACTTCTTACTGGGACTTTTACAAACTCCCTGAAAACTGCAGTTGTTAAGCCCCTTCTAAAAAAGCGCAATCTTGATAACACAATGTTGAACAACTATAGACCAATATCAAATCTTCCTTTCATAGGTAAGATTATTGAAAAGGTAGTTTTTAATCTGCTGAACACCTACTTAAACTCAAATGGATACCTGGACAATTTTCAATCTGGTTTCCGAGCGCATCACAGCACAGAGACAGCGCTTATTAAGATAATAAATGATATTCGCTTCAATTCTGATTCTGGCAAAATATCAGTGCTGGTACTACTAGATCTTAGTGCTGGGTTTGACACTGTTGATCATAACATACTTGTAGAGAGACTGGAAAACTGGGTCGGGCTTTCTGGGATGGTACTCAAATGGTTCAGGTCATACTTAGAAGGGAGAAGTTATTATGTGAGTATAGGAGAGCATAAGTCTAAGTGGACGTCCATGACATGCGGAGTCCCACAAGGCTCAATTCTTGCACCGCTCTTGTTTAGCCTGTATATGCTCCCACTAAGTCAAATAATGAGAAAGAACCACATTGCCTATCACAGCTATGCTGATGATACCCAGATTTACCTAGCCTTATCTCCAAATGACTATAGCCCCATTGACTCCCTCTGCCAATGCATTGATGAAATTAACAGTTGGATGTGCCAGAACTTTCTTCAGTTAAACAAGGAGAAAACTGAAGTCATTGCATTTGGAAACAAAGATGAAGTTCTCAAGGTGAATGCATACCTTGACTCTAGGGGTCAAACAACTAAAAATCAAGTAAAAAATCTTGGGGTGATTCTGGAGACAGACCTTCGTTTTAGTAGTCATGTCAAAGCAGTAACTAAATCAACATACTATCATCTCAAAAACATTGCAAGAATTAGATGTTTTGTTTCCAGTCAAGACTTGGAGAAACTTGTTCATGCCTTTATCACCAGAAAATCTGAGCATATCACACCAGTCCTCAGGTCCTTACACTGGCTTCCAGTTACATTTAGGATTGATTTTAAAGTACTTTTACTCATTTACAAATCACTCAATGGCCTAGGACCTAAATACATTGCAGATATGCTCACTGAATATAAACCTAACAGACCACTCAGATCATTAGGATCGAGTCAGTTAGAAATACCAAGGGTTCACACAAAACAAAGGGAGTCCGCTTTTAGCTATTATGCTGCCCGCAGTTGGAACCAGCTTCCAGATGAGATCAGATGTGCTAAAACATTAGCCACATTTAAATCCAGACTCAAAACTGATCGAACTCGAACTGATTGCACTATGTATAATCATTTTCTATTCTTAACTGTTTTAAATTCTTTTTAAATCAATTTTTATATCTTGTTTTTATTATTATTTTTTAATTTCTTGTTTTTATTGTTGTGACTTTTTTTTAATGACCTTTTCGCTTCCTTTTATGTAAAGCACTTTGCATTACGACTGTGTATTAAATGTGCTATATAAATAAACTTGCCTTGCCTAATTATTGTATTTTTAGAGTTGCAAATGTAAATCTTTTACATACTTTATGAAATTTTTACATACAATCTTTACACGGCACAAGCTATCAGTCTTCACGTATACTGTACAGGTGCCTATTAGTTCTTAAAAAGTGAAAGTTCACCCCCAAAATGAACATATTTGAACATACTTATTATGACTTTCTATCTTCTGTGGAGTACAAAAGGAGAATCTTATCAGAATATTCAAGCTGCTCATCTAAACAATGAATGCCGCATTTTGCAATTTGTCCTGCAATGACTTTAATGATGGTTGGTGTCATAATGCCATCGGATCTTGCATGTAAAGTGACTCATCGCGATGCAGTAAGTTTGAACATGCACAAGTGCATATGACTTTTGTGATCTGTCAAAGAGGAAGATTTTTAGTGAGTAATGTAACTTTCCTCACACAAAGTGGTCATATGACTTAAGAAGCATTGCAATATACTAATTTTATGATTTTTTTTCTATACTTTTTGAGTTTAATAGCCACTGCTTCAGTGGAACAAAATCATACAGGTTTTGAACGAGTGAGTAAATGATGACAGAATAACCATTTGTGGTGTGAACTCTCTGATCTCTTTTAGTATTTTACACACACACACCTCAGTTACTGGTGACCTCTCAGCATTGACTCAATCAGATTGACTGGCCTTTAATCTAGGGGGGGATTATGGGCTGTGGTCTACTGCCCAGATTAGCATGATCAGCACACGCTTGCTGTTTTTCATTATCCGGACTGCACAGATCAATACCTCACAGGAAAAGCCATCTCTATTAATGATGTTTGCATGATTAACTGCTGAGTGTGATTTTACCGATTACCGTATGCGAGGAAGAAAATGCCTAACCCGCACGTACGGGTCAGTGTTCGGATATCTGTATGCAATTTTGTCATTATTTACCCATCCTCTAAATACAGAAGACTTTTGTTCATCCTCGAAACACAAATGAAGATATTTTGACTGAAACCTGGAAGATTTCTGTCCCTTCTTTTGAAAGAACAATACACCAAAACTTTGATACATCAAACAAAAGCTCATTTTTAAAAAATCCATATGAATTGAGCAGTTTAATCCAAGTCTTCTGAGGAGACAAAACTGCTTTCTATTAAAAACTGATTACATTCTTTCACTATTTTTCATATTATTATTGATAAACACTCAAAGCACATCAAATATGGCAAACGGAAGCTCAAACATGCTTGCTTTATGATGACAGAATTTTCATTTTTGGGTGAACTGTTCCTTTAAGGCTCATTCTCACCGCCAATTTTGCCAAAGGTGATGAATAGGAAAAATCATAAACCTCAATATGGTGACTGAACAAAAAGTGTGCTTTAAAATGGAAAGAGTTAAAAGTTTGTTTACTAATGCAAATTAACTGGATCAGCCAGAAAAAATAAAACAATAAAACAGCTTTTTGGTGTTATTTGAGCTAAAGAAGCTACATGCTAAGTAAAAGCTAACATACTGTATCTTTAGCTTAACACAGAAAACAGCTTAACACAGTTGCTTTTTAATATTTTAAAAAATCTGACAACATTGGTGTGATAAATGTATACGATTATTGACTGATTTTACTGCTGATTTAGAATAGATTATTAAAACATAATCTTCTATATCTATGTTACCAAGATGGCCGCTGAGTAAACAGATTAGCCTTAAAGGGACTTTATCGTAAATTTGTGAGCACAGAATACCTTAAGCCTTTCATTGAACTTTGTGTGACTTCATCTCAAATATTGAATAATATTGAATGGAATATTGAAGAACAACTCAAGTGTATTTCTGAGCAGAGACTCGTCTCTGTGGGAGAGCTAAACTTTGACTATTCTCTGTGTTAGCATAGAGGGAAACAGCCAGCACACAACGACAGCCTGCAGAGTTTAAACGACTTCTGAGCGAAAATTATTTACTTTTCCGTTTTCTTGTGAGAGTGAGTGAGCAGAAGAAATCAAGAGAGGGGAATGCTGAAGAGAGTGAGAGAGAGAGGGAATGAACAAGCGGCGGTCTTTGATGACGGCTGCTGATTCTCCAATACAGAAGGAGACAACTGAGGGCTTTTTAGCTACTGTGGAAGTGGTATTGATTGCACTGCCATACTGCACTGAGCTGCTCTCCAAAAATGCTTTGTCTTCCTTTATTTATCCAAGCCAAGGTGTGTGTTCGGGGGCCATCAGGACAGTGTGTATGTGTGTGTTGTTGTTGTGTGGGTGGAAGGAACACAAAAATGTATGTGTGTGTGTGTGTGTGTGTTGGGGGTGATGACAGAACGTGTGCATCTGTGCGTGTACATTCACATGCATCCGTACAAACATGCATGTTAGGACAGAGAGACTAATGAAAAAAAAAAAGTGTGTGTGTACATGGAAAGAAATCAGAGAAGGGTGTAAAGCTGAACTAAACTAGGCATGAGGCTTTATTTATACCCGGAGTCTCATTATCAACTAAATGTAGTCACGGACAGGTCCGCACAAACCTGTGAAAGTACTGCAGATTTCCACAGACTTATTGTCATTTATGAAGCTTTGCATATCCTCCACCCTTCATGTTCATTTACCAAACATTTGGCTAATCTGATAATGGTTTCAGCTACCAATAAGAGTGTGGTACTCTCAGCTCCATTTAACATATCTAAATCTATCCCACAGATTCTGCAGATTTTTACCTACACTGTACAAAAAATGTAGCATTTGTTGAACATGCAGAAAAGTAGAAAACAATAGAACAATGATGGCAAAATGTTTGAAATTTTGATATAAAATGTGTCATAACTAGTAAGAGTTATCCATGTAGATAACGTAACCCTGAGAAGATTTCCTAAATTGTAATATCAGGAAAAACTTAGGGCTATTTGGGAAAATAAATAAATAAATATATATATATATATATATATATATATATATATATATATATATATATATATCTGTGTATATATATATACATACACGCACATATCGCATTTTTATGCTTGTTGCTTCAAAAAGGTTCCTGAATGTCATTAGAACTTAAAAATTGTAAATTCGAAATCCAAGTAAGTAATTACTGTAATTTTTTACAGTGCAAAATCAGTGTAGAAAACATGGAAGAAGTCTACAGATTCTGTGTGAGTTCTGGATTCCTTCTAGTCGTTGGCCCTTCAACACTATGATGAAATGAAGGATGTTTTGGCATGTATTAGCAATATCAGTAAAATCTGCACTATGAAATTAAATCTCATGGCTGTGTAAAGGGTGGTTCATCCAAAATGAAAATTCTGTCATCATGTACAAACTCTCAAGTTGTTCCAAACTTGTACAAGTTTCTTTCTTTTATTAAACCCAAAAGAAGATATTCTGAAGAATGGTGCTAACTAAACAGGTGACGGTAACTACTGACTTCCACAGTATGAAAAAAAAAAAAAATAAAAATCAGCTTTTGGTGTTATTTGAGCTAAAGAAGCTACATGCTAAGTAAAAGCTAACATACTGTATCTTTAGCTTAACACAGAAAACAGCTTAACACAGTTGCTTTTAATATTTAAAAATCTGACAACATTGGTGTGATAAATGTATACGATTATTGACTGATTTTACTGCTGATTTAGAATAGATTATTAAAACAATCTTCTATATCTATGTTACCAAGATGGCCGCTGAGTAAACAGATTAGCCTTAAAGGGACTTTATCGTAAATTTGTGAGCACAGAATACCTTAAGCCTTTCATTGAACTTTGTGTGACTTCATCTCAAATATTGAATAATATTGAATGGAATATTGAAGAACAACTCAAGTGTATTTCTGAGCAGAGACTCGTCTCTGTGGGAGAGCTAAACTTTGACTATTCTCTGTGTTAGCATAGAGGGAAACAGCCAGCACACAACGACAGCCTGCAGAGTTTAAACGACTTCTGAGCGAAAATTATTTACTTTTCCGTTTTCTTGTGAGAGTGAGTGAGCAGAAGAAATCAAGAGAGGGGAATGCTGAAGAGAGTGAGAGAGAGAGGGAATGAACAAGCGGCGGTCTTTGATGACGGCTGCTGATTCTCCAATACAGAAGGAGACAACTGAGGGCTTTTTAGCTACTGTGGAAGTGGTATTGATTGCACTGCCATACTGCACTGAGCTGCTCTCCAAAAATGCTTTGTCTTCCTTTATTTATCCAAGCCAAGGTGTGTGTTCGGGGGCCATCAGGACAGTGTGTATGTGTGTGTTGTTGTTGTGTGGGTGGAAGGAACACAAAAATGTATGTGTGTGTGTGTGTGTGTGTGTTGGGGGTGATGACAGAACGTGTGCATCTGTGCGTGTACATTCACATGCATCCGTACAAACATGCATGTTAGGACAGAGAGACTAATGAAAGAAAAGTGTGTGTGTACATGGAAAGAAATCAGAGAAGGGTGTAAAGCTGAACTAAACTAGGCATGAGGCTTTATTTATACCCGGAGTCTCATTATCAACTAAATGTAGTCACGGACAGGTCCGCACAAACCTGCGAAAGTACTGCAGATTTCCACAGACTTATTGTCATTTATGAAGCTTTGCATATCCTCCACCCTTCATGTTCATTTACCAAACATTTGGCTAATCTGATAATGGTTTCAGCTACCAATAAGAGTGTGGTACTCTCAGCTCCATTTAACATATCTAAATCTATCCCACAGATTCTGCAGATTTTACCTACACTGTACAAAAATGTAGCATTTGTTGAACATGCAGAAAAGTAGAAAACAATAGAACAATGATGGCAAAATGTTTGAAATTTTGATATAAAATGTGTCATAACTAGTAAGAGTTATCCATGTAGATAACGTAACCCTGAGAAGATTTCCTAAATTGTAATATCAGGAAAAACTTAGGGCTATTTGGGAAAATAAATAAATAAATAATATATATATATATATATATATATATATATATATATATATATATATATATATATATATATATATATATATCTGTGTATATATATATACATACACGCACATATCGCATTTTTATGCTTGTTGCTTCAAAAGGTTCCTGAATGTCATTAGAACTTAAAAATTGTAAATTGAAATCCAAGTAAGTAATTACTGTAATTTTTACAGTGCAAAATCAGTGTAGAAAACATGGAAGAAGTCTACAGATTCTGTGTGAGTTCTGGATTCCTTCTAGTCGTTGGCCCTTCAACACTATGATGAAATGAAGGATGTTTTGGCATGTATTAGCAATATCAGTAAAATCTGCACTATGAAATTAAATCTCATGGCTGTGTAAAGGGGTGGTTCATCCAAAAATGAAAATTCTGTCATCATGTACAAACTCTCAAGTTGTTCCAAACTTGTACAAGTTTCTTTCTTTTATTAAACCCAAAAGAAGATATTCTGAAGAATGGTGCTAACTAAACAGGTGACGGTAACTACTGACTTCCACAGTATGAAAAAAAAAAAAAAAAAAACACTATAGAAGTCAGTGGCTACCATCAACTATTTGTTACCAACATTCTTTAAAATATCTTATTTTGTTTCCATGAAAAATAAAAAAAATCTGTAGCTCTGTCGTGTAATCAAAACATTGCTCTGTTTGTTTGACCACCCCGACCAGCCTAACATAGCAACACTCGATCAACCAATAGTGTGAGTTTAGAGGTGGGGCTATCTGTTAAACTGGCCAATAGAAAGGTAGGGAGTGCATGGGAAAACCATTTGAAAACACAGATTTTCCCATTCTTTTTGATACTACAGCTACAAAAATTACCCTGTCTTTTTTAGAGCACAGAAACCAGTGACAAAACATTGACACATACAGATATAAACACACACACACAAACACACAATAAAATCCATTAAATACACTAGAGCCATTCTCCTCCTCTCTGCCAAAACAAAATCAGTACACAGCACACATTCTGAATCTCTCTTTATCATTCTGTCTCTCTCACACACAATTACACAATTTCTTCTCAGCATTTTCACAAACACTGATTGAAGAACAAGGACACACACACACACACACACACACCACTAATCTCAATCAGATAAAACAGAGAGCCTTAAGGTGCTGGTGCTAGCTGAGCCCTGTGCTGAAATGCCATTCAATGACCTTTTATCTCTCTCTCTCTCTCTCTCTGTCGCTGAAACCCTGAAGCTGTTTGTCTTTAGAGGACGGGAAGACTGTTCCTGTGCGATTATGATTATTTATGTCCCTCTAAATTAAACATATACACATCCCAATGGCGTGTGGTGGACTTCTGAAACCTGTTTCGGCATTACACCCCTCATATTCACGCCATGTTTTAGGGCCTCAATAAGTGTGCTTACATGCACATTAAAAGTTTGGTTTCACTCGGACTAAAACAATAATTCATGTTTATAAAATGTCATATAAATTCCTAAGTCCTAATCATACCTGTCCAATTTTTCTAATGTCAGATTAACAGAGCTAGATAATGTGATCGTAGCTCAGCTTCATCCAGTATTTATGTTAATCAGACTACAGCTGGCCTCAGAGTTGTGCGCTTGCTCTGAAGACAGAGGTGATGTGCGACACACATTTAATACTTAAAATATTCTCCTATACATGTGTAGTGTATAATTGTACATACACTTTAAGACATAAGCTATGTTTCCATCCACCTATTTTTATGCGCATTTTGGGATAGTGCATAAAAAAAAAAAATGCTGGATGTAAACACCAAGATGTGCATAAATTCTAAAATTTAGCTTAAAGCTGGACCAACCAATGGACCGATTTCATTGTCCAGCACCTGAAATGCTAGTTTTGTCATTCTAAAATGCTTGAGCAAAGTGCTCAAGAACTACGTTCCCAAACAGCAGGCTCCGAAAATAAGATAACTTAACCGCATTTTATCTGAACGCTCTAAAGCTCGTAATTTATTGTATACAAAAGTTTTATCTAAAGTGCCTTCTCCTACTGGAGCAAATACAATTGTACTTCATGATATTTAGCAAAAGTTCTCTTCAACTCACTGGATGGAAACGGTGCTTTATTCGCAAATGTTTTATGCGATAATCCAATTTTGCATATAAGTCTAATTCATAACATTGGGTGAAAACCTAGCTATTGTTCCAAACATATATGATTTACTTTCATTTGTTGAACAAAAAAGAAGATATTTTGAAAAACAGTGTTTGTCCCTAAAATGAAAAAAACAACTCTAGACCCCGTTTAATTTGATTAAATGGACATTTTCAAAATATCTTCTATTGTGCTCCACAGGAGACAGAAACTCATACAGGTTTGAAACGACATTAGGTTGACTAAATTTGACAGAATGTTTGCTTTTGAGTGAACTATTCCACAGAAAAGCTCAAGGGAGGCAAAAGTCGCTGCCTCCCTCTGAAAATGTATCTGCAAGCATCTCAGTTTGGCGATACTTGGTAATTTTTTCAGCTCATATTTTGTAATATTTCCTTTGTTCTATTGTTGTACTGACTGTTATATATTTACAACGCCCATGGCACACCCTAACATTTGCTGTCCAATAAGTGGTAGATAAGCTATGTACATATCAGAATGATACTGTGTATGTGTTGTCTGTGCTCTCTCAGAGGAGCAGTCACCAGTACAGCTGCACAGATGCTGGTGTGACGTGCTAGACTGAGCATAAGCACTGCTGCCATGCATCACAGCACACACACACATATGACTGTAACACCGTTTCATAGTGAATCTGCCAGTGAGTATTCACACTAAACACAGCTGCTAAATATAAATCCGCAAGGTATGTTTATAAATCGCAGACAAAATACAGACGTTTCCAAACGGTGGTTAATGTACACTGCTCACACGCATGCCATCTGATGCTTGCGCAGGATATACAGTGTTCAGCTTGCCATAACCAAGAAACACCCACCCACATACGCACAAGTTTTTTCAGTGAAGGCCGACTGGTGTTGCAGGTACAGTTGAGCTGAAAAATAAGACCCCGGTGAATGGCAGTTCTAAAGATTTGGTCTTCGCACTGCCAGAGTATAATTTTCTCACAAATACACACATGCAGGAGATAATACCACTGTTGCCATGGGAGACAAGTCCTAAAGGTATTTGTCTGCAAACACTATATTGAGAAGTGTTTCAGAAATCCATTCTCTCTGACTGTCCGCCTGAATATTCATCAAGACGATGGCTGGATGTGGATCGGTTTTTGCTCTGGAATCACATTGTGAACGAGCTCACTAGAAAGCAGATGATCAGCACGAATCAGACCCAAGAACTGCGTGCGTGCGTTATGATGTCATTATGATGAAATACTGTCACGGAGAGCTGGTTTAAAAACAGTTAACGGAAAAATTTAATTCTGGTGTCATTTACTCACCTTTTTGATGTTTTAACACTTGTGCAATGGAGAGGTTCTATGGATATTAAACGTTCCATATGGAATCAAGGCCAATAAATAGATCAGTGATAGAAATTCTAGGTCTAATTCTATTTGGCAAGTAATCATTTTGAACTATTTGCAAATAATATTTTAAATATGCACACATTAACCCTTATTTTTATGCCTAACATGTCATGAAATGTTTCATGTGTCCTCACATTCAGTTTAGGAATAACATGAATGGGGGGGGGGATTCAATGATTCAATGTCTATGGTGGTCGCGGCCCTGCAAGGAACCATCAATGCCAATACAGAATCTTATTTTTAAGATTGTAGGAGAAAAGCACCAGAAATGTAGCCTATACCACTCTTGCACTGAGTCACAAGTCTTCTGAGGCCAAACGATAGCTCAAAGTCATTATTCACCAAAAAACTTCCCTTTTGCTGTAGTTCTCAAATCTCATTTGCACTTCTTCTGCATTAAGAGCAACTGTATTTTCAACAAATAATGACAAATAATGGACTGTTTCTCACAGAGAAATTGGTATGGTTTTAGAAAACTTGAGGCCAGAATTACTAAAGAAAAAAATAGCAATGAAAAGGTGTGGACAGTTATTTTTGCGACTGACCTTATTTTCTATGCATTTGTAGAAAGTTCCATTTCAGACACAATATTTATAGGAGGAGAATATTTAAATCATGTTATGTAATTTGCGGTAGTTAATTTACTGGTATGTGCGCCATTATTTAACACCCCCAAAAAAGCATGTCTTAACCCATTTTGCTAATTTGTTGCAAATAAGTTGCTAATTTGCATTGCTCTCGATAGGCTGGTCATTATGGAAATGAGCTGGATGCATGTGTTCTTTAATTTGCACACCTGCAGAACTTTCCACTCCCATCTATGCTTTTATTGTAACACGCTAATTTGACCTGTTTAGTAAATATTTGGAATATAATGCAGCAGTCACATGAACTGCTTTTATGTTGACTGGTCACCAAAGCATTCCTTTGTGTTCCATGGAACACAGGTTTGTTACAATATGAGGGTGAGTAATTGATAACAGAAATTTCATTGTTGGCTGAACTATTCCTTTAAAGATGGGCATATACAGGCTCTGGTCCAAAATTTAGTGAGCTGCATTGCCTGTCTACTGCCAACAAAGGCATCAACATTTAAATCAAATTAAACCATACACATAGCATTCCTTACACAAAATGCACAGGAATCAACTTGAGTTTATAAATTGAGTTTGTGGTGGCAAAATCCAGTCATTTCTATAGGAATCTGTGAGATTGGCAGCTTTACGTGAGGGTGAAAAGTTCCCCACGCAGATTTTGCTCGTGTTCAAGTTGGTCATGTTAATTGACCTATGGGTAAGCTCCTTCCCCCTTAGTTACTGTTGCTCCCTCGGATAAACAAACGGAGTTACTCACTGTCTTCCAATGACAGCTGCAGTGTGAAAACCTTGTCGCACAATGTTTTTGCACAGTTTTGGACACAGAAGGCCACCAACTGGGAATTAAATATTCCATGGAGGGATTTATAAAATATTTAAAAATAAATACGGTGGGTAACTCGAAGCGAGGGTTTACAGATCACAATGCAAGCGGGAGAAGTCTCATATTACGATCTCAGATGACAACATGCAGGATCAACACTGTTCATGTATCGCAAGGTACGATTAAATTAATGTACATTTAACCAGTTTAATATGGAGAGGCACTGAAATGTAGACCTACGTTTATGTGTTTTTGACCTACACTGTACAAGACGCGAGAACTGTCCGCTATTTAGGTTTGTACGTTAGCATGGACTCACTAACTTTTAACGTTAGCTAGTTTTAGCCAGAGATACCTTGCTGAAGCAAAAGATAACATTAACGTTCTGCTTGAGCAGATGAAAATTGTAACTTAACGAGTGTATGACAACCAGAAAATGAACGTTTTTGTCTTCATTTGTATTGGGGTGAATACTTAGGAACATTTTGCTCTGTTTTGTTTGGATTCAGGAAATGTAATAAAATAAATTATATCCTCTCAGGATACCTGGAATCAGTGTTACAAGTACCCCAGGCACATCATTTTTCCATTTTTGAAGCATAAACCCCATAAAACCGATGCGAGCTTCGGATCTTCCAATGTTTCTCTATGGCGCTAAAACCTAAAGATGTCCGAGTTCCGCTCCCCGTGCAGCTGATATTTGACTGCCATTGGCTAGTCTGCGTTCGAGGGGAGGGGCTTACCGATAGGTCAATTGGCGACGTTGACTGCTTGGTTTGAAGATGACTTCTGTTCTGTGCGAGCAGGGCTTCATGCATCGCTACATTATTGACAATTTTGTCCAAAAGGTTTCTCTTATGTGACCACAGATTAATATCTGTATAAACACATACACAAATACTGGGTAAAATAGCCAATTTTCTGAGCTTTTTTGAATTTATACTGATAGTTTTCACCACTATCTTGGATGTCATTTTTTACAAATCTTGTTGCATTTTATTATGGTATGTTTTGGACACATACATATGCCTTAACATGTAGGCATCTCACTAGGTTTTGCACAGATCCAAAGTCTGACAAACTGTTGTGTTTCTGTAGCTAAAACAGTAGAGCATGGTCTTATAAAAACATCAAGGTCAAGAGTTTGATTCCCAGAATCTGCTACAGTGTGTACCTTGAATACATCTATCAAAATCCATATAAAGTAAATGAATGCACTGTATTTCTGAGGTGCAAATTCCTTATATTCGTTCTATATACTACTGAGCAGCTCCCTGATCAGAAGTGTGTTTACAGGAGCGAAGTGTTTAAAATCGAGGGGGCTGGGTTGCAATCACGACCGACACACACACACACACACACACTCACGCGGTGTCTCTCATTCACGGGAGAAGTGTCATTAGCATCTTTCCCGAAGCTTCCATGGGCCAATAAATGCTAGCAGTCAAGCAAGACTGCTCTGAATTCATCACTCTCTCTCCCTCTCTATATCATCCCTATATTTCTCTCTCTCTCTCTCCCCTCCCCATCCCTTCTTTCTTCTTTCTCTCTGTCTGTAGATGTGAGCAGCGTGCCCCCTGATGAGTCACCTCTGTCATCAGAGCACCGCAAAGAGAGAGAAAGACACACACACAGAGAGAGAGAGAGAGACAGACAGCATCTCTTCTGCAAAGTCTCACCCCATCCTCAACCCCCACCACACACGTAACCAAAATCGACAGACTTAAAGATGAAAATTTACATTTTTATCTTTTTTACTCTCTTTCTCCACCTATCCGTCCCCCTCCCCCATCTTTCGCTCTCTCAGAATCAAATTTCTAAGATCCAAAGCGTATCGAATGTGCGGCATTTCTTTGTGCACTGAGGAGAGGAGAGGAACAGTGATGCTTTCTCAAATACCAGAGGAAGTGGAAGACTCCCCCAGCAGAGCAGCAAAATTATGGAAATAGATAAATAAATAATACTACGGCTGGCAGTGTCGCTTCCCTGCTGCTGTGACTAATCAGAGGGTGTGAGCGTGTGTGTGTGCGTGCTGATTTGGGACCTTCTGCAAAAACACACACATGGTGCTGCGGCAACATCGCTGAAAATCCTATCCTCTCTTAATTTGTGTTCACATTAATAGTGGTGTGAATTCAGTTCTGTTGGTTTAACTCAGTGTCCTGGCAAGACACAAAGTGCCAAACATTTCATTTCTTTGATGGAAAACTGAGATTTTGTCCTAAACAACCACAACTGGGACAAATAATACATTTCTATGTGGTTGAGATTAGCCCCGCCCTCTGTGAAGTCTCATTGGTCCAAAAAACTGCATGCCAAACATTTAATATCTTCTGATTGGCTGTGATTGTGTCAATTTTGTATTCTGTGAGGCCAGAATTCAAACTAAAACTATAAAAAATCATTCTTGGTAACTTAAATAATGTTGAGATAATCAAAATATAAATACTAGATGAAAAAAATTCTGCCTTGGTAACTACCTGAAACAAATGAGTATATGTACTAGGGGTGTCAATGTTAACGCATGCGATTAATCAAAAAACATTTAACGCGTTATTATTTTTTTAGCGCAGATTAATCGCTTGATAAGGTTTGACCCCAACTTCTTCCCGTCATCACAGCGCGGAAGGTTATCTATCATTGTGTGATGAGGGGACAGCGAACCAGTTACCAGTGTTGCCAGGGTAACGGCACAAGTGGGCTATTTTGAAAATACAGTTGCGGGAAAAATTACAGAGCCGTTTTGGGCTACTTTTTTAATGTACCGCGGCCGACCAAAGTGTATATAGACAAATAAAAATTAAATAGATCCTTTTACTAATGCGTATTATACTTGGAATACCTGGCAACTTAAGAACTGAGAGGCGGTTAACATCACAAACAACGTGAGTTTCAGCAGAGCAGCAGAAATAAACATGACAACAGCCACTATAGATTATATAAGATAATAAACACACGATTACGATAGGATATGGTCTGTATGTGATTTTTTTTTTTAGTTCAATGTGTACATCTGAAATGCTATTTATAGCCTTTATCGCTGCACAAATTAGCATATTTTAACAACAGTAAACGATCAAATTCCACATGTGATCGCAAAAGGAAGTTATTAGAAACACTCGATGGTGGTTTGAAGTGAGTTCTGAGGAAAAGTGCACTATTAATCTCATAAATTGTCTTATGAAGCATGATGCTAATGTTAGCTCTAATGCAGCTGCAGAACAGGTCCAATTCTTCTTCATAATACATTTTGTCATAATACTTCACGTAAGGTCGCAATAAATGTTTTGTTGTATTTATTTAGAAACACTTTTGATAATAGTTGGGTAAATGTATACTGGGATTGAAGCAATGTGGCTTGGTAAACGTTTTATTTCCAGTATAAAGACTGATAATGGCTGAATAAAAACAAAAGAATAATGATAAAAGGATAATAAGGATTATGTCTCATACCTGGCGGACGTGTGAAAGGTTCTGTTTCCTTAAACTAGTTTGTCATGCATTTCTTTATTTCAACACATTTACAGGTAAATCCTAGTATTTTAAATTTGCGATTAATCATGATTAATCACAGTCCACGACTGTGATTAACGCGATTACATTTTTTAATCGATTGACAGCACTAATATGTACTAAAATTTCTAAAACAAAACCAGAAATAAAAATGAAATTAATTAAATTAAGCAGAATTTAATATTTAAATAACAATAATAATATCATCACTGTTAATAAAACTAATAAAAAAAACGTTTTTTGAAATAATTTGAAAATATAAAAATAAAAGCAAGGTCAAAATGTTTTAAAAAAAACTATAATGGTATATGAGTAATAATAAAATAACACTGGTTATATTCTTCTGATTCAGTTCTCAATTGTTTTGATCAGAATCAATGAGAAAAATGTACTGAACCTTAACCTTAAATCACTTGCTTACAACACCATTCACACTGAATCCAGTACTTGGACTGAATTGAATGTGAACTGAATGACTTGTAAAGGAACAAACCATTCAACCATACAAAATATAGTTCTCTCACAAGCAGCCTAACAAAAGTACAGCAACTACTTTTCTGGAAAAATGCGAACCCTGAAATAGAGGTACACAGAAGAAGAAGTAGGAGGAGGAAGATGACGACAAGGGGAAATGGAGACCACCAATCCAGCTCTTCCGATCGCTCTCGTCAGCCGGAGGGATTCTTTCCTAGAGACGTGCTGAAATTGGATTTCTGTCACCGCCGGAGAAGCATGGTGGCTGAGCATGGCAAGTAAAAATGGCGCTTTAAGCGAAAAGACCGACACACAGGGTGAACCGGAACGACATAAACGAACCCAGTGTTCACCAACCACTCTGTTTATTGCTCTGTACAGCATAGCAGTTAGTTGCCAAGTTATGTGTTAATTTGATTCATTTTAGTAAACTATGTACAGGTATCTGCTGACTATGACCTCTCAAAACACTTCTAAGAGCTATCAGTGTTTTGGCTTCACTGAAGAACATCATGCCACAAATCGCACTTCAAGCTTTCACATCTTCAGCCACTTTGTCATAAAAAAAATGCAACTGACAGTTTTTCATTCACAACGTCTGTTCTGGGAAGCTCAGTAAATCCCTGAATCGCACTAAACTCGACTACAAGAAGCTGCAAATGTTTTCTTTTTGAAGTTGAACTAGCTGAGATCCTTTGTAAATGTATAATGACTCACCAATGTAGCGTAATACTGGATCATTTAGGTCTACAGAGAAGAATATTAAACTGTTAATAGGCCAGTTTAGGTAGTTTCAGACTGATGCAACATTGAGAGCAAGCCTTTCCAGTCACAGACTTGATAGTTAGACATAGCCAGACTTCTGGCTATTGGCAAAAGTCTGCATCACTTTGCAGTGTATTCTGACCAAGAACCACCCACTTAGACAGGAAGAGAATTTCTGTGCATGAAAAAAGTCAAATATATAACTCCGCTCTAGTTTACTTGATAAAAAGTGTCTAAAACAAAACTTTTAAACACAGGCTTCTACAAATCTAGCAAACTTATAATTCTCCTAAAAGGCGTCAAAACTGTTTCTAAACACGCCAAACCTGTATACTCTGCATACAGCCAGAAAATCAGATCGGAACTTGGGGTTAAAATATTTTGCCTTTTCCCAATGTAATATAAAAGCACACGGAATATGAATACAGGCTTGAAAGTAATTTGGCTAAATGTACAAACCTTCATTTATGGCATCAGCTCTCAGAAAAGCCCTTGACACAGAACTTGAGTATGTCAACACAAGACCAAAACCTGCTTGCATCTGTGACGACAATAGAAGGATACTTGTTCTCAATAACACAAACCCTCTGTTTGAGAGGAGCCTTTTATCATTCAAGTCCCTCTCCCTCTTTTTACTGTAATGTATTACGTACTGATGAGTGTTTGATACTACTAAAGCAATCTGTTGATTGTAATCAAGTATCTGTTGAGAAGATGAGTCTCCCTTAGATGGTGAGGATCCTTCTAAAGACGGAGGAAGCGGAGCAGAGAATAATAGATGTACAGAAGCAAAAGTGAGAGATTCAAAGGCAAAAAGGCATAAAATAGATTTTCGGTGCTGAATGCAGGTTGATCAATACAATGTTCGAGATGGCTGAAATCTGCGCCGCTGTTCAAAAATTTGGGGGCAGTGACTTTTTAAAATACTTTTTCATAAATTAGGGTGCGTTAAATTAATGCAATAAAGACATCTGTAATATTTCTGTTTCAAATAAATGCTGTTCTTTTGAACGTTCTGATGATCAAAAAGAAAGTATCACCTTTTGAACAAAAATTTTAAACAGCACAAGTATTTTCAACATTAATAAGAACAAATATTTTTTTACAGCACTAAATCATCATATTAGAATGATTTCTGAAGGATCATGTGACATTGAAAACTGGCGTAATAACAGCTACACAAAATTCAGCTTTGCAAAATTCAAATTTTAATTGTACTAAAATAGAAAAAAAAAACATTATATTAAATTGAAATAATACTTCACAATATTATTTTTACTGTTTTTTTTTTATCAAATAAATGCAGCATAAGAGGCTTCTTTTAAAAACATTTAAAAATCTTTCCAACCCGAAACTTTTGAACAATAACATATAACTGCAATAATCATAATATGGCTTGTTGTACTTTAATTTTTAAAAATGTCATTAAGTAATAAATGAATAGAGTGGAATTTGGTTTTATCTAAAGACATTTGATTGGATTGTGAAAAGGCTATGATAATGATTGGTTAATATTATTTTTTAAATATTATTATTGTTTAAATATTTGATTATGTAAGTGATTTTAAAGTTCATGGATGAAATATGTAGAAGAAGACCAGAGACTTTGATTAAGAAGGTACTGAAGTGAGTCAGTTTTCATTTCATGTTGTTTATATAGGAAGGAAGGAAAAGAGGGATAGAGGGCAATATGGTAGATTTAGAGAAGAAAAGAGGAAGAAAGGAAAAGAGATGCAAGGGAAAGGGAAGGTGGAGGTGTTGGCATATGTCTGATGATTACACAGTGTCCGCAGAAACGTGCAACCAGCGACACCATGGCAACAACACTTTTCACTCGGCAGTCCAGGGAGGTGATCTGCTTAGAAGATAAGTGATCTCTCTTTTTCTCAAATTTTCTCTCCCTCACCATCCCTAAACTAGTTTCTTTCTTTCTCTTCCTTCTAGGAAACCTCAATCTGCCTTTTCTTTGTGTAACAAGTCTACTGTTAACACACACACACACACACACACACATAGGGAGACTGTTAGTTTTGTACTGTTCAACATTGAAATCCGAATGAACATTGGTTGTTTCCAAAACAGGTTCCAAAATGGTCGCAGGTTTAATCGCTGAGACGGGAGCCAAGATGGCTCTCCACCTCCAATCACCTGATGTCACTGGCCCTTGAGGGAGCCCTCTGCCAATCGATGCAAAGCACTGAGTAGTAATATCCCGGACCTTTGGATTTGAGTGCTTATGTTTGGATGTTCTGGTCTGACTACAGTAACCGGAGCCAAAATGGCTCCAGGTGGAGTGGCCATGACTTGAGCCAAGATGGCAGCCAATGCAGCATGTCTGGCTTGTTGCGGAGGGCCTCTGGTCTTAATGGGGAAGACGCAGACAGTCAAGACAAGGCTTGTTTCTCCTGAAACTGGACCTGAATGACTTCTGCAGTCTCAGAGACAGATGGTGAAGTTATTAAGGAGAAAGAGAGGGGAAGAGAAGGAAAAAGAGAGAGGTATGAACACCAGGGACAAGCTAAGAGTGTTGCCAGCATGTGCCATTCACAGGACGGTTGGTTGGCATACACTAATGAAAACTGGTCCCTCGACATCCAAACCTCTGGAGCATAAACACAGCAGCATATATAGGGATCAGCCACAATGTCACCAGAGAATGTTATCCCCCTCCTCGTCCTCTGTCTCTCCTCATCCTCTTCCCACCATTTCATCTGCCTTCCATCACGACAGAAGCCACAAGCCGCATGGTTGACTGGGCCGGTCAGTGAAAGATTGTACAGTCCAAAGCAAGAAAATTGATCTCCATATCAATTATAGAGCTGCTGGGGTCTTTTTCCTTCCTGGCTGGAGAAGCCTGGAGAAATTGCTTGGCTATAGCCATGGCATATTTTTCACCACTTTGGGCAAAAATCCATGTCGATTACGCAGCCAATCGATGGCCTGCGTCTCTTGCTCAGCGGTGCTGCTAAACGCATCAATGATGAGCCCAGTGTGGGCGGCAGAGCCAGAGAGACAGGGATGGAAAAGAGAGAGGGAGAGAACGAGAGTGAGACGGGCAGGGAGGGAGAAAGACAAGGAGCTAAAGAGGGAAACTGACAGGAAAAGAAAGAGAAAGCGAGAAGGAGTGGGAGATAGACGGGGAGAAAACAAGAGTGAGGCAGAGAGGGAGGGAAATGAGGGTGAGACAATCAAAGAGGGGAAAAATAACAGGAGGAAGAGAGAGAAATAAGGAGATAAAGAGGGAGGGAAGTT
This sequence comes from Onychostoma macrolepis, assembly GCF_012432095.1. Lineage (NCBI taxonomy): Eukaryota > Metazoa > Chordata > Actinopteri > Cypriniformes > Cyprinidae > Onychostoma > Onychostoma macrolepis. Next base: position 15,811,558 of record NC_081155.1, read on the forward strand.
GACAGAGGGAAAATGAGAGTGGAATGGGGAAGAAAGGAGAGAGGAGGATACACAGGGAGGGAGGGAATAAGACAGACAGGTAGAGAGGGAGATGAAAGGGAGAAGGAAAGAGAGGAAGAGAGTGAGAGAGACGGGAAATAGGAGTGAGACAAAGAGAGACAATAAGGAAGGTGAGAGACAGGGAGGCGAACTGAGAGTGAGACAGATAGGGAAAGATGAAAGTGAGACAGGCAGAGAAGGAGAACAAGAGTGAGATAGCTGGAAAAGAAAAATTGAGACTGATAGGGAGGAAGGTACACCAGAATGAGATAGACATGAGGAAGAAACACGAGTGAGACAGACAGGAAAGGAAAATAGACAGGGTGAAAAAAAAAGTGAGACAGATAAAGAAGGAATGCAAGAGTGAGACAGAAAGGAAAAATGAGAGTGAGACAGTTGGAGAAGAATAGTAAGGAAAACAGTCAGGGAGGACAAGCATAAGACAGATAGGAAAGGAAAATTAAGAGGGTGAACGAAAGTAAGACAGACAGGTAGGCAAAATGAGAGTGAGACGGTAGGGGTAGGAAAAGAGTGGGAGAAAGAAATTGAGACTGACAGGGAGTAAACGAAAGCAAGAGACAGGAAAGGACAATAGAGAGGGCAAAAGAGAGTAATACAGGCAGAAAGGAAAAATGAGGGTGAGACAGCTGGAAAGGAATAACGGGGAAAGCGAAGGAAAACAAGAATGAGACAGACAGGGAGGAAACAAGCATGAGAGAAAGGAAAGTAAATCGAGAGGGTGAAAGAAAGACAGACAGGGAGGGGAAATGAGAGTGAGACGGTAGGAAAAGAGGGAGAAAAAAATTGGGACTGACAGGGAGGAAATGAAAGCGAGAGACAGACAGAAAAGGACAATAGAGAGGGCAAAAGAGAGTGAGACAGGTCGAGAGGGGAAAATGAGAGTGAGACCGTTGGAAAAGAAAATTGATAGTAACAGTGAAGAAAATAGGCAAGGAAAACTAGAATGAGACAGACCGAGAGGAAACGATAGGGGGGACAAACACGAAAGGAAAATAGAGAGGATGAAAGAAAGTGAGACAGGCAAAGAGGGGAAGAGACCCCAAAAAAGTAGGAAAAGAGAGAGGGAGAAATTGATACAGACAAGGCGGGGAAAGAAAAGGAGAAAGAGTGAGACAGACAGGAATGGCAAATACCGGCAGACAGCAACAGAAACTAGGAAAGAGGCAGAAGAAAATGAGTGAGAACCATTTAAAGAGACAGACACACAGAGAAAGAGAGACTTGATGCTTTCTCTTCCTTAAATCAGTAGTTTGGTTTCACTGTGTGTGTGTGTCGCCTGATGTAATCGGTCGTTGGAGTGTGCGAGCATGTCCTGTGTCACTAGTGGAGCGTAGCGAAAGCTGTGATTTACAGGAGGCTGTGGGGGAAGCTGAGAGAGAGAGAGACAGACAGAACGAATACTCGTTAAAAGTACGAGGATGCTGTGACCAGAGCATCCAAACCACAATAAATGACAGCTCTATTGCCATCTCTCATACTGAGCTCATACACAAATACCCATACGCTCTGAACACCCACGACGTCCATGATAAACATGCACGCTCCCACAATGCATTTCTGCAACTGCTAGTTGTGGTAAAGTGGCCCAATGATGCTACTCAACAGTACTGAAGTGTGTTGTTTTAGCATTTTATTTGACATATATTACATAAGCAAAATATTTTATTATATAACTGATGATTATCACCAAGTTCGGTCCAAAAAAGTGCGAATGCCGCAGCTAGCCGGTGACAGCGCCCAGCTCCGACTGAATTATTTACGTCAGAGTTCTGACACAGTGTTCAGAGCAGATTTGCTCCACTTTACATCGGTGAATGGTCGGTTGTGACATCAGCACTCGACCTGAACCAGACGTTTGGCATTCTGCTAGCGCCTGTCATGCTAATCTGGCTAGCCTCCTCCTAACGTCTGTCACGCTAAGGTAGCCGCCTCCTCTCTCGTTCTCTTCGCTCTCCTCCTCCATGACATGAATACAAATGTGCTTTAAAAAACCCAAGGCATCATCTCTCTGCACCCCACCCCCTCCATCCCCGCATCTTTGTGTGATAGGCACCTCTAAATGAATTTGCAATCATCTCGGCGGCTAGGCACACAAGGCTAGTCCGCACATTTCCACCTATTCAAAAAGATATTAAAGCGGAGGATACATTGGAAGGCGAGAGCGCTCAAAAGAGGGATGCTTTTCAAAAGAGCGATTCAAAATCTTTCTCCTTTTTTACAGCTCGAAAATCCCTGCTGACCGAGATGCGCCTCGTCTCCAAAGAAATAATGAAACAATTATGACCGTGCAGACGCGCATCCCAGAATTAACTAAACTGTCATCTAACTAAATGTGTTTTATGTTTGCTGTGAGTTATTAGCCGTCCCCTTAACACACTCGTAATTTATGCATTGGATATTTGACAACTGTGAAAAATAAATCCATTTATTTCCTTTGGTTCTCTCTGGAGGCACATCCCTCCATACTACTGATCAAATCCCAACCCCTCCCTCCATTTCTTCTCCTCCTCCTTCGGTAGCAGATCTCCAAGGCCTCTTCCTTCCATTATTCAGTCCAAGTCCTGCAATCTTCCTCCCTCATTGGCACACTCTTGGTATTTATTGGAAATACACGTAAATGGATTTATCTAAGGCGGCTTTCAGCGTAGTCATATTTAATTTGACCCAAACAAAAATTGGCTGTGAAGGATAGAAATACAGTCAAACTAAAATCTAAGCTGTTCCAAGTTGGTCTTCCAGCAACTTCATTGGTTTTAGAGGGTTGTTTGACGCTTATTAAACTTGGTTAAGTTCGAAGACCAGATGGCCAACCAGTTAAACCAGATGAACACCAGCTTGGCCAGGCAGGAAGACTAGTTAAACCAGACTAAACCAGTAAAGGTCATACAGAACAGACTTCTATCCCTCACAGCCTTATTTTTATTCACTTCTGTTACAGACTTTAAATGGACAATGGCATTTGATGGCTCTATAACGGTTACGATTATGGTTTGTTTGAAAGGAATTTGACTGAAAATGGCATTTAGAGGCCTTGGTTTTACAGTGTATATTTAAGCAATATTTAATTTTATGCAAACAAACGTAGGCCGTGAGGGATAGAAATACAGATGTTCTGAAACTAAGCTGGTTTACTGGTCTAAGCTGGTCGCCTAGCCTAGTCAGGCTGGTTTTATAGGGTTTTCGGGTGCTTCTTAAATTTGGTTAGGCTAGACTAGATGGTTGACCAGCTAAACCAGATGAACACCAGCTTGGCCAGGCAGGAAGACTAGCTAGACCTGATTAAACCAGTGGATGTCATACTGAATACTGACTTCTATCCCTTACAGCCTTGTTTCCATCCACTTCATGGTTGGAATATTCCATGCCAGACTCTGAATGGAAGATGGCATTTGGTGGCCTTGGTTTTAGGCATATAAGATTATGGTTTGTTTAATAGGAATATTGCTCTAGGGCCAATGAAAGACAAAATGTTGGTCACCTCTGTTTCAAATCATGAAGAAGACAACTGACCCTGTGGTCTTTACCTTTCTCATGCCCTCTGTTACAAACTCTCGCTGCAAAGCACAAAACGAACATACAAACAAAAAAATGGCAGGTCAGTGAAGCTTCCACATCAAAACGGCAGGATACATTTACATTCTCTTATTGGCATGCGTGATGCTTTTAAAACATGATTAATGAGCTTTTGCAAACCACTGTAATTTTTATTCCACTTGACTCTCAGTTTGCGTGTAATTGCTATTAAACTCAGGGGACATATAACCATTATGTTCACATCAAATAAAACACTATTTTCATGTTCCTGTGTTCCATCTCAAACATCATAAAAATCTATTAAACTGTAAATATTTTAACGTGAACTATTCAGTATTACATCATTTATAAAACTGTAGCTATTTATACATACAAGGCCCATTGAAGCCACGGAAAGGATTTAGCATAATTCTAGTGGTCCTCAACTACAGCAATACAACAAGAGCAGTGGTCTTTTCATGGTAAAAATCACTGAAAACCACCTGAACCATGGTAAAACACTGTAACGTGGCCTTGTTTTTTACGTTACATTTATGCATTAAAAAGGCGTTATTATCCCAAGCAAGAAAAACAAAAGCAGTTCATTAAAGAGCCAACAATATTTATAATCCACAATGCCAGATTTATTAGAGAACTAGATTAGGAAGCAAGTTAGATAACAGAAGAAATTAAAATTTAATAAAATAGTGGCAACAACAATACTGTTAAAGAAAAAATGGTTCTGATTGTTCTATAATCTTGGTTTATGGTTACCAAGCAAAATATCAACTTAATATAGAATGTGCATTAATAGAGAATGTTCAACCACAACTGTGCATTTATCAGACTTTTATAGTGGGTTTGAACGTGGCTCATTCAATCAGAATTTAGAATCAAATGTTTATAGCGAGATTTTTATAAGACATGATCTGCATATTTTTGTAAAACTACTGCCATCAATTACTGACCTACATGTCACGAGATTATTCTTAATATGAAACGTTGACCAGAATGTCCTCTGAAATTGGAATTACAGCTAGGGAAACCTGAGTTACCTAGAGTTTCAGTAGTCAGTGGTAGACAATCATGAATTTTTGAAAATACAATTTCAGTATCTTGCAGTTCTGGGCATACACATTACTGTTGCTTCATATTGTACATTTTTACACCGTGAAATGTGCATGAACGGAAGTCCAACTCTTGAACATGACATGCTCAAAATTACAACTTCAGCATTAAGTAGCATCTTCCAATTAAAGACAAGTGAAGGCAGAATAAATCCTGCAACCTATGGAATACAAGCTCATCATGGGAACAGTAGCACTCATAACTATAATAAATAGTTTTGTCTTTTCCACCTCAGCAGCTGGTTTATGCACATCAAACAGCAATGGAAATTGCATGTGTGAGTGACACCGGAGACGATTGGATAACCTTTAGCATGAGAGACAGGCAGAAAGAAAGAGAAAATCACTGCAGGTTTTCGGAACAGCTGGTAGTGTAAAAGCAGTCTGCTACCACCATGGAGGGCACAGACTGAGAAACCCCCCCAGGCAGAATAGAACCGCCCCCCAAACACACACACACGCACACACACACACACTCACGGCTCCAATCATTGCACAATTCACCCGCAACCGAGAGTGACAATCCTGACATACAGAAAGAGAAAAGCTCTTGTTGCTCTGCAGCTATCACACACACAGATGAACCCGCTCCTGAATAACCAGACAATAAGGAGAGGAGAGGAGGTTTACACTGGCATGGAGGGCAACTCATCCAGACTATCCAATGACACATTCCAAACCATCCACTCCCCCATCACCCCCTGCCCTTTCCATACACCCCTAGATCTTTTCAAGGACTAAGAATAACGGAGCGTAATAGTAGTGAACGTTTTTACCCACGCTCACCTAGCCAGGAATAACCACAATAATAACAGCATGCCGTTTGCAGCCCCAACTTCAGCTCCAACTCTGGGTCTACTCATTTTTCGCACACCCACCCCCCTCGAACAAAACAGAGAGATAAAGTAAGAAAAGGTTAAAAAAAAAAAAAAAAGAGTGATCAGGTGCTGAAGAAAAAGATACAGTGTACTCACCCCCTCTCTTTCTCTGTCACTCTATCAGCCCCAGTGTACGAGCGTCTCCTCCTATTTCTCTCGCTTTTCTCCCTTTCTGTGTGCCCTCTCACACACAGCGGCCATACAAAAACACGTTCAGGATCATTTGGGTTTTCATCATTTGTTTCTTCTCTTATTTCTCTCCAGGCTTTTGTACCCCTCCCTTTTGTCCGTGCTGGCCCAAAAAGTGCACACACATCCACACAAAGGGCTGCTCTTCCCTGCAGTCCCTGGTCCCCTTCAGCATCTAGACACTAGGACAACATCAAAGCAACTTGGGGGGAACACTTCAGGGGCCTATTGTCTCCAGTCTGATCGTTTTTTCTCGCCTCCGTCCCCCCCTTCGCTTTTTACGCCACTTGGTACGGTCCAGGCATTCAAGCCAAGCAGCTTTCACACATGCAGGGGAAGCTTGTCTCAGGCAATTGCTGACAAGCTACAAACAAGGCAGCCATCCCCCTTCACTGCACACACACACACTCACACACGCATGTGTGTTAACAACTCGCTTCTCTTGCTGAGACTCAAGCCCTCACTTACCAGTCGCCGTCAAGCCCAACAACGTCATTCAACAACTTGTGTATCTCTATCTTACTATCTCGAAGTGTGAGCTTCAGCTTTAGGGAAGCTACTTTGAAAGTGTCTTGGAAAGCTACAAGAAACCGAAAATTTAAAGTAGTTCAACTACAGTCAAGTTCAACTTTTGGCAAAAAAGCTACACCACATGAAACCACAAAAAAAAAATGGAGCAATATAAAAGAAGGATACTACATAAAGTACATATCAGTAAGGTTATCAGTTAAGTTGACAGCATCAAACAAATATATATTGACTGTGAAGGTCAGGCCATTAATGTATGCAATTAATTAAATGTTATTTATTTATTTTTTATATAATAGAAGATTTATAAAAGAAGATTTCTTAAATTTCATACTATAACTGTTCTGTGTCATTTCTAAAAACTGAAGGTATGGTGCGAAAACATTTTAATTAACCTAGTTAATACATAATACACAATGACTAAACATGAAATAAATAAAACTAAATGGATTAATAAAAAATAAAAAAATTGAACTGGAAACAGTAGTTCTAAACAGCAATATTTATATAACTAACGATGTATTTCCCTAGGAAAAAAGAAGAGAAATGCTCAACTGAGTACTAATTCAAATGAGTCTTTTGAAAGAGCTCAGAACAAACCGACTCACTAAAATGAATCAAACCTCCTATAACGGTACTAAATATAGAGCGAGACAGTCTGGTGTGAGACCGAATGATCGCTGCCTCAATAAATCATCCAAACAACTCCAATCAGGTACACTGCTTCTGGCACATAGAAATTTCTAGTAAATTTCACAATAATTGATTACAAAGAAGTGACATGTAAAATGAAACATGAACTTTTGAAGTAGAAAGACTTAAATAGTACTTTCTTGTAAAACATACTATAATAACCTTTATTTACAACTTTGAAAAATCACTTTTTACAGTGCTTTGTCATGCAACTTGTTGGAAAAACTTGTTTTTGAAAAAGCTGACTAAAAGAACTATAATTGTACATATCTGTGCTTCTAGCTTCACCAAATGGAAAAATAATGACTGTTTTAAACAGGTTTCCACAAATACTCCCCCATCTGCCATTGGTCAATAAAAGGATAGTCCCGCCTCAAACACACACCATTGGCTGAATTAATTATTTCTGCATTTTTTTAAAACTGGCCCTCCATAATATTCTGAAAATATTTTAGAAATGAAAACCGATACACATCACCTTTAAGCTAGTTGCATTGCTAGTTTTACCCAGATACTTTCCAACACTGGTGAGTTTCTACAAGTCATATGAACATACACATCTACGGATTGTTGGGAGGCTTATGGGATACAAGAGCTTTCTCTTTCTTCCATCTCTGTTACTTGTGTAGCTCTCAGGGAGTGAAAAAAAAAACACATGAGAGGGGGACGAGAAAAGTGAGAAGGGAAGGGGGGTAGGGTGGGACGGTATTCGTGCTCTCATCTGGCTTCTATAGCAGTAGGCAGAGAAAGAGAGAAACGGAGGGTCAGGGGCCGCAAAAGGAGAGAGAGAGAGAGAGAGAGGGAGAGAGAGAGAGGAGAAGGGAAAAAAGGGTGATGTGAGGGTGGGGGGAGGAGGAGGATTAAGGAACAATGAATCCCAGACCCCAAACTGAGGGGTAAGAGTTCTCAAGTTGTGGGCCGTTAAAATCATGTCTCAATGTGAAGCCCTTGTTATCATGCTTCGACTCCACACAAACATTTCCAAACATGCTTGTTTTCAGTTCAAGATTCACTAGAGGAGTCTTTGCCAACCTTTTTTGTCTTCTAAACTCCCAGCTCAGCGAGGCTGTACTGAATGTCATGTAGCATAATCATTAATAATGCTTATCCTAATAATTTGCCAATTCAAAACGAAAAAAGAAGAAATAGAAAATGTACTTTTGAATATATGTAAATAAAATCAAGTGCACTCACATGAGATGATAACAGCAGATTTATTTTACATGGAGAGGGTCACCTCATGTCCAGCTAAACATTACTCACTTTATCTCTGTAACCCCTCTTTTATTAGACATTTTTTTCCTCACTGAATAAATTAACAGTGGCTGATCAATACATCCATATGGCTAGATCTGATAAATACTCTGCAAAACATAAACGCAAAAATAAAATCATACAAAAATAAAAAGTAATGTAGTCATTATTATACGGATTCATTTTTTTATCTAATAAATCCAATACTACAGGAACATTGTAAAATAATAAATAAATAAAAATTGAAGTTGTAAATAAAGCAAATATTATTGCAGTATGTTTTAAAAGAAGATACTATTCAGTCTTCATACTTCAACAATTCTACGTTTATTTCAGCGTTCCTTGCCGTTTCTTTGTAATTCATTGTTAAATTCACTAGCAGTTTCTGAGTGAAAATTGTTTTTCTACACTCTCAGAAAAAAAGGTACAAAAGCTGTCACTGTGGCAGTACCTTTTCAAAAGATGAACTTTTGTACCTTTTAGATACCAATATGGGCTTTTAGGTACAAATGTGTACCTTCTGAAGAGGTACCTCCCCAGTGACAGCTTTTGTACCTTTTTTTTTTGTACAAAATTGTTTTTTAAAACAGTCCAAGTGTTATACACACACAATATAAGATTACCTACATTAAATCTCATACACAAAATATTTCCTTAAAAAGAAATCATGATTACTCATTGTTAATTTATTATTTTTCTGTTTAACAAGTTTAAAGAGATGAAAAGAAACAAATGTTTCATCATTTACCATCATGTAATTCCAAACCGGTACGACGCTAAATTTTTTTGTTTTTTCAATGTTATTTGGTTACCAACATTCTTCAAATGTCCTTTGTGTTCTGCAGAAGTAAAAGTCATACAGGTTTAGAATGACGTGGGTGAGTAAATGATGACGGAATTTTCATTTTTGGGTGAACTGTACCTTTAACAAAGCAAAATGAAAATGTTACCCCCTGAAATCTACTTAAATATCCCCTGGGCACACTTAGCCCTGGTTGGGAATCACTGTACCAGAGGACGTGAAAGAGTGAAGAGAAATGAAGGAAGGAAAATAAGCATGGAAGAGGAGGGGTAATAGCTGGGAAGTAGACAGATGTGTCAATCAGACACAATTGTAAGCAGATGGACACAAAGACACCAACAGCCTTCCATGCAGTTTAACCACACTCTTTACCACTGCACCCTTGTATCAAAAGTTCAACAAAAACAAATGAATGAAGGGGAGGAGAGTTACTGAGATTTCATTATCAGGCTACTAATATTGCATTCTTCATCTCATGTGAGCACCTTTCTACTGCATTACTACACAAAAGTAATCCAAAAGTATCCTTTTTACTGATGTCTGTGGATCGAGACATAACAATTGTACTCCACAGCAAGGCTTCTGTCTTTGGTTCAGGACACAGACTGCGAGCTGCAAGCGAAGAGTTAATATTTAAACGGGCTGGTTGCTGGTGTGGAGGACGGCAGGAGGGGGCGGAGCCACAGGACGGGCTTCCATTGAGAATTGAGCTGCCTGTGATTGAGCTGAACTATTGCGGGCTGCGGGGGGAGGGTCTCATTCTCGCATTTACCTTCCTGTGCATGTACTAGTGATGAAAATGTCACATTACACATATTTACTCGTAGTCGTTACTTAATAAATAGCTGTAAATGTGTGAAAACTTCCTCGTTGTGGGTGTAATGTCAAAACAATAGTCGAAAGTAATCCTATCGCCCCTATGATAGTATTCCCAGCATCAATGAATGGTGGTGGATTTATAGGCTGGTATGTGGAAAAATACACTGTAGATTATCATAAAGGACCAGGCTATTAAAAGAAACCTTGGAGGTTTGTAATGAGCGTGTTTACGATTTCAACAATCTCAGCTACCGCAAACGGCAATATCGTCAAAGCAATTAAAGTTGTTTATGAAAAGCAAACTGGCTTTTTGGTTTTGAGCCACAATTCTATCCCATCGAGACTTTGTGCACTGTTCCTGAATCAGTTTCACTACACTTTAAGATGATTCCACACCAAACAGCTGCATTGAAACTGATCTTGAGTCAATCCAAATTGAGCTTTATTGCATAAGTCAATCATAAGCACGTACATTTTCTGTTATTTTCATATTAAAATCTCTTAACCGTTCAGCTTCACTAATGTTCAAAAGTTTTTTTAAAGAAATTAGTACTTTTAATCAGCAAGGATGCATTCAGTTGATCAAAAGTGACAGTATTTGTATTTTGCAATATAAATAATAAGCAGCACAACTGTTTTCAACATTGAGGATTATAAGAAATGTTTTTTTTAAAGCAGCAAATCAGCATATTAAAAGGATTTCTAAAAGAATCGTGTGACACTGAAGACTGATTCAGCTTTGAATCACAGAAATAAACTACATTTTAAAACATTTAAAAATAGATAACAGTTATTTTAAATTGTAATGATATTTCACATTACTGCATTTTTGAGCAAATAAATAAGAGATAATTTTTTCCTAAATCAATGAACACAATTATAAATGTTCTCCAAAAGAAGTCAAAACTATGTTATTCTTCTTAATTTAATGACACACTAACACCCACAAAAAAACAACATTATGTTAATCTTAACGTTAATCTGTAATAAATGATACCAACCGGGCCAGTCATCAGTGTTTAGGGCAAATCTGATTTACTGGACAGAGTAAGCTCAAAATGAGGCAGTTTCTAGCTGTCATTTAGACAATCGAGGCAATTGTATCCAATCACATTCCACTACATTACAGGCCACTGCACATTTGGACAGTGTCCAGACGACGCTGTGAGACCTCATGCTGGCCGGGATGATCGCTAACATGCCATCAGCAGAACTCCACAGCCTGAAGGGGAAATGCAGGAGACGCTGGATGGCTCTGGGTGCGGGACACACATGGGATGGCAGATGCATCAGCAGGCGTTCTCCTGCTCTCTACGATAACATGCTGTTTCATTCTGGATGCTGGGACACCATGTCCAGCACTGAAGTCAAGGGGGGGCAATGCCATGGCATATGTCTACGCATATCAGAGGAGCCTTGGAAAGAACGTGCACTGCTTCAAGGAGATACGAGGCAAGAATATTCGATAATGTTCAAGTATAATTTCAGATACGGAGTGTCTTATTCCCTATTCTTTGTCTCCTTACAAAACTAAAACTATACAAAATTATTTTCTATTCAAATATGTAAACACTCTTAAAAGATGTCATGCAATGTATCTTTTTTACTTGTTTTAAGCATGAATCTGAACTAAATTGAGCGAAGTTTAAAACAAGTTGTGCTGGGCAACGATTAATCGTGATTAATCGCATCCAAAATAAAAGTTTTTGTGTACATAATATATGTGTGTGTGTACTGCGTATATTGATTATGTATATATAAATACACACACATGCATGTACATATTTAAGAAAAACATGTTATGTTCATATATTAAACATATTTATATATATATAATATGAATGCAAATATATACATGTAAATATTTTCAAAATATATACTGTATGTGTGTCTTATATATATATATATATATATATATATATATACACACATAATAAATTTACACAGTACACACATGCATTATACATAGAAAAAACTTTTATTTTGGATGCGATTAATCGCGATTAATTGTTACCCGGCACAAAAAAAATAGCAAATGGGGTAAGAAAAATACAAGTTTTATCGCAACATCTTACAAAATATAACTTATCAAAAAGAAAAAAAAAGTATCTTGTTTAATGATGTTTAGACAAAAATACTGATTAAGTGCAGTTGATTTTTGATTTAGTGTTTCCTGCACTCATCCTCAAAACCTAGTTTAAACTCTTCAAGGGTAAATTGACTACAAGATGTTTCAGATATTTGAAAGAGCTGAAGCCATTTCCAACTCATTGTATCCTAGATGTGAGATGATGTAATGATCCTTAGTGCTCATATTGGACCAGCTTGACCTTCTTTTGACAGAAATCTTGCATCAAAGAGCAACTTTTACCATCTCAAATTTTCCATCTATTAAGGTAGTTGAATTTTGTCTGGATGAAGCAATAATAGCTCTCGTTCTGGACTGCCGTCACAGAATTACTGTAGATCAGGGGCTGTATTGCAGATACTTCCTATCTTAAGTTAAGATCTGACAAGTTCTAACTCAAATCGCCATGGTAACTGAACAGATAAGATAGGATTTTACAGTTAACATGATTCTTTAATACGGCCCCAGAGGACAAAGTTTCTAGTTTTATACCACCTTGACTTGTGGTGTCAGATATGGGAGACTTGTTACACAGAGAAGTTGTCAGAAGGGATATATCTCAGTATATAGGGACAAAAGTGCAATTTCATGCTAAAACACAAATATCTGAACAGAATCTGATCCAGTCTGTTGGCTAGAATAACACCTTATACACCACTGTTCAAAAAATTGGGGTCAGATCTTTTCATGTTTTTGAAAGAAGAATCTTATGCTCACTGAAGCAGCATTCGTTTGATTAAAAATATAGTAAAACCCGTAATACTGTGAAATTTTATTACAGTTTCAAATAATTGCTTTCTATTTTAATGTATTTTGAAATGCAATCTATTCCTGTGATGCAAAGCTGAAATTTCAGCATCATTACTCCAGTCTTCAGTGTCACATGATCCTTCAGAAATCATTCTTGTATGCTAATCTGCTGCTCAAAAAACATTCTTTATTATTATCAACGTTGAAAACAGTTGTGCTGCTTATTTATTTTTTTGGAAACAGTGATAAATTTTTCCAGGATTCTTTGATGAATAGAAGGTTCAAAAGAACAGCATTTATTTGAAATATTGCCACTTTTGATCAATTTAATGCATCCTTGCTGAATAAAAGTGTTGATTTTTCTTTTTGGCTGTTTCATGAATTGTCTTCGAGTTTTATAATATATATATATATATATATATATATATATATATATATATATATATATATATATATATATATATATATATTTCTATACATATATAATAAGGCTGTTAAAGGGACATTCTATTGTGACAACTAGCCCCAGCCTCTCACTTGCTCTCTCTATCTATCTCTCCACTGGTTTTTCAAGTTGAGACATGAGCAGATCAGAAACACTGAGCCAGATATGAGACGGGAGGCAAATATGTGGCCCGTTTTGTCCTCATTACGACTTCAGAGCTGTGACGTGACCGTACGGCAAAAATTCAATCATGTTCTCACTCCCTAGTGATGCTGCTAGTGCTTAAGGGGACCAGGAAGGGCACAAAAACGTTCCCTAACGCAGCCCTACGTGTTATTTAAACATTATATAAAGGCTACAGAAGTGTAATCACTTGATGGCATCTAAAGGAGGAGGAAAATGATGCTCGGGTTTGGAAAGAATTAACACTGTCCTAAAGGAGCTGCTCACTATCATCAGTACTGATACAGTCTCTTATGAATAAATTATTTAATAACTGCACACTGATTCTTGTGGTTCTGTTGCTTTTTGTTGCTTTGGTACCCTAATTTGACCATAATTTAAATAATTAATGTTTTCTTGTATTATCCAGACAGAGCATGCATATTCTTGTGCATTTTGCTTCATTAGCTGAAATATGTAAGATAAAACTGTTTGATAGCTGTACTGAAGACTGAGCGTCCCCTTGTGGACATTTGAGGAAATGCATTAGGGTAGATCAACAACATCAATTTTAGGTCACAATTTACTCACATACTACCATTGTCAATGCAATCTTGCTTACACAGGGACTAATTTACTTCCTATCTTTTTGAAGGGCACACTTGAATGAATCATTGTTTTAAGACAGCTAAACTGTGTTAAATTATCTTGAATAAAATTAAGCTACATGCCAACTTTACTGATAGTTTTCCAGAAAAGAGATGATGACAAGAACACCGTGAAGCAGAAAACTGAAAATTGTCTGTATTCTCAACACCTCCTTATATACCACTCTCACAGGCCTAGTACAAGTTGAGATGGATTGATGTGAAGCGCGGAGTAAATTTGAGCTGGCTGATAAGCCCTAATCTTGAATAACTCCACTAATGCGACTCCGTTAAAATCCATTTTGAGACCTGGATCTGGCTCAGCTTGTGGGCCATAAATCAACATGCAATATTCAGAGGGGGTAAAGATCGAAGAGAATCGCATAACCCTCAGGATACTACTTAATACAAAACACTGAATTTGTAAGAAACGGACCATTCTAATTTTGCAGAAGAAAAAAATTGTCTGACCTCCGGTCCTGGTGTGACAGTGACGAGTCTGGCGACCAGGATTTTTCAAGGCTATTTCATATTGACCTCCACTAAAATTCTGCAGAAAACAAAAGTGAGAAGTGTACTGAATGTCAAAACATTCCAAATAATTCCAGATTGGTTCAGATAAAACACTACATGAAGGTTCCAATTAGATTCAAAGGAACTTTTTACTTCCGAGTCTTTTTTTCCCTTACTTTTAAAAATGTACAAACTTCACCATAATATTTTACTCCTTACCAGTTTGATTTTGATGGTCCAAGCAGAGATCTTGGTAGAAGAGATTGAATAACACGACATCAAATCTGGCACAGGCCTGGACCTCATGACCCCACATGACTGCGGCATCCAGAAGAAAAAGGATTTTGACAGATACCAAAGAGTGTGTACTAGATACGAGCTCAGCCTGGAGATTTCAAGCTTCAAAAATCACTGTAAAAGTAGAATAAAAGTAGACCATACAACTCAAGCCCTATAAAACCGACTCATGCTGGTTTTGTGAATTAGATCAAACGATTCACAGAAAAGCTCCACCTCAAAAAAGAATTCATTATCAAACTAGACATTATTAATTCTCCTATGAACTCTCAAGGTGAGCTATGGCAAGATTTTTAGTGAATAATGGCTTTATTTTTGGCCTATTTTGTTGTTTGGCTTCAGAATATAATGCATGAGTCATATGTACTACTTATGAGACCAACTTTTATGGTTCTTCTTTGTCATTTTGGAGCTTGACAGCCCTAGATTCTATTCTTACCTAGAAGGAAGAAAGTCATGCAGCTTAGGAACAATATGAGGGCGAGTTAATGATGACTTTTATGTGAACTACTCCTTCAAATCACAGTATTAACCAGGCCATGACACAGCCGTCCCTCTGCCCTCCAAGAGATTACATCTGACTCTTGTTATGCCCTGGCAGGGCCAGTGTAATATTTTGGTAACCTTAGGCATTTAATGAGCCTGGTTGCAATAAGACAGTCACGTAAGATTCCCAAGAGTCGTCCATTTATAACACTGACAGGTGTTGCATGAAATTCGGCCTCTCCATCAGCTAGTAGGTAAGTAGTCTGAAAAATTGACATCTGCTGGGACAGTTATGCCTGTTAGGGTGTTGTATTAAGATTCAGAAAAAAAATAAATAAAATAAAGACAGACAGACAGACAGACATACAGACATACATAAATATGTACACTACTGTTCAAAAGTTTGAGGTTGGTGAGACTTTTGCTCACCAAGGCAGCATTTGTTTGATCAAAACTACAGTAATATTGTGAAATATTATTACAATTTAAAATAACTGTTTTCTGCTGAGCCCCTAAAGGGACATTTGCAAAAAATAAAAAGACTTTCGCGTGCCCACGAGAAATGTTTCGCGTGAGAACAAGAAACTATTGCGTGCGCACGAGAA
Source organism: Onychostoma macrolepis (assembly GCF_012432095.1). Lineage (NCBI taxonomy): Eukaryota > Metazoa > Chordata > Actinopteri > Cypriniformes > Cyprinidae > Onychostoma > Onychostoma macrolepis. The sequence goes on from NC_081155.1 coordinate 15,827,454, forward strand.
ACTTTTTGAGCCCAAGCGTTACAGTTTCCAGTTGCTTCACTTCTGCCATCTTACAAAGAAGAAAACAAGAGCATGCATGCGCATGAATTACCCTAATTGAGATCTATTTTGGCCTTCAGTACAAAAACATTGTTTCTGTTCTTGCATTCGGACACAGATAAATCATCACTGAACGGCATAAGAACAGCTTTTTCCCTCAAGGTGCGTTTACACCAGACGCGAATGAAGCGTTAAGCGCGAGTGATTTACATGTTAAGTCAATGCAAAGACGCGAATAGACATTCTGCGGCGCGAATTGAGCGTTTTGGGCGTTTGACACGCTTAACGCGTGATTCGCGCGAGTTGACAAATCTGAACTTTGGCGAAAATTCGCGCCGCGTTAACCAATCAGGAGCTTGCTCTAGTAGTGACGTGATTACGACGTAGCGAGGGAGGCAGAAATCCGAAACAACAATGGAGGACAAAATCATCGTCGCTGTAAGTGGATACCCGGAGCTGTACGATACATCTTGGTACTTTTATAGAAACAGGAATAAAAAGGATTTTGCTTGGTGTGTTACTTTGTGCACAACATAGTAAATCATAATTTATAGCCTATTTGTTACATAAAAATATTATTTTTAATATTAAATCTGAGCTTTTATACTGTAGCTACCAATCGCTTCTAGACCTCAAAATGCATTTTAAATGTCAGAATCAGAAAGAGCTTTATTGTCAAGTGTGTTTACACACACAAAAACACAAGAAATTCGTCTTGGTACAGGAGCATCCAGTGGAGAAAGTACAGAGAGAGTGTAGTCATGCATATAATTTAAGGTAATAGAATGAAATATAAGGCTAATAATAAACAGAATAGACAATACATTTAAAAATAATAACATACGGTAATAAAAATATAGATAAAATAGAATTATGAATGTGTAAATGTTTTAGGAGGTTATGTACAAAATATAGAGAAAATAGAAAGAATTATGAATGTGCTATTTTACAGATGAAAAGTTTTGAGAAGTTATGTACAGATGGACAGTCCTGAGATGTTAGGCTATGTATTTTTCAGGTGGAATATAGCCTGAGGGAAAAAGCTGTTCTTATGCAATTCAGTGATGATTTATCTGTATCCGAATGCAAGAACAGAAACAATGTTCTAGTATTGAAGGCCAAAATAGATCTCAATTAGGATAATTAATGCGCATGCACGCTCTTGTTTTCTTCTTTGTAAGATGGCAGAACCGGAAACTGTAACACATGAGCTCAAAAACGTTTCTCGTTCTCACGCGAAACGTTTCTAGTGCGCACGCGAAAGTCTTCTTTTTTTTTTTTTTGCAAATGTCCCTTTAGGGGCTCCGTAGTTTTCTATTTTAATGCATTTTAAAATGTAATTTATTCCCATTATGGCAAAGCTGAATTTTCAGCATCATTACTCCAGTCTTCAATGTCACATTCAGTTTCCTTCAGAAATCATTCTGATATGCTGATTTGGTGCTCAAGAAACATTTCTTATGATTATCAGTATTGAAAACAGTAGTACTGCTTAATATTTTTGTGGAAACCCTGATTTTCAGGACTCTTCAATAAATAAAAAGTTCAAAAGAACAGTGTTTATGTGAAATGGAAATTTGTGGTTACATTATATATGTATTTACTGTAATTTCTGATTAGTTTAATGCATCCTTGAAGTATAAAAATATTCATTTCTTTTAAAAAATACAAATACAAATACAAAATACAGTTTACAATGAACAGTGCCGGTCATTCTGTATGGCACTGGCAAATCAGTACATATGGGACTGAGTGAGAAAATGTCATCAAATTATGATATAGGGGTATTCATTTATTTTTTTTAACTTATTCCCTCCCTGGCAGAAGAACTGACTGTGATGGTAAAAATAAATAGGCCTTTCAATGATTAGGTCATATCTATAGGTTTTACTTTCAGCGCAAATGGATGTAAGTCGATAGGTCACTGCTGAGTTCACAGTGTACCTTTATTATGTATTTATTGGAGGATGTCTTTAAAAGGAGATTTGATTAACAGTGAGAGTGACAGGTTAAGTGGTAGATGGGTATGTGTTGAGGTCAGAAATAAGATAGGAAGAGGAGGAAGACCGATATGTGTGTAAGGAGCAAGATATAATTAGAGGTCATAGTGGAAAAGAACTTCATTAAATCTATGATAAATGAACATCTAGTACCTGAATGTGAACAAATTAAGTCTTTATTGGAGCAGGTCAGTTCAATCAGCGGCCATCTTGGTTGTGCTATTTTCTAGGCATGCAAATACAGCTTCTATGTACCTGATTGGGGAGAGACAGAATGTCACAATGACACATTTTGTCATAACATTTGGTTTCTTTAGCTCAAATTACTCTGAAAAACTCCTTTACATTCACATTAGCTAGCCCAGCTAATGCTAGTAAAAAAACAAAACAAAACAAAAAACAAGCAAAGCCTTTTTCAAAAAGACTCTTTTGACTGAAAGGAAGACTTCCATTCCCATAGCAGTCTTACTGAGTGATTTCTCCTGCTATACTGATATAAGTCTATCTAAAATTAAAAAAAAAAAAATATATATGACAAAGTATATTAGAAACTGTAATATGTTCACCCGGTTATAACAATGAAAACCCCCTGCTGAAAAAAACAATAGAACCCTGCCCAAAACACAATAGAAAATGTAATGGTTTTAATGGTTATAATGGGAATTGTATTGGTTTTAATGGAAACCATAATGGTGTCTACTGATATGTGATGGATTCTATTGGTGGGATGTTAAATCCTATTGGAAAAATGCCCAAAACACACTATAAAAAGGAATTTTGTAATGGTTTTACTGGAAAAAGCTAATGGTTTATAATGGTATTTTAATGGAAATCACTGGAATTTCTGTGATGGTTTCTATTGGGCTTCTATTGTTTTTTTTTAGCAGGGCCATTTTACGCTAACACAAGAGATTGTAAGTGTATATACGAAAGTTTAGTCATTTCCTTCTTCAGTGAGACTCCTAACCTCAGAGAAAGCATTCTAAGTGATGTGTTCTAGAACCTGGGTGAGGATGGTATCTATGACATCACTGTTGTAGTCCACATGCTCAAGATGAAGAGAGGGAATGAAAGACACCAGCAGACGACTCAGGTTTAGACGCAGCGTCCTCAGTTTGGAGCTGTCGTCTTTCTCTTCCTTTCCTCTCTGGCTGTGTTCCCTGAGCTCTGACAGTTGACTACTCAGCTGACGGCACAGGGCAGAAAGCCTGCTCTTCTCTTCTTCTGCACTCTCCAGCTAGACACAACACAGACACAGTTTAATACTTTTTATTCAAACATGTTTAAATAGTTGCTTAATGGTCAAATGTCAACATATCCGACCCTAAACAGTGTTGCTATTAACACCTAAAACTAAAGCTACTAAAATAGTTTTTGTTAACTGACATAAAGCGGAAATAAAATATAAACATTAAATGAAAATAAAAAAATAAAAAAACTTCTTGTTGCCACGGCAACTAACTGAAACAAAATATGTTTAAATTGAAGTACTAATGGTGTGTGCACACCAAAAGAGAATATTCACATTCACGAATATTGCTCTCCTCCAATTTCTGATACAACCGGACGTGCCAAACCGGTCGCGTCAATAAGCTTTTTGCTGATCGGCATGCGAATTTCCCGCTTGAGATGAAATTTGTCAATTTGTGCAGAAAACGCAATTAAAGGTCCTTGCGTCCAAAATTTTTGTATGTTTTTTATTTTTTTTTCGTATTTGTCATAATTTCCTATCAAAATGCTTGTTACGGATGCGAAAACACAGAAATTTTTTTTTATGACGGACGGGATTGACACAACGTGAGGTCGTATTTATTTTTAACGTGCGAAAAATTCGGACGAAAATTTCGGACTCAGTGTGCAATGACCTTAAGGCGAATATCGCATGTTCGCGTTAATCGTGACGCCCAATTCGGGTCATTCGCGTCTTTGCATTAACTATGTATGTAATCGACTCCCGCAAATAATTAAATTCGCTTTTGGCGTGCACACCATAAAAATAAAATAATTCTTAAATTAAATCTACTGTAAACAGAAAATAAATTAAACCTAAAGAGTAATATTCTTTTTTAAAAAAAAATGACAAAAGCACATAATAAAATAATTTTAAAAATAAAAATAAATTAAACCTAAATACTAATATTTGAAAAATTACAAAATCGCATTATAAATTTACTAAACTTTAAACTAAAATTAAAAAATATATAATAAAAGACCATTTAAAAATTATACAATTGTATCTGTTACATTAATGCACTATGAACTAACATAAACAAACAATGGATAATTGTATTTTTCTAACATTAACAAAGGTTAATAAATGCTTTATATATACAGTATTGTTCACATATATTGTTTGTAGTTACTTCATGTTAACTAATGCATTAACTAATGTTAACAAATGAGACCTTATTGTAAAGTGTTATTATCATAACTTCTAATAATAATTGAGAGTAGAGAGTAGTGGCAAGAAACGTCTTACAAACAAATGTCCCACAGCTCAAATCGATCCCCTCTGCCTCCTACCCTGCTGATGAGCTGGTTCCTTTCGTCCTCCAGGGCGGCGCTGTGCTCTCTAAGCACCTCTATTTCCTGAAGGCACGTGTCTTTGTCCTCCGCCGTCTCGTTCATCAGCTCCATTAGCTCATCCTGCCACTGTTGCACCTCTGCCAAGTTACATTCCTCTTCCTCCTGCTCTTCTTCATCATCAACATGACCTTCATGATGCACCACCCTTTTCTTCTCATTTTTCAGGGGCAATTCAATTATCTGCTCCGCAGTTGAGCTGTATTCCCCCCCTGTCCCAGATGATGCATCTCTTTCACATGTCTCTTCTTCAGCGGCGGGCCCCTGATGCGACTCAGTTCCTTCCATCATGCTGCACACGGCTTTGCTCACGAGTGTGTCGGATTGAGTGAGAGGCTTTCTCTCCTCATTCAAAGCAGGCCAGTGAGTCTGAGAGGAGCGCTCCTGTGGTGGGGTGAGAGAGGGGACAGGAAAGGATGGCGTCACCTCCATCTGTGTTTCTATGGCAAAAAACTTCTGTTTTGCTCTAGAAATAGTGAAATAAAACATAAAAAAATCTTAATAAAGGTTATATGAAACATGTTTCTATAGAAATACATATGAACAAACACCAGTTATATTATTCCTACCTTCTTAGAGAGTTGGAGACAGCAGTCAGGTTAATGAGGGGCAATGGAGACTTCTCAGCTAAAGACAGTCCTATGAAAATAAATTAATAAAATGATCTTTCAAAATATATGGTAGTGCAACATGAAATTAATACCTAAAGGAATAGTTCACCTAAAAATGAAAATTCTCTCATCTCATTACAAAATTATGGATTAAATTATGCATTGTGTTACTCTGTGGATGTGTGTATATTTTTAAAAATTTTTGTTTTTTTGGTTCATAAAATGAAAGTCGGTGGAGTTTAATGCTGTTGACTTTTATCGTAGGGGCAAAAACAGTAGAAATATTCTTAAAAATATCTTCTTCTGTAGAGTGAAGAAAGTCAAACAGGTTTGAAATGACACTGTGGATGAGTCAATGATGACAGAATTTAGATTTTTGGGTGGACTATCCCTTTAAGGCTTGAATGAAGTGTGAGATTTTGAAAGAAGAATTTAATATACATTTAAAAGTAACATGTTACACTACCATTCAAGCATTTGGGGTCAATAAGATTATTTATTGATTTATTTATTTATTTATTGAAAGAATTTTATTTGTTAATTTTATTATTAATTTCATTTAATAAAATATACATTAAACTGGTCAAAACTGACAGTATAGACATCTATTTCAAACAATGCTGTTCTTTTGAAATTCGTCATAAAAATACTAAAAAAAAAAGTTCCGCTAAAATATTAAGCAACTGTTTAAAATACTGTTTCTTGAGCACCAAATAAGCATATTATAATGAGTTCTCCAGGATCATGTCACACTGATGTTACTTGTTTAACTGTATTTTTGATCAAATAAATGCAATCTTGGTGAGCACAAGAGACGTATTCAAAAATCATTAACAAATCTTATTGACCTCAAATTTTTATTTTTATTTTTTTTAATTAAACAAGTAAATGTGAAAAGGTACATTTACACAAGTTTCTTTTTCACATACTTAACCCAAATGCAAAAAAACCACCATCACATTCTCAAATTTTGTATTTTTCAAAATATGACCTTCAGTGTTGATTCTCCAAAATGACTGAGGAAAAAACTAGACACACACTGACTGTCATAAAAAGTTTCAGGGGTCTCTAATGAGGCACTTCATTAACACAACCAAAAGCCACATCAGAGCCTCTGAAACCACACAGTAAGGTGGGTCAAAGCTATTTTAGTATAGCTTTTATGTGGCATTGCATCTTTACCAGACATAACAGAGGTTGGTGGATGTCTGGGTGCCTGAGTGGTTGTTAACGCTGGTCGCTCTTGAGTCTGTGTGCTCTGAAAGGAGAACACAAGATTCTGCAATTGATTTTTGGTGAATGATCAGTTTACAATGGTTTAATGAATGTTAAAATATTAAATTAAGACACTTTTACAAATGTTGATTCATTAGCATTTGCTACTTAGTTCTGTAGTTGAGTAAATTGTAAATGTTCTTACATCTGGAACGTTCTCCTCAAGGAGACTCTTTGTATTTCTCCTCCTGAATAAATACAGATTGTGCTGAATATCAAAGGATCTGGTATTCTTAACGTCATGAAACAGTCAGTAAAAGTGACAGTATAACTTACTGGCGTTTAAAGGGTTTAGGGTACGACTTCTGATCTTCCTCCTCATCCTCTAGTTCTTCCTCAACCGAGCAGCTCCTGTGTGGAGCTCAGAGTAAGGTGACAATAAAACTAACAATACAAATGTTGAGAAAGCCATGTAGCATTTGGACCAATCAGACACACAATTTTTCATTAGATTCAACAAATCAATTAGTCGTTAGATTAACAAATAGATACAGACCCCTCACCCAATATACATACTGGGTGCCAGTATGTCTGTGAATGACTCCAGGCCCCCGGTTACCATGACAACCAGAACGTTTCAGCCAGACCTGGGGCCAGTTGCATAAACTTAGCCTCTATATTAAGACAATGTCTTAAGAACAAGTTTGACCAACTAGCAGTTAACCAAGGGTTAATCAGTCTTATATTTTGGATTCAGCTTAGACTAATCTACGTTTTAATGTAACTGAATTTAAAAAATTTTGACCAGTCTTAAAGAACAAAATTAGATGACTAACTTTTAAGAGTAGTCTAAATCTTTTATGCAACCGGCCCCAGATCAACTTTACGACCTAAAAGTATGTAGAGAGAATCTTCCTCCCTACTCAATCCTCTCTAAAACCGACACATACTGCTATAGGAAATGACTTCTTTCATTAATTCATAGACAAATTTTTCTATGACTTTCCTATCATGCATATTCCCATGTCTTTGTGTACGATTTCTACCTCCTTGTATATGGTTTTGTGTATTGTATACTGTTTTATGCATGCTTATGATAGATCACCTCACTTACACCATGTCTGGTCTCTATCAATTTGTCTCCAGATGATCTAATTGAGAGTGTATATTATATGTTGATACCTATGCAACATATTAGTGTTCTAAGAATCTTTAATAGTTTAATAGTGTATATCAACTTCCAATCCAGTTCATATGCAAATTACCATGCTCTCAGACAAAGGGTCATAAAACCCCCAGTATTTCCAAACTCCCACTTTGGAAATTCAGCCTTTCTCATTGGTCAAGCCCATCCTGAAAGGCGTGACTCTTCTCAGACCTTAAAGGGCTCACGCACAGTTCTGCCTCTCTCTTCTGCTAAATCTCCTGATTGCTGCCCATGTGGAGAGCCTGAGCCGGTGAGGGCATGCCCGGTGGGCTCCAACATATACTGTCTGCGAATCTTTTAGATTCTGAGAAGATGAGGATGTAAGCTAGAACTCTTCTGGACCCTTAAGTTTTTGTGCCAGGCCTTGCGGCTTTGTCTTTCCATTCAACCGAAGATCCTCGGATCTCAGCTGATGTTTCTTAGCTCTTTTTCACTTTCTACCTGGGAAGAAACTCCCAATTACCACCGAGCCAGAATAACATCTTTTGGAGTTCATCACCCTTCAAACCCGGAAGAACTCCACCAAACCTTCTAACCATCAGAACTTTCATCTGCATCCGGACACTCGTTCAACGACCAAGGCAATGCAAGTATCGTACATTTAACTAAACGAAACAGAGGTTTAGTATAAGCTATAGATCTCGTTATAAATGGTTTTACCCAAGCGGTTAACTGACTCTGTCCATAACTGCATTCTCTGGTTTCTCTAATGGCTTCATTCATCCACTTTAGCTCCCACTTTGTATGTACGCGTGAGTGTATGTTTATTCGTTCGTTTTGTTTAGATTCGTTATGTGTGTTAGCGTTTAGTTAATAAAAGTTGTGTGCACAATTACAAGAGTTTCTGGTTCTGCCTTGCAAATTAATGTCCCTTTACGATTTTGACCCTCGCTACATGCTCTAATGCATTAATAGGAAAGTATTTTCTGTGGCCACGGAAATATCCTTTCTTAGAGTTGATATGAACTTACACTGAATGTTCGCTGGACGAACAGATCAGTTGATGGCAATTTAATTCTGCTACAGTTATTACTGTCAGCCGATATAAATAATTGTAATTAATCATAATTAATTTTAATTATTAATATACATTTGCCTTTTGAGCTGATTTGCTACAGCTAGCAAGGAGGTAGGCATAACAAAACAAAACAAAACTTCAAATTGTATGGGGCTCAACTGAAAATACTGAATCCAATGACCTAGAAGCAATGACAGTTATTCTTTCCATCTGTTGAACGCAAATATTTGGCTTCTCAGATATCCCAGACCCACTCAAACCCCTCCTCTTCACTCATGATATCATGGCATAACTATTTCGTTTGCCGTCACCTGAACTGTGGGTCATAGTTCATGCTGCAGAACCATTTTTCCGGCAGCTCAGTGATGGCATCTGGAAGCCTCCTCCACTTCAGGCAGCTGTCACACTGAACCCACACTTGATCTGGAACTTTCCTTTCGGAAGAAGACACAGGTAAGATTATGAAATATTAAAGGGATAGTTCAGCTAAAAGTGAAAATTCTGGGGGAAAAAAACAATTCCTCACCCTCATATTTTTCCAAAACCTAGACTTTTTTCATCCAAGGAACACAAAAGGAGAAACTTTGAAAAATGTGGTTTACAATGGATGCTGACAGGAGCATTCAAGCTTCAGAAAGCACACAAAACACCAAATTATAGATTGAGTCAAGCCAATCAGCGAAGAAGCTTATTGACGCGACCGGCTTGGCACGTCTGGTTGTATCAGCAAATGGAGGAGAGCAATATTTGTGAATGTGAATATTCTCTTTTGGTGTGCACACACCATTAGTACTTCAACTTAAACATATTTTGTTTCAGTTAGTTGCCATGGCAACAAGAAGTTGAGTCCTATATTCTTTGCGCATTACATCTAATTGCATTACATAGTTACTTTTTATGGAAAGTAATGTATTATGTTACTTTTGCTTTACTTTTTGTCACCTGGGCTGGGCTTGCTTATTTGTTTTTTAATAACAAAAAACCCCAAAGTTATATTTTTGAAACTGTAAAGCCCCTTACACACCAAAAGTGAAATGAATAAGCCTCAGGCTGAAGTAAGTGCCTCTGCATGTCACTCCCAATTTCTGTCAACATGGAAACAGTCAGTAAATAAATGGGAAAACAAAGTAACATTCGTTACTTATTTGAAAAAGTGACTTAGATATTTTCTTGTAAATTTAAATGTAATATATTACTTTACTAATTACTTTTAAAAGAAATCTGATTACGTAACTCGTGTTATTTGTAATGTGTTACCCCCAACACTGTTGGGGATTGGAACAACATAAGGGTGAATAAATAATTTGATAGATTATAGATTTTTATTTTTGAGTGAACTATTCCAAATGTCCTTTAAAGCCTGTGATTTTTTTTGGTTACTGACAGGTTATTGACGGCGATACTCACAACACATCCTCTATTGCTACTGTGCACTTTGGGTCCTCTTTCTTTCGTTTGTAGCGGATTTCGTTCCAATACTCCTCCAGCTTTATGCTGAGGTTGTGCATGATCTTCCTGTACAAAATAGTGCCTTTCCATCAAAGTAACCCAAGGGCATCATTTGGGGTAAATACCAGTAGAGTGATAAACAGCGCACCTGTATTTATCGGTGTCATCAAAGTCTTGTTTGTTGTGAGTGGGCTGAAGGAAATTGCACTCTATAACACCAATAACGCCCACACCTTTTCTTTCGGCCTGTTATAAATGCAAACCAAGGCTTTTAGTACTGAATTTATGGGTAAAGGAAGTAGAAGAAACATGCAATCATTTCTGGTTACCTTACATTGGCAGCTCACTTTCACATATGGTTTTATTAGCCTGTTCTTATGGTACATCATAATCCCATAATGCTCTTTGCTTTTGGTGTTGTATCCGAAAGTGATGCGTACACGCTTGTTCTGAGCCCCGAGTTAAGAAATGCTGAGACGGTAATGATGTTATATGTGTATGCACTCCAAAAAACAATATATTTTGTAAGGATACAAGGAACGAGGGTCTGTAGTTGTCCTGCGCAATATGAGCCAGACTTTTGGATATCAGCTGACTCTTCACTCTTTGCCCTCGAATAATGATTTGCATGCGAGGCTTCAGGTATAAGATGCTACAGTATGCCTACAATTACAAAAACATAAAGAATCAATATTCCTCCTAACCCACCACCAAACAGTCTTGTTTTTCATCCCCTCCCCTCCAGTTGACATATTTGCCTCTGTTAATAAAAACATAGACACGATAATGTAGATTTCTACTAATGATTGCATATCATACATATATTTCCATGCCACATTCTTGCTCACCCGTAAGGAGTATTCACTTTCTGGGGTCATGTTGCTCTTGTCACTGGTGTTCACCCTGATCAGAATGTCATACTTATCTGTGTCAAAGTCAAATTCAGTCTCGCCATTTGTGGTCCTGAAAAACACACAATTTACACACTACTGTTCAAAAGTTTGGGGTCAGTAAGATTTTTTTAATGTTTTTGATAGAAGTCCGTTTCCACCATGGAGAAAACTAAATTTTTACCTCATAATTCTGACTTTTTTTCAGGCAGCTCTGAGTTTACATCTGGCAATTATTTTGTTTTAAAAATAAAAAAGGTAATTGTAACTTTATATCTCATAATTCTGACTTTTTCCCTCACCGTTGTGAGTCTATATCTCACAATTAAGATTTTCTTCTCAGAATTGTCTGTCTATTGAAGTGTATATCTATGTAGTTATAAACTCGCAATTGTGAGTTAATATGTTGCAATTCTGACTTTTTTTCTTGCAAAAAACAAAGTATGTATTGTGATATAAACTCAGAATTGCATTTAAATGTTCATAATTGTGACAAAAAGTCGCAATTACTTTCTTTTTTATTCTGAGGCAAAAAAAAGGCCTTTCATAGCTCAATTAGGCTGCATTTATTGGATTAAAAAATACAGTAATATTGAAATATATAATGTAATTTACACCTGTGATGGTGAAGCTGAATTTTCAGCATCATTACTCCATGTCTTCAGTGTCACATGATCCTTTAGAAATCATTCTGATAAGCTGATTTGTCACTCAAGACACATTTCTTATTTTTATTCATTTTGAAAACAGTTGTGCTGCTTAATATTTTAGTTTTGTGAGGCATCTCTGAAAGTTTCCAAGCAATTATTTTAAATAGAAATATTCTGTTACACTTTTGGTCAATATAATTCTTTCTGAATAGAAAAAAATATTTTAACATCAAAGTTTTTCACCATAGTGTGCATCAGATCAGCCATCGGTTGATCTATTTACTCTGCGTGTATCCAGCGGAGCTTACGTGCGAAGGTTCCAGATTATGATACGAGTTCCTGTGGGTCCGGCTGCGCTGATGGCGCGAAGCTCTGCAAACAGCTCTTTCTCTGAATTGAAGAGCGAGTGTGTGAGGATCGCTCTCAGACTGGCTCCATCCTCTACACTGGTGAGGTCAAAGGTCAAGAATTCAGTTTATGTCAAAGCTTAAGAAATACATCAATATACAAAAATACTAATTTAAACAGTCAACGATCTTTTCACAAGCTTTAATAAAACTGAAAAGAAAGCTGTAGAAGATTACTGGTTATGTCCATCGCGTCTAAACGTGATCATGGGCACCAAGACTCGCTGTGCTCCGATGGCCTCAAGGTAAGACTGGGACAGGAGTCCCACACTCATGGCGTCTCTGGTCTTCGTGAAAACAATGGCATCTTTTCCCAGACGCATGGACCCTGATTTAAACCCATTGCCGTACACACCAACTGGAATGTGAAATTTCGCTGCTTTCTTCTCACTGAAACCAAAGCTTAAAAACATCAGGAAAATTTGTTAACATGCATTACATATACTAGCATTTAAAAGATTATATTGATCAAAAGTGACAGTAAAGACTAGTAAAATTATACAAAATATTTCTATTTCAAAATAAATACTGTATTAAACTTTCTTTTTATCAAAAAATGCTGAAAATAATGTATCACGGTTTTCACAAAAATATTAAGCAGCACAACTGTTTTCAATAATAATTATAATTTTTTCTTGAGCAGCAAATCAGCATATTAGAATGATTTCTGAAGGATCATGTGACAATTAAGACTTGAGTAATGAATGCTGAAAATTCAGCTTTGACATGAAAGAAATAAATTATATTTCATAATATATTAATATGGAAAACAATTATTTTTAACTGTAATAATATTTTGATCACATAAATGCAGCCTTAGAGAACACAAGAGATTTCTTTCAAAAACTTTTGAACTGTACATCTACAGCAGTATATCACACATCTGATCATACTTTCATTAAGAGATTACCTAACCTGGTCGAAAGTTTACACTAATAAGCAGCTGCATTCATTCACAGCATGATAAGTATAGTGATTACAAGAAGCCAATTAGGTGTCCTTAATTATTCTGGCAGTGGGCCCCAGCACTCCAGTGTTGGTTTAATGTTATAGGCTTTTAGTGCTAATGACATAAGACCACTGTGAATCCCTTGAATTAACTGAATAAGAGTTCTTAATTCTCTCGCAATTATAGCAACCAGTAATTACAAGTCCATTTCACACACGTTTTACTTGCTCTACTTAAAATGAATAATAAATTAGCTTAAGTGAATGGACAGGCTGTAGTGCTTTGTACCTGAGCATCTTATGTAGTCTGGCTCTGGTCAAACCCTCCCCGTTATCCATAAACGAGAGGCAGTCGAGTCCTCTGATGCGTGTCCAGTCTATCCAGATCTGTCTGGCATGAACATCTGGGTCATAAGCATTATCTGCAACACAATTCACAGTTCACAAAATAAAGAATATTTCATCTGACTGAAACATCTGAGGAACTGTTTCGAAATATGCCAACAGCATAATGAGAAACCCAAAATTTCAACATGTTTTATCAGATAAGTTGACATAAGAGAGGGTTAGAGAACTCACCGATCAGCTCAGCTATAGCACTAAATGGCCAAGTGTGACTCGTGGAATTAGCATGAAGAAATTTTGGACTGATCTGCATAAAGAAAATAGCATGCTGATTGGAAAAATGCTAAAAGAAATTCATTTACAATTAACATGTCATTGCACGCATTTTGCTAATCACTTAACATGAATTTTGCGATTACTACACTGATTTTTCAAAGTTGTAAATAAGTATAAAGATTACTGTACATTTGACTTTCTACTTCATCATTTCATGTTTATTTCAATGTGTTACTTGCCATTTCTTTGTAATTATTTGTGAAGTTTACAAGCAATTTTGGAGTCTAAATTATTTGACTACACCAAATTTTTTTCAGTGTTACTATTTATATATATTTTTAAATTATGGATTTTGTCCATAATTTGATTTTGAGGTAAAATATTATAATGATTTAAAAAACAACAACAAAATATATCAAATTGCAATTTAAAAAATGCAAAAACAAAAAATAACTAAAACATAAAAAAATACAAGCTCAAAACTATTGCATTCTTTCACCTATTTGAATCTAAAAAATAACCGAAGAACATAGGAGAACATAATAAACTACAACAAAACTGATAAATGCATGTTACTTACTGTGCTCAGAGGAATGCCACGTTTTCCATTTGCCATTTTTGCTGAAAGATCTGTTAGATATTGAAGAAAGCTGCAGAGAAGGGTTTGTTAACTTACTGACGTCCTTTAACTGTCTGTGTCCAGATATAGCACACACCCTGCTCTCACACTCCAGCTATGCACCCGCTGAGACTTCTAAAGAAGTTCCTCACATATTGTTGTGAGCAATAAACGCTGGCACAAATGTGTAACCTGACACATGTTCTTTATTTTCTTCTTGGAAGTGCGGCTATTATTTAAGCAAGTACTTTAAATATCAGTGTATATGCTGTACTTCAGAGATGGCGAGGATGATGGATATTCAGTGGCCTCTTCCAAATCAGTGCTTTCTTCCAATCTGCAGACATATTCATCAAATGCTTTTCAAGAAGAAGCAATACAACTAGGTGAGAAAAATCATGGAATTTTATTTTTGTAATTCACAGTTTTCTTTTCCAGATTAATTACATTTTTATCAGTATTATTTATAGGTACAACACTCATCAGTTTGAACCTAACAAGTTACAATCCACTTACTAAAATTAATTATTAATTTAGGATTAATTGATGTGGTTAATTATTGTATTTGTGCATTTTGCATCTCCAAATAATTAACACATACACAAGCATGAGTTCTAAACTATAGGTCTCGATTTTAAAGGTATAGTTCACCGAATTATGAAAATTTGCTAAAGATGTACTCACCCTCAGGCCATCCAAAATGTAGATGAGTTTGTTTCTTCATCAAAACAAATTTGGAGAAATTTATCATTACATCACTTGCTCACCAAAGGATCCTCTATAGTAAATGGGTGCCGTCAGAATGAGAGTCCAAACAGCTGATAAAAACATCACAATAATTCACAAGTAATGCACATGACTCCACTCCATCAATTAACATCTTGAAAAGCTACATGTTTGTAACAAACATAAAGCAGTTGGACTCTCATCATGACGGCACCCATTCACTGCAGAGGATTTATTGGCGAGTAAGTGATGCAATGCTAAAGTACATTTTCTGCAATTTTCCACTTTTTTGGTGAACTATAAGACCACATAATTTTTGGTTGTTAACTGATATTAAGTTTGTCTATTCACCAAAACTTTGATCAAATTTTAAAGCTTTCTGTGTAATATTTACAAAAATAAAGTACACAATGCCCAGTGTAACTTTTTGGATTACCTGAAGTCTTCTGTCAAGGGCTCAGTCTGAATTCAGCCCAAAACTTTCTAGAAATAGCCTGTCTAAATCTTGATGGGTCACTCCAGCTTTGCAACACAAACATACATGATTACTCTTTCTAGCTCTCACCATGGCTGCACTTTCTTCTCTGAAACAAACTGCCCATGGGGCTCTTTTGCCCCAGGAGACAGCAATGCCAAGTACACTGGAGTGACGGCGCCCTCATCTGGTGATTTGGTTGCATTTGGTCCAGCCATGTCAGTCCTGACCCATCCTGGACAGCAGGCATTGCATAGGATATCATCTCCAGGCCTCTCTTTTGTCAGATTTCGAGCCAGGATTCTAGTCAGGGTTGTGAGGCCAGTTTTGGAGACCCCATATGCAGTGCTAGGCCAACCTCGCTCTGCGTGAACCCCTTCCTGAGCGTCACGGACGAATCGCTCCATCAGCCCATCTAGCTCTTCCTCTGTAATGTCATCGCTACGGAAACGGGCCTGGAGTTCTGGACTGCAGCGGCTTAAAGCCACCGAGCCCATTACGCTGGAGACATTCACCATCCGACCTAGAAAGAGATGAGAGTGTTTGAGGGAAGAATAGAGAAGACAAAAATCACCAGACAAGCAGGTTCTGCAAGGTATAACCGACATGACTTACCTCCTGGTTTGATAATAGGCAGGAACACATTGCACATATCTCTAGTAGCAAAGAAATTAGTCTTCAATGTCACCTCTGCTTGGATGCCAAAGGGGGTCGTGTCTGCCACTGCCATGAAGAAATCAAACATTGTTTTCATTACACTTAACACAGTAGATGAATTTATAATAGCATTTTAACACTTCTCATTGTTTTTGTCATTTTAGAAAGAAAAATTTACTTTTGTATTTGTTTATTTATCTTAACTTTATCGGAATGGTACAAAACTTTCTGATTTTGTGGGACTTGCTATATGAACACAAAAAGCATGGATGTGACTAGAAAATGCCACCATTTGAAATTAATGGAAAATGCAAAAACATACTAAATATAGAGCCATTTTTAGGGGTACAATATAAAAATCAGCTAAAATCAAGGTTTTTTTTTTTGATAATGTTTAAATATTTATATACAAATGCAAGCCTAATAAAATGAAGAAATTACATATGAAAATATTCTTATAAGCAACTAGGCAATACACATATGTGACCCTGGACCACAAAACCAAGTCAGAAGTAGCACGGGTATATTTGTAGCAACAGCCAACAATATGGGTCAACATGGTCAACATGGGTCAAAATTATCGATTTTTCTTTTATGCCAAAAATCATTAGGATATTAAGCAAAGTTAATGTTCCATGAAGATATTTTGTAAATTTCCTACCATAAATATATCAAAACTTAATTTTTGATTAGTAATATGAATTGCTAAGAACTTCATTTGGACAACTTTAAAGGCGATCTTCTCAATATTTTGATTTTTTTTGCACCCTCAGATTCCAGATTTTCAAATAGTTGAGTTGAGTGCAGAATTTAGTGAATATTGTCTAGTAACATGAAATACAAAATACAAATATACTATATTCTGCTTCAATAATACGTATTATTTATTATTTTGTACTTTTTCCTTTATTTTGTTAGAAAACAAATGTATGTTTTTTTCTCTATCTATTTTGACGGTCGAGGATCTCAAGTGTGGCCCCTAAATGATGAAGACCAGTGTTAATTCCAGAATAAATGATTTACTCTTGAAGGCGATGCCAGCGTTGTTGACCAGCACGTCGAGGCCGCCGTACTTCTCTGTGAAGAAGTCCCGCGCGGAGCGGACGCTGTCGGGGTCGGTGATGTCCAGCCGGTGAAAGAGCGGTGCCAGCCCCTCCTTCCTCAGACTGTCCACAGCTGCGGTTCCTCGACCGACATCCCGAGCTGTCAGGTACACGTCTCCGGCGAAATCCTTGCACATTGCCCGCACGATTGCGAACCCGATGCCTTTATTTCCACCAGTGACAAGAGCTACTTTACTGCTGCTCATTGCTGCGATGTGTCTGCAGTGGACAAGAAACTGAAAATAAGGCCATATTCTGTGACACAAACAGCGGCCTAATTAATAAAATCACGAAATTAAATGCATGCATGATTAAAAGAAAACTCGTACCTGTTCTACTCCGCGGTGATCAATTCAATCACTTTTGTTTATGGCAGTTTTTGGTGTGCGTCGCTACTTACTGCGCATGCGCGAAGGAACACGCTTACATAAAGCATTGTCGTTCGATGTCTATGTCATGTGCATTAAGTTGTGCTTGCTGATGTAGCAACAGTTATGAGCTGTAAATCTTTTTTTGTTGATTTGTTTGTTTTTTAACGTAAATATTTATTTAATTTTCTATACGTACTGCGATTGGTTCGAAGACAGTGACGTAACGACGCCTGAAGCACGTGATCCGGCCGTGTTTTTGACCATGTGGATGTGTGTTTGGTTTTTAACTGCGGTTTAGAATGACATTACACACCCGATATAAGCTTTAGGTAGCGCCGTTATATGGAAACTTTAAGATGAATAAACCTGGCTGCCGTGCTGGGAGAAGAGCGAGGAAAAAAAGACGGAAAAAGCACGAGGACGCATACAAAGGTATTCAGTATATGCTGCTGACACATTGTAACTTTGTGGTATATGAAGCTTAAATGAATGTTTTATTTGTATTTTGCTACTGTAGTGTCTCTGTCTCACGAAGCTCAGTTTGTTCTTTTGAGGAGATGGCTAAAAGAAAAAGGCTTCACCTCACAGTCTCTCATCCCTGTCAGCTTCCATGGTAAGAAGATAGTTTCAATGGTAGAGAGCTTGTATAATACATTTTCACACGTAGTAATGTAACCAACTCTTATGTTTTCCCCCTTAGATACTGGAAGAGGGCTTATGACAACTCAAGCTATCAAGGTAATTATTTGTATGTGTGTGTGTGTGTGTGTGTGTGTGTGTGTGTATGTATGTATGTGTGTATGTATGTATGCATGCATGTGTACATGGGTCCAAAATCTGAAACCACATTGAAAATGTTTATTTTTTACCTTTTCAGGCCAAAGACAGTGTGATTTCCTTGCCTGAGAAATGCTTACTGACCACCGAGACAGTTCTCAAGAGTTACATGGGTGACTATATAAAAAGGTATTTGGATATATATATAATATACACACACACATACATACATGCACACATACATGACCATGAGGGATCAATAAAGTGAATTTGGTTTTGGTTTCTCTCTCTTTCTACTTTTAGATGGCATCCTCCTGTATCTCCTCTTCTGGCTCTTTGTTCTTTCCTGATTGCTGAGAGACATCATGGAGATGCATCGAAGTGGAGTCCCTACATTAATATCCTCCCAAAGACCTACACATGCCCTGTGTACTTCTCTGATGATATCATTGACCTTTTGCCAAGGAGTCTCCAAAAGAAAGCCTCAGAGCAGAAAGAACAGTTTCAGGAACTCTACTGTTGTTCTTTGATGTTTTTCCGCTCCTTCCAGCCACTCTTCACCCAGCCCACAGAGTTGTTGTTTACCCAGGATGCACTGCGGTGGGCTTGGTGTAGCGTTAATACACGTACGGTGTACATGGAGCATGATCAGAGTAACTATCTCTCCAGGGAGAAGGATATCTATGCGCTTGCACCGTACCTGGACCTGTTGAACCACTGTCCTAATGTACAAGTAAGAGCACCTAACAGAAATACACTACTGTTCAAAAGTTTAAGGTCTGTAAAAAATGTTTGATTTTTGAAGTCTCTTATGCTCACCAAGGCTGCATTTATTTGTTAAAAAATACAGTAAAATTAGTGATATTGTGAAATATTATTACAATTTAAAATGATTAATTTCTATTTGAGTATAATTTAAAAGTTAATTTATTCCTGTGATGCAAAGCTGAATTTTCAGCATCATTACTCTAGTCTTCAGTGTCACATGATACTTCAGAAATTATCCCAATATGCTGATTTTTATTATCAGTATTTGAAACAGTTGTGATGTTAATATTTTTTGGTTAAATCATGATACATTCTTGGATGAATATAAAGTTTAAAAGAACAGTATTTATTCAAAATAAAAATCTTTTTTAACATTAAAAATGTCTTTACTGTCACTTTTGATCAATTTAATGCTGAATAAAAGTATTATTTTCTTTCCAAAAAAAAAAAAAAACAGCCTTTTGAGCGGTAGTGTACTTTCATACAAAACAATAAAATTGCATAGTTATAAGTAAAGACAATAAACTTTATTTGTCATGCAGGTTGAAGCTGGCTTCAACAAACAAACTCGCTGTTACGAAGTTAAAAGTGTTCAAGGCAGTAAGAAGTTCCAGCAAGCGTTCATCAATTACGGCCCTCATGATAATCACAGACTACTTCTGGAATATGGCTTTGTTGCCTCTGGTAACCCCCACAGTGTAGTATATGTTGATTTAGGTAAGGATATTAAATATTCTACATGCAAATATTAAATACTATAGAACTGCATTGATCGCTGTTTGTTGTTATTGTAGGAACTCTAAAATTATGTCTAGATGAAAAAGACAAACAGCTGACACAAAAGCTGCTCTACCTAAGGGACAATGATTTTTTAAGGTAAGTAATATGAAATATTGCACGCTATTGTTCTTAATTTTATGTGTAATGTTGCCGTTCATGAGAGGTCATTTTAAACCGACTTAAATTCACAACAAAAATCAAGTTCCATATGCTTTCACTCTTCAACAGAAACTTAACGTTTGGGATGGATGGCCCTTCCTGGCGACTGATGACTGCACTGAGACTGCTGTCCTTGAAACCTGAGCAATAGTGAGAAGTTAACATCCTAAACACGTTATTTGCATGCATGGAATTTGGCTGCATGATAATGCAAAATGCATGTCATTGTTATTGCTTCTACTTGCATATAGTTTATTTCATACCATCTATTTGAATACATTCAAAACTGATTTTAATGCTGTTGTCTGTACTGTAGTTGTAGTTGGAAGAGTGTCCTCTTGGGGGCAGCAGTGAGCCGGGATAGAGAAGAGTGGTGCATTCACTCTGCCCTAAAGCTTTGTAATAACCTCACCGATGACAATGTCAAGGCACTAGAGAGGGTGAGTCTAATTAAATCTATTCATTCTTAATGCTGCCTGTGTCTAATTAAAGATACGAAACCACTTACAGTCTGAGTCTTTTCATTTGTACAGCTATCACAGCTCAAACAGGGTGCGAACCTGTCTCGCCTTGAACAACTGTGTGTGGTGGAGAGCCTGAGACAAGAGGAGCAAAGGATTCTGGAACACACACGAGTGGTTCTTCAAAACCTCTGGGGACAATAGTCACTGTGGTAACAGTAGGGCATCCGGAACACTGAGGAACGAGAAGCCTCATGCTGTCACTGCCAAGATTTAAACACAAGCCAAGAGCCAGCAGATATGGTTCAGTTTTGTGTTACAGCTCTTAACCGAATCACCTCCAAAACTGCAGGGAGTCCAAAATACTTCACTCAGAACCGAACATTCTGTCATTTAATCGCCCTTATGACTTTTTCTTCTGTGGAACACAAAAGGAGACATTTTGAAGAATGTTCATACTGCTCTTTTCTATCAGTGTTGTTATTAGAAATCAGAAATGTTGCAATGGCCAAGTTCTACAATTACTAAAAATGAAAATGTCAAAAGCACATCAATTAATAAAGCTAAAATAAAAATGAAAACTAAAAATATAAAATCTAAATGAATGTTCATTGTCCCCTATTCACTTTCACTGCATGGAAATGATCAGTGTGAACATCTCCTTTTGTGTTCCTTGAAATAACACAGATTTGGAACGACTTGCGGGTGAATAAATGATGACAGAATTACCTTTTTAAGGTGAAATGTCCCTATATAATACTCCACAGTGTGGGATTTCTAAGCTTTAATCATTGTTTTTCTCCTAGATTGAGAGTTTGGGACATATTATGTACAGGAAGCTGATGGGACATTTAGGACAATAAGATCTTAAACACAAATCTTCTATTGAAAGCAAATGAGCTACATTACTGATAATCAACTGCATACATCTGAACAATTATGGCGAATTCTAGGTCAGCATTATCCAGTCCTTTTCTATTCAAATCTGCCCATATTAATAGGCAAAAGAAATGGGATCAGATGGTGCTGTTAATAATCCATTGGGAATGCTTGACGAGGGAAAATCACATATACAGTATGTCATAACTAGGCCAAAGTTCCGAAGAAAAATGTTTTTATGTAAATAACTTCAAAAGTGTATATATACACACTTTTTTGGAAAATGTAAATACTATTTGTTTTGTGATACATGTATTTTGGAAAGAGCCTGATTTCCAAAGAATTTTAATGTTTTTAAATACCAACAATCCATTAAAAGTGCAACTGACAAAAACATGAGATTTATAACAACTAAATTTTACAGAATTATGGAAAACATTTTGAGCCCTCTTCAGAGCTTGACAGCTATTCTTTTCCTCGTTTGCTTTCTCTGCACCATTTCCATGGAGACTGTAGCTTCATATAAAGGCACAGGGTCCTCCAACTGCGGCCTGTGCAGAGACAACAATCAAATTCAACACCATTCACACAACAAAGCTGTTTTCACACTTCCTCTGCATTACAAACACAGCCCACTTACATTCAGTTTTGAGTTCATAATTTGTGTAATAATTATTACTCTTTTTGTACAGGCTCTCAAACACACAATGTTTCTCTGTTTATTCCTCATTCTCACCTGAAAGTCCCTGTGCAGAGTTTGTCCATCACATCTTTCAGGATATCTGAGAGAGAGAGTGGACTAAAGGCAAATAACCCAGTTACAAACAGCAAACCACGTGTCCTTTATGTTGTTGACAAGGTCGTTCCAGTAGCCTGAGGACACTGGGAGAAAACCCTCAGGTCTCAAATACATCAAACTGTCATGGACTAGCCATATGCACACTCAGGAACCCAATAACCTCATTCCGACATATAGCTTCACAAAAAATGGCTCTGATACCATCTAGTTAATCTCCTTTCTTTATTCCACTGGAGCGTAAAACAGTGTTTTGGGTAAAGAATAACGGTCAGAGTCATTTTCATGGGCCTTCATGGCAAGTAACATTCAAAAGAAAATGTGTCTACTGTATAAGACACTTTAGATAAAAACGTCTGCTTAATGCATAAATATAAACGATACTAGACTGAGCTGGAAACATTGAGTATTTGATATCTCTAGGCTGATAAACTGATAAAGCTTGAATTGTTTGTAATACAACCGGACCAATCAGAAGGCAGTGTTTGGTTAAAGACTAATGTAGTTTATAGTAAAAGATACGAAGATATCGGCCCTGCTTGGCACGGGATGTTGTCCACACCTCGTCGTTAAGGAACGAGAGAGATGCTGCTTTCAGGAAGAGAATGTGGCTGTCAGGAGGGTCCAGCTTGGAAAAGAGGAGAAAAATGATTTTATTACATGTATATAAATGTAAAAATCGATTCGGCTAGTCAATATTTGATTTATATAATGAGGACACATAAAATGTTTAATGTTTAGGTATACAAAAGAGATCAGGGAACTGCGTTTTGAAGAAGCTGCTAACCTGTAAGTGATGTTCTGTGGTGACCCAATGACCTCCAACTGAAAGAAGGGTAAGGAGATCATGTTTATGTGGGTAATGCCTCTGTGCTTCTGGCTCCTCATCGTAGAGTCTCACTGTTAAAAAAAAATAATAAAAAGGCTCAAAATCATATGAACATGAAATTAAAAATGAACATGTATACACTGCCGTTTGAACGTTGGGGGTCAATACAATTTTTAAAAATAAACAATGCATTTATAACAGCAAGGTCTTTACTTTTTAAAATATCTATTCCCAGCATTTAAATAATAAATTGATATCGCAATACAACTGCTTAATGGACAGATGATCAATATTAATATAAATAATTAAAAGCACATATGTGACTTTGTTGAAATGGTTACAAATGTCATAAAGTGATGGTAAACCTCCTGAATCAATGATGATGTCCACTCCAAGACCTCCAGTTTCTTCAAGGCACGAGTCTACCAAATCCTCCTTTGAGTCCCACACTCTGATCACTCGAGCTGAAGCAAGAGATGCACTTAAGTACCGATGTTTACAATAAATCTAATTAACATTGATTAAGCATATCAAGCTGAGAGTGCACTACAAGCTGATGTATACCGAATGACTATTCTCAAAGAATAGATCTGTTGTGAGGCTTGTGTGAATATGATAGCCTGAATGAATACTTATAGAAGAGACTGCTGCCATAAATAACTTACCCAAAAGTGATTCCTGCACACCTTGAACAAGTGCAAGTGGCACAAGGAAGAAACAAGATGAAAAAGAAAGTCAAATAGCAAAGCAAGTCAAAAAGATGCTCAAGGGAGAAGTGAAAAGATGAGAAAGGCACTACCTGAAAAGGTTTGGCAATCAATATGCGTGAGTTTAAAGAAAGACAGAAATCTAGGACAAAATGAAATCAGTTCTGATCTCCAGAGCAAAGGATGGGGTTAAAAACTTTGAACTGCCAGCATTACAACACATCTTTGAAATATGAGAAATTGCCCTCGGCAACAATCCAAACTTACAAGATTTCTACATTCGGTTAGACTTGTAAAGATTTTAGACTTTCCACTTGTACATAAAATGATACCAGTGTGATGCTTTTCATATGCTCAGAAAATAAATCCACATTGCGTACTGTAAATATGAGAGGTAAACTTTACAAGAGATAATAACTTAAGATTAAAAGAGATTTGCTCCATTTGGCATTTCAGTTTGTCTGGCGTTTATCAGGGATTTTCAGAATAACTCATGCCAAGTGTTTCATAAATCTACACTGCCAGTGAAGCGCTGTCAAACTAAGCTTGAACTTCATTCTAAACTGACACTTCATGGGGAAAATATCTTCGCTGTCATTCCTCTCCACAATGCTTCACTTCAGCACCCACCCACACTCGGCCGGAGCTCTTCCAAAAACCTCTGGTCCTCCGGAGACAAAGCTGTAGCCAGGACTTTCACACCGTGATAGTGGGCGAGCTGAATGGCCAGAACTCCAAAGGGCTGCATGCACACAAACAGGAAGTTAATGATAATGAATTCAGATTTTGAAAACAGGGAGCCAAATAACGCTTGTAGATTAAAGTAACATGTTGATTCTGATGTGAGAAGATAGCTAAATAAAAACAAAATCCATTTTCAAAATCTAAGAATGACAAAATTAACCGGTTTCAACAAATGTACACTACTGTTCAAAAGTTTGGAGTCACTAAGTTTTTTTTTTTTAAGAATTAAATACTTTTACACAGCAAGGATGCATTCAAGTGATCAAGAGTGACAGTAAATATAATGTTACAAAAGATTTTTTCTGTCTTTCCAACCTGAAAAAAGCATAACAATTTCCACAAAAATATTAAGCTGCACAACTGTTTTCAAAATGTATAATAATAATAAATGTTTCTTGAGCAGCAAATCAGCATATTAGAATGATTCCTGAAGGATCGTGTGACACTGAAGACTGGAGTAATGATGCTGAAAATTCACCTTGGCATCACAGGAATAAATTACATTTTAAATTTATATTAAAATCCAAAACATTTATTTGAAATTATAATAATATTTCACAATATTAAAGCCACACTATTTCTGTAATATTTTTTAAATAAAAAAATAAATGCAGCCCTGGTGAGCATAAAATGTAAAAAAAAAAAAAATCTTACCAACCCCAAATCTGAACAGTAGAGTATATACTAATAGGAGGCAAGCATCAGGAAGGTGTTGCCCTTTTGACCTCTGCACAGATACCTACACCAGCCCCATCCAGGACCAGTACAGTCTGACCCGCAGCCATCCGAGCCAGTGTGTGGAGAGCAGTGTAAGCCCTGAGACCGTCTTTAATTACTGCTGCTGCTTCAAACCAGCTCACTTTCTCAGGCTTCTGAACTGTTATTAAAACAGAAGCATATGGGAAATACAAAAGGTAGTGTATCTTTAAGGAACTAGGTAGGACTATCGTCTATAATATAATGTGTGCAATACCTAAATTATATTCATCAGTAACCACAACAGAACAAAGGCCAGACTGCTCAGCATCCAGAGGGAGAATCCCTGAGAAGACATGCAAATGTTTATTTCATTATACACATATAAAGCAGACTCAGATAAAAATAGAGAGTTCTTACCAACAACCTCATCATCTGGCTGGAAAAACGTCACTTTGGGTCCAACTGGAAAATGATAGCATCACATCAGATTTATCAGTCACATTTATTTGATTAGATGATAAATGGTAATGGGGTCAAATATATAAGAAGTCAAGTAAACCTTGAAGAACAACCCCAGCAATCTCCCTTCCAACTGGGACCTGTTCTTTCTCAAGCTTGAGGTCCTCATACAGCTGAAAAACAGATTATGAATGCAAATATTCTGTATATGAGACACATGCTTTGAGATTTGCTATTATCATCCAGTTGCTTTTCTGCAGGTCATTCGCATCGAATCGCCAGATGTTGATCAAGATCTTGCCGACAATTAAATTACCTTAAAATCAACTGGACTTAGTACACAGCTTTTCACTTGAACTTTGACCTGATGGTCGCCAATGATAGTGGGTACATTCTGCAAAAGAAAACAACGGACATCATGCAATTAGTACGAATTGCTTATTACAGATTTCTCCAGGAAACTGTGGGCATGCAACAGAAAATGCAAAAGCATGATCATGTACTCTCACCGTCTCCTGTGAGACAAACTTCACATCACCCTGGTCTCCTGGATTGCAGTAAAGTCCCTTCATGGCAATTCTAGCTGTTCTGTAATCAGATGAATCAATGCCCAATAATCAGATTAATCAATGCCCAATGAAAGATTAACACAAGCAACAGCAACAAGCTGAATGAAATACTGTATGAATACTATTATTATTATAATATGCAATACAGAACGCTCTCTAAAGAAATTCACCACAGTTTTTGTGTGTTTGCACTTGAACTGTGCAAGTTAAAGAATATAAGATCCAAATCAAGCAGAATACGATTGCATACTAACTGCTTCTTGTTTTACTTTGCAATATCCCTATCGCGATTCTCTGTTTAATAAAGCATCGAGATCGGTGTTATAATATCTTCTTATGTTATGCTGTATAACATTTTTGCATGTAAGAGTATAATATAACCTACCACCATATAGACGACTGCGGTAGTGTTTTGTTCATTTCCTGCACGTGACTCCTCCTGTGTGACGTAGAGAAGTAGAAATATAAACTCAAAGAAGGGAAACGAGCACATCTCACAAGCAGCACAATCCGATGAGGGATTAGGTTAGATAACCGCTTGCTTATTTCCACTACATATATGTCCTCAGTTAATCTAAAATATAGAGACCGAAGTAATCTAAATTATATCAATTCATTTTAAATCAATAAATCAATGAAATGTAACATTTTACATTAAAACAGCAGTAACATCCTGAGAAATCAATGGGCTCCGTTTTCTGAGCTAGCAATGCTTGATTCGTAAACGAATCGTTCTTTTAAAATGAATCGGTTCGGTTCACAATCTGCGTGATAACCGCTTTCATATTTTAACTAAAGTATTCTCAGTTGATCGAAATATAGAGACCAGAGTACTTTAAATAAAATCTATGCAGTAACTTGTTTTTAAATCAATAAATAATGTAACAAAACAATGAAATGTATTTAATATTTAAGAAGCCAGCCAGCTCATTCTAGGCAAGCAATGTCTGATTCGAATCTGTAGAATCGGTTCACAAAACCGGTCTGGGTGCGTTGTCCAAAAGCATATGGTCACAAGTTCCGTCGTTACCAAAATAGTTCAGTGGAACTTGTGATCCTAGTTAGCTAACCATGGTTTTGTGAAAGGCACCCCTGAAGAATTCATTCACCAATCTGAATTAATTAGGCTATTGTTCACAAGGCTGTTCTCGAGTCGAGTGAAGGACTCTCACGTGCAGCGAGAACTTTCCGACCGATGAACCGATATTATATTAAGAGAGTGCGCCGATTAAGACCGTAGAAATATTACAAATAAAAATACTGAAAAGATGTTTTCTACTTGATTGTATGCATGGGGGAAAAAGTGTTATATACGCATCTAAATCTATAAACTTAGTGCTGGGCAACGATTAATTGCGATTAATCACATCCAAAATAAGTTTTTGCTTATATAATAAATGTGTGTGTGTACTGTGTATATTTATTATGTTTATATAAAGACATTTTTTTAAATATTTACATGTATTTGCATGTATGTTTATATTCATATAATTTATATTATAGGCCTATGTAAATATATTTAATATATAAACACAACATATTTTTCTTAAATATACACATGCATGTGTGATTGTTTATATATACATAATACATATTTATTATACTTTTTAATTAGCCTAACTGTTCCCTCCTGGTGGAATGACTTGCCAAACTCAATCTGAGCAGCTGAGTCCTTAGCCATCTTCAAGAAACGGCTAAAAACACATCTCCCATCTCCCACACTCTTCCATCTTTATTTGACCCTCTAACACTAGCACTCTCTATTCTAATTCTATTTTATGTGTATAAGGCAAGGTTCAAAAAGAAATGATTGATTGAGTCAGTGTGGAAGAACTTGACTGGTCTGCAGAAAGCCAAGTCCTAATCCAAGCTGAACACCTCTGGTGTGACTTTAAATGCAGATCTTGAGCCAAAAACTCTTTACCAAACACCAATGACTTGTGCATATGGGTAGAGTCATTTTAGACACTTCCAAAACTGTTGCAACAGAGATGGAAATACAGTTTTTAAATACATGAATTATGTTTCCATCTTTGTTGCCACAGTTTTGGAAGTGCCTTTTTCTGTTTTAAAGAAGGGGGTGTCCCAATACGTTTGTCCATATAGTGTATGTACAAGTCATTGGTGTTTGGCTTGCCTTGCGTTATACACAGAGGCATTGCCATGTTAGAATAGAAAAGGGTCCTGTCCAACCTGTTGCTTTAAAATTAGAAGCACACAGTTCCCTAGAATATCATTATATGCTTAAACATTAAGATTTGTACTCATGGAAATTACTAAAGTAGTCAAACCTGTTCATTAGAAGAGGGTGACCCAATACTTTTGGCAATATAGTGTATATATGGAAGTGCCAAACACACACACACACACACACACACACACACACACACACACATATACAAAGAAAACAAGTAGATAGAATAGAAAAAGAATGTAGAAAGCTAGTGTTAAGAGTTTTTTTTTTTTTAGAAAAACAAGCAGTAAGAAAACAAATAGAGAGTGCAAGTGATAGATGGTCAAGTGTTTTTTTATGTGTATATATATATATATATATATATATTAATCGTTATATTAATATATATATATATATATATATATATATATTGATATATATATATTAATCGTTATATTAATATATATATATATTAATATATATATATATACACACACATATATATTAATATAACGTTGATGAATCGTTGCCCAGCATTAAAATGCGTGATAAAATATAATAATAATAAAAATAGTTGTTAATACAAAGAATATTAGAGTACTACTGAGTTCCTCCAGGTTTGAGCCGCGGTGCGCCCCCTGTCTGCAGTACGCGCGCAGACGCGGATACCTGAATGACTTGCGCACGTTTCATTTTTCCCTCTTTTTACTTCACTACTAGCGAAGCTGAGAGGGAAGAAACGAGGAGCCAGAAGGAGCAACGAAATAAGCCTGGAATTTATCTCGCACGTTAAAAAAGGGAAAGAAGAGTCCTCCTTCTGTCATTCCATGCTCCTCTAGCGTGTTCCCTCACAGAGTGCTGGAGATATAATGGGAACTGAATGATGAGGTAAGAGTGTTTGTGTGTCTCGGGCCGATTGTCCTTTTTTTTGACAGTGACTGCGGCCGCTGCATTTCAGGGCGCGCTTCGTGCGAATCTACGTTACCAGTAACGTTCCGCTGTTTGGCGCAAGGCAACGGTCACCTCAACGGTCTTTTCGGCTCGGTAACTGTAATAATACCCTCCTCTATTCGTTTATTCGTAAAAGGAGGCCTCTGTAAGCTCTCCTTTCACGCAGAGATTGCAGCTAAGGCTCAGCTCTGATTTACTGGTGTAACGTTAACGTTAGTTAGCAAACGGCTAACGGCTGCTGGTGTGTAATTATCACTGACAGGAGGTTAAAAACTGGATTTCTGAGGTAAAACTCACCGATATAGTGGACTATTTGGACCTTGAGAGTGCTGAGGTAATGTGTGTTATACAGTATGGAGGGTGTAGTAACAGTGAGTTAACCAACTGTGTGATGGAGTGCAGATGGAGAGACCCTGCTGATAGGGGGCATTTTTAAACCAGCTTCTTCAGCTCGTCTCCACACATAGCTGCAGGTCTTATCTCTACATATTGTTGTTTTTTACTGTGACTCTCCCATTTCTTTTCCAGTGCAGTCAATACACATGTGTGTGCATACTGGCCTGGAGAAGCAGAGGTTATTATCCTGTGATTATGTCTGAAGGAAGGTGATTAAAAGGCTCAGATCCTGTAGTGCAGTCTGGCCGTGGATTTGGGTGCTTTGTCTTAAAGCCACTATCATATATGTAAGCACTGTCAGAGATTGGAGGGTGGTTTACAAGATCTTGTGAGCAATGCAGCTGGAGCCAGTTGGCCTAGGTCAGTCTGGTTGTAAACCTGGTTCAGTCCTGGTTTATAGAGGCACTCCTTCTTGATCACAAGACTGAAGTGGAAAACCTGCTTTGGCAGGTATCCTGAGAAATGCTTTAAAAATGTGATCTCACTATAACTGATTTAGGATCAGATCATTAGTTACTAGAATGTACCAACATATTCAAAGATGTATACATCCAAATGTAAAAGTTGAATACAAATTGATCTAAATATCAATCATTAACCTGATTATTGAAGATGTGTTTCTGTAATTTACTGGTCAAATGTATAATAATATTGAAACATTAATCATAAGTTGGGCATATTGTGGTTTTAAAAGTATAAAACACATTAATAAAGCAGATACTCTAGAAATAATTTTTTGGACATTCAGAATACCCACCATAAATTAATGTGAATTTATATTTGCCTATAGTAAAACCACACTAAATCTGAGTAATATCAGATAGTGAGTGATATTTTATTTTACTGTTATTTTTTACAAATATTTACTGTTATTTTACATAACTTGCAGACAAGTGAGAATTAATGGGTTGATTAGCTGTTCAAAATGACTGAAATTCAGCATAAAATGTAAAGAGCATCTTCATTATTTTCAAACCTACAAAGTATGAATGGATGATCACGTTTTGACATATCGATCTTCTTCTAGTCACGCTTGTTCATGTGATACGAATTTGTTCACTATTTGTCTTGACCTTTGAAACACGATGAAAGCTCGTTTCCGGTCTCCCACGTTTGCATGTGTATAAATGGAAAAGTGCAGTTTGGTTGCCCCTTTAGTTTGTTCTTATTACATTTATACAGGAATATTCCAATGGTTGTTGAGCATGTAAACGTCTTTTTCAAATGAAAATTTAATCAGAAAATGGCCTTTAATCTGAAAGTAATGTAAACGTTGTGGCGCTTACAGCCTTGTTTAGATGAGGATAATGGAGCATTTGAAAGCCTCTGTTTTAAGTGCAGGCTCAAGGGGAGCTTATTGTTAGGCTGTTCGGTTCATGAGTCATTAGAGGCTGTTTTTGCAAACTCAAGTTTATCTGGCCACTTTCTCTCTTCCATCCATTGATTCACCATTCTCTGTTCCCCATCCCCCACAGGTGTACAGCAGAGATTTAGTCTGGGGTGCAAGATAAAAGAGATCCGCAATCCACTATGCACCGCTCTGTCTCAGCAGGATGGATGATAGGCCAGCCATGTGTGTGTGTGGGTCTGATCTTTTTTTGTTCACTGCTGATATGCGCGCTGCCCTTTTGCTGCTCACTTTGAAATTTGTTTCTCTTTGTACGATCATTGGCTCAGAAGCAGCTTTTTGTCTAGATAATTAGGTTAACAGGAAGAGCGAGGGACCCTCAATCTCTCACTCCAGTGGTCTGCTCCAGGAGGCCTGAATAATTTCAGTCATTCCTGCCTGCTTTTTGCTAAACAAATTGTGAATGATGGTCTTTAAGTGTGTTTGGTGTGCTGCTGGAGTTAAAGTTTGAGCCTGTGTATGCATGTAGAGCAGGGACGATGATTTTTGAAATGCACAATTAATGATGAAATGATGTGTATTACAGAAAATTGGAATCTCAGCTATAGGCCTATATGATTACTGTCCGATGAAGGGATAGTTCACCAAAAAATGCAAATTCTGTCATTCATTAATCACCCTCATGTCGTTGCAAACCCGTAAGACCTTCGTTCATCTTCGGAACACAAATTAAGAGATTTTCGATGTAATCCGAGAGCTTTCTGACCTTCCATAGACAGCAACGCAGCTACCACATCCAAGGACATTGTTAAAATAGTCCATGTGACATCAGTGGCTCAACCATAGTTTTATGAAGCTATGAGAATACTTTTTGTGCACAAAGAAAACAAAAACAATGACTATTTAAAAATGTATTCTCTTCCGTGTTAGGAACTAGAGATGCTTGAGCATTTTGTCCTTTAGGGTCACATCTTGTGACCTCATGTCCTGTTTTTGGTTTGTTTAGATGTATTTGGTCCATGTTGCATCCATATTTCAATCAAACCGCTCCAGAATTCATTTTGAAGTGGATCGAGACTTCTGACCCTGTTTTGTGTGCATCAAGGTTCGGACGGCAGCGATCATGCTTACTCAAATGAGCCACACTAGCAGAGCAATTAGTGTTTGTTTTAATCGAACCAAACATGCCAAGTGTAAGCACCCTTGTTCGGGTTTGATGCTTATAACTTTTAATTGACTTATACCCTTATCGTCATTTTAATTCATAATTTGTTATTGTTGTGAACACCGCTTTTTATCAATGTTTTTGCTGCTTTAGTTTAAAGCTAAGTATTATTTAGAGTCTTATTTACAGTATATTGTTTAGCCATAAATCTTTAGTCTGGCTATGTGGTGTTTGTCTGTGTGTGTGTGTGTGTGTGTGTGTGTGTGTGTGTGTGTGTGTGTGTGTGTGTGTGTGTGTGTGTGTGGTGTTTTGCACAGAGCAGTGACTGTAACCTTGTCATAATATTGGACAGAAGTACAACGAGACAGGCCCTCTTCCGGAAGCTGTTGTATTTAGTCTAATAGGTGATTCGTTCTGTTCCAGGCTCAGATTCTGCTCAGACAAAACCGGTAAAATCCATTGAAGAAGTACTATCCGCTCTCACTGTTACAGCTGAGCTGTTCTGCCTACCTCAGCTGCAGAGAAAGCACTTCTGCTTCCGTGTTTATGGACCTTTCTTAAATGCTTCAAGATGGAACTGAACAAATGAGCCGATATCAGATTATTATCAGAGTTTTTATTTCTGTTTAAGCGAGCAGGTTGTGATACTGAATCTTTTACTAGCCTAGCAATGTGAAACAGCTTCAGTGTGTTTTGAAAGATCGGTGAGGATGATTTGCTATCAGCGATGATGAAAGCTTAGGGTTGCGTTTCATTTTAAGCTAGATTCATTCCTCTGCATGTGTCTGGACTGCATTACGTATGGGTGGGGTGCAGAATGTCTGTGTTTTGTTGAGTGGTGAATGGAATAGTTGGGGGTGTCAGTGGAACCATAAACATCTCTGAATATCATTTGAACACTATATGACTGTGGCGAGATTGACTCCCACATATCTTTCGGCCATGTCCTTGAAGGAAGCCAGCAGCTTTGCAGTGGATTGTGTGTATGCTCTTCATAAATTGCTGTTCTTTCTAGTACCGTATCAGGTATTGATGTTAAGGGGTTGAAATTGTATTCATTCTGCGACCGTTGAGGCTCAAACGACTGCTTGTGCAGTGAAAGTGACCTGTGGGTAGAAGTTCAAATACGCTGTTTACTCTCTGCTTATGTTCTGCAGTCGAAGCCAAACATGGTCCAGGAAAGACTGTTGTGCTTTTGTGAGGAATGCAAACGTGTGTGGGTGCGATTGGCTGAGTTTTTCACATAGAACCCCAATCTTTTTTGAAAGGAATGCAGACAGGAGTGTGCGTGTGATGTTAACACTGTTAATACTTGCACTCTCTTTGGCCCTGGGCTCTCTTGTCACCTGACTAATGAATCCACAGTTGGATGTGTTTGAGTGTGTGTCTGTGTTTGTACATGTTTTTTCATAGTGTCTGCATGAGGTGAAGTTCAGCGAGTGAGGGAGACTAATCTTGCTTCTAATTCTGATATTGACTGATGAGTTTATAAAGTAATGAAAAAGTGATCAACACACTCCAGATATTTATCTTAAGTATTGATATTTTTCTATATCATTCAAAAACGTTTGTATTAGTAAGATTTGACATTATTTATTAATAATATGTAAAATGAGTTCCTCGATTAGGGATGTCTGAGTTGATTCTTGCAGCTTCTTGTCAAAATTGGAAATACAAGTCATTATATTTTTATGACATGTTCACACTAGCACTGCATTGTTTATAGAGAGTACGTTCAAATTACTGCCATGTTAATGTTACATTTTAAAAATAAAGTAACTTTTAAAAAAATCTGGCGCAGGGGAGATAGGCTGTCATTTTGACTTAGAAGAAAACAGAAAAGTTAAATTTCCATTTAAAGGGATAGTTCACCCAAAAATGAAAATTTGATGTTTATCTGCTTACCCCCAGGGCATCCAAGATGTAGGTGACTTTGTTTCTTCAGTAGAACACAAACTAATATTTTTAACTCAAACCGTTGCAGTCTGTCAGTCATATAATGTCAGTCAATGGGACTCACGCCTTTGAGAGAAAAAAAAACATACACAGACAAAACCAAATTAAACCCTGCGGCTCGTGACGATACATTGAGGTCTAAAGACACGAAACAATCAGTCTGTGCAAGAAACCGAACATTATTTATATAATTTTTTTGTTTACCTCTGATCCACCGCAATGTCCAACTTTCCTGAGCACGTTCATAACAGCCATGGCATAGTAGACGCATAGGCGGATCTAAACAATGAGTGAAGTATACGCGCGACAGATCGCTTCCACGCATGCGTCTACCATGCCAAACAAAACCCCTAGTCTAGAAATAGATATAAACAGCTAAATTTCAACTGAAAGTTTTCTTAGTGTTCAAACTAACACTTTTAGTCTATCAGTCAATAAATTAAGGGACCTGAGCCATCAAAAATGTCATAGATGCCCTGGCAACCTCATGTAAATGCTTTGTGATTGGTGGTGCAGAGTAATGCACAAGCAAGCACCACTCACATTGTCTTCAGAATAGTGATGCACTGAAATAAATTATTTACCAAAACCGCAATTTTCATTTTCATTTAACCAAAAACTGATGCAATTTGGCTAATTAGGTAATTGAACTCTCTGCTATTCAAGGTATTGAGTTCTCAGGTGATAAGTTAAACCATTTGTGATTCCAGAATAAATTAAATCAGTTTGTAGAAGTTCTTCAGCAATGAACTGCCTCAAATTTGACACATTTCTGCTATAGCATCATTTTTAGTGTGTTCACAGTGGTTTTATATTTCCGAAAGAAATGCCGACTCAGACAAAACATGTCATTGGAGAAGTTATAGTGGCCTTCCGAAACTATTTTGGCTGGAAAAAAAAAAAAATTGGTGGATCGCTAATTCAGAAATATAGAGTCTTTATTTTATGCACATTTTGTTGTTATATTCCCTCTTGTTAACACTAATACTGAAAGATAGTAGAAATGTAATTAATCAATGAGTATGGAAAAATTGGGGTTGTGATGTGGATGGGTTCTTTAAAACAGGACTATTCATTTATACTGTTATCAGCACGTTGTAGTAGATTCGCCTCTTGTCGTCTCTGAGAGTATATACACTGTTAATGCAGCGTTAGAAAACTCATTCAGTTTTTTAACTTTCACTTCCTGTATGTAGTTAAGACGTTAAAAGTTTGCACGTTGCTTGTGTGATATCCATTGGCTCACCTTCATGGTTTAAAACAGAAATATTTCCAGTATTGCGACATAACCGCAAACCCCCATCATGCATGTGTATCTTAAAGCACGGATACATGAACGAGGAATCAAATCGTTATGCCGCACTGTCTGAAACACTTTCCATGCTTGTGTGCGCTTCGAGTGTGTGCGAGTACAGCGCACAAGTAACGAATTGAGTTCTGTTGAGTTTCTTCTTCTTGTGGTTTTAAATAGCTTAAATGTGTAAATTGGCAAATTAATCTGTGAATCGCATGCCGAACGTTGGGGTCTGGACCTGGTCTGTATATCACGGATCTACTGCGATTTGTTGAAGCCCTAATAGCCATGACAGATCATAGCAATCTTTTATTTACTAATTTAACATGAAATTGTCAAATTGCTACTCCATATCAATCGCATACACAGAATAATTAGAACAATCATTTACGCACTAAATAACAGATTTACCCCAGAACGTTCTCGCGACCCGTTAGGAATTCTTCTACGGCTTGGTAGTGGGTCGTGACCCGGTGGTTGGGGACCTCTGGTATAAGACGTGCAGATCTTCTGAAAGCTTTTGTTTGTTTGTGTTTCTAGTGTGTTCTGCAGAACACTTCCCTTTCCTGGTCTTTCATTCAGAACGGCTGTGTTTGAGAGCATTGTCCCGAGGAAAAGCTTCATTAGAATCAGAAAAAGGGTGACAGGAAAAAGTAGGTCAGATGCTCAAAGACACACACACATACGGTCATTAGCAGGGCCGCGACAAGGGCCGGTTCTACTGTGTGACAATGTCACTAGCATTGCAGTGTTTGACACTGCGCTCTGCCAGTGAGAGAGAGCGTGTGAGTCACCAGTGTCCTGTTTAATCAGGGGAACTGGATGTTTTCAGTATTGAGTCAAGCTCTCTGCAAAGGGCTTAGTCCTCCATCTTGAGAAATACCCCACTGCTTCAGATTAGACCTCAGACAGTACAAACACACCCTGGAGCCAGTGCTATTCAGACATAATGGATTTCTGCAAATTGTATGTTCATAATAAAACAAGAAAAATTGCACGGTATAGAAATTGCTCAACAAATGGCATAGCGTACGATGCTTAAGATCATGCAAATGAATGCTTTGTATAGTAGTGTGTTTTAGTGCAAACTCTAATGTCAGATGTATAAAGCGGAAAATGAAGCATATTTTCACATCAGCATTTTTCCGAAGAGTCAGCAGGCGGGGCAATGTGATCGGGTGGTCAGAGTGATGCAATGTGAGTGTGAAATATCATGATTTCCTCACACCTTCAGCTTCTGCACTGCTCTCTGCCAGCTCTTCAGGAAAACAGACATGTTTTATTTCCAGTATGTTGTAAAGTAATTATTATTTTTCCATTAATTAAATTGCTGTACTACCGGTATCATCTCACACCTTTAATATTTTAATATATGTTTTCATTTCCTTCATTTCATTTCTGGTTCTTGCCTTGCTGAATGAAATATTTAATTGTCTTTTCTTCCCTGTTGTGACACATATCTAAGTGAATAATTGTAGGATGGAATGGTTTTGTTCATCAGGAATTAGTTGGATTTTTGAGTCATTGTCATTTACCAATTTTGCTGTGATCTCATGGTGCACACGTCATCAGAGTCACAGAACAAAAGGGGAAGTTAAATCATTAATTAAAAAAACACTGCAATATCCCATTAAAAAATATATGAATTGCCCATTTTGATTTTGAATATAAATGCCCTGATTGCTTAGTATTGTAAACTGAACGAAAGTATTTATTGTACTACTAGGGATGTGACGAGATCCGATGTGTCTCACGAAAACGTGACGATATCCTCGCAAAATATTTTGCAATGTTTACATTAGAGCTGCACCATTAATCGTTAAAAATTGCGCTTGTGATCTTGATTCAAACACCCACGCGATCTTATTCCTGAATGACAACGATTCAGCTATGTCTGTTAAGACTGTTTCACATCGCGAGTGTCAGGGGAGAAAAAAAAAAAAGTGTCTAAAAATCTCGTCTCGTTCTCGTGAACCCTGTCTCGTGTCTCGTCTCATCTTGTGGGATAAGTGTCTCGTCATACCCCTATGTACTACATAAGTATGATGACTACAACATATTTTCCCACTGCCTGGATTAGCAAGTTTATTTGTGTTTTATTTGTAAAAACCTTTCAGTTTGTGTTGTGATTGGACCCTGTGGAGACAGAGCAATGAATTCCATTATGCAGGAACGGAAAGGAAGAAAAGGGTGGAGGGAGAGTGGGGGAGAGACAGAGAAAGAGAGAGAGAGAGAACAGTTTGGCACTGATTAAAATACTTTGGCCAAGGTGCCCCTGGGTGTCTCTGCTGGAGTGTGTGTATGTGTGTGCGTTTACACAGCTGGGAGATAACTAGTCCCAGACTGAGGCCTTCAGATAGTTGCTTTGTCAGTGTTTTGTGTCCAAGTGTGTTACTGAGGTAACTTTCAGGCTTACTGTAAATGAGAATTACAACAAACTCAGGTTAGGGACATATATATAGTTGGTGAGGTACGTGGGTTACACAGTTTTCTGAAAAAGTTTCGTTTACCATGCAGTTAATTCTGGAGAGTCAGGTGGAAAAGTCGGACGTACATCACCAGAGAGAAATCTGTCTTTTTCACCTGGAGTTGAAATATATATGAATGAATTGTTCACAATAAGATCTAAAACATGCATTTACAAAATTTAATAGGCTGAATTTTAAAGTCACCATAAAAATTGTGAATTTATCTGTGCCATCACCATCATTACGTTTTAAAATTCATGTGGCATCATAATCTTTTAACAAAAACATTAATTTCCCTCACCTTTGCAATGATGTTGAGCAATAATCCAGCAATCTGTCACTCACATGAGATCGCAATTAGCAAATGACAATGATCCAAACAATTCCCAATTGACAAAGTCAAGTCCTGCCCCACATTTTTTCTCATTCAAGAAGCAGTTTCTCAGATATACGTTACAATAGAGAAGAAAAAGGTGATCAGAATTTCCATTTAATGCCAACTCTAAAGCTTAGCAAACTTTTAAAGCTAAACACAAGTAAAAAAAAAAATCAAGATGAGTTCTCAGTAGGTGAACAATTAGTCAAAATCCTTACCTATCTCTTACTCGAGTCAGTTTTGTGTGTGTTTAATTAAGTGAGAAAGTGGGAGTTTATTTGCAGGGGCTCTGTTTTGTCCTTCCTCTCACAGGAAGTTTTCTGCAGGTCAGAAGCGATTCACTCAAATGTCTCTTCCTCTTTGTCCCTGACGAGCGTAATCTTGTGTTTCAGGTTGATGAACAAGTCATTTATGTTGTTTCTCAGAGGTTGAGTGAGTGAATGAGTGTAAGAATGAAAGCTCAAGGTTTGTTCTTTGTTGTTTTGCAGGATTTTGTGGCTGGACGGCAGCTGACGGACTGAACCATGGCTCAGTTTCCCACGCCCTTCGGAGGTGAGTTGACGCTTTCACTGACTGACTGACACGTGTGTGTTTGTGTGATGGAGGCTGGGTGAATGTGTATGGAGCGCTGTGTGTGTTTGAGAGATAGAGGCAGAGAGAATGAATTCAAGTGAGTCAGTGAATGTCTAAAAGAGTCAATGAATAGAAGAGAAACGCCCTCACAGAACTGCTGTCACTTTTGTTCAGCCGTTTGCAAGCTTATGTGTGTTGTATTTTCTGTTTTCCCTTACAATTTAAAGTGACATTTATAGTGGGATTTAAAAGGTGCTTTGCATTTTGGAATAGATTTTTATTGTGACGTTATCAAGAACTTCAACAACTGATTGATAATAATTGACAATTATCCATAATAAGATGAATAACCTAGTGCAGTATAAGTGTATACTGCACTAGTCATTTTAACTTTTTTTAAAGTGGTAAGCAATCAATTATTTTTTTTTAGAATGCAATATTTATATTTGAATACAAATACATATATATGTATGTATTGTATAGCGCATATATCAGGGGTGGAACAATACATGTATTTGTACCGAACCGTCACGGTACGGACATCTCTGTTCGGTGCATGAGGCCTTACAACGAATACAGGCAATTCAGCCCCAATCCAGAAGGGGGCGACCACAGTAATGCAATGCTGTTTGATAACCGCCAGCAGAAGAACAGCGAATGCCGAGTTGCGAACTTGAAAACAAAGCCCACTAGACAGTGACCATGTGCTGATTCTGAACGCATCTCTCACATAGACTGACAAAGGCTTGCGCACTCAACTGTTTGCAAAATGGAGCTTTGTGCTCGTGTATCCTACCTCTCTCATTTGGCACAAATCCAAATATTCCATAATATTTCCATATTTGCGATGTAACGTATCTGAATGCTAAACTATTATTTATTATGTAAATTATAGGCTTTGTACTTTAGTTGCGTTCCAACAGTGACACAGAGGCGTGCGCACTGATATTTGGTTCACTGTATTTTATTTTGATAATGTACCAACTGTCAAGTTAGCAATGCTGGAACTGATGCGTTGTTTGTTTGTTTGTGTGTGTGTGCGCGCGCGATCACTTCAACTGTTTCCTTATACCAGCAGAATAAAGAAAGCAGAAAAATAAGGAAAACAAATAAGATGTTGCTTTCTGCCGTTTGAGTTTCCTTTCTGTGAACAAATTAAGCGTCACAAAAATTAACTGAAACTCAGCATATATAGGCTACGTTACGTGTCGCACTGTTTTTTCCCCCTTGTTTATCTGTAAACTAAATCAAATATATTTCAAGAATTTATTCCTTGTATGTATATATGTAGGCTACTGCAGATTTTATATATATATATATATATATATATATATATAACAATGTAATAATATTTTTTCACATCTAGGTGGAAAAAAAAAAATTTGTACCGAGCATGGTAGATTTTTTTTTTTTTTCCCTGTTGTACCGAAATCGTATCGAACCGTGACATCTGTGTACCATTCC
Organism: Onychostoma macrolepis; assembly: GCF_012432095.1. NCBI lineage: Eukaryota > Metazoa > Chordata > Actinopteri > Cypriniformes > Cyprinidae > Onychostoma > Onychostoma macrolepis. The sequence goes on from NC_081155.1 coordinate 15,867,834, forward strand.
ACCCCTAATATATGTATGTATGTATGTATGTATGTATGTGTGTGCATATATGCATATATGTATGTATATGTTTTCATAGCCTTCACAATGCACATTGGGCAGGAGGTGGAATAACATTTGTTGTAAATAATGGATTAAGCAGTTTTAAAATAAAAATTATTATTTTTGACCAATTATTAAAGATTGATTTTTTTTTTTTTTTTTTAGTCTTTCTGATTAATTAGGTTATTAATTTGATCAACACAACAGTTTGAATGTGTTGCATATTTCTCACTGATGTTTTTACACAGTCAAACATCAGTAAGAGTTGGTTTATCTGTTGATGTGATCTGTCCGTTTGATAAAAATGTTAGCAGGTTAAACATGTTAAAGTGTTATGCTGCTGTTTATCTGATACTCTCTCTCTGTAGGGGGGTCGGATACATGGGTAATATCTGTGGACGAGAGAGCCAAACATGACCAGCAGTTCCACAGTTTGACCCCCACACCTGCTGGCTTCATCACAGGTAATCACCTCTGGTTTTCTTATTGTGAGAAATGTACATAACGCTCATTAGTGCTGATGGTTGCTAAAACCCTTTGGAGTTTGATGTTGTCTGAAATGCAAGAACAAATCCCTTGATTTCTGTGCAACTGAAAATGACCTCCCGCAGTGCTGTCAGTCATACATCTCTGGTAGTCAGACATTTTTATGCCTATTATTTCTCTGTTGGATACACAGACACAAAGAGACGAGGCAAATGAAGTGAAAACTGAAAAACAAAAGCAACCGCCTCTTTGCCACCATCCTGTTTTTAAACGCATCCCCCATGCTAATAAAAATGCCATGGATATTCTTCATGACAGTTTATTAAAACCATACCACTTCCTGTTTTCTGCCTGTAAATGGGTGGATGACTGCTTGCGTTACTTTTGATCAGATTCGCATCTGTCTTAAAGTACTATAAGAAACAGTCTGAGAAGTGTTAATGTAAGTCTCAGCACCTCCTCCACCAAAACAGATGAACTCTGGCTTTGCCGCTGACCCACAGTAAAACCGTCCCACGTTTACATTAGTCAGAAGAGCAACCTTCTAATGCTTGTGTAAAGGTTTGCGCAATGCAGATGTTTTAGAGCTCAAATTCCTGTTCGCTGTAAACATGTAGTGAACATTTCAGTTGTGAGTTGACTGTGTGTGATGTTAACAGAATCACTGAGAAAAATACAGAGAAGGAAACCGATCAGGGTGTGGCATGTTGATTTCCATGTCCATGGCTTGTCTAGAAAAGGTCATTTCTCTGTCATCTTTTGCTGATGCTGTTTTTTTCTAATCTCTAGTTGAAGCTTTGACGTGTTTGTTCCTGTTATAGAAAGCCATCTTTCTCCCTGGACTCTCTTTGGAGACATTTTGCCGGTCTGAAGAAGATTCTGAAAAAAATGTTCAAAGTACACAAAAAAAATTTCATGATCTCATTCTGCAAACATAGATAGATGTGAAATTAACCTCCAAAGAGCTAATCAAAATCACAAGATGCAAACAGTAAAACCAGCTTGTCTCAGCTGGACTTTGGACATCTACTGAAGAGATGGTACTTGTGGGGTTTCCTGTTGACCAGTGGATCTGAAAGGGCCTCTTTGTGTTGTCTGAAGGACGGCTGAAGCAGTGAGTGGCCCACAGTCAGGCAGGCATGGGGAGGGAGTCTGTTTTTGGCTCTGAGGGTATAAAGGCGTTCTGTGTGTGTGTGCACGCAGAGGAAGACACCTGTTATCGAGAGGAAAAGTGTTTAGAGGAAGGTGAAAAGGTCATTGTGTGCTACATCATTTTGCTTTTAACATGGCAGAGGCACAAACTCACATCTCCCATTGCTTTGTGCGTTGGTTGGTAGGTTGTAAATGGGACGATTTAGGTTATCTGGCCTGCTGTGGTTTTATTAGTTGACACTGGTTTAAGAGTTTTCATATAATCAACCATTATGGGCAATGTTTAAAAAAAAAAAAGAATAAAGAAAGAAAGCTGTAGTTGGTTGCTTTACACTCTGTTTTTTGTGTGTAGCAGTATAGGCTGTCATAAGAGCAGGAAATCGGTTTGATAGGTTAGATAAAATATGAGCGCACTGACTCAGCTTTCCTTTCTTGCAGATCACTCACCCCAGAGGCCAATGTCACTCAAGTGCAGCCAATAAACCCTCTGCATGCATGTTGACAAGATTGTTTAAATGGGGTTACGAAACTCTTAATTATGTTAGCAATGTTTTACTAGCATACTAAAACAATTACATCATTTTAATGTCATAAAAATTCTTAGAAGACCACATTCATTTTAAGTTGTGGGGACATAACCATTCTATTTTGTTTGTTTATACCATACAATTTGTTTATTTGCATGGATTATTCAATATTCATATTAATTTCTTTCCCTTTCGCTCTCTCTTTAGGTGACCAGGCAAGGAATTTCTTTCTGCAGTCAGGTTTACCTGCCCCCATCCTCGCCCAGATATGGTACACAATTCCCGTAACGCATATTCATTTATAATCAAGCGCGCTACTTTCATAATCCTATATGTGCTTTTGTTAAATAATCACTGTACATTGTAAAAAAATATTTCATTACATTTACAGGAAAACACTTGCAGCTGTTGTTGCCAGAAATTCATTGTACAAAATACTGATGATAGTGTTTCCAGTATTGCCAGATGGCTGTATATTTTACAACCTATATTTCCTTATAATATAATGTTAATATACCAATTTATCTGATTTTTACCTTGTAACTTGTACTGATAACACCGTAACAATACAGGTACAATAGAAAACCACATTATGAATCAGAAGTGTATTGTCTATAAAGCATGGCCATTATTGGTAGATGGACCACAGGGTCATACACAAAAAAAAAACTGTTAGGGTAAGACACATGACACTAAAGTAATTCAGTAAACATTTACATAAGATCAAATTTAACACAAAACACCTTAATGTACATTACTGGTAACAAAAATAAGAATGCAATTATATGTGTTGTGTCACATGGGGGCTTCTGAGAATCTTTTTACTGTAAATTATATGGAAGTTCATTGTTTTTACTTCCTAAAACCAATTATCAATTAATCATAAAATATAAATTTACAGTTAACCAATTGTAGAATTTTTACGTTGTTTTTCTGTAAAAATGTATCCTTTTTTTAAAGTTTCACATTGTGCAGGCTACTGTGTCTATGAAAACCAATTGTGTAGCAGGTTGCAAATCCTGAATGATACTGATGATAAAGTTAACATGTCACTGTGTACTCTGTTCATGTTTGCAGGGCCCTGGCCGACATGAACAACGATGGGAAGATGGACATGCATGAATTTTCCATCGCGATGAAGCTGATTAAATTGAAGCTGCAGGGTCACCCCCTCCCTCCTTCACTGCCCCCCTCCATGAAGCAGCCACCCCTCTCCATTCCCCCACAGCCGCCTTTTGGTAAGAAATGGCTGATAGCTTGAATTACATTTTTGTTTTCTTTCTGATGGCTTGAATGACATGTACCGTATCAAGGCAAGGCATGGCAAGTTTATTTATATAGCACATTTCATACACAGTGGTAATTCAAAGTGCTTTACATAAAAGGAAGTGAAAAAGTAATTAAGAAAAAAAAATCACAACAATAAAAACAAGGAATTAAAAAATAATAATAATAATGAAAACAAGATATAAAAATTGTTGATTTAAAAAGAATTTAAAACAGTTAAGAATAGAAAATGATTATACATAGTGCAATCAGTGCTCATTTGACAAATGCACAGATAAACAGATGAGTTTTGAGTCTGGATTTAAATGTGGCTAATGTTTTAGTACATCTGATCTCATCTGGAAACTGGCTCCAACTGCGGGAGGCATAATAGCTAAAAGCAGACTCCCCTTGTTTTGTGTATTTGGTACTCGATCCTAATGATCTGAGTGGTCTGTTAGGTTTATATTCAGTGAGCATATCTGCAATGTATTTAGGTCCTAGTCCATTGACTGATTTGTAAATGAGTAAAAGTACTTTAAATTCAATCCTAAATGTAAAGCCCGGTACACACCAAGCCGACGGCGACGAAAGCAGACTGCGGGGTCGGGTCACGTCGGCAGCGTCTGGGTCCAAAGTTGCCTTGACACACCAAGCCGACGCTTGCCACCCGATGGCCAAGTAGCACGTCCGTTCTGCGCCTTTCTCGCACACTGGTTCGCCAGCTGAACAGCCAATCAGAATGATCAGATGGCCCGACTGACCGACGAGCTCCGACGCCGATTCAACATGTCGAATCGGCCGAAAAAAAGCCGACGAGGACCAACTTCAGCTGACGGCGCAGAACACACTGAGAAAACTTAGTCGGCCGACAAACAAAAACTGCCCGACGGCCAACCGTCGGCTTGGTGTGTACCGGGCTTAACTGGAAGGACCTGAGGACTGGTGTGATATGCTCAGATTTTCTGGTTCTAGTCAGAATCCTGGCAGCAGCGTTCTGGATGAGCTGCAGCTGTCTAATGGTCTTCTTTGGAAGGAGACCATTACAATAATCCACTCTGCTGGTGATAAAGGCATGAACAAGTTTCTCCAAGTCTTGACTGGACACAAAACATCTAATTCTTGCAATGTTTTTGAGATGATAGTATGCTGATAGTATGCTGACTACTAAAACTAAGGTCTGTCTCCACAGGGCTCGCAAAATTTCAAAATCCTTGGTAGCCCTTCGGGCAGGTACTCTTCAGATTTTGGTAGCCGAAAATTAATTTAACTAGCCCAAATATATATATATATATATATATATATATATATATATATATATATATATATATATATATATATATATAAATATGGAAAATCAGATAGGAGTTTAAATGTCAATCAAAAATATTTTCATTACACAAATATGAAGGAAGGAATTTTATTTCACTATTTACAGGGTATTAGCAGAATTTAAAAAAAAAAAAAAAATTAAAGCAATTTATGACCCATTTTAAGAGCTGCACAAGTAAAATGAACACCGTATGAGTGGGGTTGGACAATGTCTATGGTAACATACAGTATTAAGCCATAAAATTACATGATTTAAAGTTCAGATACAGGTTTTCACAAAAACAAAAAATCTTATACAATAGCATTTCAACCTTTATTATTTTTATGAAAAGGGATAAATCAAGCATACAAATTATTATATTAATTTAAAACGAATACATATTACTGTATTAATTGTTTAGATTTTTAGAAGGCACATTAACTTCTTTCTCATTTACAACTCTGTGTTTGCTGCAAAAAAAAAAAACATGGGTCGATATTTGCATTGATCTGACCATAAACAGCAAGAAAGGCTTATTGGAAATGCAAATTCATTCTCTGCCACGAGGTGGCACTTTAGCGGTTTCCCTCAGGGAAATTCCCCATTAGCGGCTCATAAATGCTGCATTATCAGGCATTATAGGTAAGATGAAATAAAAATGCCAACGACACATTTCTGAGGACTGTCGGTTCCCTTCAGATACATTCACATAAAGACATCCGTGCCGCGTTTTGACTTGAAATGTGCAGCGCTCATATTTATTCAATTGCATCATTGCCTTTTGAAGTTTAATCCAGCTGTATCGCCATTCTTGTCTTTCCATCCCCAACTGTAAGACCTTTTGAAATTATAGTTAAGACATTTCTTATACCATTTAACGTATTTAAAACTTTTATGGCCTTAAGTTTGATACAACTCACTTTAAGAGTTTTTAAGGACCCGCGAGAGATCTGTATTTAAGGAGCCCGTCGGGCAGGGCTGTGATACATTTTGGTAGCCCGACTGGAAAACACAATAGCCCCGGGACGTCGGGCTAGCGATTTTGCGAGCCTTGCTCCAGAATCACCCCAAGATTTTTGACTTGATTTTTAGTTGTTTGACCCCTAGAGTCAAGGTATGCATTCACCTTGAGAACTTCATCTTTGTTTCCAAATGCAATGACTTCAGTTTTCTCCTTGTTTAACTGAAGAAGACAACAGTTTTTTAGACCGGGACTATATTAGAAAAGATTGTATATTAATTAAATGCTTTATTCTAGATCTACAGAAGCCCACTCTAATCTTAAGGACTTGATTGTGTTGCAGTCAGTTCCCTCAGAGATTTAGAGTACCTTTATAGAATGTTATGTTATAATTAAATTAGCAATGCATCAAGCATGCCTCATTGGTCCCACCATTTATTTATATAAAAAAATTGCATTAACTATTATTTAATTTATTTCCTTCATCAGGGATGCCCAGTATGGGGGCAATGCCAGGCCTGCCAGCTGTGCCGCCCATGCCCCTGCCCCCTCTGCCTCCAGGAGTGCCGGGAGTAGGTGTGTCTCCACCTCTGGTAGCATCAGTGACCCCAGCCGTACCTTCCCTTGCTAACGGAGCACCCGCTATGATACAACCCATGAGTGGATTCTCACATCCAGGTATTGTAAACAAACACTCACACTACCCAGACCAGCTTATACAGTTTGTTTAATTTGGCAGGATAAGTTATGGGTGTTTGTTTCTGTCTCTCAGCTGCTGCGCTCAACAAAACCTCTTCATTCAATCGTTCCAGTATCAAGCTACAGAAGGGCCAGTCAGTTGAGGCACCCAGGTACACACACACATTTACACTGTATTCACAGACATTTTATAGATGTTAAAAGCACATATTATGAATTTACATTTCCTTTAGCATGTAATATAGCTGTGCATTTAAGCAATCTGCAGAAAACACTTGTCTGAAATGCCTTGTTTGTAGTCCTGCCATTATTTCCATTATTTTGCTACGTCAAAAAAGAACTAAAACAGTGTTTCAACTGAAAAGAGGTTCTGAACCAATGTACCATTTGAGAAAAAAAAATGTTTTTGAACTGTAGATCATGTTAATGTACTCGTTCGCATTGTGATGTGATTTAAAACGATTGAAGTGCAGGAGCGGAAAGAACTTGCACCCTGTTTGTGTGCAGCGCACACGTCTGAAGTGCAAGTGCGAGCACAGAGTACAGTGGTCTCGATGCAAGCTCCCGGCCTTTGTCCGTTCTCGAACTGTTCCGTGTATTTCCTCTGCAGAAAAGGTTGTTCCTGGCCAGAACTGACTTCTTTCATATTTATCGACCAGTATGCAGAAAACTACGTCAGTATATCATCATAAACACAGCCGTTTTTGTCTTAAGTGGATGTAAACAGATGAGAAAGAAAACATGCGTGTACATTATATTTAGATCTGCGTGCGTTCAGTGTTAAAGAGACAGCAGCCTAATAAACGCGCTGCCCGTCTTTAATGTTCATCAAAGAACAAGTAAGGGATAATCAACGGCTAGCTGTGCATTAAACGATTTGAATGCACGACGTGGAGGCGAAGAACCACCCGATGCGCAGCGGAGTGCATTCAAATCGTTTAATGCACAGCTAGCCGTTGATTATCCCGCTTATGCCATGGTCATTTGCCAGCATTCAAATATTAAATGACATGCGAAAATCATCCATTTAGCCTATCTAAGTAAATCGGAAATGTTTACTGTAACTGTCTCACTCTATTACTATTCAACTGTAACTGTATGTTACTATAAGTTAGCAATGTTTATAGGAAGCGCATTAATATAGAACGTGATTAAACTGACCTGGAACTACCTGTGCAGTTAAACGAATTTAATCAACACCTGCCAGCCAATCAGAATCGAGTATTCAGACAGACCATGGCATAAAAAAAATCATTCACTGATCTTGACTGAATATTTTTAATAAACATTTATATTTTATTCATGAAAAAAAAATTATGCAGTGTTTTTAAGCTTTTAAATACAGTTTCTGTACCTGAAATGTGACCCTGGACCACAAAACCAGTCTTAAGTGCATTGGTGCATTGGTGTCAATTTTTCAAAATAAGCTTTCCATTGATGTATGATTTGTTAGGATGGGACAATATTTGGCTGAGAAACTATTTGAAAATCTGGAATCTGAGGGTGCAAAAAAAAAAAAAAACAAATATTGAGAAAATCGCCTTTTAAAGTATTCCAAATGAAGTTCTTAGCAATGCGTATTACTAATCAACAAAGAAGTTTCAATGTATTTATGGTATGAAATTTACAAAATATCTTCATGGAACATGATCTTTACTTAATATACTGATGATTTCTGGCATAAAAGAAAAATCAATAATTTTGACCCATACAATGTATTTTTGGCTATTGCTACAAATATACCCCAGCGACTTAAGACTGGTTTTGTGGTCCAGGGTCACAAATTTGGTTAAGTTGTATTTATTTATGCTATTGCTAATTGATTTGTTTGTTACCATTTTATTACTGACTGTTTACTTATGTAACATTTTAATATTTGAAATTTATATTAGTCTAGTTGTTTTTGCTGTGGTGTTTTTGTTAAAAGCATAGGCAAAAGTTCCTCTTGTGGGCCTAAGTGTTCTGTAGGCTGCTGATTTTTGCTCATGTTATTCAGCTGCAACAGAATGCTTTGTAAAAAGACACAATAAATGTTTGACATCTAAATGTTTGACTTTTTTTATATTGGATTTTTTATCTTATTGGAATCTAAACTAGGAATCGATAAGAATCTAAATCAATAAATTTCAAACGATACCCAACCCAAAAATAATATAATGAACTTATGAATGAGCTTAATATAGCCATTTTAACACACACATTGTCTGTTTAGTGCTCCGGCTGCTCCTCCACCCACTGACTGGGCCGTGCCTCAGTCCTCCCGGCTCAAATACCGCCAACTCTTCAACAGCCATGACAAAATGATGAGTGGTTATCTCACAGGTATGGTCTCCATCACACAAAGCATGACGCATAATAATCATCAGGTGGTGAAACACTTTGTATTTTGTTTGTTGTTCAGCTAATTTAAATATCAAATTTAATTGCTGCATAGCTGTAAATTTTAACAAGGTTATTATTAGTTTTGTATTTTCAAATTTGATTTAATACTCTTTTCATATGCATATGCCACCGTTCATATTTTCTTTGTAATCTAGTTTTTAATTCAGTGCATTTGCAGAGCTCAAAGCTCATGTGATAAGTGACAGTGGTTACTCAGTACAGCTTATAGGAAACAGAGGTTGCTGACTCAACATACTCAACTCTTTCTTTCACTTCTCTTTCCCCTCTCTCTCTCATTTTCTCTTTCTCTTTCTTTTCTGCTTCAGGTCCACAAGCCAGAACTATTCTAATGCAGTCCAGTCTACCGCAGGCCCAGCTGGCCACCATCTGGTGAGGATCCAACACATTTTTCTTATTGTGTCTCTGTCTCGCATTTAAAACTCAAACAGATCTCAAGAGTTCTGAGATTTGTTTCGGCATAAACATGAGGATTGGTGTCTGCTTATTGTTATAAGTACAGCCAACTGTTGTTTTGGTTTCTTTTAACATGCTGTTCTTGGGATTTTTGTATTGCCTATGGTCCTGTTTACACTTGATTTTAACTTTGGATCTTGGGTGATCTGGTGTCATGTGGAAAGGCAAGATAAATAGCACGTATTTTTAGTTTTGACTCCATATAACATCAACTGTTTATCTATATAGGAACCTGTCAGATATAGACCTGGACGGAAAGTTGACTGCAGAAGAGTTTATTCTGGCCATGCACTTAATTGACATGGCAATGTCCGGTCTGCCTCTTCCCCCTTTGCTGCCCCCTGACCTCATACCTCCGACGTTCAGGTGAGTGACCCCACTGATGGCCCACAACTGTGTTTTGTCAATTATCAGCTTTCATGCCTTAGAATAGTCTGCCAAGTTAGTTAAAAGTTAGACTTAAAAGAACTTTTATTGTAACAATGCAAATGGTTACAACTATAGGACTTAATTCTTTCCTGTTTGTTTAGAAGAATGCGTTCTGGTAGTGGAGTGTCTGTGACCAGTATGCACTCGACAGATCCACGGTCCCAGGATGAGCCCGAGGAGGAGGAAAAAGAGACAGAGAAAAGACTTCCAGGTCAGAGGACAAGAGTAAATGCTAATTAGTTTCATAAAGGAAACTTGGCTTACTCATTGATAAAATATTTGTGGTCTATAGACAAGAAAAAGGCCCCCTTTGCACCTGGCATTAAAGGGGTCATATGATGCGATTTCAAGTTTTCCTTTTCTCTTTGGAGTGTTACAAGTTGTTTGTGCATAGATAAGATCCCTGAAGTTACAAAGACTGAAGTCTCAAAACCAAAGAGATATTCTTTATCAAAGTTAAGACTGCCACGCCCACCTAAAACGGCTCATTCAAACACTCCCCCACATGTCTACGTCACGATGTGGAAATATTTGCATAACGCCGCCCAAATGTTCACGTAAAGAAAGAAGGCGTGGTTTCAGTAAGCGCAGTAGTGTTGATGCAGCTGTGTCAGGGAGACACTGTAGGTTTCTGTGCGAAAGCAAAAGCACTCTATTTGACCTTCCAGAAATAGATTAATTTAGGAATCATTAAGATTACTTACAACAGAACAGCACAACGCATTTTATGGACGACCGTTTCGTAAACCTAGGAGAGGAGGTAATTCTGACTTTGCTATAACAATCTGGCGCTTCTGAATCAGCGACTGTAAGTTTTGTTATTAGTTTAAGTATTTTCTCTTGACTGTTCAAATGCGTAGTTTTGCGCGTTGTGTGTGTGTGTGAGAGAGAGACAGGGTCACATCACAGTGGAATCAGCGGTCTTAATCGCGGCTTGTGTGCAAACACATATGAGCATCATCATCACTGTGTCTGTCACGTGACTCTGTTCCACTCTCGGGCTTGAACTGAGGGTAAAACTAAGGACATTATTAACTGTCTTTACTTTTATTTTGAAAGCTGAAGCTTGCGATTTTGAAAAGGGGCGTTACATTTCCGACGCATGCTTGTGGTGTTCGGCCAATCACAATGAACTGTGCCAGTTGGCCAATCAGAGCAGACTGTGTTTGTCGGAATGAGGGACTTTGTAGAAAACAAAGCGTTTGAGAGAGGCGGGGCATAGAGGATCTAAAATAATGTACAGTATTTGAAAAATAATGTGTTTTTTGAACAATAAAACATGTCAACATATTCTGTTACACCAAATACACAAAGTAATGATCTTTAAAAAAGCATCATATGATCCCTTTAATGCATTTTGTATCGGGACAGTCTTTACATGTGGCTATTAATGTGGTCAAGTGTATCACCATAAACACATGCTAGGTGTAAAAGAGTTCCAAAGGTTGTTACTTTGTTTTAAATGTAAAAATCTGTCTTAAAATTGTTTCCGTATTTCCCCTCAGTCACATTCGAGGATAAGAAACGAGAGAACTTTGAGCGTGGAAACCTGGAGCTGGAGAAACGTCGGCAGGCTTTGCTGGAGCAGCAGAGGAAAGAGCAGGAGCGACTGGCGGCATTGGAGAAAGAGGAGCAAGAGAGGAAGGAGAGAGAACGACTGGAGCAGGAGAGACGCAGACAGCAGGAGCTGGACAAACAACTGGAGAGACAGAGAGAGCTAGAGCGACAGAGGGAGGAGGAGAGACGCAAGGAGATCGAGAGAAGAGAGGTGAGTTCAAAAGTTCAGTGCATGTTAAACACTATCAGCATTATCTGTAACCTCTTGAGTGTTGTTGTGTGTGAAGGCTGCTAAGCGGGAGCTGGAGCGTCAGCGGCAGTTAGAATGGGAGAGAACACGCAGACAGGAGCTGCTCACCCAGAGAAACAGAGAGCAGGAGAACATCGTCCTGCTCAAAGCACGCAAGAAAACACTCGAGTTTGAACTGGAGGCTCTGGTACATGCATTTCTATATACCTTAATGTTTTAAGTCAAGACAGTCCAGGTGAATAGGGTAAAAATGTTAACTGGTAGATATGACTGTACTTCCTCCGTGGATTAAGAAAATGCACACATTTCTTTGTATTACAAGTTTATCTAATTAAATATGCACTAATTTTCATACATTACAGGTTTTAACAGAGGGGATTTTGGATATCTCTTTTTATCACTACATAAATCAGAAAATACAACCATGTTTTTAGGAATGAAATCAGGTGAAGATACATGAACAAACCCCTTTGTAAAAACCTTCAGAATATAGATAGGTATAGAGTTTGATGTGTGTCAGTGCTACTGAAATAAAGATTTCTGGCTCAGTGTATTAGGAAAAAACTCATTTTGACAAAACAGCCTTAAAATTAGTATTGCAATTGAAATCTACAGATGTAAATAGAGAATAGTGCTAAAAAATATATTTTTGATATTTTCTTTACATTAGTACACAACATATAGTGCATATATGCATATAGTGTTTTTCCTAAATAGATTTAAATAAGCTTGGTCATACATCAGATATAATCACATTAAAGGGATAGTTCACCCAAAAATTTAAATTCTGTCATTCATTAATCACCCACATGTCGTTCCGAACCTGTAAGACCTTCGTTCATCTTCGGAACACAAATTAAGATATTTTTGATGAAATCCAAGAGCTTTCTGACCCTCCACAGACAGCAAGGGTACTACCACTGTCAGCCCACAGAAACATATTAAGGACACTGTTATAATAGTCCATGTGACATCAGTGCTTCAACCGTAATTTTACAATGTTACAAGAATACTTTTTGTGCGCAAAGAAAACAAAAATAACGACTACAGTTCTTCTCCTCCGTGTCACCCTAACGTCATTTTGGAAAGTATGCGCTTACTTTCCTCTGCACGTATTTTGGTGAACTATCCCTTTAATAAGGCAGTTAAAAAGACATGTAGACTAATTTTAAAGCTGCCTTTTGTAATTTCTGCACTATCAGCAGCACCAAACAGAATTGTAATCTGTTTGAGTGGTCCCATATGCATATTAAACCAAAGTTAATCTGATGCAAAGTTTAATAGTTTGACATCTGTTGTTCTTTTTGTCTCTTCTCTAGAATGATAAGAAGTCACAGTTGGAGGGTAAACTGCAGGACATCCGTTTCCGTCTCTCAGCTCAGAGGCACGAGATCGAGAGCACCAATAAGACGCGAGAGATCCGCATTGCTGAGATCACCAGCCTGCAACAACAGCTGCAGGTGTGCACGTCTTCCCTGCTCTCCATCCTCATTTCTCTCTTCTTTCTTCTCACTCGCCTTACAGAGGCATCATCAGCATCCTTTCAGCATTGGTCTCATTTGAATTAGTCTCTACTCTCCAGTTTGGGAGAGTTTGTTTTTTTGTGTGTGTGGAAGAGAAGAGGGAGTTTAAACCCCTCCCAGACAGAGACAAGTGTTTTAGACTATGCATATCCTGTTCCTCTACAATTTATACACAGTAAGATATCAGTTTTATGTTGCTCTCTGTTTAAAGTAAGCAGAATATTTCATGTGTTTTCTCTCTCTTTTGTCTCCATCAGGAGTCTCAGCAGTGGTTGAGTCGGTTGATTCCTGACAAACAGTGTCTGAATGACCAGCTGAAGCAGGTTCAGCAGAACAGTCTGCACAGTAAGAACACTTTCCCTCGACACTGCTTTAAAGATCTGGTTAGATAGTATCACGCTAGACATTTTGGTGCAAACCAGAGTCCATTTTCATGTTGGAATTTGGCTAGAATGAAAGTGTATTCCAGACTCTGAACTTTGATGTTCGCCAGCAAATTCAGCCTAACTTAAGTATACTTTGCATCTTTTCTGCTTCTGTCACACAGTTTAATATGCCTTTCTCTGAGTGCTGTTGTGTGTTTGTGAAGTATTCATGATCCAAAGTGACAATAGCATAAATTAAACAGTTTAGCTGGCATCTACTCATCTTATGTGGTTACCTAATTAAAGAGGTAAACAGCTTCCATTAGTACTTAGTGTGGTACTTGTGTCTTTGTCTGTGTTATATATCATAAAAACTAAATATTGTTGGAGTTCACAGACTCAGGAAAAAATACAATTAGCTTGTTTGGTGGTGGCATGTGGGGGTCTGTCTTCTGCCATTTTTATTTCAAAGTTTGTCAAAGTTACTGTAAAATTGCTGGGATTAAAATTGATGATCAGCCCAACAAGTCTTTGTTTTGCAAACCGGTTGAAATTCAGTAGACTCAAATCAAGGTGTGTTCAGAGTTCTCGCCCTCAACGTGGCTATATAAAACATTTGTAACACTTAAAACAAACAGTGATCTTTAATCACTGTAATCTGTAAAAGGAGTTCCTGACTGGTCACATCTGGTACGGCAGGAACATTTACAAATGACAGTTGAGCTATCTGAACACAAACACAAGGTCGCAGAGGCAAGAAAACAGTCAAGAACTTATATAATCAAATTGGTGAACTAAGCATTATTTGAACGGTATTCCTGTTTATTCTGAACTGTTGTTACAAGTGCAGTTTTAGTGACCATATTGATGATTAAAACTTCCTTCTGTTTATATTGGTGTAGAGGAGTGAAAAATAAATTAGATTTATTTTTAATTGTAGGAGACTCTCTGTCCAGTCTTCAGAGGGCCATTGAAATGAAGGAATCCACCAAACAGCAGCTGAGAGAACAGCTGGACGCTGTGGAGAAGGAGACTCGTTCCAAACTATTGGAGATAGACTCCTTCAACACACAACTGAAGGTACTGAAGCCCTGAAAGACCTAAACACACACACACTTACACAAACAGATAGATCATTTTCTTTTAAGTAGTGTTATTTGTTTTAGTTATACTTGGCATTTTTGTACTTTTATGTTTTGCATTGTGTGAGTGCAGGGTGCAAAATTAACATTTGTGCAAAATGCAAGTAAAAATTGGCTTTGGTGAATAAATGAAATTGAATAACTCACCAGTTTGTTAGAGCTATGACAATACATTATAGAAATGAATTTTCAGTAATTGTGATGCAAGTGATTCAAATAACCTTGTATTGGGGAAAAAAAAAAAAAACATTTTAAATATCATCTAAATACTTACAGCAAGCAACTTATCATATATAGCTGTTTCGTGGCCAGTAAGAAAAAATTGTGGCCTGTAAATTTGCTCAAGTCACTCATCATTGACAGTTGGGGCAAAATGTTGATTTTGGACCCTCTGTGTTTGTGCGAATGAAAGAGGAAGTAAGAGAGAGTGCATTTTGAAGCATCATTGAGCTTCCACCCAGTGTATTTAATAAAACCAACAGAACACTGTTAATTTTGTCTTAATGTACCTTCAGAATAAGAGAAAGACCGTGTGTGATAAAGTAGAAGCATTTTCACAGCATCACACAATCTCTTGTTCCTCTCTCACTGTATCTGCCTGCTGCTCACTCTTGTCACCCTGCCCTTCATCCTCCGTTCATCCTGGCTGACTCCCTCTCAACCCTTACCTCCACCGTGTTTATATGGCTTGGCTGGCCTTCTTTGTTCTGACTTGACCATGCTTCACCCCGCTTTACCCTTTGTGGTGGTACAGTCCTTGGGGCTGTTCTATCAGACCCACGCTGCTAGGATGGAGAACCTGCAATCGGAGCTACTTGTTGAAGAGCAGAGGGGGCGACAGGTAGACAACCTGATAATGCTGTTAACCCCCAGAAAACTACCACCAAAGTATTACCCTCTACTCACAGCACTGTGCTCTCTGTTGCCCTGTATGAGGGGACTTAGAGTAGCACACTTCCAGTTGTGTCTTGTCTTGACTACTTCCCTTTACTAAGGCATCAACAGGGCTCTACAATAAGGATTTTTTTATCTGCTCAGATTTTTACATGCCATTGTCACATTTTTATTAAGAATGACCAAAATTAAAATACTACAAAACACCTAATAGTAATAAGGAGTAAATAATAATTAATAAATAAAATAATCAGTTGATTTGGAAAGTTTGTTTTAAACTAAAAATGGCATAAATGTATTTATAAATACATTTGTTGTTGTTGATTGCTGGGCTTTGTCCATTGGAAAACCGTTTCCTTCTGGGTTTTTAGCGATTCTGCAATATAATCCCAGTACTACTTACAGTTATTGACACATTGGTGTGATAAAGAAACATGTATGAATGAGAAAATAAAGGATGGGGTGTACTTGATGTTTAAAAAAGTTGTTAAGCGCATTAAGCCGCAAAGTATAACTCAATGCTGTACTTGTGCACTGACACATACTTAAAGCACGCATGCAGAAGTCTGTCACATGCTTGGATGGTCAAATACACACAAAGTGATGTCAAAATGCCCGTCTTACAAAGTATTCATGTCAGTTTAGTGAACATAAATAGTTGGGAGAAAATCGGATGTTTATCATCATGTGGGTATGTGCATTAGGTCTTAAAGTTACAGCAGCCTAATGTACCTGCTGCTGTCTGTGACATTACTGTTAATGAAACAAAAAAAGAAAAATCACACACTGTTCTTGGCGGAATTTAGAATATTTAATAAGTGTCGTTATAGTCATAATTATATAAAGTATAATCAAAATTCTGGAAATTACAAAATCAGTCTTTTGTCAATCAGTCAAGTGGAATCCTGGTGGGACTGTGTGCTAGTTGTCATGATGACAGCAGAATTTAAGTCTCTCATACTGACCCTGTGACATGGGTCCATCTTTATTGTTGAGCCCTGATGAATAATATTCCTGAAGTAATAATTTTGGAGATTGTTTTTTTACAAGCCTGTAGCTCGCACTAATTAACAGAGCAAAGGCTTCACTTATGGAGTCAATTTAATGCCGCATATATATGCAAAAGAAAATAAAGTTTTGCAAAAGAAAATAAGTTTTGCAAATAAAAATAAAGAATTGTAAAATAGATAAATAAAACAGAGCAAAAGCAATGATTTTGCAATACATATTTTCCATGGCCATATCTACTAATTTATTTGCAATGCAGCTTTTATTTTGCGTTTCAGTCAAGTTTGAGCTTGCGATACCGTTTTCCCTTTGTGCTTCACGTTTCTGCGCGTCTCACTTTGTGGCGCTGTTTTGACATGGGGGTGGAGTCAGGGGGAGGGGGGCGTGTCCAACAGGCCTGGGCATGCCTCCCTGGAAGTGACGTCATCGGCCCGAGACGCAGATCACAGCTGATCCAGGCACCGTCATTGAGCAGAGGCATGCGGGTGGATCGTTTCCTTTTATTCACTTGCTTTAAAACATGCATGTTTTCATTTTATTAACAAATCTATACGTGTATTAGCAGCGTTTGCTCAAGTTAAAGAAGTTGTTAATATGAACATCTGCTGTTTATTTCTCTCAATGTGTGCACACTTTTATAGCATTAAAATGTGTATTGTTTCATCTGGTTAACTAAATGTGCATTAATAGTGCTTGTTTAAAATCTCTTAACCTGTGCACAGCGCTCTTTGTTTACATTAGTTCAGAGTTACTGCTAGTTTTAATGTAAAAGAATGCAATTAACTTCACAAACTATACATCATTAAAAAGGTCTAAGACTCAAGCTTCATATCCATCTCGACTTCGTTTTTCATTTACATAACTCCTGGCATAAATTAAGAAATGACTGGCACTGGAAGTTTAAAAAAAGATGAAAAAGTATTTTTGGTTTAGTTTTGTCGTGGCCACAAGATATTAAGTCGTGGGAACGTGATAATACTGTATGTCGTGGCCATGAGTTTAATCATGCATAAACAAACCCGCGTGACCATAGTAACCTGGGATTATCAGAGACTGATCAAATATATTTATCCATCCCACAGTCCGTTGATCGTGTCTTTTTATGTAATATATGTGTATATTAGGCTATTATTATTGCTATTATTATTATTATTATACAGCCCTGAACGTTAAGAGATCGAAATGAAGGGAAAATAAATCAAATACATAACAACGAATATAAAAATATTACCAATACTAATAAAATACATGGACTTACAAGACTTGTGGGATGGATAAAAATGTTTTCTTGTCGGCCTATTTTATTATACTTTATGTAACATTTATTCATAATAAACTTAATTCGAATGTTGTCTACATCGCGATACAGTCCAGTACGTAGCCTATGGTTAACACTTCAACCACCAGAGGTCGCTGTATACCTAAAAGCGCCAGTGGGTCAAATTTACCCATGCCATGACTACTGTTTTGATATGGCTAAAAACGTAGTTTGTCACTGTATTATGCCACTGTCTTCACAATGTCTAGAGTCATAAAATTATTGTTTTTAGTCATCAGCTATGTTTTTGTCCTGTTGTTTTAAGTTCACAGCTATTTTTAAGCAGGTTACACTAATCACTTTTCTTAATGATGAATATAAACCAGCCTGCAATGACAACGAGAATTACGAGGAAATAAATACATATTTGGGTGTTGTAATATTATAGCTAATAAAATGTTTCAAGATAACCCATGTTATTTAAATGACTAAAACACCATAAATAGACTATTATAAGCAATACTAATTCACCACATTGCAAAGGATGTACAATGACAAATTCAAGTGCACGGTTTCACCTAATTAATTAATTTGTTTAGTTATATAATTTATCATTTGAATAAGAGAACAACACCAATAAACTTGGGGTAATCATAAAAATTGTTTTATTCATTACATCATAATTCAGATTTTTTTTCAGGAATAAATAAGCAACACAGTAGCGAACCATAAGCGATAAAAATTGCAAACACAAATTAATATTTAATCCAAAGTTTGAACATTTATGAGTAGAGGAATAAACATCTAAAACATCTTCATTTGAGCGTGATGTCAGGAATTATCGTAAATTTGTCCTGATGGCGCTTATAGGTATAAATGCCCCATTTTTGTTCTGGTTTTATCTAAACAATTTTTTAACAATAAACAGGGGATTGTAAATAACACAATTTTAGTAAAAGTCAATGACTGTAAGACTTGGATATTTTTAATTGAAAATATATTATGTAGCCTATTTGAAAAACAGCCATGGGTAAAATTACCCGTGGTGGTGTTAATATAATAATTTAATAATGTATTTTTTTGTATAATTTCTTAATTAAAAATAAATTATTAATAAATACATCTCTGATAATCCCAGGTTGCTATGGTCACGCTGGTTTGTTTACCCATTAATATATCGTGGCCACGGAAATTTAAACCAAAAGACTCAAGCTTCATTTTTTTTTTTTAACTTCCAGTGCCAGTCATTTCTTAATTTATGCCAGGAGTTATGTAAATGAAAACGAAGTCGAGATGGATATGAAGCTTGAGTCTTAGACCTTTTAATGATGTATAGTTTATGAAGTTAATTGCATTCTTTTACATTAAAACTAGCAGTAACTCTGAACTAATGTAAACAAAGAGCGCTGTGCACAGGTTAAGAGATTTTAAACAAGCACTATTAATGCACATTTAGTTAACCAGATGAAACAATACACATTTTAATGCTATAAAAGTGTGCACACATTGAGAGAAATAAACAGCAGATGTTCATATTAACAACTTCTTTAACTTGAGCAAACGCTGCTAATACACATATAGATTTGTTAATAAAATGAAAACATGCATGTTTTAAAGCAAGTGAATAAAAGGAAACGATCCGCCCGCATGCCTCTGCTCAATGACGGTGCCTGGATCAGCTGTGATCTGCGTCTCGGGCCGATGACGTCACTTCCAGGGAGGCATGCCCAGGCCTGTTGGACACGCCCCCCTTCCCCTGACTCCACCCCCATGTCAAAACAGCGCCACAAAGTGAGACGCGCAGAAACGTGAAGCTCAAAGGGAAAACGGTATCGCAAGCTCAAACTTGACTGAAACGCAAAATAAAAGCTGCATTGCAAATAAATTAGTAGATATGGCCATGGAAAATATGTATTGCAAAATCATTGCTTTTGCTCTGTTTTATTTATCTATTTTACAATTCTTTATTTTTCTTTGCAAAACTTATTTTCTTTTGCAAAACTTTATATTCTTTTGCATATATATGCGGCATTAAATTGACTCCATATTCACTGCTCTGCTTTGGTTCAGATGTCGTGTCTGGTCCGTTTGTTTCTCGCTCTAAACTTTAGATAAGTAAACTTAAGAGACTCTGCATTGTGTAGAGCTGAGTACACGTCAGAACAGATGCAAACACAATGATGATGATAACGATGATGGTGGTGTGACCTTTGACCCGTCACCATATGGGTGGCTCTGTGTCTCTTGCAGTCAGGGAGCTCTGTGGACGAGGTGCTGTTGGACTGTCTCGCAGCACTGCTGGCCTGTTTGAAGCATATACACTTCTACTTCCAGGTCATCCCTCCCTCTCCCCCCTGACCTTTGATTTCACCCTACACCACGTCCCCTGCTCATGTGTCTCACTGCACCTCCTCCAGCTCCCTTTGAGAAACCCATCAAAGGCAGCGCTGTAGCTATTCTAAACCTTCACTTATTGGTAGAAAGCTAAGCCTTTTTGTTCACTGATCTGAGGCAGATCATCATAATTGCACACAAGGTTGATCGTGCTGCTTTTTTTCCCCCCTCGAGACATGCGTCAGTTAAAGGTTCACCCAAAAATGACAATTCTGTTATTAATTACTCACCCTCATGACGTTCCAAACCTGTAAGATCTTTGTTCATCTTCGGAACACAAATTTTGATATTTTTGATGAAATGCAAGAGCTCTCTGAACCTGCATAGATGGAGATGAACGAAGGTCTTAGTGTTAGTGTTGTCAAAAGTACAGACTTCAGTACCAGTCGGTACCATACCCGTCAACACTCCCGCTTTTCCCGGGAGTCTCCCGTATTTCACACCCATCTCCCGCCCCCCTCCCATTTTGTTATTTCTCCCAGGAAACTCACGTAATTTGTATTGTCCAAATCTAGTTATATGAATAATCACATCAATATTTTATTCCAAGGTTGTACAGTTGCCAGATCTTTTATGAAACACATCACCCACACAATTGACACAATACACAAATTTCAAACCATTTGTGACCTCAACCTGGCAACCTACAACCTAGTTGCGCTGTAGATTTCTGTGCGAGTAGTAGATGCGGGAAGTTGAATCAGTGGTAGAATGGAAGGAGAAGAGTCAGGTGGTGCTCCGGCGGAGAAAAATATTCGTGTAAATTTAACAACAGCTGGACGGAAGAATTTAATTTCTTGTCTCGAAGCCATGTAAACAACGTCCATGCCTTTTGCAAAGTGTGTCGCACTAATTTTAATATCAAACACGGTGGGAAAAACGACATATCTCAGTATCCATTTCCCTCTAACATTTGAGCGCTCTTCATGGAGGTGTTTGAAAGTCGCATCTGTAAGCAGATCCATGTGTGTGCAGATATATTAGGGCTTTCAAACGCTTCTGTGTGAGCACTAGGTAAAGAGCGTGAAGTGATGATCATTGTAGCCAATCACAGTCATATATGCTGACCGCGTGAACAGTGGCCAATCAGCAGTGTTTAAGAATCGGCTCAACAGCGCTCAAATGTTAGCAGGAAATGGAGATTTAAAAAATTTTAGTACCGACTGGTACTGTAGTCGGTACTTTTGACAACACTACTTACGGGTTTGGAACGACATGACGGTGAGTAATTAATGACAGAATTTTCATTTTTGGGTGAACTGTCCCTTTAATTCCAAAATCTTATGCATGAATATATATATATATTGAGCAGTTTCTGGACTTTCAGTTTTTAAAATAGAGTAGGTAGCTGTAAATTCCTTTACACCAGTTTGAGACATTGCAATGCAGTGATCTTATAATGCAGTCTTTCGTTCCATTGGCTAGGATTTTAGCATTTATTTAGTTAGTTGGTTAGTTGGATAATGAACAGTTCATTTTGGAATTCAAACATTCTACAGAGAATTACAAATATGTAGCAGTGGATACAATCTAAATAGTTTTGGTTAACATTTTTAATTTTTTAATAATTTTATAGGTTCATGTCGTTTAGTTACATTAATCTTCGTGTGATCAAGGAAATTCTATACAGGCTTTCCCAGCAAAAAATACATTTAAAAAGAAAGAAGAAATAAATTGTCAGTGAAGTTGCTAACAGAAGCAAACATTACATTTTTCAATGTGTGGATTTACAAATGCATTAAAAAGTGCATGTCTGGTTCATGAAATCTAAACACTCACACTCTTTTACACTGGTTTGGTGTGTATATATGTGTGTTTTACAATTGAATGGCTAACTCTCTCTGTCTTTCCATAGTCTGTCTGTTACCAAACCGCTTGCAGTGATCTTTCTTGATTGTATAATTCGATGTGTCAATTGTGCTTATGTGGCATTCAACATTGAACAGAAATGTCGCTTCAATAAGAGATTCCAGACTAGATCTGTCAGTTTAATATCTACAACAAAATAAATAAAAATACTGACTCCCTTACCGTATCCTAATTGTTTTTCCCAAAGAGCTTGCTTATTGGTGGAATGGTCAGGCATTACATAAGCAGCAGTGCTTTCATTGGTCTGCTAAAACAGTCTGTTGTTTCCTCTCTTGTAACTTCTGTGGTTCGTGTGACATTACCCAGCAGGCATTGCAGCCTGCCATCATGAACACAATCGCTATGCAGTTTGCACAATGTACCATGCAAGTGTACGATTTACGCACACCGTATTGAAATATAAATGCGTTGAGTTTGTTGTCAGTCAATTGTTTCATTAGTGAGTCATTTGCCAGTCATTTATGAACATAATAAATGATTACATGAATCATACAGTCAAGCACACAAAGTGTATATGCTGTGTACTGTTTTTACATTTTCTATTTTAAAAAATGAAAATGCTTAGAGATAGCAGAGAGTATCAAATAGTCTGGAAAAGATGATCGAATCTTTTCAATATTTTAAGATGATCACCTATAAGCTATAGTTAGAAATATGATTCCCTTATAGAAATAAATAGAGACTATGTGACTGAGACTTCGAACAGATTGTCCGGACAGCACTTGCAGGGCACAGCTGTAAACGTGTCTGAGTGTGAGAAAGAGCGCAAACAGAGCCCCGTTGCCCCCTATACTCCCCCTTACCTGTCCTCCAATATCCCATCATGCATTGCAGGAGCTGAGAGAAATCCACAACAAACAACAGAGGCAGAAACAAAAGGAGCTGGAGGCTGACATCACCCAGCCGTCGCATGACAGGAAGTCCACAGAATTACAAGAGTCTAGGTATTTTATATCCTTCCATGGCTATTCTTTGCAGAAAAAACTAATTATTTGACTTTTTTAACAGGCATTCATTTTGTCCCTCACTTTCCCTCAGGTTGTCAGGGACAGAAGATGGCGTGTCTCCTGCATGGAGAGATGATGGACTGGGTAAAGCTCCCACTCCTCCTCCGTCTCAGGCTTGGATAAGCCAAGTGAGTGAAGAGGAGAACCACAGCAGAGCCGAAGTACAGGAAAACCTCTCCAAACTCTTCACACAGCATCCGCAATCGGGAAAACTACAGGCTCAGTCCCCCTGGTCTATGGCAGGTGAGACAAAGATGCTTGTTGAACCAGACAGACATGCATTGGATTGTTTTGCAGCTGCTTTTTGGTTGTTTATTCATATTGAGACATGTTAAGCTCACCCTAAATGGCATAACTCAATATAACTTTTCTGTGTTTCTGATATAGATAAGATTCCAGTGACTGGCTTTAATCAGGAGAAAGTAAAGGTGGTCTACTATAGAGCACTGTATCCCTTTGAGGCCCGCAGTCATGATGAAATCACCATCCATCCTGGAGATATAGTGATGGTAAGCGATTTTTAACATTCTTGAGCAGCAAATCGGCATATTAAAATGATTTCTGAAGGATCATGTGACACTGAAGACTAGAGTAATGATGCTGAAATCTAGCTTTGCCATGACAGAAATAAATTACATTAAAAAAATATTAAAATGGAAAACAGTTCATGTAAAATGTAATAATACTTGACAATATTGCTGTTTTGGTGTCTTGGTGTGTGTAAATTACTACTTAAAAAAAAAAAAAAAAATTACAAATCTTACCAACCCACAGTTTTGAAAGGTAGTGTTTATAGAAGATTTAAAGCAATAGTTATCCACAATTATTTAATTTTGTTTTTATTATTATTATTGCATTTTGCATATAATTACCCTATTGTTTACTATTATACTAAGGAATAGTTTCAGCTCTACAGTGTGTGCTTTTATTTTCAGATTAGGCTGCCATTAAAGGTTTAAAGTAGGTTAATTATATGATGTGCTGATTAATTAATGTAATAAATCGCAAATGAATCACAGATCAATTGTGGTTGAGAAATTACCCCCAAAGATATAGTCATTATTGTGTTAAATGAGAAAAGCATTATTAGACATTACAAAAGTAGCTTTAGAAAGAAATATATTGAATGTAATAATATATGATGACGTCTCGGTCTGTGCCAGGGCGGGTGTGTTAAATGCTTTAATAATTTTAACATGTTATTTGTTTGAAGATTAACTGCACCAAGTTAACACTTTAAATCAACGGCCATAGTTCTGATGTGTGCTTGCCAGAGAGTGTGCGATTTGTCTTTGCTTTGTGTGAGAGAGAATGTGTTCTGCTAGTTTATACATTTGCTGACCTCTGACCCTGCCTCTATGCTCCCTTTGCTCTCTCTGCCTGAAGGTGAAGGGAGAGTGGGTAAGTCGAGGTTTCTGATCCTTGTGCACTTTTATTCATTTCTAGTTTGTCTTTAATGTTCTCTGTTGTGTTCAGCTGTCACTGAGCTGAAACAGACCCTGTACAGAGATCATAATATGTGGCTACATGTCTATGTCTGTTGTTGAGTTTTTTCCAAGATTTCAGAGGCTTTGCTGTGTTTGCCATTAGATCACTCAGGGATGATGCCTCTGGGATGCCATGACCCTTTAATCCATTTCCTGTATTAAATCAATTAAATGAGTCCTTTGTTTCATCATATACAGGTGCTGGTCATATAATTAGAATATCATCAAAAAGTTGATTTATTTCACTAATTCCATTCAAAAAGTGAAACTTGTATATTATATTCATTCATTACACACAGACTGATATATTTCAAATGTTTATTTCTTTTAATTTTGATGATTATAACTGACAACTAAGGAAAATCCCAAATTCAGTATCTCAGAAAATTAGAATATTACTTAAGATCAATACAAAGAAAGGATTTTTAGCAATCTTGGCCAACTGAAAAGTATGAACATGAAAAGTATGAGCATGTACAGCACTCAATACTTAGTTGGGGCTCCTTTTGCCTGAATTACTGCAGCAATGTGGCGTGGCATGGAGTCGATCGGTCTGTGGCACTGCTCAGGTGTTATGAGAGCCCAGGTTGCTCTGATATCTGAAAATTCCAAATTCAGTATCTCAGAAAATTAGAATATTGTGAAAAGGTTCAATATTGAAGACACCTGGTGCCACACT
Organism: Onychostoma macrolepis; assembly: GCF_012432095.1. Lineage (NCBI taxonomy): Eukaryota > Metazoa > Chordata > Actinopteri > Cypriniformes > Cyprinidae > Onychostoma > Onychostoma macrolepis. The sequence continues at coordinate 15,892,997 of NC_081155.1, forward strand.
CTAATCAGCTAATTAACTCAAAACACCTGCAAAGGCCTTTAAATGGTCTCTCAGTCTAGTTCTGTAGGCTACACAATCATGGGGAAGACTGCTGACTTGACAGTTGTCCAAAAGACGACCATTGACACGTTACACAAGGAGGGCAAGACACAAAAGGTCATTGCAAAAGAGGCTGGCTGTTCACAGAGCTCTGTGTCCAAGCACATTAATAGAGAGGTGAAGGGAAGGAAAAGATGTGGTAGAAAAAGTGTACAAGCAATAGGGATAACCGCACCCTGGAGAGGATTGTGAAACAAAAGCCATTCAAAAATGTGGGGGAGATTCACAAAGAGTGGACTGCAGCTGGAGTCAGTGCTTCAAGAACCACTATGCACAGACGTATGCAAGACATGGGTTTCAGCTGTCGCATTGAGCCACTCTTGAACAACAGACAGCGTCAGAAGCGTCTCACCTGGGCTAAAGACAAAAAGGACTGGACTGCTGCTGAGTGGTCCAAAGTTATGTTCTCTGATGAAAGTAAATTTTGGAAATCAGGGTCCCAGAGTCTGGAGGAAGAGAGGAGAGGCACACAATCCATGTTGCTTGAGGTCCAGTGTAAAGTTTCCACAGTCAGTGATGGTTTGGAGTAGTGCTGGGCGGTATGACCAAAAATGTATATCACAGTATTTTTCAAAATTATACCGGTATTTTTTTTTTTCCATGCATGATCGGGTGTTAACCACATTTTCTACTGATTGAGAGAGGAAAAACTGCAGTAGATTGACTTAGAATGCCCTATTTTACTGTCATGATGAGCGAATATTGTAGAAAAATTCCACACTAAATAGTGACTAAACACGACCCATTAATACATGTTAACCAGGAGTCATTCTCATTTATAATCGCGACATCGTCTGATAAAATCAACATGCAGAGAGATGCGACACTGCGCCGGGAGTCAGATCTCGCGCTCGCGGGGCAGCACTGGCGACATCTTCCAACCGAACCATAGCTAAGGTTTATCAAAAACATTCGCTAGGTTTGTCAGTTTGTATATTCTATGGAAAAAAAGCTGCTAAAAGGGTCTGAAAGTTGCTAAATATAGTGCTAAAGTCACGCTCGTGTGTGTGAGACGCGGGAGCTGGTGGCGGCGCGCGGTGGATATTGTTGATGAGTTCTTCTGTGTCATCACGTTCTACTAGTTCTACAGCTTCAGAACACGCTTAGTAACACATACAGCTGTGTTCTTGCCACAATGCAATAGTGAAAAGAGACCCCTCTCAAACAGTGTGTCGCGTTCCGAACGTTATTTAAATAACACCGGTATTGCGGTATTTTAAAAATTCATATCATAAGAAAAATAAACACCAGTATTCGGTATGAACCGGTATACCGCCCAGCACTAGTTTGGAGTGCCATGTCATCTGCTGGTGTTGGTCCACTGTGTTTTCTGAGGTCCAAGGTCAACACAGCCATATACCAGGAAGTTTTAGAGCACTTCATGCTTCCTGCTGCTGACCAACTTTATGGAGATGCAGATTTCATTTTCCAACAGGACTTGGCACCTGCACACAGTGCCAAAGCAACCAGTATCTGGTTTAAGGACCATGGTATCCCTGTTCTTAATTGGCCAGCAAACTCGCCTGACCTTAACCCCATAGAAAATCTATGGGGTATTGTGAAGAGGAAGATGCGATATGCCAGACCCAACAATGCAGAAGAGCTGAAGGCCACTATCAGAGCAACCTGGGCTCTCATAACACCTGAGCAGTGCCACAGACTGATCGACTCCATGCCACGCCACATTGCTGCAGTAATTCAGGCAAAAGGAGCCCCCAACTAAGTATTGAGTGCTGTACATGTTCATACTTTTCAGTTGGCCAAGATTTCTAAAAATCCTTTCTTTGTATTGGTCTTAAGTAATATTCTAATTTTCTGAGATACTGAATTTGGGATTTTCCTTAGTTGTCAGTTATAATCATCAAAATTAAAAGAAATAAACATTTAAAATATATCAGTCTGTGTGTAATGAATATAATATACAAGTTTCACGTTTTGAATGGAATTAGTGAAATAAATCAACTTTTTGATGATATTCTAATTATATGACCAGCACCTGTACAGTCACAGTGGTCTGTATATTCCAGTTTATGTTTCTCTGATGTTTATTAAGATGCTGTGGTTTCCTGTGATTCTTTATCACCCAATTATTTGTGATTATTGTTTGTTCTCTCAGGTGGATGAGTCTCAGACAGGTGAACCTGGATGGTTAGGAGGAGAGATTAAAGGGAAGACTGGCTGGTTCCCTGCCAATTATGCAGAGAAGATTCCAGAATCTGAAGTTCCTCTTAGTTTGAGAGCTAGCGCTGCTTCTAGTTCTGCCCCTAAATTGGGTTCCCATATGTCATCTGCTTCTTCAACAACCATAGCCACACCCTTGCAGTCAGTCTCCACAGAGTCTGCATCGATAGCCCCGCCCTCCTCAGCCCCTGCCCCTCCCCCTCCAGGCCCCGCCTCCTCCTCTTCCTCAACCTCAACATCCAGTAACTGGGCAGATTTCAGCACTACGTAAGTAATTTGTCCAATTAAAAAATGTTACTAGCAAAGACATTTGCAGATAATTTTTTTCAGTTCAGGTTTATCTGCATCTCTTTAGATTCTATGTTCTTGTGACTTTAATTCAGATGGCCAACTAATTCTGCTGTGGAGAAGCAGGACAATGATGGATGGGATGCATGGCCGACCCAGCCCACTCAGCCGTCCCTGTCAGTGCCCAGTGGAGGGCAGATCAGACAGCGCTCTGCTTTCACCCCAGCCACGCTTTCCGGCTCCTCACCCTCACCTGTGCTCGGCCAGGTACATATACTCTCTAAAACACTGCTCTGTCCATATTAAGGAGTTTTTCCATTAGATTTCTTATATTTTCTTAAAGCTGCAGTCCGTAAGTTTTGCCTCTTTGTCGCCATCTCTGTTTGAAAACCTGGAATTGCAGCCGTTTGCGGAAAAATATCTTAATGCGTGGGGTTGTGAGTCGGCACGGCTCAGCGCGGATGAATCTAATGTTCTGAAGAGTAAGTGTGGCAGTCAGTCACCGCACCGTTGTGGATATTTACTGTAGCCTACTTCACAATCACAGATTGTAGCCTACGCATTGGAATATGTGACCTAAATAAGAATTTTCACCGCATATTGCCATCTGAACAAGTAAGTAACAAGTCTGCCACGTTTGTTTTGACCAACAAAAACAAGGAAAAAAGTATTACCATAAATCTCGCTACCAATGGTGATTAAGTGTAATGATCGGTTAGCTCATATCACATCAAACCGTGCAAAGTATTATTATTGTTATACTTTATTCTCAAATTATTAATGTTAACAACATCAGCATTGCGTGACTATGACACACTATGTATAGTGTGCATTAACGTGTAGATTTCAATTTCTGTACAGTGTAATCTAATTGTCATACCATTCGAATTTCTTAAGAAATTATTTTAACCCAAAAAGCAAATTATGCTCCCTTCGAACTGGTTTTCTTTAAAATACAAATCTTGTGTAATCCCAGGCTATCTGTAATCAGAAGCACATTTAAAACTGGAATATACTTTAATTTCATTCACATGTGTTTCATAAACATATAATCCTTTCTGGATTACAATCCACCATCAAAATGATACACCATCAGAATGTTAATTATTCTAGCTGCTGTGAGAAAAGACTATAAAAGGATGCAGGATCCTCACATGCGATAGCCTAGTAGCCGGAACAACAACTTTGTTTACAGACGTGATGAAATGACACAGTGCCATGCTCGAATTTCCCGCGAAAACCTACCCGTACCTCTCAAATTAGAAAACATTATTATAAGATAAACGTTGTGAATTGGGCTAAAGTAAGGTGATAGTTTTGAACACTGGCTGGTTATGTACTTTCTCAAATATTAATTTCAGATCATTTTTAACCAAAAAAAGTTACGGACTGCAGCTTTAACAACTTATATTGAATACATGCATGCATTTTAAATTAATAATTCAAACCCGAAAATGAGAGTCTCAGACCATTCAAGATGTAGATGAGTTTGTTTCTATATCAGAAATTTAGCGTTACATCACTTGCACACCAGTGGATCCACTGCAGTGAATGGGTGCTGCCAAAATGAGTCCACAAAGCTGATAAAAACATCACAATGATGCACAAGTAATCCACATGACTCCAGTCCATCTGTTAACATTTTATGAAGCGAAAAGCTGTTTGTAATAAACAAATCTATCATTAAGGCTTTTTAAACTTTTTAAACCATTGCTTCTGGCCAAAATACAAGTCCATCTTATTGATGGATTTGTTTGTTACAGTTTTTGTTTCACAAGACATTAATTGATGGACTGGAGTCATGTGGGTCACTTTTAGTTTATTGTGATGTTTTATTAGCTGTTCAGTCTCTCATTCTGACGGCACCCATTCACTGGATCGATTGGTGAGCAAGTGATGTGATGCTAAATTTCTCCAAATATGTTCAGATGAAGAAACAAACTCATCTACATCTTGGATGGCCTGAGGGTAAAATCTTAAGCGAATTTTCTAGCAAATGAACTATTGCTTTAAGGACTATAAGGCCTATTTCTTTCAGGTTATTACTTTGTTGCTGCATATGAAAAGCATCATAGTATTGTTCATCATTTCATTAAATGGTAGTTATGTTTAGGTGCTAAGATCGTTACATTACTGCTGAACTTTTTTTAGTTTCATTTTTGAAAACTCTTGCGGTCTGTCTTGTTTCCAGGGTGAAAAGGTGGAGGGTCTGCAGGCACAGGCTTTGTATCCATGGAGAGCAAAGAAAGACAATCACCTAAACTTTAACAAGAATGACGTGATCACCGTCCTGGAGCAGCAGGATATGTGGTGGTTTGGGGAGGTGCAAGGGCAGAGAGGATGGTTCCCCAAATCTTACGTCAAACTCATCTCTGGGCCCGTCCGGAAATCTATGAGGTGTGCATGTATATTGGTTATTGGCTAATATTAGTGGATGTTAGCATATTAGAATGTTAATTTTAGTTTTCAGTCAATGCATCTGTGCAAAATAGTTCAGATTTATAATATTATATTTGTAATATATATGTTTATCACTTTTTGTGCATAACCACTATGACCCCGTTATGACGTACCAGTTTTATTACAAAAAGTAATATTGAACACACAGTTTCATCCAGACTGTGATCTTGAGTTTTGAATGCCATTGTTCTGTTTCAGTATCGAGTCTGGCTCTTCAGACAGCCCTCCCAGTGTTAAGAGACCCAGCCCTTCTCCAAATAAACCCACAGATCTCGGAGAAGGTCAGATTACCAGCGACAGCTCGATGGATCATGTGTTTCTCCCTCTCTCCTTAATCATTTTATATCTGAAAGTCTTTGTGTGATTTTGTCTGATCACAGAGTATGTGGCCATGTATACATATGAAAGCAGTGAGCAGGGTGACTTGACCTTCCAGCAAGGTGATATCATCACGGTCACAAAGAAAGAAGGAGATTGGTGGACTGGCACTGTGGGCGGGAAGACTGGGGTCTTCCCCTCAAATTATGTCAAGCCTAAAGATTCCGAGGTACTTTAATATAATTTTCATACAAAAAATCGTTACTGTAGTCAGATAAGGAATATATTCAACCAGTAAAATTGGTATAACAATAGCATTCCGTCCACTTTTTTTCTAGGGTTTGGGATCTGCTGGAAAAACAGGAAGTTTAGGGAAGAAACCAGGTGGGTGCTGATGTCCTCATGCTATAACTCTCATAAAACTTGTACCTTATGACTTTTATGTTGGCTTAGTTGTTGTTTTAAACAGTATCTTATTAGAGAATGGTCCTCTACTCCAGCTTTTTTCTCATTTCACCTGTGTTTTTCTTCTCCATTCAGAAATTGCACAGGTGATCGCTCCTTACACAGCCACCGGGGCAGAACAGCTCACCTTAGCACCAGGACAGCTCATTCTCATTCGCAAGAAAAACCCAGGAGGATGGTGGGAAGGAGAACTTCAGGTCTGAATAACACACATACTTGAGAGACGTGATGTTAAATACACCCACACTTTCTACCACAAACTTTTTTCTACACAAACCTTAAACATTTAATAGAATCTGCAGTTATAGAAGCAAAACATATTTGGTGCTCTGTAATGTTACATCTGCTTATTTGAGCTCAGATTTTCTTAAGTTAATTTATGACGTCAGTGCTAGTGGAATATGATATGGTTATGCCAGTGAGATATTGCTGTCCCTCATAAATTAGATTGTATGCTAAATTTTTACTTCAGATTCGTTTTAATGGCCCACTGCTGTTGCTTTCTCCAGGCAAGAGGAAAGAAGCGTCAGATTGGCTGGTTTCCAGCTAATTATGTAAAATTATTGAGCCCCAGCACCAGTAAGACCACACCCACAGATCCCAACCCACCCAAGCTGCCAACACCCAATGCAGGTACATGTAACTTATTGTGCGAGAAACTGGTTTCTCTTGGCACAGATGAAATGTTGTATTTTGTACTTTGCTCTTTTTATAATTAACATGTTTGAGCATGTTGCCTCTTATCATTTAGTACAGGCTTGGTTACTTGTATAGTGCTGCCTACACACCATCCTTAGCTCTGTTTTTCATAGTATGTATTGCATGTCCTCATGGTTGATTAATAAAGGCGATCTACCAAATAGCCAAGCAAAATACTCTAGTAATCAGGAATAAATGTATTATGTTATATTATTCAAGAATAAATATTGAAATAGAGATTCTGAAATTAATTTGTCAGTAGCTGAAAAATATGTGAAGATGAACTACAGTTGTACAAAAACACATTTTACATGTGTGTTTGTGTTTCCCCTCCATAGTGTGCCAGGTGATTGGCATGTATGATTACACGGCTCAGAACGATGATGAGCTGCCTTTTGGGAAGGGCCAAATCATCAATGTTTTGAGCAGAGAGGATCCTGATTGGTGGAAGGGAGAGCTGAATGGTTCCGTTGGCCTTTTCCCATCAAACTACGTTAAGCTGACCACCGACACAGACCCCAGCCAACAATGTGAGTCCAGAACGTTTTCCTGTATCTTATACATGCACTCACACTGAACCTCTCTCTATCCTGCTCAAAGAAATTAGAAATAACAAATAAATCTTGAAATCCCTTTGAGAGACAATTGGCTTGAAGCGTCACCAATATAACATCCAGTTAAATGGACTGTGCCAACACAGTCATTTCTTTCCAATCTTTGAGGACCTTCTCAAAATTAGTTTTAGTTATGTCCTCACGATGTGGTGAGTTATAGAGCGTCCAATGTCCACACCGAAGCCCCTCCTCTTCCTGTTTCCAGTCAACCTCTCACCTCATGTTGTAGAGCATTAAGTAGACTCTCATCTCTCTTTCTCTCTCTGCCTGCATGCCGGTGTCCTTGTCATTGTGGCGTGTCCTGTGAAAAGTGTCTTGCAGAGTTCATTTAGTTCTCCTAGCTCGTAAAGATTTTGCACATTGTGGTTTTTCTTTTCTTTCCTTTTTTTATTTAGATTTTTTTTTTCCTTTTTTTTGGCTTATGTGCTGTGTTTTCCTCTTTCTAGGACTCTTATGTTGCCCATATCCCACTCAGCCTTGAAAGTCCTCAAAGCGACCCACTATCCCTTAAACCGTGCCCAGCGGGATGATGGGAGATGGAACATTGATCATGTGACTGCCCCCAGCTGGCTTTGTGGCCAGAAGAGACGAATGCGACAGAGAGCAGTCGTTAACCTCAATATTCAGAACCGTAGACTCTCGGGCAAAATTGCCAGCCAGCATCCTCCGCATTAAAGCAATTAAATAAACAAGAATGCCTAATATTTGAAGGATCTCTTTCCTTTTTTCTTTGACAAATTCATGAAATTAATCATTCACACTGAATTTGTACATTGAATTGAAACACTAATCAAAAAAAAGTGCTGGATAGTGGGTCCTTTTGTGGCTTTCTGTGATCTCGCCCCAAAGCCTGTAGGTAAAAAAGCTGTTATGAAGCAACCAATCAAAATGTGGTTCCATTAAGTTCCTCCGCTTCATCCGACTAATGCACGCTTTCGTTCCTCCAAGCCCCGCCCCCGGGTTTCTCATTGGACCATAGCACCACAGAATGACCCACTATTCATGAGTCATGACGTAACGGGGTGCAGTATCAAACATGTGTCATAACTGAGGTGCTTACTAGTGTCATTGCAAACTCATCAAGGCTCTAATATGTGGAACTGAGACATAGCGATGTGTACAGCATATCCGACCAATTGAAATATCAAGATGTCATACCTTTCGGATGCCAAAGTGTATCTAAAACAAGTCGAGTGATCTCGAAAACGAGTATACACCATGTCAAAGGTCCCCAAATGGTCGGATATGTGGACTTCATGTAGAATACTATTGTGTGTCATTCAGAACAACCCCTCCTCCCCCTCCCTTCACCCTTTCCAGAACACACAGGTGCTGTCGGTCAATTTGACAGACAGGATGGGCGTCTCAGTTCATCCGGTCCAGTCACATGCCTCTTTGTGTCATTTGTTTGTTACATGTTCATACCAAAACAGTGGATGAATTAATTTGTGTTTGTGTGCTTGCTAGTCTCTTGTTTGGTTTTTGTTGTTTTATTTGATTTTGATTGTTTGTTTCGTTGTGTTTGTGTGATGGGGTTGAGAATTGGTGTTGCAAACCAAAAAAAAAACTGCACAACTGCCACTTAAGGATAATGGTACAGTGATAGACAAAGTGCGTACATGTATAAAATGTTGCTGGAAGTGACGTACTCGTGAAGGGTTTCTTTACATGGTTGGATTTTCAGAGGGTTCATTTCTTGTATAATTGTATTTCCCATATAGATGGATGAATGCTTTTGTTTTGTATTCTCAATCGTTTGTTGTCATCGTTCTGTCATGTTGATTGAATTTGCAATTATTTTTGAAATGTTGATTTTTGAGAACACTAGATTTCGAGGTGTTCTTGATATAACAGCTCACTATTTTTATAATGATCAAAAATTGTTATGCATAGTGTTAAAAAAAAATCCACTGCAGTATGTACACCGTCCTTTACTGGAAAACAAAAATATGAAAGTACAAGTAGTGATCAGGAACATTTAAAAAGTCCAGATTTTATGAAATTGAGTTGTCATGCTTTGAATGAAACCCTAAACAGCATTAAGGAAAACGTTAATGTACTGAATAGAAGCTTAATACCCTTTTAATCACAAATGCTTTATGAATAAATAGACGTTTACAGGTGAAGCACGAAAGACTGGAATTTTCTTTTAAATGTAAGAACGAGAGATTGAGTTTTAGGGCCTTTAGATCATCCAGTGTGTGTTGTTTTTTTTCCTGCTTGTTAGAAAGCAAACAAAGCATGGCATTAATTTGTACTCCTACAATATTGTACTGGCGACACATGAACTGATTTTGTTTTTTATCTGCCTCATAACAGTGTTGTAATTTTAATGGTGAGAAACAAGACATGAAATTATGTCTGTGTGGTTCTTTATTGGTTCCACAGTGTAAAGTATTTGAGGTTGCTGCTTTATTATTGGCTGGATGGACTGTCCATCATGTCCATGATCAGTCTCTTGCAAAGTTTTTGGTTTTGTTTTTATTTTAAGTGAACATCCCCATCCTCAGAATCCAGAAGCACAACTGCTTCTTTCCCACCCATTCAGTACTCTGTAATAAAATGCATTTGTTCTGAATATCTCACCAAAATGTCCAAAACATTAACCGTTGTACTTGACTATTAAAGCATTTTATCAAAATAAAATGAATGTACAGTTAAAAACTCAACAATATACAACAATTCCTAGCTTTAAACAAAGTGTCATACCTTCTTTATAAAAAATGTGTAACCATTAAAGAACTTCATGGCAACTGCAGACTGGCTTTATTTATTTATTTTCGATCTGCTACCAGATGAAGCAATTGTGTCAATATCACATGCATAATGTTTTTGAATGCACAATAAGAATTCATTCATGACTCATATGGCATAAAATCAGCATTGCTTGAGTAATATGCCTGCATGCATATGAACATTTAGTTACACAGCTGTCTGGAATAATTGATTCTGATTGGGCAATCGCAGCATTCTGCGGTCAAATATTTTTGTATAGTTGTGTGTTCCTACAATAACTGCTAGTTATGCCTCGTATCACTCCGTCATCTCTTTCTTCTCACATAATAAAGTAAGTTCAACTCAAATCAATGTTGCATGTCCAGTTATTTGACAAGTGTAACACGCTTTATACACGCTTTGTTTTGCAATGATCATACATTATTCCTTACTTAATGCAAAGAGAAAAAACATTCAGCTTTAATTTCCAGTATTATTCTTACCAAAGTAATACAAGTTTGTTATAAGTGCTTGATTTGTGTCTGCTTAAATTACAACTGAATTAATGTACTAATTATTAATCTTTTTGTAATGTATTAATCTAAGCATGAGATGTGACTGCATGACGTCTGTGCGTTTCACAGGGTGTGCCGACCTCCACCTGCTCGACATGCTGACCCCAGTGGAACGGAAGAGGCAGGGTTACATACATGAACTTATTGTTACAGAGGAGAACTATGTAAATGACCTGCAGCTAGTCACTGAGGTAAAACTCAAAACCAAAAGAAATTATGGTTCAATCAGGCCTATAGTGGCCAAGATCAATAGTAGTCAGGACTGTTGCTTGATGTTTAAAAAAAAAAGTCAAGAAACTGCTGAGGTGACGCCAGTAATGCCATTAATATAATCCATATTTTGTTAGTAATTATTTTGTTATATATATATATATATATATATATATATATATATATATATATATATATATATACATACATACACACACACACACACACACACACACTTTATCATTTTAGGGTGAAATAAAATACATTTGACATCAGACTTGCGCATATCTATATAATTTCCATTATTTTGGGAGGTGGGATAAATTATTACATTTCTTGACATTCACCCAATGAGTATTAGCTGTAATAGTAAATATTAAAAGATTAACCAATATTTATGGTTTGCTTTCAGACGTTCCAGAAGCCTTTGCTGGAGTCAGAATTGTTGACTGAGAAGGAGGTGGCCATGATCTTTGTCAACTGGAAAGAGCTGATCATGTGCAACATTAAACTGCTCAAGTATGCCACCTACTGATTAACACAGAGGAAATCCTGACTACATCAACAGTTTAAGCTCCAATTGTGTTTATTCTATGATAGAAACTGCTCTAAAGCTGTTAATGAGAAAGCAGTGCATCAGTATGTACTACAGTAATGCAGCGTGTCAGGTCATTTAATTAAATATTCACACTTCACAGCTTCATGAGACAGATGTTAAGACAACTGTAAGAATAGATCGTATGTAATTCCATATAATGAGCATTACGTGGCTTACCCAGAATGCCTCTCTCACTATCTCCAGGGCGTTGCGGGTGAGGAAGAAGATGTCAGGTGAGCGCATGCCGGTGAAGATGATTGGTGACATCCTGACGGCTCAGCTTCCTCACATGCAGCCGTACATCCGCTTCTGCAGCTGCCAGCTCAACGGCGCCACCCTCATTCAGCAGAAAACAGATGAGGTGCCCGAATTCAAAGAGTTTGTTAAGGTGAGACTATGGGTTAATGCTTAAATTAAGTTTTTTATTAAAATGTCCAGGTTCTATTTTTGTTGTGGTATTGTTTGCAGATTTTAATTGTAATGCCATTTTAAAAAGTTTTAACAACATTTTTATATTTTTGGAAGAAAATGCCATGATGTTAGGGTGTTGAGCAATTTCAGGCTGAATAACAGATGTCTCCATAGCTGAATTTCCATTATTGATTCTGCGCATTTTATCTCTGTTAAGCTCAATCTGCATTGTATAAAGGGCTATAGAAATTGACTTGAAGTGACTTGCGTAATTTATATTTTATGCGTTTTTAATCTTTATGTATGTTTTACAGCGGTTGGCGATGGACCCTCGCTGTAAGGGAATGCCTCTGTCCAGCTTCCTCCTCAAACCCATGCAGAGAGTCACCCGATACCCACTCATCATCAAAAACGTACCTTGATAATCAACTATTTCCTAACTACTGTATGAAGAACCAGTGATGCACTGAAAATGAAATTTCATATGCTAAAAAGCAAATAAAGAAGCAATGTATTCATCACCATCTGCACTCTTCCCTTTGGCTTTTTGTGTCTGGACCCATCGTCTTGTGTTTCTTCTCCTTCCATGCACAGATTTTAGAGAACACTCCAGAAAGCCACCCAGACCACAGTCACCTGCGGCTGGCTCTGGAGAAGGCTGAAGAGCTGTGCTCACAAGTCAACGAAGGCGTGCGAGAGAAAGAAAACTCAGACCGGCTGGAGTGGATCCAGGCACATGTGCAGTGTGAGGGGCTGTCGGAGGTATCGTAACACAAACCTGGAAATATGTTGATACAGTATAAGGCAGGGGTGTCAAACTCAATTCCTGGAGGGCCGCAGCTTCAACACACATACCATGTAGTTTTTAAATAAGCCTGAAGGGCTTGATTAGTTGGACCAGGTGTGTTTAAATAGGGTTGAAGCTAAACTCTGCAGGGCTTCGGTTTGACACCCCTGGTATAAGGCATTAATATGTGCTTTATAAGTACTAATAAACAGCCAATATGCTAGTAATATGCATGCTAATAAGCAACCAGTTAATAGTGAGAATTGATCCTCAAAATAAAGTGTTACCCAAAGTTTTATCTCTTTTTACAGCAACTTGTGTTCAACTCCGTAACAAATTGTCTGGGCCCTCGGAAGTTCCTGCACAGTGGAAAACTCTACAAAGCCAAAAGCAACAAGGAGCTTTACGGCTTCCTATTCAACGATTTCCTGCTCCTCACGCAAATCATCAAACCTCTGGGCTCGTCTGGAACGGACAAAGTCTTCAGTGCGAAATCCCACCTGCAGTATCGCATGTACAAAACGGTGAGACATTCTTAGAAATCTTATTTATTTGCAGTCAGTTTTTGACCTTTAATATAATACTTATTCCTTGACCTTTAACCTGACTCGTTGACCTCTGCAGCCCATCTTTCTCAATGAGGTGCTGGTGAAGCTGCCCACTGATCCTTCTGGAGATGAACCCATATTCCACATATCTCACATCGACAGAGTCTACACTATTCGGGCTGAGAGCATCAACGAGCGGTATTTACTTATTATTTGTGTATTATTTAGATCTGTACCTATTAACCTACAATACACATGCTCAGATATAATTCTCTCGACAATTCTCTCATAATAATCTTGACAATGCTCTTCTGTTCCACCCTGTAATCCTGCAGGACGGCTTGGGTGCAGAAGATCAAAGCCGCTTCTGAGCTCTTCATTGAAACGGAGAAGAAGAAGAGAGAGAAAGCCTACTTGGGTTTGTCTCACGTCTTTCCTTACAAACCCCTCGCTGATTTAATAAAGCTATGAATGCTCTGAGTGTTTGCTAAGCACTGGTTTTGTGTTTCTGTTATGTTTGCAGTGAGGTCTCAGAGGGCCACTGGTATCGGGCGGCTAATGGTGAACATTGTTGAAGGCATTGAGCTAAAGCCCTGCCGCTCAAATGGTAAAGAATGAATACTGCATAATAAAATCTAAGCTGCTTTACGAGGTTATAAGCATTTTAGTACTATTGATCATATCGTAAATGTCCATTGTGTGTGTGTTTATGTGTGCAGGGAAGAGTAATCCGTACTGTGAGGTGACGATGGGCTCTCAGTGTCACGTCACTAAGACGCTGCAGGACACTCTGAACCCTAAATGGAACTCAAACTGCCAGTTCTTCATCAAAGACCTGGAGCAGGATGTGCTGTGTGTCACTGTGTTTGAGAGGGATCAGTTCTCCCCGGACGGTCAGTATACTCATTCACTTACTCTCTTACTCATGTACTGTATGTATGCTCTCACATATAATCAAACATATCAGAGCGTATGTATGCTGCTGTGTGGGATCAGTAAGATTTTTAACATTTAAAAAAAATGCTGCGTTGCATTTATTTGATAAAATCACTACTTGAATTTTTTTTAATATACTTTAAAATTTTATTTATTTCTGTGGTGGCAAAGCTGAATTTTCAGCATCATTACTCCCTGTCTTCATGTATGTGTGTATATATATATATATATATACAGTGAGGAAAATAAGTATTTGAACACCCTGCTATTTTGCAAGTTCTCCCACTTAGAAATCATGAAGGGGTCTGAAATTGTCATCGTAGGTGCATGTCCACTGTGAGAGACATAATCTAAAAAAAAAAATCCAGAAATCACAATGTATGATTTTTTAACTATTTATTTGTATGATAAAGCTGCAAATAAGTAATGTCCACCTCCACTCCATTTATTATCCTAAATTAGATGCACCTGTTTGAGGTCGTTAGCTGCATAAAGACACCTGTCCACCCCATACAATCAGTAAGAATCCAACTACTAACATGGCCAAGACCAAAGAGCTGTCCAAAGACACTAGAGACAAAATTGTACACCTCCACAAGGCTGGAAAGGGCTACGGGAAATTGCCAAGCAGCTTGGTGAAAAAGGTCCACTGTTGGAGCAATCATTAGAAAATGGAAGAAGCTAAACATGACTGTCAATCTCCCTCGGACTGGGGCTCCATGCAAGATCTCACCTCGTGGGGTCTCAATGATCCTAAGAAAGGTGAGAAATCAGCCCAGAACTACGGGAGGAGCTGGTCAATGACCTGAAAAGAGCTGGGACCACCGTTTCCAAGGTTACTGTTGGTAATACACTAAGGCGTCATGGTTTGAAATCACGCATGGCACAGAAGGTTCCCCTGCTTAAACCAGCACATGTCCAGGCCGACTTAAGTTTGCCAATGACCATTTGGATGATCCAGAGGAGTCATGGGAGAAAGTCATGTGGTCAGATGAGACCAAAATAGAACTTTTGGTCATAATTCCACTAAACGTGTTTGGAGGAAGAAGAATGATGAGTACCATCCCAAGAACACCATCCCTACTGTGAAGCATGGGGTGGTAGCATCATCTTTGGGGTGTTTTTCTGCACATGGGACAGGGCGACTGCACTGTATTAAGGAGAGGATGACCGGGGCCATGTATTGCGAGATTTTGGGGAACAACCTCCTTCCCTCAGATGGGTCGAGGCTGGGTCTTCCAACATGACAATGACCGAAGCACACAGCCAGGATAACCAAGGAGTGGCTCTGTAAGAAGCATATCAAGGTTCTGGCGTGGCCTAGCCAGTCTCAGACCTAAACCCAATAGAGAATCTTTGGAGGAGCTCAAACTCCGTGTTTCTCAGCGACAGGCCAGAAACCTGACTGATCTAGAGAAGATCTGTGTGGAGGAGTGGGCCAAAAATAAATAAATATATATATATATATATATATATGTATATGTGTGTGTGTGTGTGTGTATATATATATATGTGTGTGTATATATATATATATATATATATATATATATATGTGTGTGTGTATATATATATGTATATATGTGTATATATATATATATATATATATATATATATATATATATATATATATATATGTGTGTGATAATTTTTTGTTGTTCTTTGATGAATAAGTTCAAAAGAACAGCATTTATTCAAAATAGAAATCTTTTCTAACAATATAAGTCTTTACTATCACTTTTTATCAATTTGACATCCTTGCTGTGCAAAACTATTAATTTCTTCCAAAAAAAATGTAAAACATTACGGTAAAAAGATGGTAATGTATATTGTTACAAAAGATTTCTATTGCATTACGAGAATAAATTATAATTTAAAGTATATTCAAATAGAAAATCTTCTTTGAGAACATAAAAAATCTTACTGCAGTATATATATATAGAGAGAGGTGGAACGGTACACAGATGTCACAGTTCGATACGTACCTTGGTTCGGGGGTCACGGACACGGTTCGATACGATTTCGGTACAACAGGGAAAAAATAAAAAAATAAACTATGCTCGGTTTCTTTTCATTTATTTTGAACAGACAGTACTATAAATTACAATTTTTTTTCCACCTAGATGTGAAAATACTAAATATTATTACATTGTTATATATATATATATATATATATATATATATATATATATATATATATATATATATATATATATATATAATCTGCAGTACATAATATAGATACAAAGGAATACATTCTTGAAATATATTTGATTTAGTTTACAGATAAACAAGGGGGAAAAAACAGTGCGACATGTAATATATGCCTATA
The DNA here is from genome assembly GCF_012432095.1 of Onychostoma macrolepis. Taxonomy (NCBI): domain Eukaryota; kingdom Metazoa; phylum Chordata; class Actinopteri; order Cypriniformes; family Cyprinidae; genus Onychostoma; species Onychostoma macrolepis. Next base: position 15,909,230 of record NC_081155.1, read on the forward strand.
TGTGCAGTTTCAGTTCATTTTTGTGCTGGTATAAGGAAACAGTTGAAATGATCGCGCCGGAGCGCACACACACACACACACACACACACACACACATCAGTTCCAGCATTGCTAACTTGACAGCACAGTTGGTACTTTATCAAAATAAAATACAGTGAACCAAACATCAGCACGCCCGCCTCTGTGTCACCGCTGGAACGCGACTGAAGTACAAAGCCTATCATTTACATAATAAATAATAGTTTAGCATTCAGATACGTTACATCGCAAATATTGAAATATTATGGAATATTTGGATTTGTGCCAAATGAGAGAGGTTATTTTGTGCTTCCCTCTCTCCACCCAATGCTTTCCTGCCATCACTCTACTGTCCTGTCCAAATAAATAAAGGCATAACCCCCCCCCCCCCTAATCTTACAAACTCCAAACTGTTGAAAGGTAGTTTATAATCGTAACCATATGAAGTTTTTCATTCTCTCTCTTCGTCTTTGTAGATTTCTTGGGCAGGACGGAGATTCGGCTGGCCGACATAAAGAAGGACCAGGGCTCTAAGGGGCCCATCACCAAGCGTCTGCTTTTACACGAAGTCCCTACGGGAGAGATTGTGGTGCGACTGGACCTTCAGCTCTTTGACGAACCCTGACCCATGTTGTTTGACCTGACCTTTTGACCCCCCAGAATCCATATCCGCTACTCCTCCGTGGTGAAAGCCCACCAGCCTAATGTGACAGTCCCACTCCACCCAGCATCATGAATCCCAGAGTGTGAATGTGTGTATTTGCACAAGCGTTTGTGAGTCTGCAAAATGCTGTAACAGTCTTAATCAGTGATCCCGATTGGATTTTTATTGTCCTTGACACCTTTTCAAGACAAGTCAAGTGTGTGAGTGAAAATGAAGGATGTACTGTAGAGGGAGCCTTTCAGTTCCCTAATGATGTGAAGGATGTCTCAGGATGCTGTGTAAGTCTTATAAAGAGTCAAATGTACAGTAGTTGTATTTAACACTCTAATGACCCGGGAACAGTAGTGCCATTTGAAACAATATTCTTGTAGGTTTTCATTCTAGAATACACTGAATCATTCACGTTTCAAGTGATGTGCCATTCCAGTGAAATCCGTCATTATGGGTGAATCTCATGAAACCTTATTTGCATCATTTAAAATATATATATATAATTCTCCTAACTGTAATGCGAAAAAATGCTGATAAAATTATTTAAATTGTTACGTATTTATACATGTTGTTGTACTGCTTTTAATTTATGCAGGTATACTTTTAAAAAATCGTAATTTTAAAAAACAATTACTCTATTACAGTAATGAGAATCATAAAATATAATGGTCCTGAAATAGGTCATTTTAATGCAAAATACTAGTTTTTTGGTGTGACCTGGATATGTTTTTGTGAGATTCACCCTAATAGTCTTACTGGCTGTTCAACATTTTATTCCAAAATTTCAGTCATTAACACTAAAAACTAAAACCAGGTTTTGCTGGCAAACCTCTCTAGTGTCAACCGACTCATTTATTTGTTTTCAGCTTTTACTGAAAGATATTTGGTGACCGTTCAACAGCGAATGTAGTCGAGATGTTTTTTTGTTTTTTTTTTTTTTGAGGGTTCATTAAACGTGAGCATGTTCAGGGAAATTTTCAGCAAGTCTCGAAAAGATGCGGCCACAAATGCTCCATGGAAAGACTATTTTAATATAAACGAATTATGGGAGGGAACTAGTTATATTTGTTTTTCAGCATTTTTGGTATGTAGTTTTTATTTATTTTTACGTTATTGAGAATGGGACACATTTCAGAGGCCAACTGAAATATCATAGCAGCTTTTCAACTGTGATCAGAAGCATTTCCCAGTAAAAAATAAAATAATTAATTAAAAAAAAAAAAAAAACATATTTGTCAAATGTCCCGAAAAGGTCCTAAAAAATCAATGTTCTTCAGTTCCCTGGTGTTCTTAGTTTTATTGTGGTACATCACAAAGTAAACTATTTAATATATAGTACTATATTTAAGTTTGATACTGCATTACTAATAAGTTCACAGTTTGTTTTTGATTTATGTATGTTGATTTTTTTTTTTATTATTCTTGTGCTGTTAGGCATTAGCGATCAACACTGTAGGTATGTCATATTTGTAAAAAGAGATGTCAGAGTTCATATTTTGTATTTTGTTGTTTATTTACAGAAAAATAGCAAGATGGTTTGTAGTGTTAACGGTTTGGCAAGTTGCAGCATATAGAAACGATGTTGAAACAATGAACCAGTGAGCAAAAGGGATCAATCTTCACCCATATCTGCTGCAAATGTCTTCAGATATGTTATAGAAAGAGCCCACTGTTTTTACATGGATGATGAAATGCGTTGAATTTGTGTCTGTCTAATTAATTTGCCCTCAGTTATCACACTACTGAACCTGAGAAAGGTGCTGTTTTCGTTTGGACTGTAGCGGGGGATCAGTTTTGTTAAATTTGTGTGTTTTCTTGTGTAGATGCAATGCACATTAATATTCCACTGCTGTGCTAGTGAGATGCCAGAGTGATCAAGGAAAACATCTATTGTGGGGCCAGCAAGTTATTCCACTTGGTTTTTCTATGTGTGTGTGTGTGTGTGTGTGTGTGTGTGTGTGTATATATATATATATATATATGAGAAAGAGTGATTCTTAGTGCTTTGAATGCTTTCTGCTGGGTCACTTTCCCCAAACCTCATCTCAAAGAATAATCCAGACAATGCAAGGGGTCGTGGTCACACATCTTTTCTTTTTTCCGCTCTTTTGTCCTCTCTCTTCTCTTTCTCTCCTTCCCTCATCTCTTATCACGCACACTGTACATTTCAGACCAGAAGATTTGCCCATACCTTCATTATTTTTTAATGAGCAAAGCCCCATTGATTGAACAGTAATATATGTGTCTATGTTTAAAACTTTGAATGGAGTATAATATATTACAAACTGAGAAGTAAATATGTTGATGACAGCGTATTGTTATCAATGTAGAAGAAGTGTGTTGTCTTAATGTTGCAAATAAAACTCAATTGGACCAAGATGTAATTTAGAGTATTATTTTTTCGTTGCATGCAGTTTCCTCATTTAATTATGCTGTCAACACGTTTTGTATAAAAGAATGCCACGGTCTTCACATTTATCAAAGTATTGTACCTTTGTCTGATGGCAATTTTTTTTTTTTTTACATTGTGAGAACTGAGAATAGAGAAAACGACATGGACAACATGTCTCTCAGAAGGCGTGTCAGCGCGATTACGCAACGTCTTTAAGCTTCACGGAACAATTTTTAAGAAACCGAATTATCCTTGTGTATGTGTTTGTCCTTATTGCACAGTAATCCTACTTTTATCGTCTAGAGAGGCGTTGTTAAATGAGAGCCTGTGTGAATCCAGTTTTAACGACCATTGAACGGCATGTCCCGATTTGCGATGGACAAGTAAACAAGCGGTGTCTATGAAAAACACACGGTCGACGAGTCGAAAGAGAGCAACACTGAGGGTAAAAACACTCTGGATTGCCACAAGGCCTATATATATATTGTCACGAATGTTGTGTACGAATGTTGCATCTCGTTGTTGGTGAGAGTAAACTCGAGTGTTTATTTTGTTCTGCACGTCCCCTGTCCTCCTTAAGTAACTGTGTTTACTCTTCCACCATAAAGCCAGAGACTTCTTTGGGATGTTTGCGATAATGTCCTTCCAGAGAATTCGTCGATTGAGGGTTTTGAAGGTACATGTTCACGACTGTCACTCAAGTTGAAAGCTAATTCAATAAAATTCTATTGTGAACACGCGCTTCCCAGGACTTGGTCACCCAGTACTTGTTTTAAAATAAGTAGGCCTACTGGCATGAAGAATTAAATGGTTTTCATAAACTATTGTCTAATATGAAATTAACCTAGCATGAAGAATTACAGCATGAGCCCTCCCTCTGACCTTAGTGGTCTGGAATGGGGTAATATCATAGGTCCATGATGAATTGCAATGTCACCCATTGTAGAAAAAAATGTACATTTTGAACAAAAGATTGATTGATTGTTTGTGTATATTTTGTTTGTCTGAAACTAATTTTTAAAAAATGGGTTTACACCCATCATTTTGATAGGCAGCAAAAGTAAATTAGTAATAAGAAGTACGCTATTTTTGTAATTTATTAAAAAAATAAAAATAAAATAAATGACCAAAAGTCTCAAATTCATGGAAAGGGCAGAAACCTCTTGAACTGGCCCCCTCTTATTACAAGAATATGTACAGCTTTGTCCAGTTACAAATTGTATTTCCATCTCTGTTGCAACAGTTTTGGAAGTGTCTAAAATGACTCTACCCATATGTACAAGTCATTGGTGTTTGGTAAAGAGTTTTTGGCTCAAGATCTGCATTTAAAGTCACACCAGAGGTGTTAAGCTTGGATTAGGACTTGGCTTTCTGCAGACCAGTCAAGTTCTTCCACACTGACTCAATCAATCATTTCTTTTTGAACCTTGCGTTATACACAGAGGCATTGTCATGTTAGAATAGAAAAGGGTCCTGTCCAAACTGTTGCTTTAAAATTAGAAGCACACAGTTCCCTAGAATATCATTATATGCTTAAACATTAAGATCTGTACTCATGGAAATTACTAAAGTAGTCAAACCTGTTCATTAGAAGAGGGTGACCCAATACTTTTGGCAATATAGTGTATGTCAGCTAATGTAAAAATGGCAGGGTAGTATTGCTTGCAGAAGCTGTAAATTGCAAATTATATGACTTTGTGTATCTTTAATTCAGCTCCTTTGGTTGGATAGCTGGATTCAAAAGAACGTTCCTCCATTGACACCACTCTGCACCAAAGCAAATAATGTCAAGAAGCCTATCAGATATACAAGTATAAGTAAGTTACTTTGATTTTTATTGCACTTTGACTTTTTGTTGTGTGGTGTCTTATTTTAGGAATATTGAGGCAGTTCTTTAAAATGAAGGTTCTTTATTGGCATCATCTACAATTCCATGTAGAACCTTTAACATCCATGGAACTTTTCCATTCCACAAAAGGTTCTTCATAGTTTAAGTGAAATCTTCTTTGGGAAACCAATAATGTTCTTCTACTGCAGCATGGCAAAATCCCCCTTTTGGTAACTTTATTTTTTACGTTGACTTGGTTTATGCACAGAATTTATAAGGGCTTATTCTGCATTACTCTTCAGCAAGTTATTTGAGTGATTTTGCTTCTTGCTTTTGTTATATGCATTAATATAATGTTGTCTTTACCCTAGAGAAAGCAAAACCAAAAACTATAATCGATATTGCCAAAACACTGCAGCAAAAGGCCAAGGAGACCAAAGAGAAGAAACAATCAGTGATCATTGCTTCTGCATTGAAAGCTGCTACTAGTCCAACCAAACCCACTGCTACACCAAATGAATTGAAGGACCAGAATGATGCCGAAGAGATTATTATTTCAAATGCAAAAGTTCAAACTTCTACCAGCAACCTTCCAACAAAAGATGCTATGGATAGTTATACAGCAGGTCTGCATAATAAGGCATACACTGAAATGTGGAATACAAAATATGCAGCATCCCAAGCTGTTGAGTCAGCAGAATCACCCACAGTTAATGCCTCACAAGAGGCTTCAGCTCAAGGAGAGATGATTACAAATATCAGTCTAGTTTCTGAACTGTCTTCAACAAACCCCTCAGAAGTCATTCCATCTTCTGAGGATGTTGCTTCTACCTCTGGAAAACATGCAGGAGAAACTAGTGATGGGACAGTTTACATGCCTGATGTTATGGTGACTTCCAAAGTTTCATCTGCGCATGAGAACGGTCATCTACAGGAGTTTTTTGATGTTTCAAAAGCGGTTGCAGTAACCAATGCATCAACTTTTGTAAACATTGTACAATCACAGGACTCCTCGCAGCCTCAATCCACTCAATTTCAAGACTTTCTATCTCCCACTTGGTCTTCAAATGTCAAAGCAGACAAACCATCTTCTGGCCAAGAGATCATCACTCAGGCAGTTGGGTCTTTTCCAAATGGCACAGTTGACTCCATACTAGATATTTCCCGTGCTGACGCTGTGGCTGTTGCCTCTGGTGCAGTTCCAACCCTTCGAGAAGTTTGTCATGAAGAAGCCATTCCAGTCTTTGACCCCATGTCTGATGTCTCTTCACTTCAATCAACTGAGCAAATGTCTGGTGATGCTCAAAGATCTATAAGTCTAACAGACCCAATTCTAGTGCAAACTGAGGTTTTAGTGGAAGAGGATCAGACAAAGGCAGCTGAAGAGTTAACTGGGGGTACGTGTCACGCTTCCTGCATTCAATACCTACATAAATCCTACAAAAATAGAAATATTTTTGTTGTTTATGCACCATCCCTATTTTTTGGTTGACAGTTATTTGTGGGAATTACTCCAAGAAATTGCAAATGTTATATTATCATAAAGTTAAAATTCATAATCTCTATGCAATTTTCAAAAATGCATAATTTTATGCAATTCATTGTTGAAATACATCTACTTGCATAATTACTTTGTATTTAAGTTTTTATAGAGCAACTCATTTATTTTTGCAGAAAATCCTTAAGTTCATTACATAGTTTAGAACTAGAATTCTTTTGCATTCTGTTTTTACTCAGTTGTCTAATCTAACATCTGGGATGTTAGCTTTAGCACTATTAAAGTCCCCCTAAAATAAACAAAAAGACGTGCCATGCCACATAAACATAAGCAAGTGATTTCAGTCTTTAATCTGATGGATGTCTGAATTCAAGACCTGACCTGTTGTAACAACGAAGTGAAAGTTTACATGTGTACGGCTTCTGTAAACATTTTCCCATAACACAAATATTTGCTCACACTGATGCCTGCCTGTATTGGATCAGCATGGCTTGCTCTGTGGTTTTCTTTTGAGCTATTCTGATCTTTACCACAAGAGGGTGGACTGATGTCCCTTGACACCTTTATAATGGATTTTTTCTTTTTTTCTTTTTGCTTGTTTGCTTTTCATAATGCAAATACTTTTATTGTGTTGAGTTATAATTAATTGGAAGGTAGGCCTATAAATATATTGTTTTTAATTTAAACATTAGTAGAATTCTAATCTGAATTTGATCATCAAAGCACTTATAATAATAGCATTTTGGCTAATCTTGACGTTTTAGAATTACTGCATATTTATGTGCAACAACTAACAGGGATTTCTCTCACATCTGCAGCACAACTGGATCCAATACAGAAACTCTTTCTCGACAAGATAAGGGAATACTCCACAAAGAGCCAGTATATACTACATGCACCTAAAACATTCCATGCATTTCAATATATATCAAAGTTCTCACATATTTTAATATTGTCCATAGAGCCTCTGGTGGCCCTGTAGATGCTGGACCAGAATATGAGAAAGCTTTTAGTGAAGAACGAAACAAACTCCAGAGACTCTATGGGAGCGGAGACTTAACAGAGTTCCCAGAATTTAAGTTCTCTGGTGGGTATATATTTTTGCCCTTGCTCTGTATGAGTTACCCCATTTGTGTTGCACATTTAGAAAGATTATGAAAGTCCAGATTAACTTTTCCATCTTTTTTTCAGAGCCTGAACTGGATGAAAGCAGCTCAAAATGAAAAGCTCACAGAAGCATGCCATTTATGATACTAATATATTTGAAATAGGTCAGTTTATAAATAGCTAAATTATTTGTGCATACAGGAAGAAAAGAAAAAAACAAGAAAGGGAAAGCAAAAAAATAAAGTAGTTGGAACGTTAACATTTTCACACTGTGCTTTATTTATTTTCTTTTATTTAACGCTCTAAATGACCGTTTAAAACCACCGAGCACCGTGCAAAATCTCTTTTGGAATAATATGCATGCAACATTGCCCCCACAGACAGAAGTCTCAGGGGGCGAGCGCTTTTCCCTATACCGTAATGTCTCCTCCCACCTCATAAATATTCATGAGCAAAGTTGCCTGCGTGCCGTTACGCTGTGACGACATGGAAGAGCAGCGGGTCCCGATTGCTGCAGCCGCTTGTCATTGTGACGAAGATTGGCACTAAGGTAAGCTGTCACTCAAAATCTTCTTTTCCGACTCCCTATCAATCAAGCGATCTGGGCCGCGCGGTGAAAATGCGCTCGGCGCTTCCGCGGGAGGCGCGCGGTCTGGATGGTTTTGGGCTGAAATCGGATGTTTGGACGGCGGTTTCGGGGGAGATTTTCTGGCTCGACTCACAGTCAAGGCCCAGCTCTTTTTTTATGATCTTTTGTAGAAGTGCGAATGGCGGCGGCGCTGGTGGGGAGGGATAGCCCGATGTCCCTTAGATTGATTGATAGGCGATTATGGGCAGGCTTTTTATTATATTTAAAGAGACAGGGACGATGTTTTTAATAAGTGAGCGAAAAGTCAAGACGGTTTGTGTTTTTGCATTATAACGTAGGTTATGCAGTATAACTGTATATTAATTGCGCCAGCGGTTCTCACGGGTGTCTTGGGTTTCGAATAAAACGCTATAGATATGAACATATATAAGCGATGGGTTTGAACAGAGACTCCGTGCAAACATGGCGCCTACAGTAATAGAGAGGATGAGATACAGTCATCTGTGGCTGAAGAAAGAAATAGACCATGACCAAGATATAAAACCACATTACGAGAAAAACGGTGACACGCACATCGAGTATGTGTTTAAATGTAGATATTTTCTAAACCCATTCAAAGCGAATCACTCGCTGAAGTCGTGTTGCAGTGCAGATACATCAGGGCGATATTTAGCGATGTTACTATATATATCGCCAATTTGTATTCGCCTGTTCGCAGAGAGAGCACTGCAGATGTTTATCCCGTTTAGCGTATAAGTTCATTTTGAAGCAAATGAATGTAATGCATCAAATCAAACAAGACTTTATACATCGTTTTCTCACTTATGTGTAAAGTACAAAGTTTTGATTCACGGCAGCGCATGCAGAGGAAAATACAATAAAAACTGATTTGCATTTTTAAACGACACAGGTGTTTATAGACCAAGGTGACTCATTACATGTTTGATGCTGATGTTTATATATATATATATATGAAATGACATTTTTACAAACTATTTACTATAATAATTTAATAAAAACTGAAAACAAAATGTTAATTATTCAGTTGGGTAAGGCTGATATTAAAACTAAGTGTGCATGGTTATATGATGGTTATAACGTCCAAATATAAAAATCAATTTTGACAAGTTGTTTTAAATGTTGATTAATTGGCCTGACCTACATTTGCATGTCAGTAAAGCACTATATGGCCCTTATACCATGAATATAAAGAATCAGAATCACCTGTATTGCCAAGAACTGTGGGTATACATGTACAAGAAATTTGTCTTGGTGTACTGTACAAATGTAATAAATAATAATAATAACAATAAGTTAAATATTTTAAGGTAAGAGTAAATAGAGTAAAGTAAAGAGAGTTATTTATGAAGTTATGAAATGAGCAGAAATGTGTGTGTGTATACATATATACAGGTGCATCTCAAAACATTTGAATATCATGGTAAAGGTCTTTATTTTATACACACACACACACACACACATATATGCATGCATAGAGATACACACACATATATTAGTGCTGTCAAACAATTAATCGTGATTAATCACATCCAGAATGAAAGTTTCTGTTTACATAATATATGTATGTGTACTGTTTGTTTATTATGTATATATGTGACCCTAGACCACAAAACCAGTCTTAAGTGTCAATTTTTCAAATTTGAAAGCTGGATAAATACGTTTTCCATTGATGTATGGATTGTTAGGATCGGACTAAATTTGGCCGAGATACAACTATTTGAAAATCTGGAATCTGAGGGTGTATAAAATCAAAATACTGAGAAAATCACCTTTAAACTGGATGCAAATTAAGTTCTTACCAATGCATATTACTAATCAAAAATGTTTTGATGCATTTATGGTAAGAAATTTACAAAATATCTTCATGGAACATGATCTTTACTTAATATCCAAATGATTTTTGGCATAAAAGAAAAATTGATAATTTTGACCCATACAATGTATTTTTGGCTATTGCTACAAATATACCCAGCGACTTAAGACTGGTTTTGTGGTCCAGGGTCACATATTAATACACACACCTTCAGTATATGTATTTGAAATGTTTAAGATGTATATACATTTATATATTTGTATTAATATATTTTCTATTATATATAAATATATTTAATATATAAACATAGCATATTTTCCTTAAATATATACATGTATGTGTTTGTATTTATATATACATAATAAATGTACACAGTACACACTGTATATTATGTGAACAAAAACTTTTATTTTGGATGCGATTAATCGTTTGACAAACAATAATATATATATATATATATATATATACATATACACACACACACACACACACACACACACACACATATATATATATATATATAATTTATGAAAAAGAGATATATATATATATATATATATATATATAAGTGTGTGTGTGTATATATATATATATATATATATATATAAAAGTTTTGTAAGATTAATATTATAAGATTTTATATATGCATTCAGAAAGTATTCAGACCCCTTCACTTTTTAAATTTTCTAATGTTGCAGCCTGATACTACACTTGTTTAAATTCTTTTTTTTTTTCTCATTAATCTACACTCCGTACCTCAAGACAAAGTGAAAACATATATATTATATATATATATAGGCTATGTATTTATATATTCATTTTTCTGGTAAAGAGTTGCAGCTGTTTTGCAGTTTTTCACATAAACCTTTGTCTTTTTTGCGACTGTCAGTTTAGTGGAGCTGAAGATCAGCTTTATAGAATGCCCAAGCGTTGTCCACAGCAACAGTAACTATGATGACATCCCCATCGGTGTCCATGGAGGATTACCAAGAGGCTGAGCAGGTTTGTGTTGCCAACGATCTCTTCGTACAGCCAATAGAGTACTGTTTTTGTTTTGCGTGAGTGTGTTTAATTGCCCTTTTAAATAAAGCGATAATCATCTTAATATTGCAATAAAAATTGAATAAACGCTTTATAAACATGCAAGTATGACATCTCACAATCTGAGATTGATGTCTTGTGAATTCTGGGAAGTTTGATCTCTGCGGCATCGGATGGAGAGATAGAGAGACTCGAGACTAACCCGAGATTTTCCAGCAGTCGTGAAATATTTTTAACATTTCCCCCTTTTCAATCAACACTATTGTTGCGCTCCATCACATGCACTCAATCATGTGGGCCTGTCCCAGCTATAAAGTACAAAGAAAAAAACTGCATGATTGAGAAAAGAAGCCAAAAGAACTGTGGGTACTTAGCTTACTGTATATATTCTGATGTCCAAATAGATTATTATTACACAAGATATCTGCATATCTTGCATGTTGCGTCACTCAATGTGCTGGTATTTCTGTATTTACACTGTTTTTCTGCTAAATAGTCTGAAACTAATGTGAAAAACCACTGTTAAATGTGTGAAAGCTTTCTAAATCTGACAGAAAAAGATAGAGTAGTCTGAGGACTGAGAGAGAAGCCCCTTTGTAAGAAATGAGGTTTTGTTACATGCTTTGAAACCCCATGTCAGCCCTTAGGGTCTGTGACAGAGAGGCTGTGTTTCTCAGAGCGGCCCACACACGGACGTTACCGCCCGCAGACATGCCGGCTGACACTGCTAACTTCTACATACCTCATACATCTTCATTCTCTGCCCCTCTGTCCTGTGCAGATGCAAGTGGGAGAGCAGACGGCGGGACAAGTGGAGGAGAGGTTGGAGGAAGAGGAGGAGAGAGAGGAAGAGGAGAGCAGCTCAGCACCGTCTGAGCCACAAACTCCTATGGAGGTCTACAAGACGGCCATTTACAGGTAACTTCTTGTGGCGTGTTTTTGAAGAAGCGTAGTTGACTGTGCGTTTGTGGTTTGATGTGTAATTGATGTGTTTGTTGACTGTCAGACACCCCTTGTTCCCCCTGCTGGCGCTGCTCTTTGAGAAATGTGAGCAATCCACTCAGAGCTCGGAGTGCGTGACCTCGGCCAGCTTCGATGTGGATATCGAGAACTTTGTGCGAAACCAGGAGAAAGAAGGCAAGGCTTTCTTCAGTGAGGACCCTGATTTGGACAATCTGGTAAGAATCGCCCATTAACCTGAAGTTTTTGGTGTTTGCACTACTGTTAAAAAAAAAAAAGAATCTTTATGAAAGAATGCTGACCAAGGCTGAATTTTTGATCGAATAACACATTTCCAGCATCAATACTCCAGTCTTCAGTGTCACAGGATCCTTCAGAAATCATTCTGATATGCTGATTTGCTGCTTAAGAAACATTTATTATTATCATCAATGTTCAAAACTGTTGCTGCTTAATATTTTTGTATGCACGAGACATTTTTTCAGAATTCTTTGATGAATAGAATTACAGGATCTATTTAAAAACAGAAATACTTTTAACAAAAAAAGTCTGGTCAGTTTAATGTATTCTTTCTGAAATGATTCATTTATTTCAGAAATAAAATAATTTTACTGACCCCAAACTTTTGTATAGTAGTGTATATTAAACACAAAGAAGATTTGTTAAATATAAAAACTTCAAAATAATGCATCCTTGCTGAATATAACTGTTAATTAAAAAAATAAAAAATAATTAAAAATACTGACCCCAAACTTCTGATCAGTAGTGTACATTCAGTAATTCGTGATATATAACAGTCATGATATATATGTAAGGGATAATCAATGGCTAGCTGTGCATTAAATGGTTTGAATGCACGACGTGGAGGCGAAGAACCACCCGATGCGCAGCGGATGACGGTTATTTTCGTCTGTATTACTATTCAACTCTAACTGTATGTTACTATGGTTACCAATGTTTATAGGAAGCGCATTAATATAGAACGTGATTAAACTGACCTGGAACTACCTGTGCGGTTCAACGAATTTAATCAACACCTGCCAGCCAATCAGAATCGAGTATTCAGACAGACCATGGCATAACAGTCAATATTAAAGATTTAATCAGCATTAGTTGATATGGATATTTAATTGTGCATGCTAATTTAAAAAAATTTAATTTAATTTGCAATAGGTGATTGTCTTCAGAAACATTTTTGTTATGCGGTCCAAGCGTTTTAATTGGCTTTCCTACCTGCCTGTCAACGTATGTATTTGCATACCTCTGTGCACCCTGTTCCAGTCGTTGCGCCCCCCGCTCTGCATATTTTGCATGTCTCGCTTAGTTAACACACTCGGTTCAGATAACCAGCTCGCTAGAAGTTGAACACCAATAATTTAATAACACTGGTAACACTTTACAATAAGGTGTCATTTGTTAACATTAGTTAATGTATTAACTAACATGAACAAACAATGAACAATGCATTCATTGCACTATTTATTATTCTTTGTTAATGTTAGTTAATGAAAATACAGTTGTTCATTGTTTATTCATGTTAGTTCACAGTGCATTAGCTAATGTTAACAAACACAACTTATGATTTTAATAATGCATTAGTTAATACTGAAATTAACATTAACTAAGATTATTAAATGTTGTGGAAGTATTGTTCATTCTTAGTTCATGTTTACTAATGTTGTTAACTAATGAATCTTATTGTAGTATTACCATTACACTTTAATGTAATCTTTCTATTTTTATGCTTTACATTATAGCAGTGTGATGTTTAAATTCACTTTATAGCATCTAAAACAACTGGTTTTAGTTTTTAGTGTTTATTACCCTTATTGTATTGGCCATAACTTCAGTATTTGAATGGCGAAGCAGTGTTAGGTTGCTGCCTAATTAGCTACCCAACATGAGGCTCTAAAGCATTATAATATTAAATATTTGTATTTTAACACATGCATTTGAGCGTCCATCTCAGTCTGCATGATTGATGAGGAAGTGAAAACAGAGTGAGCAATGTCAGGTTTGGTTTTAGGGTCTCATACAGTGGGCTGGATTCAGGGTTCATTTTAATGCCCATGCAGACCTCTTCCAGTTCATTAAGTTCGGTTTATTTTCTGATGACTGTACTGTGCTTTCTCATCGAGCTCAGATGGTGAAGGCCATCCAGGTGTTACGGATTCACCTGCTGGAGCTGGAGAAGGTAAATGACCTGTGTAAAGATTTCTGTAGCCGCTACATCGCCTGCCTCAAGACCAAGATGAACAGCGAGACGCTGCTCAGTGGAGAGCCAGGAAGCCCCTACTCCCCAACACAGACACAGGTACACTCAAAAACACTAGAAATCTGTCTCCATCTCCGCTCAGGAAATAACCGCTCTGCACATGTTCTCCTCACAGCCGCTGAGCTCGTTCTCTGGAGCCATGAGTCCCCAAGGTATTGTAGTGCCAGCGTCGGCTTTACAACAAGGCAATGTTACTGTCACAGCTGTAAACCCCACACAGGTGGTAACAGGTGTGTTGATTGTTTTACTTCTGCTTTCTGATTCGGTTTTCTTCCTCGTTCTCTCATTTCGCCGTATATTGACCGTGTGAGTGTGTTTGTTTTAACCCAGGTGGTACACTGTATCAGCCTGTTACAGTTGTTACTCCACAGGGGCAGGTGGTCACACAGACTCTGTCACCTGGAACAATACGCATCCAGAACTCACAGGTGAGACGCCGTCAACAAACACGCTCATTTCATGCAGCATTCAGAGTTTCTTTGATGTGCTGATTCAACTATTCATCATAATCTATTACAATACGAATGGCATTAGCACTCGCGCACACACTCCTGACAGCCGCGTCTGTATTTCCCACAGCTTCAGCTGCAGTTGAACCAGGATCTAAACTTTTTCAGTCAGGAGGACAGTTCGTCTAAGGCCAAGAGAGGCATCTTGCCCAAACACGCCACCAATGTCATGCGTTCTTGGCTCTTCCAGCATATCGGTGTAAGTTTTTTTTACAGTGTCAGTTTTATAGTGTTCAGTGATCGATCACAAGCGATTTTTCACTATTCACACCAAGTCTCAGAGCGCTCTGTTTCTTAAATCTTTTTAAAAAATGGGTTACAAACAGCATTTCATGTTCACTTCAGTGAAAAATACAGTACAGCCAATATCTCAAATGTAGTGGATAAGTTGACAATCGCCTGGATTGGGGTAGTAAAAGTAATGTATAATAGGAATATTTTGTGGTAAATTCATAATATGATTGGTCTGCTCTTATCAGTAATAATAAAAAAAAATATTATATTTTATTATTAAGAATTATAATAGAAATTATAATAAAAATGTTCCTAAGCAGGTATAATGGATGTAGATTTTTTAATGTTTTTGAAAGAAGACTCTTATGCGCACTAAAGTGGTATTTATTTAATAGAAAATACAATAAAAACCGTAAAATTGTGAAATGTTATTACAAATGAAAACTGTTTTCTATTTGAATATATTTTAAAAGTTAATTTATTCATGTGATGCAAAGCTGAATTTTCACCATCAATACTTCAGTCTTCAGTGTCACATGATCTTTTAGAAATCATTCTAATATGCTGAAGAAACATTTCAATATTGTCGAAAACCGTTGTGGAAACATTTTTTCAGGATTCTTTGAAGAATAAAGTAAAAAAAAATCACATCAAAGCATTTATTTAAAAAAGGCTTAATTGTCACTTTTGGTCATTAAGTATTAATATTTTTCAGAAGAAAAAAAATGACTGACCCCAAACTTTTAACCGGCAGTCCATATTAAACAAAACTTTCCTACGATGCAAAAAAGAGCAAGATTTTTTTCAATGTAAAAACTTTTGTTCTTTGTAAATAATTTAATTATTTAAATTTAATAATCATTATTTAATATCTTAATTTAATTGAAAAACTATTTTAGTTGTAGCGCTGTTAATTGAATCTGCTGAAATATAATGAAAACTTCTTATCAGACCACAGAGCTACTCTGAGAAAAACGTTCTGACAGCTTGAATTGATGTATAGATGAATTAAGAAATGAAAATAGAAAAGTATAGATGAATTAAGTGAGCTGGTAGGTGTTGATGACTGGCTCGCGGAGCAGACACACATGTACATTTACACTCTCACAAATACCAGCTGCTCATGTGACTAAGCATCTGGAGACAGCGCTGATCGCTGAAGAGCCCGGCAGGGAGGTTTTCTGTCAGGCGTCTGTTTAGACGGGCGGCCCACAGAGACGCATTGTTCTAATGAAGCAGAGAAAGACAAAGTTGACGTAGAGAGAGTTCAAAGATAGAGAGACACTAACCAAT
Source organism: Onychostoma macrolepis (assembly GCF_012432095.1). Lineage (NCBI taxonomy): Eukaryota > Metazoa > Chordata > Actinopteri > Cypriniformes > Cyprinidae > Onychostoma > Onychostoma macrolepis. Next base: position 15,925,463 of record NC_081155.1, read on the forward strand.
AGAGAGAATTCTTTCTGTCCCCCCCAGCACCCTTACCCTACAGAAGATGAGAAGAAACAGATCGCCCTGCAGACCAACCTCACCCTGCTGCAGGTTAACAACTGGTGAGTTATCAGACGTTGATACATACAGTATGCAGGTCAGTGTAGTCGTCTGGATCGCCTCTGACTGACTCAATGTCGTCAGGTTTATTAACGCACGCCGACGGATCCTTCAGCCCATGCTGGACGCCAGCTCCTCGGACACACCCAAGAGCAAAAAGAAGACGCCCCAAACGCGCCCCCTACAACGCTTCTGGCCCAACTCCCTCGCCTCCTCTGTGTCCCAGCAACAGGTCACCATGGAAGACGGTACGGCCCATGAGACATCATAGATTAAGCAACACAGAATATGAGTTTAGTTTGAGGGCAGTGGTACATTTTAAGATGTAAAAGGGGCGTGCAAAACTCCTACTGTTGATAGGATGGTTGCCAAGGCATTGCTGTGTGGTTTCTGTGGTGTTCTGAGTGGTTTATAGCACATTGTTGTATGGTTGCTCTGAAAATCTACCGCTTACCAAAGCAAACTTGACTGGTTTACATGGGTCACTTTTCTATTCAATTATTCAAAAACACATTAAAAAGCAATTCAGACATAGAATGACTTGAATACACCTCTTTTATGATTAGTATATTTTTAATTTAAGTCAAATTAATTTTGATCTTGTTGGAGGGTATTGAATAAAACATGTCATGTCAGTTGTTCTAACATCATAATTAAGAAAAAAGACTTGTTAAACAACTGAAATTCTTGAATATTTCTGTATTTGGTTATTATTAATTATAACCAAAATAACATTAGTAGTAGTTAAATAATATTTTAACAAAACTGCTTCACTTAAACAATTTGTCTGCCAAAAGTCACGTGGTGTGACCACCATGTAGAAATATGCAGGAAAAATAAAAATATTAAAAGAAATGTAATGGTATTTATGGAAGAATAATTCATGATATTTATAATCTTTGAATTTAATAATAATTAAATTTTTATTTATTTAATTTCTTAACTCAACTGAAAAATAATTGGATTTGTAATGCTGCTTTAGTTAAAAACGTTTTAATTGAATATAATATACATACATAAATATTTAATGATACAGTTTGTGTGGATTAATAATTCATAAATTTAGTCATTATCTTCAGTTAATAATCTTTTTTTGTTGTTTAATTTAATTTGAAAAAAATATATATTTTTTAATTGTAATGCTGCTAACAAGTTAATTTAATTGACAACATCCAAATCTGTAGAGACTGAATCTAGCGAAATATAAGAAAAATGTCACATTATCAAGCTAAGAAAAAAAGGTTCTGACAGGCTGAATTAATGTTGTTTTTGTTTGTTAAAACTGATTAATAATAAATGATTAATCGCGATTAATCGAGTCCAAAATAAAAGTTTTTGTTTACATAATATGTGACCCTGGACCACAAAACCAGTCTTAAGTCGCTGGGGTATATTTGTAGCAATAGCCAAAAATACATTGTATGAGTCAAAATTATCAATTTTTCTTTTATGCCAAAAATCATTAGGATATTAAGTAAAGATCATGTTCTATGAAGATATTTTGTAAATTTACTACTGTAAATATATCAAAACTTCATTTTTGATTAGTAATATGAATTGCTAAGAACTTCATTTGGACAACTTTAATGGCGATTTTCTCAGTATTTAGATTTTTTTTGCACCCTCGGATTCCAGATTTTCAAATAGTTGTATCTCGGCCAAATATTGTATACAAACCATACATCAATGGAAAGCTTATTTATTCAGCTTTCAGGTGATGTATAAATCTCAATTTCGAAAAATTTACACTTAAGACTGGTTTTATATATATATATATATATATATATATAAACATTCATACAGTATATATTTTGAAAATGTACGCATATTTACATGTATATATTTATATTAATTTAAAAGATATTTTATATGAATGTATTTAAACATAACATATTTCTCTTAAATATATATACATGGTTGTGTGTTTTTATATATAACAAATATACACAGTACACACACATATATTACGTAAACAGAAACTTATTTTGGATGCGATTAATCGCGATTAATCGTTTGACAGCACTATTAATAACTCATAGGGCTGGGCGATATATCGAACGTGATATTCATTTAATACACAGAGCCGTAGATCACTGACAAGCTACGCAATATCGCGTTCATTATCGAAGGCGATTCATCTGCGATAATGAACGCGATATTGCGTAGCTTGTCAGTGATCTACGGCTCTGTGCATTAAATGCCGCACTATTTGAAAACAGGTGATGGGGATTTAGCGCTAATCACGGAACCGGCTTTACTGACGAGATGCGCATGAATATCATCACGTTCGATATATCGCCCAGCCCTAATAACTCATGAGACTTTAATCGTTTTTGTAAAATAATTTTTAAAATAATGATTAAGTGCTACAATTTAATTGCCAGTATTTAGCAGTTTTGTGGAGATTAGAAGCGTTTTGTTTGTCATTCTCAGGTACTACGGTAACAGTCGGTGTGGGTGAGGACGGCCTCCAGACGCTCTCATCAGACGGAGCTACGCTGGCCATGCAGCAGGTCATGATGGGAGGTCACAGCGAGGAGGATGATGATGATGATGAAGAGGACGATGAGGACGAGGACAATGATCCTTCCCACTCCGACATGACCAGGCTGGGCCTGGAGACCAGCGACTCACTGTAGTAGGACTGAACTACTCACAGGCACACACACACACACACACACACACACACAGTTAGTATAGAGAGAGACATTTAAGGCTCATCAGAGCACTAAGAAGAAAGAGACGTTCACACAAACACCTCGGCTGATGTGTTGAAGGTCACAGAACATCCTCGAGCTGTCAAACAGCGCGTTTGAAGTACAGAGAAAGGGCTTAAAGCCACACACACACCGAAACAACCCACACACACAGGTCAAAATGAAGACACAAGCACAAGTCTCTCTCACGGCGGAGCGCACGCACCATTTCCGACGCAGTTTGCCGAGTGCACTTTTTGTATGATACTGTAAACTTAAAGAAAGTGTTCAAAGCACATTTCGAAAGAGCTAAAAGGAAGGAAATTAAAAAAGATATTGATGCTGGATGATTTGGTTGTACTTATCCTCTTGGTCTGGGATGCTACGACAATGAGATTTCGTCTCTTGCATGCCTGTGTTTGCTTTAATCAGGCACCAGGAAAAAGAAGGAACTATTTTTATAGCACACTGTCACAAGTGATCGGTGCCAATTTGTTTGTTTTCTCAATTTGTTTGTTTTGCTCTGGTTTGCTATGTTTTGTAAGGAGTATTTATGTATGAAAAAGACAAAAAAACACTTTTAACTTGCTCACCCTGTTTTGGAGGGATTGTGGTAACTACTTAGTACAAAGTACAAAGAATGACTATCCGCTGAAGGCATAGACTCTGAAGCCTTATGTTTTTACATTTCTAATGCCACAATGTGAGATGCTCTCATATTTATGGAAGCTTATTTAAGCCACAAAATTGGAAAAGGTCATTAATTTGCGATTTTTTTTTTATCTTACAATTTCTACAATTCTGATTCTGATTATTTTTCTCAGAATTGTGAGTTTATATCCTGTAATTCAGATTTTCTTTCTCACAATTCTCAGTTTATATTTCACAATTCTGTGTTTATATCTTGCAATTCAGTTTTTTCTCACAATTCTGTGTTTATATCTCGCAATTCAGATTTTTTTTCTTGCGATTCTGAGTTAACATCTTGAAATTACGATTTTTTTCCTCAGAATTGACAATTTATATCTTGCATTTCTGAGTTTATATCTTGCAAATCTTTTTTTTTTCTGGCAATTCAGATTTTTTCCTCAGAATTGACAATTTATATCTTGCATTTCTGAGTTTATATCTTGCAAATCTTTTTTTTTTCTGGCAATTCAGATTTTTTTTCTGGCAATTCTGTATTTTTTTTCTTGCAATTCTGAGTTTATACCTAGCGATTCTGAGTTATTGTCTCTCAGATCTGAGTTTATATCTCAATTCTGATTTTTTTTGTCAGAATTGTGAGCTTGTCACAATTATATCTCACATTTTTTCTCACAATTCTGAGTTTGTGTGACTCAATTCTGATTTGTTCTTGCAATTCTGAGTTTATATCTCGCAATTCAGATTTTTTCTAGAACTCTGACTTTATATCTTTTAATTCATCAATTAGTATATATATCACAATTCAGAACTGTGAGGGAAAAAAAGTCTTAATTAAAGTCTGAATTGTGAGAGAAAAGTTGTAAAGCATTATAAGGCTAAAAAGGTCACAATTTCCTTTTTTAATTCCATGGTGGAATAAAAAAATAAAAAATAAGCTTCCATACATATCTGATGTCACTTCCTGTGCAATCGGCATGGATACCGTGTCCACTAATAATATGTTTGCAAGGTTGTGATAATGTTTATGAAATTCAATGCCTGTAATTGTTGTATGACAAGAAAATGTGCTTTTTAATGAGTATATTGCAAAAACTCTTAAGTGAAACAGAGAAGGACGTCAACAAGACTTTGTATTTATGTATATTTTTTTGGCAAAGGGACTCATCGTCGATGTTAAACCCCTTCAGCTCAAACATTTATGACAGATTTTTTTTTATCTTGCATTATTATGGACAGTTCATAGAGTTTTTGCAGGAAAACGTTATTTTTTGTTTTTTTAAAGTGGACAAAACAAATGTTTTCAATATTTAACAATTGATTGCATGTGTTTTCATTCATTATTGTAAAGAAACATTCAATATTATTTTTTGAAACATAACGTATGCTCACAATAGAAATACAAACCTATCAGTGTAAACCCAATGAGACTGGTACAGTCGAGCTGTTAGTAAACTCTTGATGGTATATTTCAATAACAAATAAGCCAATATAATATATATTTTGATGAGATGTTTTGTCCCGTTTTACGAGCTGAAATTCTTCCATTTACAGCTTGAGCTCATATATCCTGTTTTCTGGTTGTTTAATGTGTTCAGTATGTGCTGTAGGCTGTCTGTACTGAGCGGCTTTTCATTTGCAGCAGTAGTCTTGTGATGCCATCGGTCAGATGACGAACCCGAAAGGAGAAACTCCGTTAGCTTAGCATGGAGAGGTTTAAATGCTGCACTTTGGGCTTTGAGCATTTTTCTCTTTGCTTCTATAATCGCTTCTCTCTCACACACACACACACACACACAAACACAGATTTGCCTTTCAGACTCTTGGTTTTGTAATAAAGAGCACTGTACCTGAAGGACACTTTGTTGCGTGTGACTGTATTTGTGCATCCTGTAGCAAGACATCAGAGGTCAGGGCCAAGAGAGTATTTTTAGTGTGACCTTCACTCAGTCTGGTGTGTAAACAAATAAATAATTTGACTCGGGGTAAAATTGCAATGTAGAAAAAAATCGGCTATTATGTTTGGTTTGTTTTCTCTGGATTTGTTTGGTTTAGCATTTATTCATTTCTGGAACACTTTTTGTATATTAAATACCAAACACAAAGGAAGTGAGGCAAGAATACAGACATTCGGAGGAGCAAAACACTTAAGAAGGTCATTTTAATATGTTAAATATCTTATTAACATTAATTTAATGAAGATAATAAATGCATCACGTTGAGTGTGTATTCATTTGGCCTTACATACAAAAATATATGCACTAAAATGTTTTGACATGCTTGGATGAATGATAAATAAATCAGCACAAATAAACAAGTGAATAATGTACAATAAATAGATACAATTTACAAATAAACTGTAAATAGTATTTTTACTGAATTGCATTCTGGTCAATTTAAATATATGGGTCATTCTATAATTTAGTGTACATTTCATTTCCATTGATGATAATTCTACTTTTTTTCTAACAATTTTCTTAAGAAACATCATATGCATAGTATAATCTCAAACATATATTTTGTATACCCTGTTTTTCAATTTGCTCTTGCCACATTACATAAAGCTTAATTTTGCATTCATGTCCCTTAAATTGCAATTTTTTAATAAAAAAATGTTAAAAGACTGTTTATATTAAATATCTATAAAAACAAAACATTTCTACAATCCAATACCTAAGAAAAATAAACATTTTTAAAACATTATGGTAAATGTCCTCTTAATTTTTTTTCTATTTTTCATCTATATTGGATTCGGAATTTGTATCCAAAATTATAGAGTGAAAATTATAGAATGAATCATATATTATATATATTCTCCTTCATAAGTCATGTTGGATGTTATGTATTGAAATAGAAGCTCATTCACTGTGAGATCCTCAGCGCCGCTGATCCTCTTCTTTCTGATTAAAAACAAACAAAAAAAAACTATTTGTATTTTCAGAAGGAAACATTTTCACAAACATTATTAGCAGCTGATGGACACAGGCAGGTATCCAAAATCCATTATCAGTCGATTTATCAGTTTGAATGCTGAATGTTATATTAATGTGAATAAATACAGGATTGTGAATGTCTTAATGAAATTTAAACCAAATATAAAGCTTGTGCTAGTATCAAATTCTGTGTTGGGTCTGCAGTTCAATTAACTGCAGAACAGTTTTACAACACAATCGCCGCTAGATGACTCCAGTGTCCCAAAAACCTTTTCAAAGGTCACAGAGACTCTGAGGAGCAGGAAGTGTGTCAGTTATTCATCAGCACAAACACAGTTAATGAAATATAAATCAGAGTGTTAACTAGCCAATGAGAATCAAGTTCGCTTGTCATCCTGTAACTGAATATCACCCCGCCAAAGCTCCTTTACTTAATCAGAGGCCTAGTTAACTTTAAATTAACATTTTATTTTTTTTATATACTTAGTTTTGTTTGCAGTTTTAAACATTTGTGTAGGATCTAACATGCATGAAAAAAAAGGAAATTAATAATAATATTAAGAATCTTAATAACTGGATTTTGTTAATACTTGCATTTTTAAAATATAAAAAAGTTGGAAGTACATCCGAGGTCAAAGTTCAAAGGAAGTTCAAATGTTCACATGGTGAGTGTCCCACCAGATTGAAAACGTTACTACCTTTAATTTACCTTTAAGTAATTCAGCTGATTTAGACACTTCATTTGTGTTACATTGAAATAAATGAATGGTAGGCCTATAATGTATTGAATATATTATCTAATCGATGTTTGTTTTGAGATGCTGTTGACACCATTGTGGAAATTCATCTTTAATGAGAATGTGTTAAAACCCTTGCATTACAAAACAAAACAAAATTATATAAAAGTAAACAAAATTAGATTTAAGAAAGAACAAAAGTTAAGTCATTCTGACTTTTTCATTATTAATAATGTCAAAATGTTAATAAATACTTTGAGATTTTGAGAATGACAGCTTAACAGAACTGATTTTCCCACCAAGTGTATTTTTATTCATTCATATATATATATATATATATATATATATATATACACACTGTATATATATACCTCCATTTGTTGCTGAATCCATGTGAGAGCTTCACTAATGCTGGTGTAAATTCCTGGTTTGTTTTCTTGTCCACAGCTCTCAGCCCAGCTGGCTGCCCCCACCAATGTCCACCCGGACCCCTGACAGGCCAGCGGTCCTCCGCTGTCCCCCTACAGACAGAAGACTAGGGGTTCAACTAAGGTGCAGATACATTTAAGAGTGCTTGCTTTAATAACAGCTATTGTAGTTTATTGTGATGTTACTCAGATGCAGTACCTGACATGTTCCAGCACCACCCTCTGAGAATCCCACACAGATGTTCCAGGAGGTCAGACCCAGTCTGTGGCAGGCTCTGCTGGACAGTAATGGGACCTGAGCGGTATGTAGGGACACACTGGCCTCTCCTGCACGACACACACATGTGCATTGACTTAAAAAAATACACTCAGTTGAATGCAATATACTTCAACATGTCTTCAAAAGCTGTGAAACTTGTTTACTACAAGCATTTACACAATAAATACCAGCCATTCAACTTTTTCTCTATTAAGTGCCCTTAAAAGTGTGCTAACACTCACCACCATCCACTGTGGCTCCCCAGCCTGAGATCAAACACATCTGTCCATCCTCAAAGCTCTCGCCATAACTGGGCAAACAGATGGGTACTATTTGGTCTGGGAAGGGAGAAAAAGGAGATGTATTGTAGTAAAACCATTATTATATTCCCATTTAAAAGTCTGTTTATAAAAATATTTCAGCCCATTGCAAGAAGCAAATTCTTACTATTGAAAGACAGAGGTAGTTTAAGCTTCATCAGAGCTATGTTGTAGCTGAGTCCTCCTGGCCTGTAGTTGGCGTGGTATATGATTTTCTCCACAGAGAGGGCTCCAGTTCCACTCAATGGCTGGTCTATTATCCCAGCATACACGCCCCATAACACTGGCTGAGCAAAGCTTTGAACAAAAAGAATCATAAATTTGTATGTACTGGACCATCATAAACTAATCTGGACGAGCCCAGAGCTGGTATAAACTCAGCTGGATCAATATCAGGTCAACTTAAACTAGTCTGGACCAGCACAGAACCAGTATAATTTCTTACTGCTAAATTCAGAAAATTATTGGACCAAAAACTTTTGCATGTAATAACCTAGATAACTGTCTAATACTTGATGGCTGCTCTGTAAATTCTTCATCATCAGTTAGGAACCTAGGCGTACTTTTTGATAGCAATCTTTCCTTCGAAAGACATGTTTCTAGCATTTGTAAAACTGCATTTTTCCATCTTAAAATATATATCTAAATTGCGACTTATGCTCTCAATGTCAAATGCAGAAACATTAATTAATGCGTTCATGACCTCGAGGCTAGATTATTGTAATGCTTTATTGGGTGGTTGCTCTGCACGTTTAATAAACAAACTCCAGCTGGTTCAAAATGCAGCAGCTAGAGTTTTAGGATCTTGCTAATTACCTATAAGGCCCTGAATGGTTTGGCACCTCAGTATTTGAGTGAGCTCTTGACGCATTATAGTCCTTCACGTCTGCTGCAATCTCAAAACTCTGGCCATTTGATAATGCCTAGAATATCAAAATCAACTGCGGGCGGCAGAACCTTTTAGTGCCAAAACTCTGGAACAACCTACCTAACACTGTTCGGGAGGCAGACACACTCTGTCAGTTTAAATCTAGATTAAAGACCCATCTCTTTAACCTCGCTTAAACATAATACACTACCGCATTTCAATAATTCAGATCCGTTAAAGGATTGTTAGGCTGCATTAATTAGGTCAACCGGAACCGGGAACACTTCCCAAAACACCCGATGTACTTGTTACATCATAAGAAGAATGGCTTCTATGCTAATATTAGTCTGTTTCTTTCTTATTCCGAGGTCAGATGGTGGATCAGCACCTAGAGATGACCTCTACAGCCCTGAACGTCAGCGGAGATCAGGACACCTAGATGAGCCCCAGAGACTGATCCCCAGTGAGGACCTCGTCACCTAGACAGCCATCGGGACAAGACCACAGGAACCAGATGAGTCCCCTGCACAATCTGACTCTGCTTTAGCCTAGATTTAAACTGCTGATTTTGTCTGGCCAGAGGAGAATGACACTATTTCGACAAACTATTTCCCCGTCTAAATACTGTAAAGCTGATATAAAGCCACCCAGCTTATATCAAGCTGATGTAAAGCTGCTTTGACACAATTTGCATTGTTAAAAGCACTATACAAATAATAATGACTTGACTTATAAACCAGTTTGGACTGGTACCAGATCAGGATAAATGAGTCTGGACCACTAAAGAACCAGCATGAGTCTAAACCAGTATAGAATACGTGTAAACCAGTCTGGACCAGCATAAACCTGACTGAGCGGACACAAAATCAGTATAAACCAGCCCTGATCACCCTCAGTCCTAGTGCAGAACCAGTATAAACCAGTCTGGACCAGCACCAAATCAACATAAAACAGTCTGGGCCAGCACAGAACCAATATAAACCAGCCTGGACCAGCATCTAAATAGCATAAAACAATCTGGACCAGTGTCAGAACATTATAAACCAGGCTGAACCAGCACAAAACCAGTATAAACCAGTCTGGGCCAGGACCAGACCATCACAAACCAGTCTGGACCAGCACAGAACCTGTATAAACCAGTCTGAAGTAGCATCCAATTAGCATAAAACAATCTGGACCAATACCAGGCCATTATAAACCAGTCTGGTCTAGCATCCAACTAGCATAACACAGTCTGGACCAGTACCAGACCATTATATACCAGTCTGGACCAGCTCAGAACAAGTATAAACCAGTCTGAAGTAGCATCCAACTAGCATAAAACAATCTGGACCACCACAGAAATACCATAAACCAGTCTGGACTATCATCTGACTAGCATAACACAGTCTGGACCAGCACTAGACCATTATAAACCAGTCTGGACTAGCATCTAGCTAGCATAAAACAGTCTAGACCAGCACCAGACCATTATAAACCCATCTGGACCAGCACAGAACCACCATAAACCAGTCTGGATGAGCATCCATCTAGCATAAAACAGTCTGGACCAGTACCAGACCATTATGAACCAGTCTGAACCAGCACCAGACCAATATAAACCCATCTGGACCAGCACAAAACCAGCTCGGACCTGTTTTTTGCACTAAGGATGACATGATACTCACCCGTACACACAGTGCGCAGCAGTGAGAATCCAGCGCTCACTGATGACTGATCCTCCACACAGAAGCTGGTTCTGGTAATGCAGGCTGACCTGCCACGGGACCAGCCCAGACCTCGACACGTTCCCTCCCACAATACGACTGCTGACGGCTGGCCTGGAGCCACACTCTACACCGCAACACACAAACTGGATCTGAGTGGAAAACTCACAGACACCATGCAAAATCACCAAACTTTAGTTTTGCATCACAGGAAAATAGTTATTATAAAATTGCAATAGTATTCATTTGTTTTCACTGCATTTTTGATCAAATAAATGCAGCCTTGGAGAAGAGAGAGAGAAAAAAGAAAGAAAAAACAATATCATCAACCACTCACCTATACACTTGACAGCAGTCACTACACCAGAAGTGCATTGAGCTTTTCTGGAATAATAGAAAATACACTTGTAATGCCATCAGTATCTTTCTGTTTGAACTACACTGTAAAAAAAAAAAAAGTTGAGCCAACTTAAAATTTTAAGGCAACCAGCTTCAGCAGATTTTTGAGTTTTCTCAACTTCTCAAAGTTTATACAACAAAAATTTGAGAATCTCCCACAAAAATAAGTTGAGCAAACTCAAAAATCTGCTGAAGCTGGTAAAAATAATTTTAAGTTCGCTCAACTTTTTTTTTTTTTTTTACAGTGTACACAGGTTTTCAGGTTTCATTTCTATGCTTCCATTTACCTTTGTATTAAAAAGCAAATCAACTCTCTCATTTCATTTCAGTGTGGAGTCAAGATGGCTTTATTTAAGACAGAATCTGCTTAAAATCTCCTCTCAGCTGCCAAAAAAAGGCCATTCAGGTGTTCATACATGAGATCTCACAGCTTTGAGACTCAGAGACAGTCCTGACTGCTTTATCAGGAACTGAACACACTTCTAAACATCAATATATCTCCAGAAGCACTTCAGATTGTTTGGAGTCAGTATTGAACAATCTGCCATGCAATGCGTCAGTCACTGGACTGATCTTATTTGACAGTCTTTGGCCTGAATAACACTTCCTCAGGCATGAATCAATTAGATTTAGATCTGAGAAAAAGAGTGATTGTAATGCTCATTTTTAAGCTAAGGCACAAGTGCTGTCAATATTAGTTGATTACTTTTTTTTAAATGACATTCATGTTAATTAAAACATGTTAATTTTGAATTGGACATGAAAAGAAGCTGACTCAGTTCAATAAGGGAGTCATTTGTGACCTTAGTAATGATTCTGACACTGGCTGGATGATTCTGATTCAAATCACTTAAAGGAATAGTTCATCAAAAATAATAAATTTGGTGAAAATTTGCTCACCCTCAGGCTATTCAAGATGTAGAAGAGTTTGTTTCTTCATCGGAACAGGTTTAGAGAAATTTACATCATTATTATTACAAGTTTTACATCACCTGCTAATCAATGAATCCTCTGCAGTGAATGGGTGCCGTCAGAATTAGAGTCCAAACAGCTACTAAAAACATCACAATAATCCACAAATAATGACTCCAGTCTATTAATTCATGGCTGGTCAAGCAAAAACCTGTTTGTAAGAAACAAGTGCATTTTAAGGCATTTTAACTTTATGACCAAAATACCTTCATAATCCATAATAACACTTCCAGTGTATAGGTCCATCCCCTGTTGTCCTCTCACATTACAATCCACAGACATATTTGTTTAGAACTATTTTGGACTGTTTTCACTTGTGTGCATATTTCTCTTCTGATTCAGACAAGATGACTTTTTTCACTGGAGAAAGCAATATTATGGGTAAAGGTCAATATGTGACCCTGGACCACAAAACCAGTCTTAAGTCACAGGGGTATATTTGTAGCAATAGCCAAAGTACCCATTGTATGGGTCAAAATTATAAATTTTTCTTTTATGCCAAAAATCATTAGGATATTAAGTAAAGATCATGTTCCATGAAGATATTTCGTAAATTTCTTACCGTAAATATATCAAAACATAATTTTTGATTAGTAATATGCATTGCTAAGAACTTAATTTGGACAACTTTAAAGGAGATTTTCTCAATATTTAGATTTTTATGCACCCTCAGATTTCAGATTTTCAAACAGTTGTATCTCAGCCAAATATTGTCTGATCCTAACAAACCATACGCCAATGGAAAGCTTATTTATTCAGCTTTCAGATGATGTATATATCTCAATTTCGAAAAATTGACACTTAAGACAGGTTTTGTGGTCCAGGGTCACATATTTTGGTTGGAAGGATTTAAGTTTAAAAAAACTTCATGGATTTGTTTATTACAAACACATAGCTTTTCACTTCACAAGACTTTGATGGACTGGAGTCATGTAGATCACTTGTGGATTATTGTGATGTTATCAGCTGTTTGGACTCTCATTCTGACGGCACCCATTCACTATAGAGGATCCATTGGTGAGCAAGTGATGTGATGATAAATTTCTCCAAATCTATTCTGATGAAGAAACAAACTCATCCACATCTTGAATAGCCTGAAGGTGAGCAAATTTTCAGCATTTTTTTTTTTTTTTTTTTGTGAACTGTTCCTTTAAGTGATTTGAACCAGAATCATCCAGTCAGTGAATCATTCAGAGTCATTACTATTGTCAGAAATGACTCCCTTACTGAATTGTGAATCATTATTTATTTTATGTCTAATTCAAAAGTAACATTTGTATTTTATTCTCATATTCTCGTAAACTAATTATTTTGGCACTTTGTGACCATTTAGTTCAGTCTGGAGCCCTGAAAACTACACCAGTATAAAAGAAGGTTTACCTGAGGTGTGAAGAGTTTTGGATCTTGAAGTTGTCTTGAAGGCCTGTTTGGTTGATATTAAGAGCCACTAGATTATTCTGAAAGACTGCTTCAATGGAGGAGATGGGAACATCAGTAGAGCTCACATAGCTACAATCAGACAGGGGACAACAAAAGAGCAATCATTAGTCAAATGATACAATCGGAAAAAGGTTTGAATCAAAACAATTACATTAAAGCAAGAGCACTGAGTTCTTTCACATTGATATCATTTTATAGTTATTAAATGTTAAAATACACAAAACTATATGCCCAACATAAGTGCTTTTTCTCTGTCCCTCTCAATTTCACCCTTATTTATTTTCAATCAGAAGTTGTTACTCGTGAAAAGATGAAAGCAATGGACTTTAGACGTGCTGATTGGTTCTCTTATTAAGGAGACGTAGCATGAGGGACTGTAATCAGTCATTATTTTTGATCAAAACAACTACTAAATTCAAGTGCCAAGATGCCAAACATTAAGAACAGACCTCTGAAATGAATAGACAGACAGAAGAATGCAGATGTTAAATGTAACATCTTGACCTAGTTGAAGTGAAACAGCGTTTGCTGTGATAATTTTTCTTTCTTTCATTTAATGGCAGACTGATTTTAATTGGATTAACTATGCAGGTAATGAGGCCACCGGGAACAGAGGCTCGGTATAATTCGCAGACACCCACACAGTGCAAGAAAACACACTCATACAAGCACACACACACAAGAAAAGTATCACCATATTTCTGCATTTAAAAAGGAGAAATCCCTGCTTTGCTCTGGGAAATGAATTTTCCTTAAATAGCAGGCATGGGAGGTGATAATATCGTCAGTGGAGATCTGAAGTTACTGAGATTATAGTCTGGATCTTTCACACCTGTCCCGCTGAGCAGGACACTGACGGCTGATACTGTAAATAGCAGAACCCTATGAAAATTACACCAAATTTGTGCTAATTTGTACACCAAAAATGCCATGCAAATTTTTAAAAATATTTCTAGTTATTATTTTCCAAGCTCTGAAATATTTTATTGGGTAGAAATTTTGAGTAAAAATATTTTTAAAATATTTTTCATTTTCCTTCATCTTTATCCAGTAATTCACAAATTCGGCTCTTGAAACCAGAATTTAAAAAATGTACAAAACTGTATTATTTTTAAATTAAATAATTTTTACAGTTGATTTAGTTTATTTTAATCTATTGGAGTTTGAAAACAAGCAGCTTTATCAGTACATCAGATGTACACAGAGCCGATCCTCTCTATACGCAAAATACGCAAGCTGCGTAGGGCCCCCGAAACACCAGGGGGCCCCCTTGCTCTCAAAGATTATTTAATTTTAGTTTCGTATTTGAATTTGGCCAGCGGTTATCAAAACGTGAATGATAATTTCTTTTAATGCGATGTACTGTCGCCCTTTCTACTTAAAAATCATTCAAATCATGTAACGTGAATGTCGTACAGTCTTGCTTGAGACTAAAAAAACGAGTTGAAAGCGTAATCGGGACGGAGCGAAACACGGAAAAATGTGTTTCATTCATTCGTTCATAACCACTCATACCCCACCAACCCCAACAACCCCCCAGCGTAGGGCCCTCAGAAGTCTAGGATCGGCACTGGATGTACCAGACGAAAAAAGACAAAAATTGCAAACATCCAGCAGGCAAAAAGCTCAATGAGGGTGCTCAATCACGAAAGTCTGAAAAAGTCAGCAAACCAGAGCTCCAAAAGTAGAAAAATAATTGAATGCATGTGATATTTCAAGCCATATGGTCTGATGAAGAGCTGTTCACTGTCAGTGTTGCTGTACATGTATTCAATCCTTTTTTTTTTTTCTAATTTTGAATTTCTGGGGTGCCAAAATTTTCTTATGACCACATATTCCAGAGGAATATAATTGTCTGATAGTACATTGTAATTCTTTGTACCTGTTATATCCCAGTTGTCTGCAGGCTACAGAGCCCAGGTGAGAGTCCCAGCCTTCAGAGCACACAGTCCTCCATGAGCCCCTACTGAACACCTGCAGCACAGAGCTCCTGCCGCTCACACGCACTGAGAGAGAGACAGAGAGGTTAGGGTCAGGTTTGAGGATTGTGAAAGATTTGCTCATGGGGACAAAATTGGTGTCAAAGTTGATTGTATATCATTTTTTCTTTGGAATCATTTAGAGTATGGATAAACAGAAACATGCACTGAAACAATAAATAGAGTCGATTCTGATTATATGTTGACTTTAAGGTCAAGAAGAGACGGATAGGATCAACCCACCACAGTTGAGCTCGTCTTCTCCATTTCCACAGTCCTCAACTCCATCACACACAGCATTTCTGCTGATACACTGAACCGACGACAAACAGCGAAACTTTCCTGAGCAACTCTTCAGACCCACTGGAGAAAAAGAGATCCAGTGCATGATGGTGACAAACACACACACACACTCCTGTCTAAAGGAAGTTTACACAATTATCTGTTAGCAGTGAGCTGTCGTCATAGAGCAGGGTGGAGCTCATTAAACATTTACAGTTCCCACTGCTCAGGATGAGTTTCATTTAATAAGGAGGATACTTACTTACCTTCACACACACATATATTTTCTTGCCATGGTGGGAATTGCTTTTGACTTCTCTTGTCTGTTACTAAGCTAATAATATATTTTTTCCCCGTAAGCCTATACCCTAACACATTTTTTTATTATTTCCATTTAGACATTATTTAGTTTGTCAGGTTTAAGTTTGTAAGGTTTAGGCAAATCTGCCCAAACACAGGTTAATATATTTGTATGGATTTGGAATCAAGTTTTTTTTTTTTTAAGTAAAAAATGTAATATTGTGAAATATTATTAAATAACTGTTTTTTTATTTTAATATGTTTTAAAATGTAATTTATTTCTGTGATGGCAAAGCTGAATTTTCATCATTACTCCGGTCTTCAATGTCAAAAATTATTATAATATGATGATATGCTGCTCAAGAAACAATATAGTATTGTTTTATATTATTATTGGAAAATGTAATGCAATTTTTCTACAGGATTCTTTGATAAATAGAAAGTTCAAAACAGCATTTATTTGAAATAGAAATCTACTGTAACATTATAAATGTCTTTATTGTCCCTTTTAATTTAATTTAACGCATCCTTGCTGAATAAAAGTATTAATTTAGTACTTACCCAAAACGTTCAAATTTTACCACAGTTTCCACAAAACTATTAAGCAGCACAACTGTTGTCAGTATTGATAATAAAAAGAAATGTTTCTTGAGCAGCAAATCAGCATATTACAACCCCAATTCCAGAGAAGTTGGGACATTTTATAAAATGCAATAAAATCAAGAATCTGTGATTTGTTAATTCTCTTTCATTTTTATTTAATTGACAAAAGTACAAAGAAAAGATTTCCAAAGTTTTCACTGACCAACGTAAATGGATTTTGTAAATATGAACAAATTTGGTTTTTGACGGCTGCAACACATTCCAAAAAAGTTGGGACAGAGGCAAAATAAAAGTGAAAAGGTTATAGAATATCCATGTTAAAATGTTTTGAAACCGTTCACAGTAAGCAGGTGAATTGGTAATAGGTGAAGGTATCATGTTTGGGTATAAAAGGAGCATTTCAGTCTTTGCAAGCAAAGCTGTATCATGGCTCATCACTTTGTGCCAAATTTCACGAGAGAAGTGTCAAGCAAATCAAAAATCACAAATCAAAGAATTTAGGTCTTTCACCAACTACCATATGTAATATTGTGAAAAGATTCAGGGAATCCAGAGAAATCACATTACATATAGGGCAAGGCAGGAAACCTCAGCTGAATGTGCTTGACCTTTGAGCCCTCAGATGGCATTGCATAAGAAACCGTCATGCTGCGGTGTTAAATATAGCCACATGGGCTCAGGAGTACTTCAGAAAACCACTGTCATTTATCACAGTCTGCTGCTGCATCAAGAAATGCAACTTGAAAATCTGTGACTCTAGGAGAAAACTATACACCAATTCTCTGCAGCGATGCTGCCAGGTTCTCTGGGCCAGAGCTCATCTCAGATAGTCAAAAAGACAGTGAAAATGTGTGCTGTACTCAGATGAGTCCACATTTCAACTTGTGTCTTGGAAAAATGGATTTTGAGTTCTCGTCCCAAAGATCAAAGTGACCATCCAGACTTTCATTAGGACAGAAGCAAAAGCAAACGTCTGTCATGGTATGGGGGTTCAGCAGAGCAAACAGCATGAGTGACTGGCATATGTGCGAAGGTACTATTGACATGGAGGCATATATTGGGATTGTACAGAGATACTGCCATCAAGATGATGTCTTTCATGGGAAGTCCATGGTTATTAGATCAAGACAATGCCAGCTCTCAGTCTGCATGTGCTACAACAGCGTGGTTTCGTAGTGAATGTGCTAGACTGGCCAACAGATCTGTCTCCTATTGAAAATGTATGACCAGTCATGAAAAGGAGAATCAGACAACAATGATCACAGACTGCTGAGCATCTGAAGTCTTGTATCAAGCCATATTGGACAACAATTTTACTTGCAGAACTTTAACAATTAGTATCCTCAATTCCTAAACAATTAAACATTGTAATTAAAAGGACCGTTCATGTGACACAGTGTTAAACGTGCCTCTGTCCCAACATTTTGGAGTGTGTTGCAGCCGTCAAAATCAAAATTTGTTCATATTTACAAAATACATTTACATTGGTCAGTGAAAACTTTGGAAATCTTTTCTTTGTACTTTTGTCAAATAAAAATTAAAGAGAATGAACAAATCACAGATTCTTGATTTTATTGCATTTTACACAATTTTGCTCCCAAATTACAAAAAAGAAAGAAAAAAAAACACAGACTCACCTCCCAAACCTATTCCTAGAACCAGAATCAAGACAATTAGCAATCCCAAGATGATGAGAAGAGCCAGAAATCTGCGAGACACATATGGCCAACACAAAGACTTCAAGTCTGACAGTCTTTCTCCTGAGAGAGAGAGAGAGAGAGACAGCTGAATAAAATCAGTCTGCTAAAGGCCAGTGCTGCCAGCGGAGTAAGACTGATTAGATCACTGTTAGCACCTCAAGTGTCTGTCCTCTAACCCCTGTGTAACTGGCCGTGTCAAGCACACGCTGAAGCCATATTAGATTGTACTTACACAACGTGAGACACACCAAGAAAGCAAGAAGCCTGCTTACCGTCCAAGAAGGGCTGGACCTTTATGACGGGCACACCTGGGCTGGTGGGATCAGAATGTTATGGTCTTTATACACAGGCAGTGGAGCCGACGTCACAGCGGGCAGCCCAACGGGGACGTGAGGGTCCTGCGCGTCTGGGTCGTAGAAGTGACTGGAATGGCTGTTTTGACTGCTGAAGGAACTCACATTGAACGTGGTGGGCGTCTCGACAACAGGAAGGTCCTCTTCTGTGACAGAGACTAACTCAAGAGCACCAGATTCAGTGCTGTCCTCTACCGCATCCTGAGAACAATGACAAATAAGAGACACTCTTAAATTATAGCAAGGAATGCACTAACAGTAAACCTTTGGAAGTAATTACGTTTTTTTAATGATTTTGAAAGAAGTCATCAAGGGTGCATTTATTTGATTAAAAATACAGTGAAACAGTAATATTATTAGAATTTAAAATAAGTTTTTCATTTGAATATGTTTTAAATTTTAATTTATTCATGTGATGTCAAAGCTGAATTTTCAGCATCATCACTCCAGTCTTCAGTGTCACGTGATCCTTCAGAAATCATTCTTATATGCTGATTTACTGCTCAGCAAACATTTCTTATTCATTGTATTATCATCATATGAAAATGGCTCTATTTATTATTTGATTAATACAGAATTCAAAAGAACAGTGTTTATTTGAAATAGAAATCTTTTGTAACATTATAAATTTCTTCACTGCAATGCATCCTTTCTGAATAAAAGTAGCCTATTTTTTTATACCCCAAATTTTTGAATAGTAGTGTATCAGTGATTTCTATAAAAATATTAAGCAGCACAACAGTTTCCAATCATGTGATCATGTGACACTGAAGACTGAAGTAATGGCTGCTTAAAATTAATCTTTGCCATCACATGAATAAATTGCATTTAAAAAAATATTTATTTAACAATAGAAAACAGCTTTTTTAAATTGTAACAACATTTCACAATATTACAGTTTTTTTTTTCCTCTGTATTTTCGATCAAATAAATGCAATAAGAGACTCCTTTCAAAACATTACAAAATCTAAATTATTCCAAACTTTCGACCAGTAGTGTATATATATGGGGGAAAATAATGATGTCTTAAAGTAAAAAATAAATAAATAAAAAATTCAATTAAAAGAAAATGTTTTGTTAAAAGACTTAATTTCTTGAAAAACAAAATGCTGCCATTAGTTGTTTGGCATAATCTATTATTGTTTAGCATATAAAAAAATAAGCAGTGAGGCTATTTGGTTTTGAAATATAAGTAATAAATGTCCACCAAATCAAAACCATTTTGTAGTGTAAGTCACATGCAGGAAGCCATTTTGCTGTGACAAGGAATCCAGACAGGCAGAAACACCTTTAGACCCTTAATTAGTTAAACAAACAAACAAACAAACAAACAAACAAACAAATACTTTGAACTTTGATATTTACATGAAAAGGCATGCTTCATTAAAAAATAAAAAGTGGAAAATATATGTTTGAAAGCTTAATGACCAAGTTGTTCATGCAAGTGTATTCATTGTTTAATGATGGAAAGCGTGACAGCAGAGGATACGTGGAAGCTGCTGTGATAGACCCACCTTGTCAGCCTTGATATAATTTAAAAGTGTCTGAGACACAAGGACACCCGCAAACACTGTGACATGAAATACTGCTGGTCATGCTCCCTTACCCTCTCCTGTCGGCTTCCTCCCTGTGAAACGGGCCGCTCCGTCTCTCCTGCTGTCTGGGAAGAAGCCATGACTCTGCTCTCGTCCTCTCATCTTCACTCCATCTTGGATGACAGTGACACCGATCCACTTAGGAAGTGAAAAAGTGATACTGGGAATCCAAGGCCCTCAGTCAGTTTAATCCTTGTCAGAAAGAATGAAGAATGAATTATTTTCCAGCGAGTCCAAATCCAAGTAACCGCCTGTGAAATTAGCTTTTGAGAAATTGAGAAATGAAGGGGATCATTTGAAGGTGACTAACTAGAGCGCTACAGATCTGTCCTTCTGAGTGACTTCATATCTTATTCTTGTTCCTCTCTCTCTCTCTGCCACACCTGCTCTTGAGCTCAAAGTGACACCTGAGCAGGTGTGCAGTAGTGTTTTGTCTTATCACTACAGCTGTGGATCAGGTAATGCTGGACAGTCTCAGCTTCTGAGGTCCGGTTACACTGAAAGGTCAGGCAGGAGCGCCAAGCACGAAAAGGTCATCAGTCCTTAGGCTGTTCCCTAACTGAACCTCCAGGACCCGTAATTATATCCATCAAGGACCTTGTGGTTAGATATGTGTGTTTTTTTTTTTTAATAGATTCAAATACAATTTAAAAAACAACTTTTATTATGAACATAAAGTATTTTTTTAGTTTCTGAAAATTAGTTTTGATATTTTTATAGGCTGTAAAGTAAAAAAAAAAAAAACATGGGTGTTCAGAGACTGTAATAAAGAAAAAAGTAAAAGACTGAAATTCTTAAAAAAAATAAATAAATAAAAAAGATGTCGAAAAATACCCAAATTTATATTCATTAAGGACACTGGAGTTGATAGATATATATAAAAAAAAAATCATTAAAAACATTAAAAATATGATAAACATATTTTTGAAAATTTGTTTTTATTTATTTATTTATATATTTAGTGTGTGCTTAAGGTAAAATATATCTAAGTGATCAGAGAATGGTGAAAACCCCACAATTTAATTCATATCGAAGAGTTTCTCAATGTAATTTCTATTCTATTAAAACAAACAAAAAAAAAACATTAAAACACAATTCAAAAGCAAAGTAAAAACATCTATATGTTCAGATATACAGAAGTATTTTTTTGAAATATCTTAAAAGCAATACTATTGGACATTTTCTATACAGATACAAAAACAAAAATAAATAAATAAATGGAGTAAGTAAAAGTAAAAAAAAAAATGTCTACATGCTTGTAGATTGTAACAAAAGAAAAAAAAATCTTGTTAGATTTTTTTGACAGTCTATTACTCTTTAGCATAATAAAAATAAGCAGTAAGGCTCTATTAGTAATAAATATCCACCTAATCAAAACCAATGTTTTGTAGTGTAAAGCAGGAAGCCATTTTATTGTGACAAGAAACCTACAGGCAGGCAGAAAACTCTTTATCTTTTTGTACTTTTAACTTCGTGGTCATTAAATCAACAAATGATTGGATTTGTTCAGGTTGTTTATTAAGTCAAGTCAAGTCACCTATATTTATACAGCGCTTTTAACAATACAGATTGTGTCAAAGCACTTAACAGTATCAAATTGAAAGATAGAGTGTCAGTAATGTATACTGGTAAGATTAAACACTCAATTTTAAGTTAAAGGCATTTCATTATTGAATTCAGAGATGTCATTGTCTAGCTCAGTTTAGTTTACATAGTATCTGTGCAATCAAATCGACGATAATCGCTAGAAATTAAGTGTCCCCAACTGAGCAAACCAGAGGCGACATTAAGACACACGCAACGTGTCAGAGAGAGTGTCATTACATCAGTCTAATACTGAGAACCCTTGTTAGTTTTCCATCATGCTCTGAGAGCTGTATCTGGTGTCCTGAGGCGCATTACATCTTCCGTGTGATTCTGAGACGGATCCAGGCACCGTCGCGGTCTCACCAGCAGATGTCCCTAAAGCATCTGGCGCTGCTTGACGCATCGTTGCTCGGGCTGTTTAGGCAGCTGTTCATGAGTCAGCGGTCTTCTCGATTGTTACGGGTGAAGTGGGCTCTGTTGCAGTGATGATTCACATGTTTGTGTGATAAAGGAACCGATTTTTGCGCGGTTATAATCCGGTCCTCCCTCTCTCGCGCGCAGTCACGACTACTGGATAATCTGAGATGCGTTTGACTCAGCAGCCATAGACAGAAACACCGTGACCAATGAAACACTGCAGAGACCAAATATATAGTGGCATTTATAGTTTCAAAACTTTACTAACTGTTGCCTCCAGTGGAAGCACAACTAAATCCAGATCATTCATTTTCAGCCATGAACAACACATTGTGACCAGTGGTCTGTTAATTGTGTCGTATTAATAAAATATCGGCTAAATTACCCATCACTCATGAAAAAGGTAACATGACATGATGCCTATATTATGATTCGTTATATATAAAGAATAAATGTAACCCTGACAAATTCAGAAACAGTTCATTCAGCCTTGAAATGTTTCTGATCACTTATTAAAATATTATTTTAAAAATACATATTATGTGGGAGTGTAGCTACACTTGTGCAAAATGTGCACAAAAATATCCCCAGACAAAATAAGGACAATTACTCAAAAGGAAAAGTGGCTGGTAAATAAAGGAAAATAGTGTTGAAAATATTACTTTTAGGGGTGAGATTACAGCTAGTTTGCTTTATTTTATAAATATGTTCCCATTTAGATAGCTCTTAAAATGATTCATATTCCATCATTCTTTGTAGCACATTAGAAAAGGGGCAGAGAAGCGTTCTCTCAGTATCTCACCTTTCACTGAGGCCAGACGAACTGCTCTGACCTCGTACGTGTAGATTCATAGTCAGGTAGGCAGCATGCCAAAGATAAAAAAGATGAACTAAAGCCTGAAGCTGCCAGCCCACCTGTCCAAAAATAGTCCAGCCCTGACCTGAGGCTTTGCATATGAGTCAGAATATTTTAGCTTCAGTGGACAATAAAGTACGGGCATTTATGATAGTGGTTTTATACCATAAATATTAAATAGAATACGTATTAACCCTGTAAGCCTGATATATGAAATAATAGTCAGAAAGATCTAATTGATTTGAAATGGAAGAGTTTATTGAACCTTTAGACAAAAAATAAAAATGTATTTTTGTTGTCTTTTATGGCTCAAGTATAGTATGATATGATAATATGCATCTCATATTTAAGGAGGAAAAACACCAGTTTTATTCAGAGGCCCAAACTGAGCAAAAATATGCAATTTATTGCAGATGTTGTTATTTATATGGCCAAATGAAATTCTGATAGCTTGTAATGTAAACGGAGATCTTTATGCATATGAGTTGTCACTATATATCTCCCATATGCTTAGTATTATGATCAAAGCGCTGTAGTTTTTATTGTCAGGGGAAAAACATAACACAACACATAACTGAGAAATACAAATGAACGTTACACAAAAATCTGATTTTGACACATTTTAACGTTTTTTTTTTTTCTAAAATAAATAAATAAATAAATAATCAAGTAGCCTAAACCTAAGTTGTCATCTTGAAATATTAATAACAATATAAAAGTTATTATTTACTTTATAAAAATCATTGAAAAATTTCACAGCAAGACACGTACACCACGACCTGAAGGTGGACATTTTTACAATTATAGGCAACTAAAAGGCTTTTTACTTTCAAAAAAGTATAAATTGTCTTTCAGATAACACTTAGCCTATCAAATATGATACAGCAGGCTTTAGGGTTAAGTATGTAAATCAGCACAATTAGAATATAGTTGGTCATTTAGGGGACGCATTAAGTCAATTACTGAGACATTTATTTATTTATTGTTTTTGTTTGTTCAAGGGACACTTAAAATTTTATTTAAAACAATTTATTAGAGAAAAAAAGAATAAAGCAACAGAATAAATTTTTCCATGGACAGACAATTAAAATTCAGAAAGAGGCGGATAGACATTACAGGTTGCCGACAGCGGTGACCCATTCACGGCTTGACGTCACCGCCGACAGCGCTGGTGATTGGCTGATTCTGGAGCGCGTCTTTGTGCAGAAGGACCCCACTTCCGCGATACTACATCCATCCATCGCTGTATAACATGCCATTTCTTAAGGAGTGCACGTACTGCGTCGTTTCTCAAAAATAAGCGAAAGACAATAAATGCATACATTTATCTTCAATATAAATCCAGCATCTCCTAATACTCAATCCCCAATGCAGTCTGGATTTATTGAGGGTTCTCCTTGGTTTATGTGACGGATTCACGTTGATTTCCTCAGCCCATTCTTCTCTATCTGAATGCATGATAAATATAGCCCACGGCTCTACTAATAGCGGACACGAGCGTCGTCGTGATGTCAGTGGATTTTAGGTGCCCCCTCAGGATGCCTGAGTAGTTGCGCTCGCCGCCAATGAGCGTCTCCAGTGTGAATGTCCTTCATTTCTCTGTCTGCCTAGAGAACTTGCCATCACGGATCCTAATCTGGATTTAAATAGGAAAGAAAAGCACCTCTCCGGTTCGCCGCTGCCCCTCAATCGCCTGACATTCTGGAGCGTCTAAAACAACTTTAACTGAGCGCGACATGGAGTGCCGAGTGCTGTCGATTCAGAGTCATGTCGTGAGAGGATATGTGGGAAATAAATCCGCATCCTTCCCGTTACAGGTGAGCATCGTTCATCCGAGGCGCGCGACGGCTGGAGCGGCACGATACACTCGTGATTATTGTTGTGTTGTGGTGCATGACAGCGTGCTGGTGCTGGAGAAAGGAAAGGTCACATGGTCAATATTGCCTTGCATGCTGCTCTTGTGCAATTTGAGATATTTATGTAGTAAACTTCCCTTTTACAAAATCTAGATTATTGCATTCCCAGAACTTGGCCTCTTGATGCTGATTGCAGTGATATACGAGGTTGAATTTAAAATATGCTCCTATTAATAGTAACTTGGTTAATTGATTGTCACAAGAACTTAAAGCTCTGGTTAAGAGGCTCGTGCTGTCAAAACACCGGCACGGTAAATTGCAACACGGCGGCAGTCGCCAATGCCAGGAGTGAGTGACACTGCCGTTAATCATCACCAGAAATGATTGGGATATCATTGAATCTCGGTTTCTGAAAGATCATTTGGCATGAGGGATCGCGCCGCGTCCAAACCATTAAATCGGGCTCATTAGGTTTTGAATGTCTCCAGCTGTCATCATGCCTTCAGAAAGCGGCTGTCGTCTTGTGGCTCGAGCACTTCTTCTGCTCGCTCGCGCTGCTGGCGTACGTTTCCCGGACTGACGTCACAGCCGGGACACTCAATTCTAGCGAAATCGTGACTTTATTTTTTTCCAAGGATCTTCCAGCCTTCGTCTGCGTTTTAATGTTTCTTCTTTAAACTTTTGAGTCATGGTGTTTCAGTGACAGAGAGTGATACATTAACCCTCATGTTTTGGAAATGTCTTTATATGTTTGGCTTCCCAAAAACACAAATCTGTACATGATGTGAGATATTAATAGTGCCACTACTAACAGTAAGTGAAGTTAACCTTTCATTTTCCTTCAGAAATGTTTCAATATGTTCCTGTTAAAGCTTTAACTTTTCTGACTAATATATATACATTGCTGAGATACAACTATTTGAAAATCTGCAATCTGAGGGTGCAAAAAAAAAAAAAAAAAAAAAATCTAAATATTGAGAAAAT
Source organism: Onychostoma macrolepis (assembly GCF_012432095.1). Lineage (NCBI taxonomy): Eukaryota > Metazoa > Chordata > Actinopteri > Cypriniformes > Cyprinidae > Onychostoma > Onychostoma macrolepis. Next base: position 15,951,480 of record NC_081155.1, read on the forward strand.
TGTCTTTAAAGTTGTCCAAATGAAGTTCTTAGCAATGCATATTACTAAGCAAAAATTAAGTTTTGATATATTTACAGTAGGAAATTTACAAAAGGTCTTCATGGAACATGATCTTTACATGATATTCTAATGATTTTTGGCATAAAAGAAAAATCGATAATTCTGTCCCATACAATGTATTGTTGGTTATTGCTATAAATATACCCATGCTACTTATGACTGGTTTTGTGGTCCGGGGTCATATATACAGATGCATCCCAAAAAATTAGAATATTGTGAAAAATATTTTTTTTATTTATTGTAACTTATTTCAAAAAGTGAAACTTTCATATATTCTAGATTCATTACATGTAAATTAAAGCATTTCAAAAGTTTTTTTTGTTTTAAATTTGATGATCATGAAAGTAAAAAATCCAGTATCTCAAAATATTAGAATATTTACATTTGAGTTTGAATAAATGACCGTCCCTACAGTATAAATTCTGTGTATCTCTTGTTCTTTGAAACCACAATAAAGGAGAAGACTGCTGACTTGGCAATGATCCAGAAGACGATCATTGACACCCTCCACAAAGAGGGTAAGTCACAGAGGGTCATTACTGAAAGGTGTGGCTGTTTACAGAGTGCTGTATCAAAGCATATTAAATGCAAAGTTGACTGGAAGGAATAATTTGGGTAGGAAAAGGTGCACAAGCAACATGGATGACTGCAAGCTTGAGAATACTGTCAAGCAAAGCTGATTCAAACACTTGGGAGATCTTCACAAGGAGTGAACTGAAGCTGGAGTCAGTGCATCAAGAGTCACCACGCTCAGACGTCTTCAGGAAAAGGGCTACCAAGCCACTTCTGAACCAGAGACAACGTCAGAAGCGTCTTACCTGGGCTGTGGAGAAAAAGAACTGACTGTTGCTCAGTGGTCCAAAGTCCTCTTTTCAGATGAAAGTAAATTTGGAGTCTGGAGGAAGACTGGAGAGGCACAGAATCCAAGCTGCTTAAAGTCCAGTGTGAAGTTTACGAAGTCAGTGATGATTTGGGGTGCTGTGACATCTGCTGGTGTTGATCCATTGTGTTTTATCAAGTCCAAAGTCAATGCAGCCGTCTACCTTTTGGAGATTTTGGAGAACTTTATGCTTCCATCTGCAGACAAGGTTTATGGAGATGCTGACTTCCTTTTCCAGCAGGACTTTAGCACCTGATCACAGTGACGAAGCCACTTCCAAGTGGTTTGCTGTCCTTGATATTACTGTGCTTGATTGGCCAGCCAACATGCCTGACCTGAACCCCATAGAGAATCTATGGGATATTTTCAAGAGAAATATGAGAAACAGTCGATCCAACAATACAGACGAGCTGAAGGCTCAATAGTGCCTCAGCAGTGCCTCAGGCTGATCTCTTCCATGCCACACCTCACCGATGCTGGAGTTTGTGCTAAAGGAGCCCCGACCAAGTATTGAGTGCATAAACGAACATACTTTAAAGAACTTGAACTTTTCTGTTTTGCAAATCTTTTTTTTTTTTTTTTTTATTGATGATGTTAAGAAATATTATATTATTTTGAGATACTAGATTTTTGACTTTCATGAGCTGTAAGCTCTAATCATCAAAATTAAAACAAAAAAATCATCTTTTGAGCTCTGGAACTTGAAACCAACTATACTTGTGTTATTAGTGTGAGCATTTAGAAAGCTATTTATTTAAAAGCATACATTAGATACTCAAACTTTATTCATTGTATTGCATTTATACTATGGATTGAACCTAGCAGATAGAAAAGCTGTTAGTTACCCATAATAAACAGATGAATGTTGATCATAACTGAGTTCTATGTCCCACAGACCATAAATGCTACTAATAGTGCTGCTGCAAATCGTATATGAAATTACCCTTTATTTTCCCATCAAATATGTTTCCCTTGACATAATCGAACCCCAGTAGGCCAATATTATGACTATGACTATAAAATACTATGACTAATTTTTGATATGTAGCACCTTTTGAGCTCTCTGCCTTAAAAACAACAAATGCGCATGTGTTATCATTTAGGATGTTAAAAGCATACGCTAGAATTTCAGAAACATGCAGTGGCCAAGCTGAGACACTTACACGTTATATAGCTTGACTGTTTACACAATGGATGGAGCCTAGCAGAATAGAAACTGTTCAAGTTCAATGATGCAAATACAATGGTTAACCATCTGAATGTGTGGCTCTCCAGGACCGATGTTCGCCACCCCTAGTATATGGTTCTGTGTAAGTATATTATGTGTTCTTATTCTGACTATCACAGGCCCGTGTGATAATTGCTTTGAGTTTTTTAATGTAATTGTGTTACTTTCTGAATGAGCTTATTTTCATGTTTGAAATGTGTGTGTTTCAGGTCTTGGGGTTTGAGGTGGACTCGATCAACTCTGTTCAGTTCTCCAACCACACAGGTAAGCTGACACATACATTCTGTTGATTTTTAGATAACAGCTTGTCAATTTGAAACAATGTCATTTGAAAGCATTTTAGATAAAAGTAGCTACGTGGTTCACTTTAGATAAAGTGTCTCGAAGTCTGCTTCTATTGTCCTCATTTGTAAAATCTGCTGAATTAAGTGTAAAGGTAAGTATTTCAAATGTTGTGGAAGCATAGTTGTTATTTTGATGTCACACATGCGCTGAGTAGAATTTGTTTCTGTATGTCATAATTTTTTGAAAAATTGTTAAAAAGAAGTGTAGGAGTTTATTTCTTATTATTAGATTTTTTGTTAGATTAGGAAGTTATATGTCATAATGGCAATAAAACGTATGCATAAACAGGCACTGACATGTAAGATAATGTGTTCTTCGAGTTATTATATTCATTTAACTTGACAGGCAGCCCCAAGAAACAGCTGTCCGGACTGATCAGGTTGCAGACACGTGATTAAAAATATACTTGATATAATGACTTTGATTAATGATGCTTACCAGATGAACAAATTGTGAACATTGGATGAAATGTTCAACGGTTTCTGAACATTTCAGCCAGTCGCAGTATTTGCATATAAGGGTTTGAGGCATTTTTATTCAGATGCTTTCTGATTTAAGATCACAAGTTTTGATCAGTTATCGGATATCACTTGTGCCGACCACCCAAATGCATTTTTATATTCATGCTGTGTATCTCATTTGCAAATGCACTGTAGTGCCCCTTGACCTCTTTCGTCAAGTATGTTGACCTGTCTTACTGTCAAGAGGACAGAAACGGGTGCTTCATTGAAGTGCTTAATGCATATTGCATTCACGTGGTGTGGCAGTTCATTTTGAGCTGTGTGCGAGTAGAAAAGTGCAGTTAGTGAGCTGTCCAAACAGACCAAGCACTGATCCTTGTACTTCAAGAGAGTAGGAGTATTGTGATATGTTTTCTCATCTTTGGATAGTGCACTTCAAATCTGATCCTTTAAAACATATCTATTATGTTCTGATTGAGACCTTTTTGCTCGAGCAGAATGCTGCTGATTTCTTTTCTTTTTTTACTGCCTCTCATGCTCTCCAACATGACGCAAAAGGTTTTTTATTGTTAGTGGGGGGAAAAAACACAAAAAATATGTCTACGTGACTTGTTTTATATTTCAAGTCTTTTGAAGCAGTACATTCATAAGAATATTTTCTGGTTCATGAATTGCACTTTTAAGTTGAACCTTTTAAATTAATCAGTTTGTTGAATTCACAAAATTGGTCTGAATGACCTGAATAAATCGGACTAATCAGGTTCTTAAGTAGGGTTGCAAAAGAGGTGGACAATTTCTGGTAAATTTCCAGAATTGTTTGGAAACTTTCTGGAATTTTTCACTTTAAAGGTGCCATAGAATGCATTGATATAATATTTTAAATTGTTCTCTTATATCTACATAGAAGGTATGTGGCTTAGGTAAGGGCAAAAAGTCTCCAGAAACGGTTTTACATGTGCATTTAGAATCCTAGGATTTCTCCCAAGTGAAATAATAACAGAAGGTAATAACAGAAATGGTCTGTTATTACCTTATTTGTAAGGGTCATGAATAATAATGTTGAGCTATGCTCTGATTGGCTGTTTCACTGTGCGGCTCATTTCAGTTGCTCACACAGCATGAAGGAAACACAGGGAGGAAAATATATATTTCAATACTTTCTCTCGCAGTTATATCGTTGGGTAATTATACTGTAAATAAAATGCGGGCATCGGGGAGTCGCTATTAATATGCAGGGAATTGAAACTGCTTTCGAATACACGATCGCTTTTTTAGTTTCACTTTCACGTTCGAGATTCGCGATCGCACGTACTCCATTTATACTATGGAGCGGCAGTACTTACCACACATTTTACAAGATCAGATGCTTGTCAGTGGTGCTCAGGATTTGTAAATCATTCGCCATCATCCTCAGTCATCTCTCCTTACTCTGTTTATGTGGTAAGTGAAATCTTATGTACTGTAATGTAACAGGCTACCACTAGCAAGCTGTTAACCATGTCCCTTTAGTGGCTCGCGTTATTTTATTAGAACGTGTTATTTGCTTTCCGTGCCTTTCTGAATACAGACACCAACCCATCCCTGCACTTCACATCCCCTGCACAGCCTGGAACATAACATTTATTTCCATGATCTGCCATTTTCTCTGTTGCCCTCGCTTGTTTCTTCACAATACCTGCAGAACTTCTGATGATTCGACTGGCGGCTGGCATAGAACATGGGCGGGTTTATGCAAATGTGGGGGGCGTAACTATTAGTGATCCCGACTGTGTTGTCACAGTCGGTGTTATGTTCTGATTTGCCTATTTTTCAGTGGTCTTTTTTTATTGACGAGATTTGCGTAAGAAGGAGGAAACAATGGTGTTTGAGGCTCACGGTATGTCATTTCCATATATAGAACTGTTATTATTCAACTATGCCAAAGTAAATACAGTTTTCCATTCTATGGCACCTTTAACTTTCATAATTTTTTGGAAAGTTTCTGGAAATTTACTGGACATTTTCCACCCCTTTGCAACCCTGTTTTTAAATGCAACTCACTGGAAGATCAGTAATGACTTACATTTTCTTAAAGGTGCCATAGAATGGAAAACTGTATTTACCTTATCATAGTTGAATAATAAGAGTTCTGTACATGGAAATGACATACCGTGAGCCTCAAACACCATTGTTTCCTCCTCCTTATGTAAATCTTGTGAATGCAAAAGACCACTAAAAAACAGGAGAATCGGAACATAACACCGACTGTGACCTTACAGTCGGGATCACTAATATGTACGCCCCCAACATTTGCATATACACGCCCACGTTCTAGGCCAGCTGGCCCTGCACAGCCAAATCATCAGAAGTTCTGCAGGTGAAGAAACAAGCGAGGACAACAGCGAAAATGGCAGATCATGGAAATAAATGTTATGTTCCAGGCTGTGCAGGGGATGTGAAGTGCAGGGATGGGTTGGTGTCTGTATTCAGAAAGGCACGGAAAGCAAATAACGCGTTCTAATAAAATAACGCGAGCCACTAAAGGGACATGTTTAGCTCCTTGCTAGCCTGTAACATTACAATACATAAGATTTCACTTACCACATAAACAGAGTAAGGAGAGATGACTGAGGATGATGGCGAATGATTTACAGATCCTGAGCACCACTGACAAACATCTGATCTTGTAAAATGTGTGGTAAGTTCTGCTGCTCCATAGTATAAATAGAGTACGTGCGATCGCGAATCTCGAAAGTGAAAGTGAAACTAAAAAGCGACCGTGCATTCGAAAGCAGTTTCAATGCCCAGCATATTAATAGCGGCTCTCTGATGCCCGCATTTTATTTACAGTATAATTACCCAACGATATAACTGCGAGAGAAAGTATTGAAATATATATTTTCCTCCCTGTGTTTCCTTCCTGCTGTGTGAGCTACTGAAATGAGCCGCACAGTGAAACAGCCAATCAGAGCAGAGCTCAGCATTATTATTCATGACCCTTCCAAATAAGGTAATAACAGACCATATCATTCTATCTAGGGAGAAATCCTAGGGTTGTAAATGGACATTTACCGTTTCTGGATAATTTTTGCCCTTACCTAAGCCACATACCTTCTATGTAGTTATCAGAGAACAATTTAAAATATTGTATCAATGCATTCTATGGCACCTTTAAATCATATGTCACACAAAGCTATTTGCATGGGTAAATCCAGTCATTTCAATAGGAATCCACACAATTGGGAATTTTGCATAAGGGTTAATGATTTTTCCATGCAGATTTTGCAACAAATTCAAGTTGGTCACATGAATTTGCCACTATGACCAACAGAAAGCTGCTTGGCTTGAAAGTGACTTCTGTGTGAGCTGTGCTTCATACATCACTGCACTATTGACAATTGACCCTTTTTTGCCCACAAAATTTAAATGTGACCATACCTTGACTTCAGAAGACTTGGAACATAGTGCATGATTCATACAGGCTACTTGTTTTATAATGGTGATTTGCATCTGCTCTTCCTGTTCATTTTTTGTTAACAATTTGTTATGAATGAAAATTGCATCCTTTTCATTTTTTCTGAACTGTCCCTTAAAGAAGTCTGTGTGAGAGAGAAAAATGATATAGTACTAGAAAAGTTATCTCTGGTGACCCAGAACTGTTATACACAGGTGTCACATGTTTATCCATCACTGCTAAACTTCCCAAATACAATTTCTGGACCAGCTTCTTATAATGCATTCCGTTTCAAAGCACGTAAGTAGAATAACCCTAACTGGCCTCGGATCAGTGATCTAAACAACACGTGGCACAACCTGCTGTAGGCTGTTGCCCTGTGACTGGCCTCCCTCTTTGCTTGGATGCTTTCTTCTCCTCAGGGCTGCAATGTTGCCTTTAGCCACTTGAGTTGTTGTTTTTTTTTTTTTTTAAAAGCATTTAAGCCTATAGATGGAGGGACACAGACTCGTGCTGGCGTACTTACAGTAGTTTTCCCAAACCAGCACCTAACTGAGTATCAGGAGTCTGAGTGCTACACTGTGGAGAGATTCTCATCGGAATTTTGTTGTAGTCGTGTAGGTGTGGTTTAGGCCTGTGGCCACATTAGGCCTGAATTTGTATGTATAATGAGTCTTTAGCAGTCCCAGCAGCACTGTGGTTTCAGCACATAGCTAATTGAAATCATGGGTAACTGGTTTAGAGTGTCATGACCTTGATTAACTTATTTCTTGGGTAATACTAGTTACTTCTGGACTTTAGAAGGTACACTAGACTTATCTGTCTTGCTGCTTTTCCAGATGATTCAGTCTTGTCTCAGTGTCCATGATGTTAATTTTAAACTGAAGAGAAAAATGGTCTTATTGTAATTCAGCATTTGAGTCGTCTTAGGCCAGAAGCAGTATTGTGATTCCATTTATAAATCAAAAATGTTTAATTTACCTTTTATAAAATTTTGGTAGGAATGCAATATATTGGCACAGTATTGGTTATTTAATGTTGGCAGTTTGATCATTATTTGCTGATATTGGATATTTCCCTGCTCTATTATTATGAGCCCTTTTTCTCATTTAAACACTTTTTTTTTTTTTTCTGTATGGAATATTTGTCCTTTTTCTGCTGCTCATTATAATGTTGTGATAGCAGAATTCGCTTGTAGTATACAAACTATTTACATTTTTTAGTGGTGCAATTTATTTATTTATTTTTTAATAAAAAAGGTTTATAGATTTATTACATCAGTAATTTATTGGTTATTGGCCATAAAATACAGTTCAAAAGTTTGCAGTCTGTAAGATTTTTGCTGTGTCTCTTATGCTTACCAAGTCTGCATTTATGCAATTAAAAATACAAAAGTGAAATATTATTATAATACAAAATAACTGCTTTTTATTTGAATATATTTTAAGATGTAATTTATTCCAAATATTTTTTTGGAAACCATAGTTAAAAAAATAAGTCAGGATTTGAAATTTAAAAAGATTTATTTGAAATAAATTTTTATATCTTTTGCAACGACGTAAAACTCTTGATCAATTTAATGCTCCCTTTGTTGGAAAAGTAACATTTTCTTAAAAACAAAATAAAATAAATGGATAAAAATAAAAACTTATTGACCCTAACTTTTGACTGCGAGTAATTATTGGTGTATCATTGATGCTTCCTTACTTTTTGTTTTTCAAATTAGTTTACTCGTTGGTTTATCGAGGTGACGGTGTCCTTTGACCTGTCAATGTACAAACATTTTTCTGAAACATCAGACTGAGCACTTATTTTTCTTCCAGCCACGTTTAGAATAAATTTCTTACTCAAGACACAGCACGTGTTAGTCATCACAAGTAATAGTCATTATTCTGTTGACATTTTTTGGTAATCAGCATCTAAAAGTACTTTCTGCCTGTTGATGTGACCGTAAGGTGATCTCCAGTCTCTAGGACTTCATAGTTTGACCTTGGGAACATATTTACAGATTGTGACGTTCAGACCTTCATCTCTGTTCACAACATCAGTGGGCGCTGCAAAGCCTTATGGGTAGAAACAGCATGTACCTGATCACACGGCAGATTCTGATGGTGATTTGCTGTGAAATAGAGTAATCTGTATTATACGTGTGGGTGAAGTGCCTGGGATTAGAGGTTTGTGGTTGCAGAGTTGCGGCAGCAGAAAATGATGACGACAGACACCCGTCTTATCACCGATTCCCCTTTGCAGTCATCTTCTCCCCAAAACACACACACACACACACACACACACACATGCACATCAAGGCTACAATGATGCGTCTTTTTCATTCGGCCCCTCAGGCTTTCCTCTGTCCTGTTTCTTAGCAACAAGAAACATACCATGTGACCCGCTCGGTGACTCACCTGAATTGTGACATCACAGATCCCGCAGCAACAGCAGTGGTGTCTGACGAAACTGTGGCGCTTCTGTCCGTAGCCCATAGACATGTGAGAACAGGTGCAGGAAGTGTCATGTGACCAAATGAGATCTTCGTGCTTGTAGCGTCTCGAACGTCAGCGGACGCTCTGCATCAACACTGGATTCTGAATCTGATTTCTGTGTATTTGATGTGTGATCTGTCTTTATTCAGGGTACTCTCACTGGAAGGGACAGGTCTTGACTGCAGATGAGCTTCATGTCCTGTATGAAGGGATCAAACTCAACAACGTCAACCACTACGACTATGTACTTACAGGTCAGTTCATGCCAGTGCAACTCTGCACAGTGCTGTGGACATTGTTTGTATGCTTAGTAATTTTTGGAGCTGAGGGATGAAAAAAATGGAATGATGCCATAGAGCAATGTACATGGGCCCTGTGTGGGACCCTAGAGGCCCCCGGGACAACCCTCGGGAATTTGGTCTCTTGAGATTTCTAGAAAATAAGCTAGTGAGAGTTTGAACGGTTTACATTTCAGTTTATTTAATTTCATTGCTGTTATTTTACATACATCAAACGTACACATTTTGCATAATATTTGCACAATATTTTCACGTTTTTCTAAAAATGTATTTTTACATTTTCATTAAAAAAAAAAAATTGTTCAGTATGTGTACAGTATTTCACATGTTTTGCATAATTTGACAAAATTGCAACTTGATTTTAAAAGGTTTGCAATAATAAAGTTTTATTCACTTTTATTATTATTTTTTTGCACATATAATGTCTCAAATTTCATCTCAAGCATTGTAACCAGGTACACCGGATTTTGATATATCTTTATTAGTGGCAAAATTGTTGGCTGTGGATGACACCGCAGCTTTTTTTGTAAAATATTTATATACACTATCATTCAAAAGTTTGGGGTTTTTGAAAGAAGTTACTTATATGCACCAAGGCTACATTTATTTGATCAAAAATACTGTTAAACTATAATGATATTGTGAAATATCATTACAATTTTAAATAACTCTGTTTTATTTTAAGATATTATGAAATGCAATTAAATCCTGTGATGGCAAATCTGAATTTTCAGCATCGTTACTCCAGTCTTCAGTGTCACATGATTCTTCTAATATGTTGATTTGCTGCTCAAGAAATATTTCTTATTATTATCATTGTTGAAACAGCTGTGCTGCTTAATATGTTTGTGGAAACTTAATGTGTTTTATGATAGATTTTACATAGCTTAGATTCAAAGTCTGAACCAAAAGAGTAAAACAATAAAATCTATAAATAAAGGTATAAAATAAATACAGACATTGCAAAACATTTGCAGTTTTAAAATGTTCAAATTAGTTTTATTTCAAATCTACCTGGTGTATAAAAAGTGCCAGTCACCGAAGGACCTTCCACAGGAGTCAAATTGCATTGGCAAGTGCCCCTTTTCTTCAGAAAATGTAATAATCTAGTTGATTTGTTTGTCTTGTGCATCCAGTAGGTTTGTGTTGTGGAAGTGAACACATCTCTCTCCCTCTCTAACACCGCTGCTAATCAGCACTGGGGGACCGCAGAGGACACATGGTCATAGAGCTGCAGGTCTCACATGAGCACCGCAGACTGAGATGTTGTGCTCTATTGAGTGTGTTAGCGAGCGAGAAGTCTCTGGTGCATGGGCTCTCCTTTACCATCACCTTGAGAGGAGAAGCCAGGGAGGAAAGCACAGAACGTGTAAAGAGGAAAAGGAGAAAGGAGAACATAGGAATAGAGAGCCATGTGAAGTATTTCTACATGGAGTCCAGCAGAGATATAGTTTACATTGTGTCTGTACGCACCCTATCACACACTTTCAAACAGTACAAAAAAATGTGCTTAGCTCCATCTAAACATAAATAGGATATAACAATGGGTCTGATAAATGCGTATGTGTGGGATCATTTTATTTTGCTTAAATGTAAATAGCTTTATTTTTAAATAGCTGTAGTTTTGTGGCTTATTGAATGTACGCTACCATTCAAAATACTTGGGTCAGTAAGATTTTATTTTTTTAAGAAATTAATGCTTTTATTCAGGAAGAATGCATTAAATTGATCAAAAGTGACAGTTTATAATGTTACAAAAGATTTCTATTCTAAATGGAAATCTTGAAAACATTTGAATGATGATAAGAAATGAGCAGTAAATCCGCATATTAGAGTGATTTCTGAAGGATCATGTGACATTGAAGACTGGAGAAAAATTCAGCTTTGCATCACAGGAATAAATAACATTAAAATGGAAAACAATTATTTCAAATGGTAATAATATTTCACGATATTATTGTTTTTACTGTATTTTTGATCAAATATATGCAGCCTTGGTGAGCATAAGAGACCCCAAACGTTTGAGCAGTAGTCTATTTACTTATAACATCAAAACCAGACTATTTCAAAATCTTATGAAAAGTGTTTTTTCTTGTATTGATGGCTTTACATAAGTTGAATTTGGTGGTTATCAGTGCTTTTGTTTTCTGAGCACTCATTCTGTATCCCAACTGTATATTGACCATGTCCTAGTGTCTAGGCTCTATTTCTAGCGCACTATTGTAAAGTCAGTCTTTGAACTGCTGCTGGACCCTCCTGCATGCCTCTCTTACGAGTGGCTTGTGTTGTCGCAGTGCGATTCAGTGTGTGACACACCATGACATCATGAAAGCAGTGAAGGTCAGATGAGTCACATATACAGTAGGAGTTATTTACCTGACAGGAGAGACAGAGCCGCCACATGACCAGTAGCTGGAGAGTGGCCCTGGAAGTTTCAGAGCTGTCCCAGCCCAAATAAATTTGGATATTTATGTCACTTCCTTTGATACAGTGCATGCTTTGTGTTTGAGTTCCAAGCCTATCTGTTTAATACACACACAACAAGGTGTATTTTGTGGTGTTCTGATTCATTTCAGACTGAAATAAAATAATTTCTGCAGGTATTTCTGTGAAAGACCCTTTCACTTGCAGACTCACTGTATTGTGGTGATAACCTGTATTGGTAAAAAATTGCATCCACCTTAACAGTTTAAAAATTCTTAGGCATAAAGCATGAGATTGACCTGTGACTCTTTGTGCCTCGTGCTTGTGCTGAGTGGTCAGTATGTTTCAGTATATAGTAGTTGGTAAGAAAAAGTATTGATCAAAGCTCTGCTCTTTCCATTTCTGCAGGTTACACTAGAGATACATCGTTTCTGGAGATGGTGGTTGACATTGTTCAAGAGCTGAAGAGGGCCAATCCTAACCTTGTATATGGTGAGTGTTTTTCAGTCTCTTTCATCCTATCTTAACATAAAAGCTGTATAGATTTTCTACATTATAAATTGTTTTTACAAGCATGTTTATACAATACCGTTAAAAGGTTTTTTTTTTTTTTTTTTTAATGAATACTTTTATTCAACCAGGATTCGTTATGTTGATCAAAAGTGACAGCGGAGACATAATGTTACAATTTCTATTTCAAATTAATGCTGTTATTTTGAACTTTACCGTTGATCAAAGAATCCAAATGCATCACGGTTTCCACAAAATAAAGCAGCGCAATTGTTTTCAACATTGATAATAGGAAGTGTTTCTTGAGCATCAAATCAGTATATAAGAGTGATTTCTGAAGGATCATGTGACACTGGAGTAATGATGCTGAAAATTCAGCTTTGACTTTACAAAAATAAATTACATTTTAAAAATATATTTGAATAGATATTTAAAATTGTCAAATTTTCTTGATATTGCTGTTTTTTGGATCAAATAAATGCAGCCTTGGTGAGCATAAGAGACTTTGTCTTCGTAAGCCCAAACTTTTGAACGCTAGTGTACATTAATCTTGTACATTAAAGTATAACTTGTTTTACTCTGTTTTTCTCAGTTTGTGACCCTGTCTTAGGTGACCATGGTTCAATGGTAAGTTGACTTGTGTTCTTGTTCCTCTCATTCCGATTTTCTTTATTTTTTATTTTTGTCTTCTGTCCCATTCTGTTCATTATACAGGAAACAGAATTTGGAAAATGTGACATTTATTTTTCATAGCACTCTTTGTTTTTGCAGTATGTTCCTCAGAATCTCCATCCCGTGTACAAGAATAAAGTGGTCCCTGTGGCCGATATCATCACGCCCAACCAGTTTGAGGCTGAGTGAGTCGAATACCTCCTCTTAACAGCTTTGTGTGTGTTATTTTGTGATTGGATGTTTCAGTGCTGCAAATGTCAAACCTCTAGGCCCTCACCTGCTTTAGTAGGATTACTGAGAGTAGAGTGATATTGTGGTTCCCTCTAGTGGTCCGCTGTGGATTTACCCATGAATCTTCAGTGCCTAACAGCTGTTCACTTCACTCTGGTGTGCCATCAACTCTTCTAATAAGTCCATGTTCTTTATTCCAGGTTACTGACAGGGAAGAATATCAGCACGGAGAAAGATGCTGTTGAGGTGAGTTTAAATACATACATGAGAAATAGCCCTCATAATAGCCTTTCAAAATGGGAAGCAGAAATAAATGTCTAAATATAAATTATATGCACTAGCTGCAAATTATAACCCCCATTTTTTTTATTTCAAATTATATTATTATTATTATTATTATTATTATTATTTAAAAAGTAATATTTGTATTAGTATTACCTTGTGTATTTTATTATATTATATATTTTATTTTAATATATATTATTTCTTACTAAATTATTATTAATAATGTTATTATTATCTAATATTAAATTAGTCATAAAATATTGCTAATAATAATTATCATTGATAGTGAATATTATTATCAATGAGAGTAATAAAATAAGCATTTATTATATGTATAATTATTATTATTATTATTAAGTAATGTTTTATTAGTATTGTCTTAAATTATTATTATTATTATTGTCTTAGGTTATATTATTTTATTATATATTATTTATTATGGTATTAATATCATTCTTCTTATTATCTAATATTTAATTAGAAATAATACAAACAATAATAAAAAGATAATAATAATAATAATAATAAATGTTATTACCAATGAGAGCAATAAGAATAAACATTATTATTATTATTATTATTGTTGTAATATAATAATAATAATAATAATAATATTGTGATAATTAGTCAATAATTTTTATCTTATTGTGTGTGTGTGTGTGTGTGTGTGTGTATATATATATATTCGCTTGACACTAGTGCTGTCAAGCGATTAATCGCGATTTTGTTTACATAACGTATGTGTGTACTGTGTATATTTATTATGTATATGTAAAGACACACACATACAGTATATATTTTGAAAATATTTACATGTGTGTATATACATTTATATATTTATATTCTTGTATTTTATATTATATATTATATATAAATATATTTAATATATAAACAACATATTTTTCTGAAACATACATGCATGTGTTTGTATTTATATATACATAATAAATATACACAGTTTTAACATGTAAACAACTCTTATTTTGGATGCGATTAATCGTTTGACAGCACAAATATATACACACCTTATATTATCTAATATATTATTATTATGATGTTTTATATATTTTATTATTATTGTAATGTAAGTAATAATGATTATAATTGTTATTGATGATAATAAGAAATATAAGAACAATAATAAAAATAATATTTTAAAGTTGTTCTTACCTTAATATTATCTAATAATATACTAAAAGATAAGTAATAAAGTATTGCTAATAATAATTATCATTGATAGTGAATATTATTATCAATGAGAGTAATAAAATAAGCATTTATTATATGTATAATTATTATTATTATTATTAAGTAATGTTTTATTAGTATTGTCTTAAATTATTATTATTATTATTGTCTTAGGTTATATTATTTTATTATATATTATTATTATGGTATTAATATCATTCTTCTTATTATCTAATATTTAATTAGAAATAATACAAACAATAATAAAAAGATAATAATAATAATAATAAATGTTATTACCAATGAGAGCAATAAGAATAAACATTATTATTATTATTATTATTATTGTTGTAATATAATAATAATAATAATAATATTGTGATAATTAGTCAATAATTTTTATCTTATTGTGTATGTGTGTGTGTGTGTGTGTGTGTGTATATATATATATTCGTTTGACACTAGTGCTGTCAAGCGATTAATCGCGATTTTGTTTACATAACGTATGTGTACTGTGTATATTTATTATGTATATGTAAAGACACACACATACAGTATATATTTTGAAAATATTTACATGTGTATATACATTTATATATTTATATTCTTGTATTTTATATTATATATTATATATAAATATATTTAATATATAAACAACATATTTTTCTGAAACATACATGCATGTGTTTGTATTTATATATACATAATAAATATACACAGTTTTAACATGTAAACAACTCTTATTTTGGATGCGATTAATCGTTTGACAGCACAAATATATACACACCTTATATTATCTAATATATTATTATTATGATGTTTTATATATTTTATTATTATTGTAATGTAAGTAATAATGATTATAATTGTTATTGATGATAATAAGAAATATAAGAACAATAATAAAAATAATATTTTAAAGTTGTTCTTACCTTAATATTATCTAATAATATACTAAAAGATAAGTAATAAAGTAGTTTAAAATTATTCTTATTATTTTATCTACTAATATTATTACTATAATATGAATTATTATTATTACACCGTTTTTTTGTGAACCCTTTGAAGAGAGATGTCTGTATTTTTGGAAACTGTTGAAAATTTAAACAAATCACATTGCTGTTTACATGTTACTGGCACCCAGTCGACATCTCTGACTGTGTGTGTGTTTGTGTGTGTGTTCAGGTGATGGACCTGCTGCATAAGATGGGTCCAGACACCGTGGTCATCACCAGCTCTGATCTGCCCCCTCGTCTCGGAGACAGATTCCTGGTGTCTTTTGGCAGTCGGCGCATTTGTAAGTGTGTGCGCTTCCTGTGCAACTCAAAACAGCTTTCTCATGAATTTAAAAACATGTCAAACTGCTGAACAGTGGAAGATAATATCACTGTGTGCAGATTTGACCAATGACAAAATTTGCAATTGTGAGAGCTTACTGGAATGCATATGAATTCAGATATTTTTATGTTAATTTTTTTGTATTTGTTTGAACCGCCTACATGGGATTGTGTAGCCTAGTGGTTAAAGATCAGGGCTGGTTCATGTATGACAAGTTCTTGTGAAGAGAATGAAGAATAAAATGAGCATGTTTGTGCAGTGATGCCTGACGGTACAAGGACGACCCAGCGGATCCGAATAGAGGTGCCGAAGGTGGATGCGGTGTTTGTGGGGACCGGTGATCTGTTTGCTGCTATGCTGCTGGCCTGGACTCACCATTACCCAACAGACCTGAAGGTACAGCATATATTAAATCAGTGTGTCAGAAACGCATCACAGTGATCATGCAGCGTGGTAAGAAAATGCTGATCAAGTCTCTTTCTCTCTGTTCTTCGCAGACGGCATGTGAAAAGACCTTCTCGGTTATGCACCATGTCATTCAGAGGACTATATCTTATGCGCATGGTAAAACAACAGCCAAAAGCTGTTTATTTTATATGCATGTTGTAGGGTTGTCAATACACTTTCAGCATCAGGCAATATCAACAGCAAAAACTAGTATAATACTAAACATTCTTTTATTTAAAAGATGAAACAATATAAACATTAACAAACTAAAAATGTGGCATGAGGCCTACAGTGAAATTCTGTCATTTACCTCAAGTTGATCTTTTTGAATTTCTTACTTCCGTTGAACATAAAAGATGATATTTTAAAGAATGTGGGTAACCAAACTGCTGGTCCCCATTGACTTCCATAGTATGAAAAAAATACTATGGAAGTCATTAGGGTCCATCAACTGTTTGGTTACCCACATTCTATCTTCTTTTATGAAGAAAGAAGGTGAGTAAATGCTGACAGAACATTCATTTTTGGGTGAACTATCCTTTTACGTAAACATTTTTTTCCAAATAGTATTTTGAGTAAAAAATAAAACGAAGAACAAAAATACAAATGAGTGCTTGAAGTTTTTCAGGTATCTTGCATCAGTATAAAGTAACGAAATCCATTAAACATTCAAAAATTGTGGAGAAATTACTACAATACACTTGTATATACTTATATGCAATTACAACCCCAAATCAGAAAAAGTTGGGATAGTATGGAAAATGCAAATAAAAAAAGAAAGTAGTGATTTCTAAATTTACTTTGACTTGTATTTCATTGCACACAATATGAACACAAAATATTTCATGTTTTGTCCGGTCAACTTAATGTCATTTGTAAATATACATCCTTTCCTGTCATTCAGACCTGCAACACATTCCAAAAAAAGTTGGGACAGTAAAGCATTTACCACTTTGTAATGTTGCCATTCCTTTTCACAACACTTAAAAGACGTTTAGGGACTGAAGACACCAAGTGATGAAGTGTTTCAGGTGTAATTTTGTCCCATTCTTCCTGCAAACAAGTCTTAAGGTGGGCAACAGTACGGGGTCTTCGTTGTCGCATTTTGCACTTCAAAATGCGCCACACATTCTCTATTGGAGACAGGTCGGGACTGCAGGCAGGCCAGTCAAGTACCCGTACCCTCTTCCTCCGCAGCCAGGACTTTGTAATGTGTGCAGAATGTGGTTTTGCATTGTCTTGTAGAAACATGCATGGACGTCCCTGGAAAAAATGTCTTCTTGAAGGCAACATATTGTGCTCCAAAATCTCTATGTACTTTTCAGCATTAATGGTGCCATCACAGAAATGCAAGTTACCTTTGCCAAGGGCACTGACACAACCCCATACCATGACAGACCCTGGCTTTTGGACTTGTTGCTGGTAACAGTCTGGATGATCCTATTCTTCTTTGGTCCGGAGCACACGGCGTCCATTCCTCCCAAAAAATACCTGAAATACTGATTTATCTGACCACAGTACACGTTTCCACTGTGTGATGGTCCATCCCAGATGCCTCCGAGCCCAGAGAAGTCGACGGCGCTTCTGGACACTGTTAACATAAGGCTTCCTTTTGAAACAGTACAGTTTTAACTGGCATTTGTGGATGTAACTACGTATTGTGGTACTTGACAAAGGTTTGCCAAAGTAGTCCTGAACCCATGTGGTGATATCGCTTCTAGATGAATGACGATTCTTGATGCAGTGCCGCCTGAGGGATCGGAGATCACGGTTGTTCAGCTTAGGCTTGCGCCCTTGTCCTTTACGCACTGAAATTCTTCCAGATTCCTTGAATCTTTTAATTATGTTATGCACTGTTGAAGGTGAAATATCCAAATCTCTTCCTAGAAATGTCTTTCTTTGAGGAACATTGTTTTTAAACATTTAAATCATTTCTCACGTATTTGTTGGCAAACTGGCGATCCTCGGCCCATCTTTGCTCCTAAAGGACTAGACCTTTCTTGGATGCTGCTTTTGTACCAAATCATAATAACAATCACCTGTTGACATCACCTGTTTCAAATCGCATCATTATTTAACCATAACTACTAGCCATAAATTGCTCCTGTCCCAACTTTTTTTGGAATGTGTTGCAGGTCTGAATGACAGGAAAGGATGTATATTTACAAATGACATGAAGTTGACCAGACAAAACATGAAATATTTTGTGTTCATATTGTCTGCAATGAAATACAAGTCAAAGTAAATTTTTTCTTTTTTTTATTTGCGTTTTCCATACTGTCCCAACTTTTTCTGATTTGGGGTTGTATATTCAATATTTTTAACTAATTAAAATGTTCAAATCCCGATCATAGGGTATTTACTTATTCACTTACATCGGTGTACAGTTATGGCCATTGAAAAGACTAAGCATGTAATTCATATATCACTATCACTGTTTATGTATAAACACTACCATTCAAAAATTTGGGGTCAGTAAGATGTTTTAGTTAATCTTTTGTAAAGAAATTAATACTTTTATTAAGCAAGGATGCATTAAATTGATCAAAAGTGAGAGTAAAGACATTTATAATATTACAAAAAATTTCTAGTTCAAATAAATGCTGTTATTTTAAACTTTGTATTCATTAAAGGTCTTGGGGGGTATATATATATATATATATATATGTATATGTTATATATGTTTTTTTTTTTAAAATATATATATATTAGTTTCCACAAAAATATTAAGCACTATTTTCAACATTGCGCACACACAAGTTTCTTAAGCAGTAAATAATCATATTAGAATGATTTCTGAAGGATCGTGTGAAAATTCAGCTTTGCCATAACAGGAATAAATTACATTTTTAAAAATAAAGTAGAAGTCAGTTATTTTAAATTAGTCAGTTATTTTAAATATTTCACAATGTTACTGTATTTTTGATCAAATAAATGCCGATTTTGGTGAGAATAATAGACTTCTTTCAAAAACATTAAAAGATCTTACTGACCCTAAACTGTAAGCAGTAGTGTAAATGAATGATCTCTCGTGTATTTTCAGAGATGGCAGGTCCTGGTAGAAGACCCAGCCCGGCCCAGCTGGAGTTACGGATGGTCCAGAGTAAAGCTGACATAGAGGATCCAGCCATAGTCATGGAGGCCACTGTTCTATAGAGCCGCCACACGCCACATCTCATCCACACATCTCACCCTCCGCTCACAACTGCACAATGTATAGATGTTGTACATTTTGATATGTAATGTGACATTGCCTTAGAATCTCAGCCAGAGCACAACAGTTCCATTTCCAGAGATTCAGCAGGGTACAGCCAAACAAGCGAGAGGAGAGAGAGCCATCGTGCTCCGAGAGAGTGTAACGCAGAGAAGAGGAGAGGAGAGTGGGAGAGATGATCAGCCTCTCTCATTCACACTATTTTGTGCATCTTCACCATCTCTGTCTCTCTCTCTTTCTCTCGAAGCTCCTCAAGAACTCCGGTTCGTCCTGCACATAAAGCCCAGTCACTGACATTTCCAGACCAGGTCAGTTATGTAACTAAACTGCCATTGATCTAGTGAGGACCAAAATTTTAAAAAATGACATTATTATAGGTGTGGCGCTTTCTACGCTCTATGATTTGGAGTCAGAGCAGTTCAGCAACAAACACAGAAAACAAAACCTAGATGGCTGAGTCTCACAAAAACTGTCAAGAAATGCTTGATTTCGGCCCAGATTCAAAAGATCAAAATAAGATTTTTATTGCATAAAGGAAAAAGGATATTATTAGGACCATTAAGGTTTTGGCGTTATGCTTTTTTTTATTGTATTATTTTCCCCAGTTCTCTGTTGCTCACTGCAATGTTAAAAATTATCATCCTTGTATCTTATTTTTTTAATTAGATATACTTTAGTATATCTTAGTAATTTAAATTGTATATTAGGGCTGTCAAATCGATTATTTCGCAATTTAATTGCATCCAAAATAAACGTTTGTGTGTACATAATATATATGTGTGTGTGTGTGTAATGTGTATATATAAGTACACAAAAATACACATACATACACACACACACACATGTTCGTTTTTGTGAAAAGTGGGGACATTCCATAGGCGTAATGGTTTTTATAGTGTACTTACTGTATGTGCTATTGCCCTACACCAATCCTACACCTAAACCTACCCTTTACAGGAGACTGTGCATGTCAACTTTCCCCAAAAAAAACTCATTCTGAGTGATTTATAAGAATTTTGAAAAGTGGGGACATGGGTCAATGTCCTGAGATGTCACCTTCACCTTGTAATACCTATGTCATACCTTTGTCATTATACAAATCTATGTCCTGACTTTTCACAAAAACGCGCACACACACACACACACACACACATATATATATATATATATATATATATATATATATAGTGAGGAAAATAAGTATTTGAACACCCTGCTGTTTTGCAAGTTCTCCAACTTAGAAATCATGGAGGGGTCTGAAATTGTCATCGTAGGTGCATGTCCACTGTGAGAGACATCACAATGTATGATTTTTTTAACTATTTATTTGTATGATACAGCTGCAAATAAGTATTTGAACACCTGTCTATCAGCTAGAATTCTGACCCTCAAAGACCTGTTAGTCTGCCTTTAAAATGTCCACCTCCACTCCATTTATTATCCTAAATTAGATGCACCTGTTTGAGGTCGTTAGCTGCATAAAGACACCTGTCCACCCCATACAATCAGTAAGTGGGAGAACTTGCAAAATAGCAGGGTGTTCAAATACTTATTTTCCTCACTGTATATACACACACGCACGCACGTAAATATTTCTTAAATATATTTATATTTCATTTATATATGATTTACATTATAAATATGAATATATATATATTGCATATATTTCTTATATATACACATTACACACACACACATTATGTAAACACAAACTTTTATTTTGGATGTGATTCATTGTGATTAATCGATTTGACTGGCCTGTTATATACGTATATTGTTTTCTATTTATTATTATTATTATTATTATTATTTTCTATATAGATTTTTTTTTTTAATCATTCTCACCAGACAGGATTAGTTTAATTACTGTATTATATTTAATAAGATTTTTTTTTTCATTGATTAAAATGTGATTATTTGTCACAATGCAAACAAGGTTGATCCTAAACATAATTTTCTTTATTCTAAATATTTTCCTTTATGAAAAATATATTCATTTGATTTGGGAGTTTAGTACGGCTTTGACTTTTGTGAGATTTACCCAGAAAGCTTTGCTCTCTGCGGTTCTTGATAAGATACCTGTATCTGAAAAAGATATGTTATAGCCAACCTCAAAAATGAACAAGTAAGTTGTTAAATGTGTATTACAGACCCAAAGCACTACTTTGTGTGAGAGTCCAACTTGTGTCTAAAATGTGTATTTTATTGTTTATTTTTTGTGACTATATTCTTCCAAAAAGGGAGATTTTACTGAAGAGATGCGCTGCTGTATTTTGTGACTTGTTGATGTTTTTGGTGAGATGTACTGTAATAATTTTTGGCCTTGCTCACGTGTATATGATTTAATTCTCGTTCCATTGATTTCATTTTACATCGAGCATTTATAAATGTGGAAGTTCAAGCATTTCACTTCATGTTTGTTTGTCAATGTAACTAACATTATCATCTCATTTGCTTTGAACTGATTGTATTTGCATTGATAATCTACTTGTTTGTACAAGCAGAAGAAACTTTAAAAGTAGTTTTAACTTTTTATTTGATAGTATTTTCATATCTTAAAAGGAAAAGACTTGTATGAAGTCTGAAGTACTGGGGGAACTTCTTAAAATGCCTTGATTAACAGTAGTTGTGTATGTGTGCTAGTCTGGGGACCTGCGCCTGCTTCTCTCTCACTGTGTCAGAGAACACGGTGCCTTCTGGTTACAATGCTGTGAAAGATAATAAAAGGCAGATGAGTTATATATTTCACCAGACTTGTTCTCCTTTGTTCAGTTCATAAGGAGATTGATTCAGGCAACATCTTCCTTTGTGTCGTATGTCTGTTTATATCTCTGTTTGATCCATTCTCCATGACACTCTGCAGTTATTATGTGGATTTCTCAAGTATTATTTTTGACTTCTGTTTTACACCTAACTAATGCTCTTCCAAAACTAGTCACATTTTTTTTTTAGCCATCGTTTCATCCTCTGATCATTTCTGAGTTGCATTTGTATATTAAACACTCAAAATTCCCTCTAAGAGTGAATCTCACGAAAACATATCCATGTCACATTTAACTCCAAAATTAAAAGAAAAAAGGAGAGGGAACATGAAAGACAGAAATACAGAAAAATTGGTCGAAGAAACAAAGCCTATTTTAGGACCAGTATCTTTTTTTTTTTTTTTTTCAGATTTGTTACATTTGTTTTTTATGCAATGTTATTTTTATCCAATTGTTTAATTATTTTTGTCCAACTCCACACGTTTTGTTGTAATACAATAATTGTTTACATTTAAATTAGCCTTTATTGGTTCAGCAAAAAAGCACAATAAAAGCAAGCATGATGTGTAAGTATTTTAGAAGTGTAATGATTATAATTATTAATAATAATTTAAATACTTTTTGCATTGCTGTAATGATATATTTAACTGTCGTATTTTTCATTATTTAAAAAAATAATAATCGTTAAACAAATAGCTAACTTTAGACAGCATTTCAGGCCAACAAGTGATCAAAAATAAACAAATAAATAAAATTCCAGTTATTCTTCACGTTAGCTGTGACTTTCATAGCTCTTTTTTAAATTAAAGTTGTAATTGTAAAAATCTGCCTTTTTTTATTTTTTATTAAAATTTCATATTTCTTTTTATTTTGGGGTAAAATATGATTGAGGCATGTTCTTTCATAAGGTTCATCCCTCATCTCAACCACTAGCTTTTCATCTTATTTTCCTTAAAAAAAAATTTAAAAAAGATGGCCATGTGCAGGACCAATCAGGGGTCAGCATTGCTCTGAGGGGCATGTGCTTCAGCTTTTCATTAGTTACCGAGCTGTTATCTAACTTCTTATGTGTACTTGTACATTGTGTATGTGTGAATGACTAATGGATGGTCTACTGTGAGTGTGCGAGTATTTGTGTTCTCTGAAGGAATATGAGGGTGTGAAGTAAAATAAGAAAAGCCAAGTCTAGCCTTTATGAATAAAGACAGTGAGCTGGTATACAGATGATCATGACATTACTGTCTACGAATGAACTGTACTGGTACCATTTGCTAATGGCGCTTGCTGAAGTGCCCCTAAACAGGTTTAGTTTAGTGCAAAATGGCCATTTCTTCTTGGAGATGCCTTGGCGAACAGTTAATCTTATGGCCTGCAGCAAAATGTGCATGTTAACTGTATTTAAAGCAACAGTATGTAAGTATATGTTTCAAAATAGGCCAATTTGGATTGTAAATTGACTTTTACTAAGGCGAATGACTTTTGTTTCTTTTGCATGCTCCCTCTCAAACGTCCGTTCTGGGAGTATGTAAATTTGATGAGCGGGTACGAATTCCCGCGAAAAGGGCGGCAGCAAATGCACGTGTACAGTGATATATTTACTTCCACTAACTTAACTGTAGGGGGCTCCAAAGTTGCAAAATACACAAAACTTCATACAGTTGCTTTAAATATATCAACAACATGCTAACAATGAAAACACACTTATGTTTACTGTTAATTAAACAACAAGTGTGTCCTGATATAAGGAACCCTGTCAGAAAAAAAAGGAAAGGAAGATGCATCTCACTGTGTTAGGGGGCAGCCAAATATTCTTTATCGCAGTGATGTCTAGTGCATTCCCTGAGGGAAGTGTGGTCAAGAACTATTGGGATGAACTACATTTTTGTTTGTTCTGTATACATGATGTTTGTAAATTGTATATCGGTCTGTGGAAATTATGTGCTGTCTATTGTAAGATTGTGGATCAAAGATGACCAAATGACGCCGAGCTCCTTCTAGTGGACGGAGCTTCTATCGTCTGAGAAAAACTATTCCACTACCATTGTTTAGGCCATAAACAAAGCGATCTTTAGTATACTAGGTCCCTTAATGCTGTTCTTTTTTGACTCCATATGATATGGTTTAATCACTTGGACCTATTTGTCATCAATGTATGTCGTCATCTGTAGTTTACAGAGTTTTGTATAATTAGCTGCCTTCCATTACAAGGCATTGAACGCCTTACAACATGTACAAAAGCATTTCAGGCCTACTAGTGCTCAAAAAATCTAGCTATTCTTCACGTTAGTTGCGTAACTTCCATAACTCTGACTCTTGAAGTAAGTGTAGGTTTTATTATTTCATTTTTGTTACATTTCATTTTCACATAGTAGACAGAGGTGCAAGACAGGATAGTTTCCGAGGGTGAAACATCTTTAGAAAATGATGGAATCTGACAGAAATGAGTCATTGTGTCTTGGTCTCTCAGTGTGAATTGTTATTTCATCTGTAAAATGTGTTTAAAACCACTGTGCTTGCTGTAATGTACTCTTGTCCACAACAGTACTGTTTAATAGAAGATTCTACGGCAAGAGTACATGAGAATACACTTAAAAATGTGTCCTTCTCACAGAACGCCAAATATGAATTTCAATGACATCATAATGGGCAGGATGACGCGTTGCCAGGGCAACAATCGGAGGCATCATTCTACTTCTCTGTAAATATGTCTCTCTCTTAACAGTTCTAATAGTGACATGTCAGTGCTTCACGATTCATTTTGATTCCCTCATGGTTGGTATCAGAAATAATTTTTGTTTGTTTTTTGTTCTTTCTTTGGTTTTCCGTTCTGAATGGGGTCAGAAAAGACAATAAAAAATAAATGTTTGGTAAAGTTTTTAGTGCTTTGTTTTCATATTCTGAATATTTTATAATATGTAACAATAAAGATTGTAGTGTACAAATCCACATTTATAATGTATGTATGTTATAATGCAATAAAGAAAAACAAAGGATTATATTAAATGTTGTATGTATGTTTTTTAGGGTGTTAAGAAAAACAAATGCTTTTTACCATTTCTGTGTCAGTTTGAGGCTGCTTGCTGAAAATTC
This sequence comes from Onychostoma macrolepis, assembly GCF_012432095.1. Taxonomy (NCBI): domain Eukaryota; kingdom Metazoa; phylum Chordata; class Actinopteri; order Cypriniformes; family Cyprinidae; genus Onychostoma; species Onychostoma macrolepis. The sequence goes on from NC_081155.1 coordinate 15,976,830, forward strand.
TGCGTAACGACAATGCAGCAAAAAAGCCATACTAAAATATTGCAGCTCTGACCCTACTTTGGTAGAGCAGCTTCAAACTTTAAAGGTGTCTTTGCATAGTCAAGTTAAGGCTGCTCTGTGCCAGCTCAGAATTCGTTATAAACACATAATACAGCTTAAAAGCCAGAAATTATGCCTGCTCTGAGCCACCTCAGCCCCTAGTATAGATGTAATTGCTGTGTAAATGCATTTATGCCACCTCTGAGCAGCATTACACAGTCTACGTAAATGCCACTTCAGAAGCGCTTCAGTGCCACCACTGCAGTGTAAATTTGGCATAAATGAAATGAAGCAGCATCAAGGCAGCCTCAGACTTTGTTATTATCATAGCAGCGTATATATTTCATACATTTTAAAGTGCATATATTCACAATATAAGAATTAAAAATGAATAATTTTACAGCTATGATGCTGCTTTTGGTTCTGTCAAAATGAAATGCAGCATCAATGCAGCCTTAAAGGAGCAGTAAGTGATTTCTGAGAAATGCTGTTGAAAGTGGATTCAACTGAGCACCAAAACACACTTTTAGCCAATCACCAGTAAGGGGCGTGTCCACACGTGATGGAGGAGTTACCAGTGTTGCATAGCCTATTAGTTCATTTGGGGACGGAGCTATCAAGATAGGAGTCATTTTAGATAGGGAGTGTTTGTTGTGGGGTAGTCCTGGCCTAATGGTTAGGGAGTCGGGTTTGTAACCTGAAAGTTGCTGGTTTGATTCTCGCGCCGAATTGAAGGTGGGTGAATGAACAGCACTCTCTCCACCTTTGATACCATGACTAAGGTGCCCTTGAGCAAGGCACCGAGCCCCTAATTGCTCCCCGGGCGCTGGAGCAATAGCTGCCCACTGCTCCGGGTGTGTGTTCACTGTGTGTGTGTGTGTGTGTGTGCATTTGTTCACTACTCACTGCTGTGTGTGTGCACTTGGATGGGTTAAATGTGGTCACTAATTTTGAGTATGGGTCACCATACTTGACAATACATCACTAACTTAACTTGTGGTGATTTCAGGTATCAATATGGTTTCTCAGAAACCACTTACTTCTCATGGCAGTGCACATATTTAATGAATTAATCCATGTCAACATTTACAATTTCACAGTTAGCTATTGATATTTTTTATAATATGATCTCTGTGCAAATGCATATGCAGCCTCTGTGCAGTAAATCAAGTAACCTACCTTTTGTCCAAGGTATAAATGCAACTTCTGCACCATCTTTGATGTAAAGTTCATTTTAAAGAAGACTAACTGAAAGTCTAAAACACTTACAAATGTGTTTAATTCTCCAGATTGACTTTATTGACGAGGTCAGCGTTTTACAGCAGCCTGAAAGCGGTGGAACTACAAAACGCCATTGTTTCCAGTCGAAGAGGGGAGCTAATCGGACAGGAAGTACTACGACTAGATGCAATGTGTGTGTGTTGTGCGTGGATGGATAACGACACATCTGAGCAGCAGCCCAGAGGCTCAGATACCAGTTTCCGACAGCATTATCATATTGCGTCGTATTAAGCGGAAAAGCACGAATCCTCCACGCAGATCCACTGATGACATTTAAGCAGGTAACGCTAATGCACGCGCATGCGACGTACCGCCGCGCGCTCTAGATGATGACTGTACTCTTAACCCGATTAATAATGCTCTTATTAACGTTGACAGGCGGTTACATGCGTCCATTGCATAACCCTGTGTTTTCTCCGTTTATTTTATTATTTTGCATTTGTATTGAATGTGTTTTTGGTGTTGTGCAAGCGCTCGAGGTTCTCCCTGTAACGTTACTGCAGTGGCCGGTTTATAGGCACAGAGTGTTTAGGGCACTTCACAAAGCTCACTGCTTAGTAACCAATGCTAGGCAGTTTGACAGCGCACGCAGCACCCGTTTAAGATCCTCCATTTGCATGAGCTGATATCTATCGTGTTCATTCAGCAGTCGTTTGCATACGGATGGCTTTCGGGTCGCTGAAGATGAGTGGTGTTTATGACTCGGTTGCCGTGTGTTATTCCCGACCTGCGTGCACGCCATTGTCGCGCGATTCTCGGGGTTACTAGAGTTCAGATGCAGCGCTGGGCTGTTGCCTGCAGTTTAGGTGATGAGTGGGTTTTTCTTATGCACTGTAATTGGCATTAGTCATGTTTTTATATAATTCCAGCGCATATGTGTAACTGCATTTGGGTCTTTATTTAATATGTTAACTTGTTCCTATTATTAGTGATTATTTACATTTTCTGACACTTTTGAAAGGCCTTTATTATTATTATTATTATTATTATTATTTTAATTCAGAACCGGTTTCATCAACAATACCTGGAATTCTGTGACATTCAGTTACGTTAATGGTTGAATTATGGTACTGATTATTATACTAAAATATTCTTCCAAATTCAGCCACTGTCATATAGCATACAACCATTATTAATCTATATTATTTTTGCCATAGGCCACTTCAGGAATATTAAGAGTAGTATGCTATTCCATCCATATTCAGCTAGTGTTTCCTGCTCTACTTGAATTTACAGCAAAACCAGAGTTGTCTCTCCAGGGTTCTATCTCATTTCTTTTTAGTCGATCAAAGAGCACGACCAGCGTAATCTGATTCATTCCAAACAAATAAAGGTGTGGCCACACTTCTGCTAAATTTCACAAAAGGGTCCATTGTCTATTACCAATTATGTAGCAATATTTGGAGCACAGTTCATACTTTGAAACCAGAGGTTGGTCCACATGGCAAATTAGTTTGACCAACTTTAACGTGTTGCATGGATTCCTATTCAAATTACTGGATTTCACCAATGAGAAATCACTGAAGAGCGGTTAATGTGACTGTACCTTGAGTCGTATGCTGCCCATACTACACAACTTTCAAAGTCGTTGGGTAGCTCTTCTTTTCACACTACAAAGCTTTCTGTCATTTCCGGTCAAAACACATTTCACACTACAGGACTTGGATCACAGACAGTTAACAAGCTGAATATCTTTCGAGCTTCAGCGATGCATCAACACTTATCCCAGATCATGAGCGCTGATTTACTTCTGATTTCAGGCTTTTGTCAGTGATCTTCATTAACTGTTAGTGAACAGGAAATCAGGGCTATAATCATGTAGTGTGTGGGTAGCATTATGAACTGGCTTGGTTTTAGTGTATCAAAAGCACATACGAGTTCACTGAATTGCATATCAAGACATTCATTAGGTCTGATTCAAACTCACTTAATGAATTTGTATCTGCATTAATGAATGAATAAAATTGTACCTCTTTTTTTTTTTATATTTTAATTTCCATGTTGTTAGGGCCAGTGAATTAATGGGTTGCAAAAGCAAAATTTTGGTAATGGAACTATGTTTCACTGCTTTGAACTTTGTTTTACTAAGTGCAATTCATTTATACTTTGGTCTTAATCCAAATCTGTCATTCTTTGCAAGCCATATGGCACATGCACAATATTTTGTAATCGTCTTTCATTAGAGCAATAATGAATTGGCTCAGAATAAAAGATGTTATTGAATCAGTTATGCATTGATGCTCATTTTGACCAGGTTCAATTAGAAAGTATATGTAAACAAGGTTGTTTATAATAAATTTATAGTTGTTTTTAAATTTTAGTACTTTTTGTTGTGCCAGAACAATGTATAATTGCATGCCATGAGGAGGATTTTTAAATAAGAGAGATATTCTTTATTCGTTATGTCACAGTATATCCATGACACTGCTCTGTTAGTGCGTTAGATGCAATCGTTCTAACCTTACCTTTAATCTGATACAGCTTCTTAATTAAACCTAACGCTGTTACTTTGCACCTGAGGTAGATAACAGCAACCCCATCTTGATTGGGGCCATGTAGTCACATTGTTGTTGGGTAACTTCGTTTTTCACTATTAGAATATGGGTCAGAGGTTTTTAGTAGTGACGCCTTGACATTTATCCTCTTAACAATTCCCTGCTTCCTTTGGACAGCAAACAGAGCACTTATCTTCTGTTTTGTAAAAAGGGCTTGACTGACATATACACCATAATGACTGATTTTGTTTGTTTCAGCCACAGGAGGTTGTTTTTGTTTTAATGGCCGCTCGTCTTTTTCAGGCTGTTTAGTTCTGGGTGGTTTGAGATATGAGGAAAGTAGTGTCTAAATGCCATTTTTTACCTCATTTTTAAGATTATTTGCAATATTATGTCTATATCAGGAAAAGTAACAGACTTGGAAATCTCCTCACCACAGCAACCCAATTGAACAGATCTGGGGTTTCATCCAAATGTTGTTGAGTTGCTGCTGCATTGACCACAATGTTGGAAAGGCAAGAGCTGAGGTCGTTAAAGTGCGGTAGGGAAGGAAAACCAGTAATGTTGTGCAGTACTGTAAAAATTGGATTGTACAGTACTATTCAGTTTTGTGTCTGCACTGTACTTCTAGTAACTGTGAGCAAGAGATGTCATATCTATTTCTTGAGATCGGTGATTCGTGTTAGCGTCCTGGTTCTTCAGTGTCACCCGAAACTTGTATGAATAAAAGATTATACATGGATGCCCAAATTGGCCACCGTTGTAATTTCATCACATTAATTTATTGGTAAAGCCTTTGTAATTGAATGAATGAATTCTGTTGGTTATCTCTGATAAATAGAGCATAAAAGTAGTTTTTTTGCATTTCATTGTCTTATTAGAATGGTTTTTAGCCATTTAAAGTATAAAGATGGCTTCAAGACTGTCGAATGTATGCTTTTGTAGAAGGTTCAAGTCCATCCATGTGATTTTCAACTTTTTTTTTTTTGTTAAATCTAGTTTTATCATACTGACTATTATCGTTCACCGTGCATTATGGGATTTGTAATTCATTAATTAATATTTAGATGTTAAGTGCACAGGTTTTTTTTTCTACTTTTTAAGCCAATCAATGGATGACTTTCCAAAGAATGCAGACATTGTAGTTTGATCCAGAAATTAAATATGCCACCTTCTAACATGGCTTTGGAATTCATTGAAAGCCCTTTTTGCAGCATTTAGTTCAGTAGTTAGACACTGTAGCTAGAAAATTGGTTGCCAAAGTGAGCATATGCATGGTCAGGTAACAGGTTTGTTTGTCTGTTTATAAATGCCAATGTGTAGGTGCTATTTGGCATGTTTTTGTACTTGTACAAGGTTTATGTGTGAGACCCCTGGTGTACTAGGACTGAAAACACACTGTGCACTGGCCCACTGAGAATTATTGACCACTGAGGCCCTTGTAATGATGATGAAGTTCAGTCTGGCAAAGCTAGAGACGTAACCAAAGCACAAGCCCTGTCTGCTGTTAATGTTCATCTTTTGTATGCATTTTTGATGAGTCTTGAAGTCTGTAGAATTTGCTGAGACACGGTAGCAAAGATAACTGACGAGGGGAGCTCTTGCAAAGAAATTAAGTGCAGTTCAAAGGATATAAATGCAGAAGAATATTTATCTTAAAGTTTGGGGAAATGCAAAGAGTTAGAAACATTTTTGGTGGATGAAATTTGTAATGATAATGTCTTAGTTTGTTTAAACGATTGTTTAAAGAATTCTTAGAAGTGTTTGTTTGTTTGTATGTGTAAGTTACTGATTAGATTATAGATTTATATATCTTGACCTCAGTTGCAGTCCAGTAAGCTGCTTTGGTCTCATATGGCTCATAATGTATAGGTTTTATGCTACACACTTTATCGGGAGAGGGCTTTACAAGGTGTTGAAGAAGGCACTGTACACAGATGTACATTCACATTGCACATTCAAGAATACATGGACTCTCTGCAAGGATTTTCCCATTGATACAGTACAGCATCAAAAGATCAACTCACATCACACAAACTTATGACAAACCATAATTACCCCTAGTTTCACATATTGATTCATTGCTGAGCAAAAAAAAGTCAAGACCTTCATTTATCTTCCTTACTTTTTAGCATTTAATATAAGATGCAAGTTATTATACGGCTCTTTTGCTCCTTTCTGTCCTCATATTTCCCAGGTGGTCATCACATCAGAAAGGTGATTATTCTTTGTCCTCTTTTCCCCAAGTACGGATTGAGGAGCACCGAGGTATTTACCGAGACCAAGCCAGGGTCTTTCTTTTGCGAAACTGCCATCATTGCGCACAATTTCCTGGAAGCAGTTATGCTGACCTTTCTGAAATTGGATGAATTGAGGAATCTGAGTTTAATGCAGGTATACAGGGCTCACTGGTATAGTATAATCAAAGACAGGCACTGAGATAAAAGAAGACAGAAGAAATAATGAGATGAAGTGAGCAACAGAAGCAGAATGAATAAAAAAGGAAGCGCTGTTGTGTGACATGTAGGCCTGTGGCACATTGTGTGCTCTGTTTATGCCAGTAATGCAGTTGTGCATTCATGGCTTTCGGCCACAACCTGCCTGATCTTCTCTGTCAACACTTCATCTAAACTGGACTTAGGGCCTTGTCGACCTTGGATACCAAGAACAAGTTCACAGATCTACAGCAAGGCCATGTCGAAGCTTGTCCAGCATGCTACAGCACCCACAAGACTCCAGAATCACTACCGAAACATATCATGCCTCCTTGTACAAGATCTTTTAAATGCCAGAGAGTGGGCTTGACCCTAGATGCTGCTCCTGGTGGCTAAAGGAAGTCACCACTGTCCTGTCCCACTTAGCTCAATCGCTTGAAGGTGATGTAAATGCGATGTGACTTATCCAGGGTGCTGCTCCAGAGTGCTAATCATTGGTAATCTAATCCAGAGGAGATTAGAGAAGAGGAGGGAACACAGGATGCTGAGAACGGCTCTCTCTGGCTTAACGGAAGGTTGCCACTACGTCCATGTTGTGTTGTAGGACTGCTGCATCTTGCTAAGGATTTGCTAACTCGAACTGTGCTTGGAATTTGGGATAGCAGTTGGTAACAGCATCCAGTTGGAGTTCAGCATTGGAAGACTGTCCTTTTTTACGTCCACTGATGTGTGGTTTTGAGTGCCGCCGCCTTTATGGGATCTAGTTATGTTTCTGCTTGCATCATCATAAAAGTGCTCTCCTTCCGTGGGATTAGCATTAGCATGTGGCTGTAGCCAAAGCGAGACCCAGGGCCTCGTTTAACTTTTTAAAAGGATTTCTTTGCCAAATATTTTCAGGAGCATTTTTTGGACTTTCATTTCATCGGTCTCCAAGCTTGTCAAGAACAGAACCGCCTGTCCATTTTTGAACGAAACCAAAGGATTTCCTATTTGTTCTGCTTTGAAGGCCCATCACCAGAAGCGGAGATGCTGAACCAGGGGGCTGTGATGATCTTCACAGGGATCTGTGGGGCGTTAGTGGTCATGGCAGTGGCCTACTACGCCTACTGGTGAGTCCGGCTAAAGTGCAACGGTGGATTGATTAGGCCTCCTACTGCTTATGTAAAGGTTATTGGATTCGACACAGGCAAAGGGCAAATGAGAGACTCCTTGACTAAGACTTTAATTTGTTCTTTTGTAGTTTTTTGCATGCCTGACATGTTTGTGGGTGTTGAGGGCACTATGGTGACCACCTGTTGAACAGTTGTCTCTATAACGACTGAAAGGTCATGCAGTGTCTGTGTCTGTATATTCTTCGCTTTAAAGCTTCACAGAGAGTCAAACAAGCTGATACCATATTGTTAGCTGAAGTCTATCTGAAAATTGATCTGCTGTGGAAGTGGTACCATCTGAAGCACAATTTAACATCCTCCTTTGTGTATTTTTTTGAGATATTGTTACATGGCGGTTTCTCAGTTTCTTTTGCATCCTGTAAGCTGTTTAAAATTTTTAGAGGTACATTTTGTCCATCTTGGAAAAAGATGGCCCCAGGCTGTCTGATGATGCAGGCCAAACAGCTGTTAACTCCTAAGCTGGTTGATCCCTCCATCTCTAATCCCCCCACCCTATCGGTGTAGTTGTCATGCTACTAAAAAGTGAATGAGGAACAGCGTCAAACAGATATAAACTTACATGTATCTAGGGTGTTTTTGGCATATTGCATCAATCATCTTAAGTGATACACATTTTCAGAGCCTTGTGACACCATTTGATACCTCTGTATGAGAACCTGGACATTAACATACTTTCAAACATAATGCTCAATGAATAAGATATAGAGGCCGACTAGATATAGTGCATCATCTCTTGAAATCAAGGATTCAAAGTTTGTCAGTCGTGCAGACTGTAATGCACACTCGTTTTTATGCAGGCTACAGATGAACACAAGATCTCACAGCTGAATTTGACAAAGTTTGCAAGATTTGTGAAATATTGATTAGCCTAAGTATTCAGAGACTTGAATGATATAAATGTAAATTTGCTGATGGTAGATGAAAAATTAGTGAAGCATTTGCCTTTCTGCTACTAAATATAGACTCAAATTTTTTGTACACTCTAGGGATGTAACTTCACTCAACTCATGATGCATAGGGGTGGGTAATATTTTACAATGTCACAGTATGAGTAATTTTATTTCACGGTAACGATATATATCACAATATAGTTATTTTTGGTTTAAATATGGTTTTTGTGATATCAAAATTTCTGATACTATAGAAATTTCACAATTCTTGTCACCAGTGTCAATATCGCAAAAAACTAAGGCTGGGCGATATATCGAACACGTTTTCAAATAGAGCGCCATTTAATACATTAGCGGTAAATCTCCATCACCTGTTTTCAAATCACTGACAAGTAGATCACTGACAAGCTACGCAGTATCGCGTTCATTATCGCAGATGAATTTGATAATGAACGTGATATTGCGTAGCTTGTCAGTGATCTACTTGTCAGTGATTTGAAAACAGGTGATGGAGATTTACCGCTAATCACGGAACTGGCTTTACTGACGAGATGCGCATGAATTTCGTGTTCGATATATCGCCCAGCCCTACAAAAAACTAATACTAGAAGTCTCACTGAAGACAAGTAAACAATCAGCGATTAAATAAGAATAAGAAGCTAGTTACAAGCAATAGGACAAAAAACTACAGTAGAACAAATAAAAGAGAAATGCTACATACATTGCATAAAGTAATCAATTGTATTAAAACACTGTATATTATCCACTGTGTAAATTAAATATATATTTCTTATATGAGTCACAAATGTGATTTAGTCAAGAGCAGTGAGAGATTTTCTCTTTTGTTTAATTAATGAAAGACAGCAGGAATATAAGACTGCTGTAACTTTAAGAGCTGCCCAGATACAATGTACTGTTACACGTTTTCTTTCTCGGCTGTTTGCTTTCACTTAAGCAAACCTAAGTTACTGTGTTGATGAGGATACTTGCAAATACCAGAATTTTGACATACAAGTGTGTGCATTTAATCGTTTAAGGCCCATCAAGCAGCAAAAATAACTCCGTTCAGTACTCCTGCGCTCTATGAGCACCGTCTTCACTGAGATACGGGTCTCCATGTGTTCACACTGTCTGGCGGCCATTTTGAAAGCTGTCTAAAAACTTTCACCAAAAGAGGAGCCCCTTAAATGTGCGTTTGTTTTGGAAGTATAAGCCTTTATTTTGGGTAAGTTTCACTACTTGTTGTAAAATTAAGAGATTAATGTTCAGACTTTTGCATATTATAACCTGGAACTTGGATGTGGGAAATAATTACATTAGATCCAAAAGAGAGTTTTAGCAACATAGCGCAGATGCTACAGAACACAGTTAGCTGACTAGCTGTATAAGATTGTGTGCTACGCTAACATATTACTTCACAGGCATTACTGACTTGTACTTTTACATCCATAATGTTATAAATTGACAGTTTATTGCTGGTCTGTTGTTTTACAGTGCTGTAATTTTTAAAGATTTCATATTATTTTAAGGTGAGCTTAAAGGGTACACTACTATGAAAATCACACAGCTTCAGTGTGACATCAGTAAGAAAAAGTGTAATTTCATAGATATTGTTAATAATAGTTGTTCATATTAAAATGTGTGAACTGAATACATGACCTAGACTATTTATTTAGCACAAATCCTGTCATTTTAATAAATATTACATGAAATTTATAAAAAAATTGTTGCTGCTCCAATTAAGCTCAGTGTGCTGTCTTTAAGCTCTTCCACATTGAACATCTATATAAATGCGTCATAAACAGACTTTAAATATTAACTGATGGTTGTCACTTTAAGTTAATCGATTTTCTATGGATTCTGTCGACTCAAATCTGCAGACTGGCTCTGATCTTTGGCAACTAGCATCAACTTCTCCAGACTGTAAATCTGTGGAAAATCGGGGCAAAAATTTGTGCTCTGTATTTAACCAATCCAAGTACACACACACACACACACACACACACCCACACACACACACCCAGAGCAGTGGGCAGCCATTTATGCTGCGGCGCCGGGGAGCAGTTGGGGGTTCGGTGCCTTGCTCAAGGGCACCTCAGTCGTGGTATTGAGAGTGGAGAGAGCACTGTACATTCACTCCCCCCACCTACAATTCTTGCCGGACCTGAGACTCAAACCCACGACCTTTGGGTTACAAGTCTGACAAAAACAGCAGATGAGCTGAATGAGAACACAAATTCACTCTCTGACAGCAGGTAGCGCTTATTGAACAGCGGCATTATAGTAGGGCTGCAACAACGAATCGATTAAATCGATAAAAATCGATTACTAAAAGCGTTGGCAACGAATTTCATAATCGATTCGTTGTGTCGCGCGACGCGGAGACGTTTGATTATTAAAAAAAAAAACTTTAGTTGAGCGGAGCGGAGTGAGTGAGTGAGTGGTCTCTCTCGCGCACGGATGCTAGCAGAGTTTGGCGCCTCATAAATAAAAAAAAGGAAAAAAAAAAAAACCGAGCGGAGGTAGAGGAAAGATACATGGCGGAGGCAGAGAAATCCGTGCGACCCAAGTCATCCAAGGTGTGGGAGCAGGGGCGGCGTTTGCGTATGGCAGTTGCCATACCCTAGCCCAGTCAGGTGCTGTGAAAAATTATCCAAACTTGAGTCGCTTATAATTCGTTTTATTATTTTAAATCAGAGAGTTTTAAAATAGTAAACCAATGATAAGCATTAAAATAACTTGTCAGTAAAACTTCGTAACGCCATTGGATCATCGAGCTCTCAGCGAGACCTCGTAACTTCACCCCGCCTCCGTTCAGATTGACGCACAGCCTGGAGAAGATGAGATCTCTGCTTTTTCGCAATGCAAGGGTGAATAAATAATTGGTGTTTGAATAGTACAGCGTTTTCTTTACTCAAACACTATGTCAGTAAAGGATAATGTTTTTGTGTGTTTGAAGAGTGGAGAAGAATTAGTTATTTGCTGTCTATATACGTTTTAAATATCCTGTGCATTATGTGCATAAGCGCTTAATTTGAGATTTTGGCCAAGTGTATTAAACAACAAGAAAAAACTAAGCGCCCATATAGCTACAATCTATTATATAACCTGTAAAAGTTGATGAAAGCATAATGCACTTAATGCACTTATGCACTGCATAACAGTTACAGCCGTTCTAACGACAGACAAAACACTCCATCTCCGTCATTCTCTGGTCAAAAACATTATTAACTCCATTTGAGCTTGATTTTCATATAATGTTAAGTGCAGGTGTCTGATACAATACCAACGCTAACGACGCAGTGTTGTTAAATTATTTAATTTTTGCACCCCAGATGTAAAGCATACATGTTTTTGTGTTAGTCCATTTTTATTTTATTTTATTATTATTATAACAGCTCAGGGATGTTCAAGGAGCAACATGTTTGTGCACTTTCTAAAGATTTTAGTTCTGTTTTTGAATAAAGGGTTGGAAATGAATGTTTTTTTTTTTTTAATCCGATTCATCGATTAATCGATTATTAAAATAATCGTTAGTTGCAGCCCTACATTATAGCGTTTCCTTGGTTGACGCTTTAAACAAAGCAGCACTGCAGTTATGAACACTACTTTAATATGCATTATACAGAGGAAAGGTGAAAAGAAAATTCCATCTAAACTCTTCTAAAGACAGTCAGTTCCCCTCAAAGATACATTCATGTACGCTCCTACCCCCATCTCAACCGATTCGAATCATCACATTTTCACCAGTTTTCAACCGGCTCGGGGTGCATCGTTACATCCCTATTACACTGTTTACTTTCCCTGTTTATCAGTTCTGTATAATAATTTATTAATTTAAACAGAGGCAATAAACTAATAAAGACAGAGAATGGGAGTTTTGTGTACTCGGGCGCTGACATTCTCAGCGCTGTCACAATAAAAGTCCCACTCCCACAAACACATCGGGCAAACGGGGAAAACTTATCTGCAGAAGCCAATCATTTAAAAAGAGCTGAAATATCAACATTGGCTTATATGTTGGTGGACCATTAGGTGTCTGTAGTGCATATGGTTTGGTGGAGAAAGCGAGATGTGTGAAGTGTATTTTAGTGGATAAGTCTACTTTTGCTCATATTTCTTATTGGCTGAGAAAATACTCTGCTCCAACAAGTTGATTAGGTGATTCCTCAGAATGTGCATACACACTCCCCCTCACACACCTAGTGTGACACACCAACTTTCATAGGGGTTTTGGTGTTCAGAGCACTCTGCCATTCCCTTGATCTCAAACACACACACACACACACACACACACACTTTGGTAAGGTTCCAAAGTTTACTTCAGTTTGTACAGTGGTGTATAGGAGGACAGAGTTCAACTCTTTCCTTTCCCACCCTCTCTCATTTTTCTTCCTTCGGTTGGTCTCTGTCCACTCTAAAGTCACAGTTAACCTACAAGACTTTATCTAAGGTTAGTACTGTGTGTTCTGTTTGTCTTGGCTGATATGTTGTATAGAGGAACCGAGGCTAACTGCCCCATGTTGTGTTTATTTGAAAAGGCAGCACATTTGGCAGCTTAGAAGTATTACAGTAGTTAGAATAGCTGGATTATTACATTTTCTGAAGAAATTGTGAGTGTTGCTTGCGAAATTGGTTGACGTGATACTGAGGTCAATCTGGGTGAATTTTGTGTGGTCAGTTTCATTTTTCTGTAGGTGAGAAAACAATGTGAAAGCATTGCAGTTAATTTGGTTGACATGCATCGTGGAGTATGTGCATCAAGGCGGAGGTAGGTTATAAATAAATAACCACTTTTCCAGTGTTTTACTTGCTAATACAAAATGTTTTTGCTTCTGTCATCTGATGCTTGTTTTTACATCTTCAGATTGAGTTCAAAATCATTGTTTATAAAGCGTCATTCAAATTAGATCATAAGACTCTCCTAATCCACCATAAACTTTTGCTTGCTCCCCTCTCACAATAGTGATTTTACTTTTATAATGATTTTTCATTATCTGTCTGATAATGTTGGCCGAAAGTATGTTTAAATGATATGTAGTAGGATGGTTGACTGAACTGTACTTTATCAGAGCCGACACATAATAACTGAGAAAATGATAGTATTGATGGGGTCGGACGGGCCTCCTGCAGGTTACCAGACGGCCAGTTAGAGCAGTTTGGCAACTTCATCCTGAGTATCAGATAAACCTGCAAGGAAGCACTGAGCTTCAGTCCTCTCTTTGCATTTGGTTTAGCAGTGCTTTAAAAGATTATTTGGCAAATAAATTTGCTGAAGCACTCATTTTGTTAGAGTATTAATCCAGTCTTTCACTTGCAGTTGTTGTCTTGTTATCAGATTAAGCGGTGCTGGGAGATTAAAGCTTGATAAGCTTTCAAAATCGATTTGAAACGAGAGACCTTCAGATCCAATGAGAGTGTTTGTGTGATACATTTAGAGTAGGATTTTTGTGCATGACAAGTCATGTTGAGGTGCTGCCATATAATAATGGAGAGAGAGATACAGTTGGGGGAAAGGGGTTGCGAAAATGAGGCAGTCAATGCATGCAAGAGAGAGCGGGAAATAGGAGGTGTTTGGAGTTCCTCCAACTGGGTGAGAGGGTGTGTGTAGTGCAGCTGTATGTGTGTGCAGTGCTGGTGCATGTGGAATTTTTGATGCCTAAGGGTCTGTGGTCATGAACTCTTGCCTACTTTACAGTGGGTTTTTGTATCTTGGAACAAGATGTGGAAGTAAAAATAAACGGGACTAAATGTGTTGCTGGAGATGGTTGCGTTCATGGCTCGGGCCATCATGAACTCTCTAAATTTCAGTCTCTTTTTCTCTCAGGTCGGTGGTACTAAGTGAAGGGCCGTGTAAAAGAGGGTTGTAGAGACGAACCCGCTGTGGTGAGTTAAACTTTCATGATATTAAGTTTGATAACTGAAATGATTGATGATATGTAACATATTAAATTATGAGCATAAGAGGACAGCTGGTCCATAACTGTGAATTCAAGCTTGATATTGCGTTTATGTGAATATATTTAGCATAACTGACACAATGACCAGCTGTGTTGCTTATTTTTGCTTTGTCAGCTAAATAATTTGGTTGCAAAGTTTTTCTTTGAAAGTCTATAATAGCGCAAACAGACAATTGGACTAACAAAACAGAAATATTTTTGTCAGTGTCCTAAATTAGCAGTTAGCAACTTCCAAATATGACTAAAAAATTACTTTTGTGTAAATAACACTAATCTGTTAACGGTTGGCTTATTTTTAATAAAATAGTTTAATAGTTGTGCACATATATATGAGTATACGGATGGATGGATGGATGGATGGATAGCATTTCAGGTTTCATACTGTAGCTCGTAAGAGAGGTTTATTCTTTTGGTGATATTTTTCAGTTTTTTTAACACTAGTTTTAATGCCGTTATATGCTAAATCTTCTTGTCCAATCAAATTAGAGCACCAGCATTGTATATTCATTTTTAATAGTTGTCTGATCAGTCCATGTAATTTCTGTGGGGGGAAAAGGCAATTGCAAAAATGTAAAAAATCTTTGCTTTGTACAGAATTATTTGAATGGCTTTGCCATACATGCACTTTAACAAAGTTGTCAGTACATTAATATCGTACTCACTCCCACTCAGTTTTATACAGTATGTAACAGGAAGTCTTTCTATCCCCATGGGTTCTTCGGCCTTAAAAAGTTTGAAGACCCCTAGTTTAATGTAAATAAACCATAATAATATCATATGCATGAGTCAGCCTGTGGGCTGCTGTTTAATTATCTGAGTGCGTTTTAATTTGCTGTCTCCTCTGTCTCTCTTGTCTTCCAGCAGTGTGTGTGGGAGCGTGTGTGTGTGGGTGAGTGAGTGTGTGTGTGTGTGTGTGGAAGGGGCTCTCAGTCATGGGTGTGGTGGCGTGGCTGAAGAGCCTGTTTGTCCTGCAGCTCTTGATTGGCTTTGTGTTCGTGGTGAGCGGCCTCATTATCAACTTCATCCAGCTATGTTCCTGTGTGCTGTGGCCTATAAACAAACAGCTGTACCGCAAGATCAACACCAGACTCTCCTACTCGCTATGGAGCCGTGAGTCGTTTGGTTGTCCTCAGCTCACTATTAAGTTTGTGAATATGCTTTTAGAGACCTGTATAGCAAGTACTTTTTGTTTACCTTGTTAATGAGAAAGTTTACTTTTAAGTGAATTTATTCCAAAGCTAGGTAACTATTATTGTAATGTGTGTGTATATATACAGTCATGGCCAAAAATATCAGCACCCTTGGTAAATATGATCAAAGAAGTCTGTGAAAATTAATCTGCATTGTTAATCCGTTTGATCTTTTATTTTAAAAATTCACAAAAATCTAACCTTTCATTGGATAATAAGAATTTAAAATGGGGGGAAATATCATTATGAAATAATTGTTTTTCTCAAATACACGTTGGAAACAATTATTGGCACCACTAGAAATTCTTGAAAGTATATTCCCATTCATATTCACAAGTTTGAGCACTCCAGGGTGATTATGAACATGAAATTATCCAGCCATGGCTTCCTGTTTCACAGAAATATAAATAGGAGGGAAAACAAAGTCCAAATTCCCTTAATCATCCATCACAATGAGAAAAACCAAAGAATATATTTCTGATGTGCAGCAAAAGATAATTGAGCTTCACAAATTAGTGAAGTGGCTTTAACAAAAGAGCTAGAGCAGTGAAAATTCCCATTTCCACCATCAGGGCAATAATTAAGAATTTCCAATCAACATAAAATGTTATGAAACTGCCTGGAAGAGGACATGTCTATATCGTCCTAATGCACGGTGAGAAGGAGAGTTTGAGTGGCTAAAGACTCTCCGAGGACCACAGCTGGAGAATTGCAGAAAATAGTTGAGTCTCTGGGTCATAAAACCTTAAAAAAAAAATTGTCAAACAGCCCCTACATCACCACGTGTTGTTTGGGAGGGTTTCAAGAAAAATTCTCCTCGCTCATCCAAAAACAAACTCCAGCATATTCAGTTATCAGACACGACTGGAACTTCAAATGGGACTGGCTTCTATGATCAAATGAAGCTAAAAATTTGCATTTTAGCAGCAAACACTCAAGAAGAGTTTGGTGAACACAGGGATAAAAAGTACCCCATGTGTACAATGAAATATACTGCTGTATTTTTGATGTTGTGGGCCTATATTTCTGCTGGAGGTCCTGGACATCTTGTTTAAACACATGGCATCATGGATTCTATCAAATATCAACAGATAAAAAAATCAATAAGTGACTGACTCTGTTAGAAATCTTATAATGGGCCATGTTTGGATCTTCCAACCGCATAATAATCCAAACACAAACCTCAAAACAACACAAAAATGGGTCACTGAGCACAAAACCAAGCTTCTGCTGGCCATTCCAGTCCTCTGACCTGAACCCTGTAGAAAATGAGTGGTGAACTGAAGAGAAGAAGCACCAACATGGAGCTGGGAATCTAAAGGGTCTGGAGTGATTCTGGATGAAGGAATGGTCTCTGATCTCTTGTCAGGTGTTCTCTAACCTCATCAGGCATTATAGGAGAAAATTTAGAGCTGTTAAACTGGCAAATGGAGGTTTCAAAAAGTATTGAATAAAAGGGTGACGTTAATTGTGGCCAATGTGTATTAGAGAAAAACATTTATTTCATAATGATATTTCCCCCCATTTTAAATTCTTATTATCCAATGAAAGGTTAGATTTTTGTGAATTTTTTTTAAATAAAAGATCAAAAGGATTAACAATGCAGATTAATTTTCACAGCCCCCTTTGATCATATTTACCAAGGGTGCTGATATTGTTGGCCATGACTGTATAAAGCATTTGTGAATGTATATCATTAAATGTTTTTAAAAATATTTTTAAATATTTGTTATATCACTTAAGTATTATGTAAAAAATCTTCATGTTGCATTTATTTATTTGCCTTCATGAGTTGTGCATTGCAGGTTACTGACAGGAAGCCATAATTGTTATAATGCAAAATTTATGAGACATTTATGGTGTTTGAACTAAATGTCACATGCACAGACTTTTGTACATTAGCAGCATGTTACATATGCATAATGCATACAAATTTCATGCTTTTTGGTGGCAGAACAAGTGATGCACTATTATCTAACATAAATTTTACATAGTCTTTTTAAACTTTCCTCTTTTTCTATAATGTGATTTCTATTCCTGTTCATTTATTTTTGTTTAATAGGAAAATTGTATAAAAAGATTATTGATAGAAAATAAAACAAATTAGTGTGTTGAACTTTTCTTTAGGCGTCCCATGTTTTCTAGAATTGCCAAAAAAATTGCCAGCCCGTATTAAATAATTTGACACATATTTAATATGACATGCTGAGGATGACAATCAACTTTTTCTGTATTAAGCATCTGAATTATTTTCTGGTTAAGCCTGTCCTTTGACCAGTTTACAGCATCCAATTCAAATGAATTTGCATTTAGATTTACGTTTATTCTTTTAGCAAATGTGTTTATCCGGAGCAGTTTACAAATGAGAATTAAATGAGCACAAGCAATTGATTCAACAATTTGCATGGCGCTTGTCACGATTTAGATCATCCTAACGCATCTGGCGTCGTAATACCTGCTTGACACACTTTTCTACTGCTTTCTTAACAGAGCTGGTGATGCTGTTAGAGTGGTGGTCTGGCACGGAGTGCACGCTGTACACTGAAAAGGCCACGGTGGATAAGTTCGGTAAAGAGCACGTCATCATCATCCTCAACCATAACTATGAGATCGATTTCCTGTGTGGCTGGACCATGTGTGAGAGATACGGCGTACTGGGGGTAAGTCCTGACAAGCAGTGAAGTCACCGTAGTAAAGTGAGAAGTTGTGAAGGATGGTGCTTTGAGGTGTGACACTTGTCTCAACCTTGTGAGCTCAATCACTCTCGACTTGAGCACATTAAAGGGATACTCCACCCCAAAATGAAAATTTTGTCATTAATCACTTACCCCCATGTCGTTCCAAACCTGTAAAAGCTTCGTTCGTCTTCAGAACACAATTTAAGATATTTTATCATCTGAGGCGTGCTTTCGTCGTGCTCTTCTAGTGAACTCATGAACGCGCTTGCAAGAAGTGTCATGGAGGAGCAGAAAAAGTTTAATAAAGTCGATATTTTGGGGTTTTTTTGCGCACAAAAAGTGTTCTTGTTGCATCATAAAATTCAGATTGCACGTCTGATGGCAGATGGACTGCTTTGACGACATTTTTCATACTTTTATGGACCTTGACAGTGCAATTTACTGTGCAGTCAATGGGACAGTCACAAGCCTCCCGGTTTTCATCTAAAATATCTTAAATTGTGTTCCGAAGACGCACGAAGCTTTTACGGGTTTGGAACGACATGGTGATTAATGACAAAATTTTCATTTTGGGGTGGAGTATCCCTTTAAAAGCATCCAAACTAAAACGGAAGCTGATAAATGTGACGAGTTTCTTCATCAGAAAATTGTGCACATGATGCAAAAAGCATTCTGTGCACAACGCTTTGATTTGGATATTAGAAAGTGGCTAAGATACTCTTCTGAAGAACAAAAATCATGTCGCACATGGAGACTAGGTACTTTTCACTAAATAATACTTAAAAAAAAAAATACTTGCATGCACATAAGTGAAACTAGTATTGGGTATCGCAGTGCATCACAGTGATTTATAATTAAATTTTGGCTGAAAATCCATTTAAGGAGAGCATAATTCTGTTATATACAATATCAGGCATTTCTTGTGTAGGCACCTGAATTGGCCAGATTATGCGTTGTTCAGTGTTATTTATTTTAATTATTTATATTTTTAATGTCTATTTATTAAAATTATGAATTGGCTTTTATTTTTATTTCTTTTTGTATTTCTTTTTGTCATTTTATTAATTTTTTTAAATAATATTACTATTTAGCTTTTATTTCAGGTTTAATAATAATAATTTTAGCAATTCAACGTATTTTATTTTTCAAATAAATAATTTATATTCAAATAAATAACTAATTTTTCCACTTAGTTGTCAAGGTAACATTTCTACTTTTTGTTTATATTTTATTTAAATTAACTAATATTAATTTCAATAGTTTTAGCTAACAAAAACTGCTTTGTCATCTTCCATTTTTGTTTTGTATTTTTAATAATCTTAGTAACCCGAGGATCAATCCCAAGAGATTAACTTGTCTTTTCTCTCTTGGATAAGCTCTGGTGTTGAATGTATTTGTTTTGATTGAGTGGGTGATTTGAATTCTTCTCTATCCTCTCTCCCTTCCTCTCTGAATCCTTTTTTGCATTTTCTACCCTCCCTTTATTTTGATTTTTCTCATCCAGAGTTCTAAGGTTCTGGCTAAACACGAACTGCTGAAAGTTCCACTGATCGGCTGGACGTGGTACTTCCTGGAAATTGTTTTCTGCAAGCGGAAGTGGGAGGAGGACAGAGAAACTGTCTTCAGTGGGCTGAACCGTCTCCGAGATTACCCAGAGTACATGTGGGTGAGTACACACTGAGTGATTAGGATGATCTAATGACCTGATAATCAAGCGGAGCTTTAGGAATGACTTAAGCCTTTTCTGTTTACCATTTGATGAATTGTTGCTGTCAAATGTAGGGCTAACCACAACCTCAAATCGACCTCGTAAATCTAAACCCATGCAAATGTTCTGTAATGGTTCAGAACTATTCAATTCGTAATAGGCAGATTTTGATTAACCAGTAGTTCAGTCTTTTTCCTTTTCGTGTGGATTGGATTAATGTTTTCTATTATAGTTTTTGGTGGATTATCCTTTTTACAGTTTGAAAGTATGTAATATTGCAGTTCCTAATAAAACTACTCAATTTGCATTTGGAGCTTGGTGTTACTTTTGTATTGTTCTTGAGCAACATATACACACAAACGGCAAACCAAGCTAAGTAAAGGTGCTTTGACACATTTGAGCAAGACACAAAAAAGACTGGGAAAAAAAAAAAATATATATATAATATATGAAGTCACAAAGAAGTGTGAATGCAAAGTAAATTTTTCCTCATACTCAATTCACAAGAAAAAAATGGTCTCTTAATGATTGTATAAACATTCTGAATTAATCATTTGTGACCTTGTACCGCTATAACCTCTAGTAACGTATATTTACTGAGGCACGTGACAATCAACGTCATGTCTTAATTCATTTATATTATTATTATTTGCTAATCATTTTAATGTATTGAAGCTGTAGATAAACAAGTAAACAATCAAGTTTCACCTGGTGTTAATGTAGTAAAGTGTTTTGGTCATTCTTGTTTAGTTTAGTGAGTTTATTTATTCTATCATTGTTATTTGGATGTGGGTCAGTGTTACTAGACAGGCACGTAGCTCCAGCGGTGAGGTCACTTATGATGAGCTCCGATTGGAAGTTTCCGTTGGCAACAAGAGGCAGAGATTAGTGAAGTGATAGGATTACTGTGTTTAACACTGACCCGGGAGTTACAATCCTCTGGTGTGTGTGTGTGTGTGTGTTTGGCAGTTCCTGCTGTACTGTGAAGGAACGAGATTTACTGAAAAGAAACATCAGATAAGCATGCAGGTGGCTGAGAGTAAGGGCCTCCCAAAACTGAAGTACCACCTGCTGCCCCGCACCAAAGGATTCACCACTACACTGCAATGCCTCAAGGGAACAGGTCAGATAAACGTTTCCACACACACTATCACCGTCACAGAGCTGCTGTGTGTGTTACCCTGTTAAAAGAGGCAAACGTTGCTTCCTGGGTGATGGACAGGAGTCAAGAAAATACGAGTGGTCCCAGCAGAACATGTCCAAACCCTTAAGCTGGCCTTATTCATGATGTTTTTTGGGGGATTTCCACCAGCCTGGTGTCTAATAATAGTGTCCAAGTGACCCTTGACAGAGTGCAGTTATCCAGAACATGATGCTGCTTGCAGTTATGGTGATAACTAATGTTCTTCCCAGAATTCACACGTTCCCAGAATACTCTTGACACGTTGCCATAAGAAAACCCCAACACATTTACCACCTCAGTGGTCGAGAGACTCTTCCGTCTGTCACCTGCTGTCTAAATATAGGCTGAGAGTTTAGACTATAATTTAGGTATAAACTACCATTCAGAAGTTTGGGGTCGGTAAGATTTTTTTAAATAAGTCTCTTATGATTACCAAGACTGCATTTATTTCATCAAAATTACAATAAAACAGTAATATAGTGAAAAAAAAACATTACAATTTAATGTAGTATATTATAATTAATATATTTTCAAATGTGATTTATTGTTGAGATGGCAATACTGAATTTTCAGCATATTTACTCTAGTCTTCAGTGTCACATGATCCTTTGCTGCTTAAGAAACATTTCTTAATATCAGTTTTAAAGCCGCTTATGTTGCTATGTTTCTGTGATACTTTTTCAAGTTCAAATGAACTGCATATTTAAATAGATTCTTTGTACCAATCTAGATCTTTACTATCACGTTTGATCAATTAGATGCTGAAAAATAATATAAGAATATAATTTGACTTACCCCCAGGCTTTTAAACGTCGTGTAAATAAAACAAGCCATTGTGGTCCGATATTATTTTGGCATGCATGTCTCTCTTTTTAGGTACGAAACAATATGATATTATCACTATGCATGTCACAATATGATGCTTGTTACAATTGTCTGTGTAATGCATGTCTAGTGTTGTGATTGTGTTCTGTGGTGCATTATAATTCAACAGTAATTAGTTTTATAGGACATCACTTGCAGATTGCTTGTTTCAGGATTGTTCTTTCCTCTAATGAGGTGACTGAAACGGACTCGTGAACTTGATTTGACTGCAGATGGGCCATCATGAATGTGTGCAGCCATGCTGCACTGCTTTCCATCATCCTGATTTTCATGCCAATTATGCTCAATTCATACTCTATTGAGCTTCTTCCCCTCTTATCCTGGCATGAATGATATCTGGTGCTCTGAATCTTTAGCTTACATTAGAAACATTATTTATTTTAGGAGTTCGCCCCAAAAACAAATTGTCATTATTTGCTTGCTATAATGTCGTTCCAAACTTTTTTGGACTGACTTAATTTCTTCTTTGGAACACATGGTAAGACGCATTTGTCCATTCAATTATAGTGAATAGGGACTGAAGTTTTTAAGCTTCAGAATGGGACTCATTCACTTTATTTACAGTATTTTGAATTTATATGATGGCTTTGTTTGAGGAAAAGACTGAAAACGAAAAAAAGGATGGTTCACCCAAAAATGAAAGTTCTGCCATCATTTTCTCACCCTCTTGATGTTAAACCTGTATGCCTTTTTCTTCTTTGGAACATAAATACAGATATTCTGAAGAATCTTGGTATCTTGAGAAATTGACATCCATTGCATGAACAAAAGCACAAGGATGAATGACATCAGTATGAGTAAACGAAGACAGAAGTTTCATTTTTGGGTGAACTATCCATCAAAGTTCTATACACTTCTGTAACATCAAAATGTTTGTTTTTGTTCTGTTTCAACAGTGAAAGCTGTGTACGATGTAACGCTGAACTTCAAAGACAAGCAGAACCCGACCCTGCTGGGCATCGTTAATGGGAAGAAATACAAAGCAGACATGAGCATCAGGTGAGTCACGGTGCTGAAGTATACTATATTTTCATTCGCTTAATAGATTAGCTGCTTTACTTCCAAAATCTGACACGAGATTTGAATTGAAGGATACATTATGATAAATGTCCAAGTTCTCATTCACAAGCTTTTAAGCGTTTTGTGTCTTATTGCTGACCTGAGATCTCCTTAAATATTTGGATTAAGGTTGTTACTAAGGGGATCTGTACCTACCTCAGCACCTCTTCTGCTGTGTGCTGCATGCGGCTACAGCGCCCTCTATTGGAATGTCATGTGCTGCTCTGATCTCTCACTGTTGTGTCCGCAGGCGCTTCGCTGTGGAGGAGATTCCTGATGATGAGAAGGAGTGTGCTAACTGGTTACACAAGCTCTACCAAGAGAAGGTATGAAGCTCAGGCTTTATTTGAGCTGTTTTTTTTTTTTTTGTTTAATTGTTAAAACATGTTTGCTTCTGATTCATTGTATTGATGTGTGCTGCAATTCATCCCACATCTCTGTCTTTCAAGGATGCGTTACAAGAACACTATGAGAAGGAAGGCTGTTTCCCTGGCCCCACCATCAAACCCAAACGCCGCATTTGGACACTGCTGAACTTTCTGTTTTGGGCTACTCTTCTGCTTTCTCCGCTTATTAACTTTGCCTGGGATGTCTTTGTCAGCGGCTCTCCCCTCCTCATCATTGGCTTTATGATCTTCCTCATTGTCGGTCAGTCGTTGTTTTATTCTTGTGCTCTCATAGCGGTTTGAAGTTTTTGTCGCTTATTCATAAAGACCCAATGAATTGTAGATTACAAGGGCTATTTATCCAAATATGTTAGCGTAGAGATCTGTGTGGTTGTGTACATTTTAAAATGACAAAATGAGCTTTTATCCCAAATACACATTTAAAGTTTACAGTCTTTTCTTTTCTAAATGAGCTGAAAACGAAAAATAAAGTTTGGGTAATTAAATTTGGGTAATGGAACACTGTCTGCTGTTCGGAGTGTTGTATTCTCCGATGATAAAGTAAACCAAGTTGTATATTTTATATATATATG
Organism: Onychostoma macrolepis; assembly: GCF_012432095.1. Lineage (NCBI taxonomy): Eukaryota > Metazoa > Chordata > Actinopteri > Cypriniformes > Cyprinidae > Onychostoma > Onychostoma macrolepis. The sequence goes on from NC_081155.1 coordinate 16,000,784, forward strand.
TATGTATGTATTTCAGACAAACAAATTTTACATATTGCTTTAGCATAACTTTTGTTCATGGTAAAGTGCATCCACAAAGCTGATATGTTTACCTGTTGTAGCTTATCCATGTTGTATGCATGAAACAGATGCTGACACAGTCAAATCATGCCATTGGAGAAGCGTTAAGTGATGCTTTTAGGCAATCATTTTAGCCCCCTGGAAACTGCTGGCTGAAACCATGATTTTTTTTGTTGTTGTTGTTGCTGCCAAAATTAACTTGCATCACTAGTTTGAAGTAATACATAAAATAACAACAATAATAAAATATCTAAATGTTCCCTTTCCTCTAAATTATAAATAATGTTTGCTTTTGTCTAGCAATAATTGAGATTCATCTGTGTGTCCTTAGTTGTTTTGATGATTGTACGATTATTATTGTTTATTTTATTTACCTTCTCTCCCAACCATTCATTGATTTGGATGGTTTTGCCATGTTTGACTATGGCACAAACTAAAAGCTATTTACTATTTAAAGAAATACCTTTAACTAGTAAATAGCTTTACTATTTAATATGTGCCAAAACATGAAAGTTAACTGCATGAGGTGAATATGGCCTACTCAAAAGAAAATACGATTAAAACCATAAATTCTCAGATTAGATCAATTCTGCACAAATGTTTATATGTCATGGCATCAGTTAATGAGTTGTGTATCATTATCCCGCAACTGATGCGACTGTTTCTCTCTCTGCAGCTTCTGTAGCAGTTCGTCGGCTCATCGGTGTAACCGAAGTGAATAAGACAGGATCCAGCTACGGCAACACAGAGGCCAAGAAGGAGAACTAAACATTTTCACCCTGTCAACACCTTGTGGCCACTGTATCGCTCACCCTGCAGTCCAGCCTCAGGCACAGAGCTGCCCTGTGTGCAGTTATCCTTCTTTTTAAAAAAAAAAAAAAAAAAAAAAGTAATTAAAAAAATGAATGAAATATTAAAATCTCAGCATTGGGAGGTATGTAGGGATATAACTGTAGATTTAACTTAATACGCTAGTCTATAAACATTACGATCATTTTTATGAACCAACTAAATGGTAAATAGAGGAGAAGAAATACTCGTCAGCTGCGGATCGATGATGAAACACTCGTCTTCTCCGGCGGAGAAAGATGAGATGAACTAGAGAGACCAACCTCTGATATTAATCACCCTATCAGTGACTTGTCCCTCCTGTTTAGCCCCGCCCTTTAATACGATAAGACCCGCCCCTTTCCCAAATAAGCCCACTTCTTGTCATAGTTCTCCATTAATATGCATCATCTCCGGAAGTGCTTTGTAACACTTCCTTCACTACATCTACAATATCAGCCGTTGTTTCTTCATAACGTTCCTCTTTGGATCTTCACCCAAAACCACACGGAGTCACTCGGACTGATTTTCTACAGTCAGAATTTCACGTCACGGGCCGGCAGAGCGTGCTGCGGTTGAGGAACACAAACAGCCCAGTCGATCAGCAATGATGGTCACAACACCCCTACCCAACAAATGAACCGTTGTAGATCTTTGGTCTATTGCAGCTATAGTGACTTTGGTGAAAACTGTTCAATGTGACCAACTTGATGGTAATAGATATGGACTGAGCAAGGAAAAGCATGTCTTCTGTAACTTCTGTACTCCCATTTTTGAGACATTTTCACAATGGTGTCTTAACCCACTGCGTCACCATTGTATTACTGGCTATGCTGAATAAGCGATAAATGTTTTATACCATGTACTCCAATTCACCTAGAGCATCTCTTTAGTTAGTGAGCAGTTTGTCCAAAAATTTAAGGACCATGATTCAGTTGCCCAGTCTCTCTAGGCATGTGTAACTTATGAAATACAGGGGATGGAGTGTGAGAGTAGAAGAAAATGAGTTCCATCAATAAAGAGAGAGTGTGAAACCTGTTTAGTGTAAACTAATGACACTAGTGGTTTGTAAATAAACTCTAGAAGTTTCTTCTTGACTCAAATCCACCTGAATTTGCAGTACCTTTATGGTTTTGCACTTCATTTAAATTTGTCTCTCTCTGTTCGTCACCCAATGTTTTCAATGTGTAACTTAGTACTTTTTCATGGCAAAACAGGAAACTAATCTTGCAAGCCTTAATGGAACAGAACAGTGCAGCTTTGTTTGGTGTGCGCTTGGACAGTCCAGCGTGGTTATGATTCTCACATAATGTGCAGGTTTGCTGACCCTCAAATCACGTGTAGATCACAAATAGTGTTTGTCTGAAAGAGCTTCAGATGCAGTGACGTGGGTTCGGGAGATCTGCTGAAGGTCTGCATGACACAAGTGTAGCAGGTGTGAGGTTTATAATTTGGGTCAAAGACCAAAGTTCATTAAACTAAAATATTACTGTACAAGTTTTACTTTTGCCATAGCCTGGTTTGGAGGAATATTGAGTTCATGTATTTTTATTTTCACAAGTTATTTCTGAGAGACTGAATTTATTAATTTCACAAAAAGCAGTGATTCCCACTGCAAAGCTTTTATTTTTATGAGATGATACTGTTAGTATCCGTGTAATATATGAGTGACGTTTCAGAGTACGCTTGCTGATCTGGGATCTGTGATTGTAGATAAGACTACTACAGAAAGGGTAGGACTCTGAGCCAAGGTCAGTTCTAGTACTCTAATGCTGTTATGAGTGATACCTGATCTAAGACCAGAATTCCCACTGCTTGTAATAAATGTTTCTACTGTATACTGAAGTGTAGGACTGACAAGATTGAGTTATTAGAACACAGACTAAGTTGTGGGCTTTGGAACAGATGCTAAATATTATTGAGAGTGTTTCTGACTTGCTTTCAAATCCCTCCTCAAAAAAGCGCTATGTGAACGGAGGTTGAGTAGAACTAAAAATTTAGTCTGTTAAAATCACAACTTTTTTTGTATCTTCTTTCAGATCAATTAAAGCATTCAGTGTATGATTGAAACTGGAGTTGTTTCATTTCATTCGATGAATAACCAGGTAGTCTATAGGAATGGGCCTTTTATGTATGAATATAATGAAAGATGCATTAACTGATAACACCTTGTAATGAATAGAACTGAAAAAAATGGTCCACTCATTAATAACTGAAATAGGTTGTTAGATAAGTATAAACTAACAACCAACGGTCAAATGTTTTGTGTTTACTTCTTAAGAAACTTGATCTGTGAGCTTGTGCTTAAATGCCCAAAGTGTTGTAGAAAAACTAACTTTTTGATAACGTCTGAAATGTGGATAGTAGCAGGGTTTAAATTGGGCCATAGACTCCAGGGCTCGACATTAACGCCAGACAAGTAACATGATTAAAACATCACTAACCAAAAATAACTATGTAAACACCAAAACGCAAGTATTATTCTGATTTTATTACATTTAGAGTGAGTGGCGAATAGTGGATATAGCTGTATAATGCATCTATAAGGTCGCGCTGCTGAGGCGAGGTTCACGCAGCTCTCGAGGAGAAATCAAAACGAGCAACACTAAGAAACTCAACATACTGAGGTAAAAATTCAAAATGGAAAGTTTTTATATTTAAAATACAGTTATGTTAGGCAACACCACTCAACGTTTTCACCATAACGACTGTTTAATAGTTCTATAAACAGTTCAATGAGCAAATACAATAATGTTAGGTCACTTATATTTTTTGGCGGAACCACTGCGCATCTCTAAGCAACCATCCGATTCATTGCTGAATGATTCAGTGTTTTGAACGAATCGGTTGAGTCAAAGTATCATTAGCCCATGCATAAATATCTGATGAATCTGCCGTTTGAATGAATGACTCAATGACTCACTCATTAAACGCTCACTACTGGCGTTTTAATTTCGTTGAACAGTATCATATTTTTTTTTTTTTTTTTAAAGAATCTCATAGTTTAATGTAGTTGTATTTTTCAGTGTAAATTAATTAATTTGATAACGTATAGATAATAACAATATTATTATAATTGAATTTATAGATCAAATGTAAGAATTTGAAATGAAAGTTCATGAGATTAGTGGGAAAATGCCCTCTATAAAGGTAAAAAGAATTTTTAAAAAGCCCTTGGATAAATTATAAAAAAAAAACATGCAGATTTATAGCCTATGTCACAGCTGATCGAAAACCGATGAGAATATTGCATTAGAATAAATCATATTTGAAAAAAAACAAAACACACACACACACACATAATGCATATACAGGTGCTGGTCATATAATTAGAATATCATCAAAAAGTTGATTTATTTCACTAATTAATGAAAGGCACAGAATCCATGTTGCTTGAAGTCCAGTGTGAAGTTTCCACAGTCAGTGATGATTTAGGCTGCCATGTCATCTGCTGGTGTTGGTCCACTGTGTTTTCTGAAGTCCACAGTCAACGCAGCCATCTACCAGAAAATCTTAGAGCACTTCATGCTTCTTTCTGCTGACAAGCTTTATGGAGATGCTGATTTCATTTTCCAGCAGGACTTGGCACCTGCTCACACTGCCAAAGGTACCAAAAGCTGGTTCAATGACCATAGTGTTACTGTGCTTGATTGGCCAGCAAACTCGCTTGACCTGAACCCCATAGAGAATCTATGGGGTATTGTCAAGAGGAAGATGAGAGACACCAGACCCAACAATGCAGATGAGCTGAAGGCCACTATCAGAGCAACCTGGGCTCTCATAACACCTGAGCAGTGCCACAGACTGATCGACTCCATGCCACGCCGCATTGCTGCAGTAATTCAGGCAAAAGGAGCCCCAACTAAGTATTGAGTGCTGTACATGCTCATACTTTTCATTTTCATACTTTTCAGTTGGCCAAGATTTCTAAAAATCCTTTCTTTGTACAGTATCATATTTTTTTTTTTTTTTAAAGAATCTCATAGTTTAATGTAGTTGTATTTTTCAGTGTAAATTAATTAATTTGATAACGTATAGATAATAACAATATTATTATAATTGAATTTATAGATCAAATGTAAGAATTTGAAATGAAAGTTAATGAGATTAGTGGGAAAATGCCCTCTATAAAGGTAAAAGAATTTTTAAAAGCCCTTGGATAAATTATAAAAAAAACATGCAGATTTATAGCCTATGTCACAGCTGATCGAAAACCGATGAGAATATTGCATTAGAATAAATCATATTTGAAAAAAAACAAAACACACACACACACACATAATGCATATACAGGTGCTGGTCATATAATTAGAATATCATCAAAAAGTTGATTTATTTCACTAATTAATGAAAGGCACAGAATTCATGTTGCTTGAAGTCCAGTGTGAAGTTTCCACAGTCAGTGATGATTTAGGCTGCCATGTCATCTGCTGGTGTTGGTCCACTGTGTTTTCTGAAGTCCACAGTCAACGCAGCCATCTACCAGAAAATCTTAGAGCACTTCATGCTTCTTTCTGCTGACAAGCTTTATGGAGATGCTGATTTCATTTTCCAGCAGGACTTGGCACCTGCTCACACTGCCAAAGGTACCAAAAGCTGGTTCAATGACCATAGTGTTACTGTGCTTGATTGGCCAGCAAACTCGCCTGACCTGAACCCCATAGAGAATCTATGGGGTATTGTCAAGAGGAAGATGAGAGACACCAGACCCAACAATGCAGATGAGCTGAAGGCCACTATCAGAGCAACCTGGGCTCTCATAACACCTGAGCAGTGCCACAGACTGATCGACTCCATGCCACGCCGCATTGCTGCAGTAATTCAGGCAAAAGGAGCCCCAACTAAGTATTGAGTGCTGTACATGCTCATACTTTTCATTTTCATACTTTTCAGTTGGCCAAGATTTCTAAAAATCCTTTCTTTGTATTGGTCTTAAGTAATATTCTAATATTTTGAGATACTGATTTTTAAAAACTCACTTTCATGAGCTGTAAGCTCTAATCATCAAAATTAAAAGAAATAAACATTTGAAATATATCAGTCTGTGTGTAATGAATGAATATAATATACAAGTTTCACTTTTTGAATGGAATTAGTGAAATAAATCAACTTTTTGATGATATTCTAATTATATGACCAGCACCTGTATATTTCCATTGTCCTCATTTGTAAGTCGTTTTGGATAAAAGTGTCTGCTAAATTGTTAAATTACTAATATATATATATATATGCTCGATACCATAGAGCCCCCCCACACAACAAATCCCAATTTATCCCCTGGATAGTAGTAATAAAGAGTGTGTGTGTCTGTGTGTGTGTGTGTGTGTGTGTGTGTGTGTGTGTGTGTGTCTGTGTGTGTGTCTGTCTGTGTCTGTCTGTGTGTGTGTGTGTGTGTGTCTGTCTGTGTGTGTCTGTGTGTGTGTGTGTGTGTGTGTGTGTGTGTGTGTCTGTGTGTGTGTGTGGTGTCCTGGTAAACCCTATGTTATGGGGACAAAATGTCCCCACAAAGATGGCAATATCTAAAATCCAAACATGTTAAATTTTTTGGTCCCCATTAGGAAACAAGCTTATAAATCATACAGAATGAAGTTTTTTGAAAATCTAATAGTGCACAAAGTTTCCTGTAAGGAGTAGGTTTAGGTGTATAAGGCGATATGCCTATAGAATGTCCCCATAAAACATGGAAACCCAGCTTGTGTGTATGTGTGAGAACTTTTGACACTTTCCATCAAAGAAATGCTGTTGGGTTCTTTCATTTCTGTTAAAATCTCAGATTGGAGTATTTGTGTTGCGAAATGCCAGCACTGCCTGATAAAACAGTTTCAACTATGACCTCTTCTCGGGAATCATGCAACCAATGTGACAATGTGACCAAAGTCATCTGTTTTTGTTCTTTTTTCCCATTGTTCTGTTATTTTGTTTTTGCAGAATAGCAAAAAAACAAAAAAAAAAACAAAGTAATAGTATCAAGAGCCATGACAGCATTAATACATTCACCAAATGTGCTGTTGGGAAGAAAAAAACTACACTCAAACCAACCTGATTTGGCTGGGATAGGGTAAATGATCAATTAAGGGTTTAAAATGCTAACTGTTTCTGGTTTTTGTGTTTATTCACAACAAAATGTTTTAATACCTCAGGTGGTGTGAAACACAGTCCCCTCCTTCAGTTTGCCGCTTTTTCTGAGCATCTCGATAGAGGGCAGGACTATCAGGTCACATTTGCATGTGTAAGCAAGCGTTCATCCACTCCAAACACAAACAATGAGGAAGTCGTTGGAGAAACAGTATGCCACAGCAAAAACATTTAAAACCGGTCGTTTGTCACGCTGTCGACCAGAGCCCCGCATCTCTCTCTCTCTCTCTCGACAGTGACTCTGCTCTAGGCTGCCGAGCAGGTGGTAGAGACATGGGGCTCTGCTCTTTAACTCATCAAATCGACGCCTTAAACATCCTAAATGACCTGCGAGCTCATGCGACGACCAGCAATAGAGATGTCGAGGGTCAGCGTCCGGGTGATTTGATGAAGGAGCCCCGCAGACTGAAGACTATCGCGGAGAGAGCGAGAGAGAGCTGCCTCGCGCGCCTGCTAGAGATACTCACGCGACTCATATCTATAGAGGAAGGTTTTATTAAAGACGTCTCGTACGGAAGGAGTTTGCTCAAGCATAAGGTAAGATGATTTTGATAAGAGTCTAGACTGTAAAGTTTGTGCTGTAACGACTCAAATTGTCACGACAGTTACCCTAATACCAAATTATGTTGGGTTTGTATTTTATAAAATAGCATTTTTAGTATAACAATTAAAGCTATGTAAACTATCGAATAACGCAGATAGGAATCAAATACTGTGAAATGAAAAATGTTTTCTATTTTAGCTTCAAAGTAGCCAGTCTTTTGTCTAGATTCCTGCTGTGCAGGTGCATCATGGGATGCTTTGTAAACAAGAGTTCCCATATGTGCTGTCTGCTTACTAACCAGTTTAATTCAGCCATTTATATCTATAGCAATATATCCCTGCCTGGACCACAAAACCACGAATAAGCTTTCCACTGATGCATGGTTGTTAGGATCGGACAATATTTGGCTGAGATACAACTATTTGAAAATCTGGAATCTGAGGGTGCAAAAACATCAAAATATTGAGAAAATCCCCTTTAAAGTTGTCCAAATTAAGTTCTTAGCAATGCATATTACCAATCAAAAATTAAGTTTTGATATAGGCCTATTTATGGTAGGAAATTTACAAAATATCCTCATGGAACATGATCTTTACTTAATATCCTAATGACTTGGCATAAAAGAAAAATCGATAATTATGACCCATGCAATGTATTATTGGCTATTGCTACAAATATACCCGTGCATGGTTTTGTGGTCCAGGGTCACATATTAAAATGATAAATATTCAGTCAACATTTGACCAGTGCTGCACGCTAAACTCACCTGCCCTTGTTTGCTTGCGATTTATATTTATAAGCTGTTTTTAATTATTTGTATTTGTGTCTTTCAGGACAGTGTTGACTTGAAGAACATATGCTTGAGAATGGCTGTTGCAGAAGGCGGTTCTCGCTCGGACAGAGACTTGAGGGAACTTCGGGACTGTCTTCGACTTATTGTGGGTAACCTACTCTCATATGTGCGAGAGGAAAACAACCTCTCATCCACCGAGACCACTCACAGACTGAGGGAGCTTTCTAACTCCTTCCCAGAATTCTGAAGATCAGTATCACTTTCTGTATTCTAAGGAACTACCTCAGGAGCAGATATGAATTTAGACACTACCTCTTTTCCCAGGAAATAAACTAGCCGTGAGCTATCTGTAATCTTTGATAAGTATGATGATGCTTCAGATTCTGATTGACAGTGTTGATCTTCACAAGAAGTGTTTTGCCATGAAATCTGCCTATAGAGTTGGCTTCATATTTATTGTTTTGCCTGAGTCAGTACTCAAGCCTAAGAATAACATTCTCTCGACACATACCAGTATCATGCATCTGTGCTCAGCTGACTGTACGGGTAAAACAAGTCTAACAGCTGATGGTTCTGAATCCACTCTCAGCTCAGCGGGTGAGATGGCCGTCACACCTCAGGATGGGCTGGTGTGGCCGCCTTTGTCACCTGCTAAAAAAAGAAAGAGTTAAGGAGTGAATTGGGTGGGGGAGGGTGTGTGAAAATATGCATTTGTTTATGTGTATTCCAACGTTATGACATCACAGTGTAACTATGTTCCAAATGGAATCATTTTCAGTGTTACAACAAACACAATCATCCCTGAATAACTGATTATCAATTTAAGGTATGACTCTTTAATTGTTGGTCTGAGCATTCTGAAATGAATATACACTTTTGCTGTGTTTGCTAATGATACTATAGCATTTGTAGAATCCTCTCTTGTCACTAGATGGTGCACAAAACCAGCGTTTTGCTAGCAGAAACGTCTTGTGCTCCACTCTCTGAAGAAAATTCAAGTGTTTTTTGGGGTCTAATGTGAATGAACAGTGATGCTCTGGCCCAGAAACTACTGGAGAATTTTCTCACATGTATAAATGTATGTATGTGAACACATTAAAATAACAAAATATCATGTTAAGTGGTGTTTATTTACAGAAAGCTGTTAGGTTTTAAATGATTAAATATTTGGACGCTTTGTGGTCTAGAACAGTTTACAACAACTCAAATTCTAAGCAAACAATTATGAGCAATCTTGTATTACTTGGAATAGAAGTACTATTTTAAGTAATGTACATTTAGATCGGACAAGCAGGACAGGATGACTTATTTTAAGTATGCGAAGTACTTTAAAGCATTTAAATTAATTAGTAATATATTAAAAAATCACATAGAATCAAGATGTAGCCTGAGATTATATTTCCGTGGTAACTATTGTTTTATCGAAGAAGATACAGTTCTTGAATAGTGGTTTATTTTAATATATCAATAATCCCAATTTTGTCATAACAGATAGCATAAAGTTTTATCAATGAGCAGAAATACAAGAGATATATTATATTGTATTAGACAAAGGGAGGAATTCATTCAAAAAGTGTAAGAAACTCGTTTAGGATGAATAAAGACTTTCTGAGACTGCCATGTCAAGTCTGATCAGTAGAGGACGCCATGCACACATTTTATATGTTTAGTGACTTCACAGAATACAACTGCCACAAAACCACTGGAGTTGGGGAATCCATTAGATGTCATCACGTGTCATCTGATTCATATATTAAATTGAATGATTATGTGTGAAGCTGCGAAGATCCCTTAACTTCAGTAATAACACAAGTAAATGTTTTCCAGATTTAAGATTTACCATCCAACAGAGGAAGTGTTGATGACCACTTAAAACTGAATTAAAAACAGCTGAGTCAGTTAAAACTTCAAACTTCTCATTTTACCTCGTAATATCCATAAATGTTGGAAACCTCCGTAGGGTTTTTCTACTAGTTTTAAAAATAAATTCTCAAGTGGCTAACCATTTGAACTGCAGGGCAGTGTTTGAAAATAAGCAGCTTTTACCAAATAAAAGATACTACTGCAAACTAGTTACTTTAATTTCTTTTAACAGTATTTCCCCCCCTGGAATTATTTTGTAAGTGCACCTTCATTCTTTCTTGAGGCCCTTCACAAACTTCCTGAGGAGTGTGTTTGACATTTTGTGTCCTAAGGGCTGGTCTTTTATGACGTTGTTGTTTGCTGTTGTTTAGCACCAACTTCCACAAGACCGCCTGAACTCAGCAACCCCAGGCTCGTGGAGGTCTGGGTTGAACCACCGTGGGCTCTTGACAGGCCAATGAGAAGCTAGTGCTGCGGCTGCAGACAGTGTCTAGCAGGATGGATGGCTGGGGTATTATGTCACTTCCTGGGACATGGCGAGAGCAGGCCCAGACAGATGAGTAAAAGGATGAGTGTTGTGTGAGAAGAAGACCAGAGGAAAAGGCCAGGCATTGTTGGGGGTCCGTATCTGCCTGTCTTTGTCTCTCTTTCACCCGCACTGTTTTTTTTTAAACGTTGTCAACATTTAATTCTTATGTCTTAAATTTCTCTCTCCTAACTTGTGCTTGATTGTCTTACTTCTTGACTTTTCCACAACATCCGAAGACTGCATGCACGTTTTTCACCCATTTGCCTCTTTTATGTTTTTTTTTCCTTTCTTTCAAAACTGCCTGATTAGGAGTTTACATGTTTTTCTTAAAAAAAAAAAATATATATATATATATATATATATATATAGGTGAAACTAGGTCTAGTTGTCACACTTTTTAATCGTGTGAATATTTATATTTATATTTATATCAGAGTGGGTTTATTAAAAAAAATATATATATTTTTTTCTGTATAGGCATGTATATTAAAGTCTTGGCTAAATCTATCTTAACAACCTATTGAACATTTCTACCATTATTGCCCACGAAAAAAAAAAGAAGAAGATACAGCAGGGCAATTTGTCTCAATGGAAAATTTTTGTTTTCCAAAAAAAAAACTTTTGGACATACTGTTCATCAGTAGTCCTGGCTACTTGGCTAAAAAAAAAAAAAAAAAATCTATTGAACATTTCACTACACAAGTTTTCTATTTCAAATCAACGCTGTTGTTTTAAACTTTCTGTTCCTCAAAAATTTATTATTGTTTCCAAAAAAAGTATTAAGTAGCACAACTGTTTTCAACATGATAATAATAAATGTTACTTGAGCATCAAATCATGAAGGATCATGTGACACTGAAGACTGGAGTAATAATGCTGAAAAATGTTTTACTGTAGTTTTGATCAGATAAATGCAGCCTTGGTGAGCATAATGTCTTTCCTAAACATTTACACATCTTACAGGCCCCAAACATTTGGAAGGTAGTTTATAAACAGTATATGGCTTTTCAAAACAGTGTCTTTTCTATTTATGAATCATCAACAATGAAAAAATGTCTTACAAAATATTGCATTATTACTGAAATTACTACACTGTTAATTTTTCAAATTTACAAATTTTAACTTTAGTTTAAAATCTACTTCATTATATGTTTATATTCACTAGCAGCTACACTACACTTTTCTCAGGTAAAAAAGGTATACCTTTGTTCCTTATTTATCAATATGGGGTGTATATTAGTAACTAAATGTTCCAATTTTGTACTTTTTGTACCTGCCCCAGCAGCTTTTGTAACTTTTTGTTTTTGTTTTTTGAGAGTGTATAACAGATACATGATAGTGGAATTTTAGTTAACAAATTTTTCATTATTTATAAATGATCCAAATTTAGGACGTAGGCGTTTAAAACTAGCATACAAAACCATTGGAATGGAATTCATGGTTTTATCTGTGATTTAAATCCTAACAGTTAGCAGCCATTGTGACATTTCCATTTGTGAAACTTGCCCCGCTCTAATGTATCATCTTAAATTCTTTATCTACATCCACTTTCCCCTCCGTTTTCTCATGGACTGTCATACAGCAGACATGATGTGTATATTCCTGTTTGGTCATGTCATTATCTCATCTTTTTCTTTCTATTCATCTCTCCGCTCTTTATTTTTTCCTCTGATGCAGAGCCAGATGGGCCGCTGGGGTGGTTGTGAGAGTGGGGGGACTGACTGGAAGTGTGTGTGTGTGTGTGTGTGTGAGTGAGTGAAACCTCACCCTGCGAGTGGGTGGTGGATGATGACCCCCTACTCTCCAGCACTGTGTGTGCGTGTGTGTGTGGTGGCCCTGGCCCTGGCCCCTAGACGTCTATCTCTGGGGCTCAATCTCACGCTGAATAGAACCTCCACTGTGTTTCACTGCGGGGCTTTCCCGCACGCTTCACTCTCAATGTATGATTCATTATCCAATCAGAGGGAGGGTGACGCATCCGTGAGTGATCTTATTGAACCCGGGTGCCCACGTTCAGCCTTCCAGATGCTCCCTCTACTAAAGAAACAGAATTATTAGAGTTATTTTTAGTTCTGAGAATCTTAAAATAGGCTGTGAAGGGTGTGGTGGGACCTCACGATCACGGCCTGCAGCTGAAATGAAATGTGTTTGAATGAAGTCACGAGAATCTTCGTGACTGGTGTGTTTCGTGGTTTTGAGATGTGTGATGTTTTTGCAGTGTATTTGATTTTTGATTTTTTTGAGAAAGAAATGTCTCTTTTGTATTGAGTAACTTTGATTCTTCAGTCTTATAGATATTTATTGTACTTAATTACTCCTCGGGTGTTGTAAATACATACTTTAATTTTAGATTCCTCCTGTTGATATTAATACTTTATCATTTGTTAATAATTGTACAGTGTCTTTTAATTAAAACAGACCCTGCTTGATGTTTTCATAGAAGCTGAATAGGAGAGCCTAATGTTCAATTTTGGGGGTTTTGCATTCCTGTTCAGCAAAACAGCACAACACAGGTACAGTTGATTCCTTTTACCTTTCCAAACAAATTTTTTAGCTGTGTGTCAAAGTAAGTGTCACATAAAATCATGTTTACGAAACAGATGCCATAAGTTTGATCCCCTCAAGCAATTCCATTGACATAATTACCATCAGTCTCTATTGCACTATTAAGAATAATGGTTCTTCTGTGGTTCTTTGTAGTCGTGTCAGTAAAGAACCTTCTTTCCATCAACAACCATTTTTCTGTAAAGTACGCTTCGGCCTCCAATTTGACATCCAATCCAATTCCATATTTTTTCCCCCATGTCTATTACATGTTATGTTAAGTCTAATAGATCATATGTGACCCTGGACCACAAAACCAGTCTTAAGTCGCTGGGGTATATTTGTAGCAATAGCCAAAAATACATTGTATGGGTCAAAATTATAAATTTTTATTTTATGCCAAAAATCATTATTATATTAAGTAAAGATCATGTTCCATGAAGATATTTAGTATATTTCTTACCGTAAATGTATAAAAACTTCATTTTTTCAATATTTTGATTTTTTTGCACCCTCAGATTCCAGATTTTCAAATAGTTGTATCTCGGCCAAATTCTGTCCAATCCTAACAAACCATACTTCAATGGAAAGCTTATTTATTTCTTCAGCTTTCAGATGATGTGTAAATCTCAATTTCGAAAAATTGACACTTAAGACTGGTTTTGTGGTCCATATGTCATCACAGTAAAATATATATATGTACCCAAGTACCCAAGAAAAAAATAATGAAACAAATATTTTCCTCCAATTTCTGGAAAGTTTATCAATTGGAAAGTTTATAAATTTACTCCATTTTCTGGAAAGTTTACCAATTTCTGGAAAGTAACCTCAAAGAAATTTTGGAACCAAACTAGCTAGTCCTTACTGAGTGATTTAGACTAAATTTAAAACCTATCCTGGCTTGAGTTGACTACATGGTCCTTAAATATATTTTTGTTTCTGGGTTCTTTAAAGCACCATAGATGGTGAGAACTATATAAAAGGTCTTTGTGTAATTCAAAAAGTTTCTGTTTTGATGTCAGACTTTTTTTTTTTTTTTTTTTGAAAGAATATAATACTTGCATTGTGGATTTAAGTCTTACCTTCAATCCACATTTGTTTATTTTTTCTCTGAAAATTGTGTGATAGTAACGTTCCCATTGCTACGGCTCATTTCCCATCAGAATGGCCTCTGACTCTTTTGTGAGTAAGTCAGTCATTATGAGAAAACAGGAAACTGATGGCCACTATTGTGCTTGTACTCACAGAGGATCATCACAACACTTCTTTAAATGTTTTAATGAGGGATTTGTGGCTACAGTACTTTGTTGTTTTAAGGAACAACTAAAAATGAGTTTTCAACTGTTATAAAATATAGAGAACTTTAATTCTTGTGACATTGGCTGAGAGTCTGAATGGGAGGTAAAGGTTTAAAATTCCTGGTTTTGAATACGAGCCAGAAATTTTGAAATTGAAACTGAATTTAATTTTGGGGTTAATAGCTTTTTGAACGGATATTCTGAACTCGGATCTCTTTTTTCAATTGGGATTAGGATGAAATCGGGTCTAAACTGCTTTCAGAGTTATTTGCCCCTGACTTGACTCCATCTGTGCAGGGTCACACATTAACAACAGTTTTTCTTGTGCGTATGTGTGTGTGTGACTGGTTTCATATTTGCATTATAAAAGCAGTGCAAATGCAAAAAGAGTGACACATAGTCAAAGTCTCACAATTGAGATTCATTATCAGCATGAGTCAAGCGTAGGGAAGAACCCCTTTCTCTGCTTGACAATATGATGTAATGCAGTGCTGAGGTCATTCTGTGGTTGCCATGGCATCACCTTGGGAATGTGAATTTGAGGTATCAAATCAAGCTTTCAATCAGTATCTCATAAGTCAATTAACCTTCACCGAATCTCTTTATTTCTTATTGTTCATGTGTCTTGCATTAAATTGAGCCTTCAGAACTGGTTTCATTGTCAATAAACCTCATTCTGGTTACAAGATGTATCACTGTCTGACTAATCTGAACCACAATCCAGAGGCCGTGACTATAAACTATTGTTTTGAACCACAGACTAAATTTGAGCTCAGCACCTGTGAAGGGTTTGAAAAGTTTCCAGGGATCTAATTCAAGAAGAAGAAGAAAAAAAAAAGGTTCAGATGGTTTTGTTTGCAGAATGGCTTTCACTCAGAATAGAAGAACCATTTTTGGTTCCCCAAAGAACCTTTCAGAGATCAGTTCTTAAAAGAACCTTTCTATAGTCTGAAGAACATTTTCAAAATTAACAGAACCTTTTTCCACTATAATGAACCTTTTGTGGAATGGAAAGTTTCCGTGAATGTTAAAGGTTTTTAAGCAACATTAGATGCCATTACACTCTCAGAAAAAAAGATACAAAAGCTGTCATTGGCACCCCTTGAAAGTACATATTAGTACCTAAATTGTACAATATAGTACCTTTTGAAAAGGTACTATATTGTACCGGCCCAGTGACAACTTTTGTACTGAGAGAGTAAGGAGCGATCTTCGTTATGCAAGGTGTGTTGGAATACCAATCTTATAAATGTAAAGTTTATCATTCAAAGTTCTGCTTTTACAACCATGACTTATTTTTCCACCTCTCTCAACCATTGCTGTGTAAAGAAAGCAAATCAGGTTACAGCAATCCTCTTTTTGGATTATTTTCTTAGGGTTTGGGCGTTATAACTCAAATCACTCCCTGCCTCTCTCACACACACACACACACACACACACCACACACCCGCAGGCTCAACAAATGTTCGAAGATAATTTATCTCACAGTTTATATTGCGGACACCAGCATTCAGGTGACTGCTCTGAAATGAAGCCTTCATGTCAGAAATCGTCCCAGATCGGATTCTAACACACTCCATGTATATGTGCAGTGCTGTGTTCACTTAAGCTCATGCAAGAGCATTTAACTGAAGGCTTATGAACACTCAACATTGCCCCTTGCCCCTCTTTCTGACACAATTGGACCAGCTGAAGGTGTCTCCTGGGAGACATTAGTCAGTGAAAAAGCAAATACTCCATTTTGAATCCATGTTTTCAATTTGGAGGCACATGGTTTGAATTAGGCTCATGCTTACTGAGGTGGGTGAGTGGGAGGGTTAGCCTCAGGACAGAGGTGAGTGAGAGCTTCCTTTACACCCACAAAAAACACACCCACATTTACACTTTAACAGTCAGCTTTGTGTCAATTTTTAGGGACTTTTGAATTCAAGACAGTTATGGTTATTCATTGGTTTGTCATTTAAGCAGTAGTAATTGTGCAGCTAACACATTCAAGGAGTGGGCCTATCCTTCATCCAAAAATGAAAAATCAGTCAGTTCCAAACCTGCATGATTGTTTTTTTTTTCTTCTTCTTCTTTAGAACACAAAGAAAGTTACTTTAAAGAATGTTTTGTCCACAAAGTCAAAGCAACAACACTGAACCCCATGAAGTTTGGCGAAAGGGCGAAAGAATGATGACCGAATTTTCACTTTGGGGTGAATAATTACTTAAAAAGTTGTATAAAACTATTTAAAAATAAAAGAAATGTGTAAACTATTTTATATTTAAAATGTTTGTACTGTAAGACATTATATAGACTATAGCCTAGCAAGGATTTGAAATGTGGATGTATGAATATTTGAAAATTGTTTATATCAGAAATTAAAATTTAGGATTATTGTCCTTGTAAATTTCACTTAAATAAATTTGACTTGTTGCTCCAAAATCATAGTTATTTGTTATCAATTTATAAAGCACAATAATATATAATGCATTACATGCAATAAATATATTATTATAGAATATATAGCTACAAGGGTGTGAAATGGTATGCCAGTTGAAGAGAACGATTGTAATGACAGACTGAAAGAACAAATGGAATCATAGCGGTATTAACTTTATAACTATAGGTAATACATTTTATGTAGGCCTACACCATGCTTCCAAAAGTTCGAAATTACACTTTGCATTCAATAGAATAAAAATTATAAACAACAATTTCCAGTGCGTAATGCTATATTACTCAAAAGTTATATAATGCTATAATGGTTGCTAGGCTCCAGGTTGTAGCCCAGTTTATAATAGCATAAACCTATTCTGTGGTTTCCATTAAGATTTTCATTGCTTTCTCTCATTGGCAAAGCAACCGCTTTTGGCATCTAAATTAAATTTTCAGTTCTAATTGAGGGATTAGGGATTTTTTTTTTCACCCTAGTGCTACTCGTTTGGAAAAGTTTTCCGATTCTGAAAATAGTCACGAGGGCTAGTCTGGAATTCTCGGATTACATCATCCTTTATGATGTCATCAGCACTGGGTGACTTTGGCACGTTACTGATCGGGTGAAGTCAGGCTGAATGGTTGCTCTCGCTGCCCAGTGCAGATCATTTCAGACGGAGCCTCAGGGTCACTGTATCCGTACGGACAACCGTTAACCCCCCATCCACTCTCCTTTCCTTTCATTACTTGTCTCTTCAAGGGGACAGTCGAGAGAAGGTGACGTCTTCGTTTAAAAAATGGCACACAAAAAATAAAGGGAATGGTGATTTGATTTACTGGCGGTCATTTGATCAACAGCGTACGCTCCACTCCCTAAACACACACTCCTCCTACAGAAACTATCAGCGGCAGACGCGCGCAAGAAGGTGCATGCTGCCGGACATCTCGGGGCTGGAATCACATTTATTCTCATTAGACTGCGATAGTGTCAGCTGGAGGCAGGGGAGGCACGAGCCAGGGTCATAAAACTACCTCACTACCTTTACCCGCCATTACCTCATACAGATCACATCACACCCAGTCAGCGCCGAAGCTGCACGCTGCCGTATGTTTTTAATGTGCATCGCTTTTTTTGCCGGTCAATTTTACCGGCTACTTATCAAACTACTCTCGCAAACAGGGAGTCAACCTTCAAACATAAACCAGTTGTCAACAGGTTTGTGAGTAATTTGCATATGTCAAGTCGATATGCAAGTCTTTACTTGCCTTAAGCAACCAAAGTACACCTTTTGTATTTGTAATTGATGGCTAATTCGTGTGAATTTGTCCGCTCTTATTTGTACATTTTCTTACAATATGATTAGGTGCCATTGATGGTTAGACTTAATGATTGGGTAGGAGGGGACTTTTATGCTTACTTTTTTCTAAAAATCATGTTTCGGCACGAATCAGATTATATGAAATCGCTACGTAAAATAGTTACTTTTCTTTTGAAATTGGGTTTAAAATGGTATAAGGGGGAGGGGCTTTCACATTCTAATCTAGAGCATTTGATTGGACAAATATGAGTGTAGTGCAGGATGAGTCATCAATATTTTTGGTCAGTTTTCCCTGTTTTAAATGCTAAGAGTGAATTTTGTTACGTTTAATGAATACACTAAATTAGATGGCCTAAACTAAAACATGGACTGAAAGACAAAAAAATCATATAGTCCTCAATATGCTATAGGTATGTATTTTTTTTTTTAAATATGGCATTAAAAAAATGGTGACACATGGGGTTGAGACCCCAAGGTTGAGAACCTCTGTTCTATCATCTTTTTTTGCCACCTCTTATTTCTCAATTATACATCAGTTTCAATACATAGATGTCCAGAAAAACTTCTATTTCAATTTTGTCAACCCCACTTAATGGTAGTTAACTGTGCATAGGCTTTCCTTTGGCCAGCCAAAAACAACCCCCCCCCTCGCTCATTTGTCATTCACAGTAAATATTTTGTCAGGATGCTTTTTACAGATGGCTGTTTGTTTTACAGCGACAGCGGAGGTCAATAGAGATGGCTCCACGAGATGAACTGGCTCGCTCCCCTGAGACGTGCGTTCTCAGCGAGGCCCAGTGATAGATGAAGTGTGTGAGGGATCGGTTCGGGCCCGTGTTCAATCAAACTTCATGGCTTACGTTACAGTGGATGAGGCATGGGCATTTCATGGGACCTGTTTTATGTTCTGTAGGCCCTGGAGCGTGGCATTGTTTGCACTGGTGAGTGTTTAGTGGCTATTAAAATGAAGATTATTTTTCATTTTGCATGTCGTAAATCCAGTGTAAGTTTAGATGGAAATGAATGACAGATCTGTTGTTTTTCCACAAAACCCTCCCATATCCATTTAGACTAGTTTATGTTTATACACAAGTTAAGAGCTGGCATAAGTATTTCAACTAAACAGAACTTTAAAGGAACAGTTCAACAAAAAGGAAAATTTGCTGAAGATTTATTCGCTCTTAGGCTATCCAAGATGTAAATACGTTTGTTTTTTCATCAGAACAGATTTGGGGAAATTTATCATCACATCACTTGCTCACCATTGGATCCTCTGTAGTGAATGGGTGCCGTCAGAATGAGAGTCCAAACAGCTGATAAAAAAATCCACATGACTCCAGTCCATAAATTAACGTCTTGTGCCGTCTCATCTGAATCAGGAGAGAAATATGCACAAAAGCGACAGTTGCTAGTAAATTTCACAATTAATTACAAGAAACACATTGAATTAAATGTGAATTTTTGAAATGTAAGACTAAAGTAATATTTTCTTTTAAAACACACTCCAAAATCTTCAAGAAACTTCAAAAACATTGGGTTTTTTTTAAACAAAGTCATAAAGGTTCAGAAAAACATGAGGGTAAGTAAGTGATAAAATACTTTTCATTTTTTGGTGAGCTATTCATTTAATCTTTCTATCATAATAGTTTTCAAGGAAATTTGGACTTGTAGACAACAAGCTTAAATCAACAGTAGTGAAAAGACAACAAACACTCCCAGTATAAATGGCATAAATCAAATGAAGCAGTGAAGGTAATAAATTAAAAATGTATCTTTTCATCAGAACATTGTTTTGCTTACTGATTTGATTTATCGTCTAGTTATCTTTCTTTCAGTCTTGCGCTCTTTTTTTTTTTTGCACATACACACACACACACACACACACACAAATACATGAAAGCCAAACACACAAAACCATTGAGGTGTTTCTTGGGCTCAAGCCACATGCAGTGATGTCACTGTGCTTATTCTGAGTCTTTTGCTCTAATGTATGCTGACTTAAGCAGCCAAGAACACCCTCACACACACAACCACATACACACAACACGTAACTTTAACCTTAAATACATACTGTATCTTATAGATCATAGCATTATGGATTGCAGTTTAGTGGAAAGGATGCATTCTGAAATAATTTTTGAGAAGATTAGTATTTTCAAGCTGTATGTCATTGCATTTTGCTTTTATGTAAGGACAGTAATGATAATTGCAACACATTTAGACTTTTCCTCAAACATTTGGGCCTGAGAAAAATAAATGTATTACTTAATCAAGTCAGATATAATTATAATAGAAGTAAACAAAGGCAGATGCTGATTTCATTACACTATATTTTAACAGTAACTGAAATAGCTCTGTAATGTAAATTTATATATTTAATTTCCACTTAGAGGAGACTTACATTTATACATGACCTTTACAGATTTGTTTTTGTAATTGAAAATTGTAAAAATAAAATTGTCCATGAAACTAAAAGTCGCATAAGACATTTTTACTTGACTTACTCAAATAATTGTAAAATAATCCATATTACTGCAACTTTCAGTAATTCTGAAAGAAGGAATTATGCATGGATATACCAATATGTTTTTAGTGAGTTTGTTCTGCTTTAAAATTTTACTCAAAATTTCTTGAGTGTTACAATTATACTGCTCACCCCTACAATTCAATTTTGATATATAGTATAAGTCTTAGACAAGGGCATTAACGTGGATCGTCCTTCCTGGGGGTTTGAACCTACAATCTTTCAGTTACCACCCCAGATCTATTACACCACCCCCACAGTATTACTTTCTTCAGTCTTGCATATTTAATGCACATTTATTCTCTTACCAAATCAAGTGGCATTTGTTTCATAGGTGCATGTATTGTGCTTGCTTCCCAGACACTGAAGTTAATTCCTGGTTTAGACTAACCAAAGTGTTTAAAGCACATTAGTGGTGGAGAATTTTAGACCAGACAATCACGTAATGGCCAAAGTAGAAAATTATTCCTGGGAGGGTTTCTGTGTTTACCATTTCTTTACTTAGACAAAACACATACTGTTTCATTTAAAGGGATAGTTCATCCAAGAAATAAAAATTATGTTATCATTGACCCTTTTGTTGTTTCAAATGTATTTGACTTTCTTTCTTGTGTGTAACACAAAATGAGATGTTTACCAGAATGTATAAGCTGCACATTTTCACACAATGCAATAATAATTACTTGAATCATTTAAAAGTGACAAACACGGAAACACAAACACAGATTTTCATGATTTAAGTGCTATAATCAGGTCCCCGGTGCATCTATCAACCCAAAAAAACGTTAAAAAGAACAACATAGTAAATTTTTTTGGTAAGAAAAAACGAGCCACCCAGATTGTGCTCCCCCCGTGACGTAGAAAGGGGATCTTATTATAATATTATTGCCCATTAGTCTGCAAGTTTCCACCCATGGTGCCGCCATTGTGTTTTCGCAAGCGACAACGGTGTACCAGTTCTAACGCCATGGCAAAGGTTCAAGAAAAACATGCTAATAGTCTTTGGCTGCTGCCACACAGATCTAAAATAAACATGCGATTTCTTTCCTATCTGTTTACAGACATAACCAACTGTTTTTGTAACTTGTGTGTTTTTAACATAAACTTGTGTGTATTTGACAGTTTAAGCGCAATAAGACATGAAAGAGTTTTGTACTCACATGCTGTGTGCCAGTTGCTTTCTGTGCGCGAGCTTCATATGTGTGCACTCAGAAAACCGTATGTAAGAAGTTTACACTAATATGGTTTAAATCACATGATTTCAGCAAGATAGACATGATAATCAAAACCAAACAGATGTTTTTTAGCAGAGTATCTGAGGTATGAGCTGTAAAGGCACAGCCCTATTCTGGAAAAGGGGGCGGGAAGCAGCAGCTCATTTGCATTTAAAGAGACAGCGCGTTTCTGCTTCCATTCAAAATAGGCATTTTCATAATGATATAATAAATTATCTGTGGGGTATTTTGCGCTGAAACTTCACAGACACATTCTGGGGACATCTGAGACTTATATTACATCTTGCAAAAAGGGGCATAATTAAAATTGTGTTGTATAATTTCGTAAAAGTGGAAATATATTTTACATATTACATAAGTAAAGCTGGTAAATGTGTTTCAATGGAAAGTATTTCTCTGAAATATCAGGTGGATATGCTAATATTTCAGTTTCTTTCTGTCACTCTCATTTTTTTTTGTTTTCCTAGCAATATCTGAAAAAAAAAATCCATGTTACTCTGTTATTCTGAAAGGAGGAATTACGCATGCGTATACCAGATATGGTTGCGGTGAGTGCGTTGTGCCTTAAATTATTACTCAACATTTATTAAGCATTAAAATGATCCTGCTTTCCCCTGCATTTCCGTTTTTTTATGTATTGCGTTTCAAATGAAGGCTGGTAAATGTGCTTCATTTGAAATGTAGTTTGTTTATAATATAATTTGGATATGCTAATATTTCAAGTTCTCTCCGTTGCTGTCCTTCTTTTTTTGTTTTTCCCAGCAACACTTGAGAGTCTCTGGATTCTAAACAGATTCCGAGTCCCCGCAACTACTCCTGTGGGATTTGGACACACTGTATGTTTAGTCTACAGTATGACCAAAAAAGACAACGAGACAACAAGCATGCAAACACTCACATACGCATGAAATGCACAAACAGAAATTGGATTAGTACGTTTCTGTGTAACAGTCCATTGACGGTGTGCAGGGTATTGTTTGTGCATGTGTGGCTGTGCTTTGTATTCAGAGGTGTGTAGTGATGATGACATCATCCTCCTCTGGTCGGCAATGTGGGGGTTATTTTGACAGTCTCCTGTGCTATTGTTTTGTCCCGCATCTGCCCACAGATTAGGGCATGTCAATTATGGGCATGAACGTTGGTCACAAACACACAGTTTGCATATCTAATACAGACACACATAATGGACTCGTTGGTATTGCGAGTCTGATGAAATCATGAAGTTTTTATACCAGCCAGCCAGTCGGGGTCCTTTCCTCCTTTGTGAGATCATGTTTGGCAGGGGTGGGCAGAGGTTCCCTGTCTTACACTTGTCTGCTGTGGGGTGGCCACAGATGTGTCAGTCCCACATATGAATCATAGTGATTTAGATGTGTCTTTTCAATCCCCCTGAGTGGCTCATTCAGTGAATTAAGAGCAAGGCGTTGAGACAATCAATTTTATCACAATGGGGCCCGTTCCAGGGTGACGTCATCGCCTGCTCACGGGCGCGAGTCGGAAGAGATGAACAAAAAGAAAACGAAAATGTACTATGGTAGCCATAGTGTCAGCCAAAGTGCCATCGTTCATACCAAAGCAAGCATACTTGGGTTGGGGATTTGAAACAAACCCTTAACCCTAAGTATTAATATTTGGTGCGTAATTCGTCCCACACCTTTTGTGCCACAGACTCAAATGATACCTCCAGTTATTCGGCTTGTTATAGAGAGGTGTACTGTTATTGTTTTGCATGATCAGATTTACACATTTTTCCTTCCGGGTGACAAAATCAGCTAAAAAAAAATAATATCATAAAGACGGCGATGGCCTATGTTGACTCTGAGTTCACACTCAGTTGACTCTGTCTGTAATCTTTTTTGTGTTCCATATGAGCAATGGCAGTGATTTGAAAATACATATACATAAATACATATACATAAATACATACATACTTTTTTTTTTCAATACATTACCGGTTATTTTTCAGATACGCTGCCAGAAAGACGTCACTTAGGCTCACCTTGGCTGCATTTATTTGGAAAAAAAAGAAAAAGAAAAACAGTAATATGGTACAATGTTTTTGTAATTTAGAAGAACTACATTTTATTGTAATATATTTTAAAAAGAAATGTTTCTTGAGCAGTAAATCAGCATATTAGAATGATTTCTGAAGGATCGTGTGACACTGAAGACTGGAGTAATGATACTGAAAATTCAGATTTGCATCACATTAATAAATTATATTAAAACAGAAAACTGTAATAATAATAATAATAATAATAATGATAATAATTATTCAGTAATAATATTACTGTTTTTACTGTATATTTGATCAAATAAATGGAGTTCTGGTGAGCATTACAGCTTTATTTTAAAAACCTAAATAAAATAAAAAATGTACCCCAACTTTTCATTTGTATATATATATATATATATATATATATATATATATAATATTTATTTATTTAATATTATATATTTAAATATATTTATATGTTTATATTTTGTGAGAGAGAGTGAGAGGAAGGAAATAGGAGAAGCCATATAGTGACATCTCTTATTGGTGTGTCTAGTCATCGTCTCATTCATACTGCTTTATTTATCACGGTCTGGAAAACATTAATGTCAGTGAAACATCCCTCGCACAAGTTCTCAGAGTGTGTTATGACATCACTCCACCCCTGCAAAGGTGAGGTGGGAACCTCTGTGTAGGACTAACGGGAAGAATGTCTTGAGTGCTAGTCTGGAAATACTTGGGATAGTTTCGGTGGCGCGGTTTCACAAGAGGATGATGCCTGCCCGGTTGCATTGTTTGGGATGACCTCAGTGGAATGTTATTAAGGAAATTATGTTTTATGTCGTGTAGGAAATGGGAGATACGAGAGTTTGTAAGGTGTGTGTGTGTGGTTCCTGTGTGGAGTATTTAGACGATTAGTCATAAACGCCGACCAAGACCTCACAGAGAGAGACATAACAGTAGCATATTGAGCCGTTTCATGTCTGCATATCTGAGTGATAAACTACTTTCATCACGTTTGAATCAGAGACTGGAGTCTGTAAGGTAACGGGACCCTGCTAGACATCCAGTGCTCTGGCAGACAAGGGCAGAGTCCTGTTCCTCAGCCCACGGAGAAAGCTCTTAGTCAAGCCTGGAAAAGCAAGGGGGACTCCCCGCTTTTGGGAAACCACAACTGCAATTCCATTATCCCTGACCGCTGGTTTCTAAACTCTGTTAAGACAGCAGAATCCTTCCAGCCAGCAGGCCAGTGTAAGGTCCAGATGTGGCCCTTCTTATCATATGGAGGAGAGCTCGGGTTGTGCTGATGCAGATGTGTTCAGTTATGTTGTAGGATAGAGTCTGCTTTCTCTTCAGTGGTAAGCTATATTTAAAGTGACGGTAGATGTTAAAACAAAAACACTAATACTTTTCAATAGACAGTTGAATTGTAAAGTCGGCAGTGTTGAGCTAGTTACTCAAAGAATGTAATATATTACTCATTACTAGTTACTCCTTAAAGTAATATTGTTACTTTACTTATTACTTTCTGGCAACAGTAATTAGTTACACTACTAGTTACATTACGATTTTCTTCACGCCCCACAGAAGTTGTAACTGTGTATCTTCCAGATAAAATTATTCTAGAATGTTACTAACAACATATTTCTGCCTCATCATTTGACCAAAATCCACATTGGATCGCAGTCAGAAGTTATTACAAACACTCAATAGTGTAACTGATAGTGACATTCAAGTAGAAGTGTTGTATTCATCTCATTAATTGTCATGTGTAGCTTGAAGCTAATTGTAATTTCTCCGTTACCCATATATGATTATATTTCATTATATATTTGATCAAATCACATAAGTTTGTAAGAAACTGATTAATTTTCCAAAAAGATGTTTAATTATAGTAATATAATGTACCACATGCTGATCAGAGGGATGTGGGTGGGATGCCAGAGTAAAGCAATACAAAACAGTGTTCAGATCATCTTTTTTCCTGACAAAATCAATATAATGCAATATTTCTATCTGCTGAATGTAAGCTTTTCCATATTCCAAGCTTGTCTGCTGCACTTATGAAAGTAAATCTAGGAATTATTTGATTGTTAGATTTTAAATCAGCAGGGTTGAGGCATCAAAAGTAACTGAGCTGTTTTATGGATGGTAACTGTAATATTATTACTAACATCTTATTAGTAATTAGTTACACTACTAGTTACTGCAAAAAGTAATATTATTACAGTAACTAAGTAACTAGTAACTAATTACTGCCCAACACTTTTGGGGTGGAGTATCCCTTTAACAACTTGCCTTACTATTAATAAGCAGCAAATTAGGAGTTTGTTGAGGCAAAATTCATAGTTAATGGTTTGTTAATGGCGAGAATTGGACCTTAAAATATTTGACAATATTACTGTTTTTCCATATTTTTTATCAAATAAATGCAGTCTTGGTGAGCATAAGAGACATTTTAAAAATTTTAAACTTAAAAAAAAAAAAAAAAAATTAACTGGTGTATTTGAAACATAAGAAAAGGGGTGGGTTTAGGTGTAGGGTTGGTGTAGGGCGATGGAAAATACAGTTTGTACAGTATAAAAACCATTACGCCTACGGAGAGTCCCTGTAAACCACTAATACCAACATGTGTGTGTTTCAAAGAAGAAAGAAAATCACACAGGTTTGATGACTTAATTAATTAATTAATTAATGTACTTACTATCTATCTATCTTTTTAAGGATATGGATTTGAACAAACCCCTAACCTTCAGTATTAAACTTTAGCATGTAACTGAAAAAGGCTAGAATACATTACACAAATACACTGAACAGCATAATACACTTACTGACTTTGTTAATAATCAATCACAGAGGAAAACTGGCCATCACACACTACATGACTGAGTGAGGATCACACACTACCAGACTTTTGTTGTTCCGATCACAACAAACTCACGTAGCAACGTGCGCCTTGTTGCTAGGAGACCTGTGACAAATGAAAACAATGTGTGTTCTAAAATCAGCTGAAAATATCAAACATGTTATCCGGTCTGAGTCTGTGACCGTCATACACTACGTGATTTTCTATTAAATCTGTCAACTCAAATCTGCAGACTGGCTCTGATTTTTGGCAACTAGCGTCAACTTCTTCAGACTGTTAATCAGGGGAAAATTGGAGCAAAAGTCATACAGTGCATTACATTTTTTTTTTATAAAACAGAAAAAAGAAAGTCCAATAGACATTGAATGAGGAATCTGAGCTATATCTAGGGACCAAAATATCATAGAGACTTGGGGGTGGATTTTTTTTGTTAACTTGGGCCAGTAAGCAACCACTTAGTAACCACATAGCAACGGGCAAAAAAAATCACTCAGATCACCTTAGCAACCACATTGCAATGCCCTAGCAACCACCCACATCATCATTACACAGGCAAGCACCATACAGTTTTGTTCAGTAAAATGCAAAAATTCCTTGACATTGTTTAGTGCTTAAGAGATCATTAATGTACATGAATAGACATGTCATGAAACTTTCATTCATATATATTTCTATATGTATAACTACTGATATATTACTTTTTCATTGAACTTATAATAAAGTGTTTTAAATCCCAGTTTTATCACTTTCTGTAACCTTAATCATGTTATACTTAGCTCAGTTATTTCCATACGCATTGTCTCTGTATTTGACATATAAGCCAAGAAAAGGCCAAGAAAATGTATATGCTCATGCAGGTTAATTGTTCCCTTTTTTTACACAAATTACGATCAAAAACAAAATTTTTTGCACATCTGGACTTTAAGACGTAAAAGACTGTTAACACACCATTTTCAGAGTTGGATAAAAGAAACAAACAACACTCTTGAAATGATTTGCGTTGATAGCTCTGTTTAATGACAGCATCAGAGTCTCTCTGCTCTCTAATTTTTGCCGTGCGTGGTCCTCTCTGCGTCTCCCGTGGGGCATTTGGGTCTGTTTGCTAGCACTCATAATTGCAGTGGTGAAAGAGAGAGAAAGAGAAAAAAAACCAGTAACAGTAGACAAGAGAGATGTAGAAAAACAGTAATTAGAGTCAGAGATGGTAGGAAGCCAGTTAAGACTTCAAGTCATCATGGACAACATCTTTATGTCACAAGACGTAGAGGCGTGTGTGTACATGGATCTAATTCTCAAATAATGATGGAAGACAATTTGTAGGGCCCTACAAAATCCGTTTAATTTTTTCCCAAATTAATTTTTTATTATTAATTTTTTTAATTCAGATTTATCCGTTTACATTTTTTTTAAATTCTGTTTTTGTTTTTGTTTTTTTCATTAGAATTTTTGTGTAATTAATTGAAATCATGAAAATTACAATATTACACAGCAGTTTATTAAACGTTTAACACAAATTAAAGTTATAGTTTTATATATTTTTTACTGTTTCCATAAATTTTTCAGAATTTCATTTTAATGGTTTCATTAAATATTAATTATCAAAGCATGTATAATTAATTGATTTTATAAAAATAAAAAAAATAAATCTTACTATTTTATTTATTTCTTTTTCCAAATTACAGATTGTGTATTTACATTTTTCTGTTTGATAAATTCTAGTAAATAATTTTCCTCTTAAGTATTTCTTTAAAAATAATGTTTTAATAATTATTTTATTATTATTAGTAGTAGTAGTATCGTTAAATTAAGTAATATTTCTTCCACGGTTTCTGTAAAAACCCTATGAAATGTCGGTAACACTTTAGAATAGGGAACACTTATTAACTATTAACTATGACATTTCCCTCAATAAATTCCTAATTTGCTGGTTATTAATAGTTAGTAAGGTAGTTGTTAAGTTTAGGTATTGGGTAGGATTAGGGATGTAGAATAAGGTTATGTCGAATAAGGCATTAATATGTGCTTAATTACTACTAATAAATGGCTAATATTCTATTAATATGCATGCTAATTAGCAACTAGTTAAGTGACCTTAAAATAAAGTGTTACCGAAATGTCTAACAGTGTACTTTTGATGTATCTTTCCAACATTTGGCAAATTCTGTGACATTCCACGTTATACAGTAAATTCCATTTTATGACTGGATTCCGTGATTCCATCCTTGTTTTCTGCATTGTGGAAATCATAGGGCCCTTATTTTAATATAATATGAAGCAGCACAACAGTTTCAACACTCATAATAAATCAGTATATAATAAATCAGTATATTAGAATGATTTCTGAAGGATCATGTGACACAGAAGACTGGAGTAATGATGCTGAAAATTCAGCTTTGATCACTGAAATAAATTATATTTTAAAGTATATTAAAATAGAAAACTGTTATTTTAAATTGCAATAATATTTCAGAAAATAACTGTTTTTTTCTGTATTTTTGATCAAAGAGATACAACCTTGATGAGCAGAAGAAACTTCTTCAAAAAACATTAAAAATCTTACTGATCGCAAACTTTTGACCGGCAGTGACTTGACATCACAGTTCGTACTGCATCCCACATTGTATAATCAAGCCTTTTATTTATTTATTTATTTATTTGAATGAAATACTGGTCTAGACTTGATTAAGTTGATTGGAGTATTGTCTATGATTAACTTTGCGTTCAGTAGATGATGTGAGAATTGGATGGAGTGATATTGTAGGCTCGGACTGCTTTTGACTGTTGTTGTTCTTTGTTTCGTTTACACACATCAGATGGAAATTGCTACCTGCTGCATCCGTCCAGAAGAGCAGCCAACTGTGAAGTCTGTGAAGACGTGACTCATCTCCAATCTGCAGTCCAAGGCAAGTCAGAAGTGAATGCTATAATGTCAAATCTCAAAGACTCTAACATGTGCCAAGTCAGATTCACAATATCTCTGCTTAACATCCTCTCTAGAGAAAATATTTTCATTTAATAACATATGCTACCATTCATACTTTGGGTAAGCAAGGATGCGTTACATTGAGCAAAGCTGAGAGTAAACAAAGATTTCAATTTCAAATAAATAGTTTTTTGAACTTTACTACTGATCAAAGAATCAAAATGTGTCACAGTTTCCACAAACCATATTAAGCACCACAATTGTTTTCAAGATTGATAATAATAAGAAATGTTTTTGTACAGTAAATCAGCATATTAGAATGATTTCTGAAGCATTATGCGACGCTGAAACTGAGTAATGAGCAATTATGCTGAAAATTCAGCTTTGCATCACAGGAAGAAATTACATTTTAAAATACATGAAAAAGCAGTTATGGTTTCACTTTATTTTGATGGTCCCTTTAACAAATTCTATTGACTATAAGTAATGTTGCACCTACATTTCTACTGACTCTCATTAGAGTGTTAGTAGTGTATTAGTTGACTGGTAGGGTTAGGGTTTGATTAAGTTGACACATTCTTGCAAAGTTACTTATAGTAAGTAGAATATCTGTTGGGAGACCAACACAATAAGGAGTGACTAGATATGAAGCAGACGGTCTACTAATACTCTTATGAGAGTTTGTTGACATGTAGTTGCAACATTACTTAGTGTCAACAGAATGTTCAAAAGGGACCATCAAAATAAAGTGTTACCGCAGTTATTTTAAATTGTAATAATATTTCGCAATACTGTTTTTAATTTAAGAGACTTCCTTCAAAAAATAAAAAATCTTAATTAATCCAGACTTGTGAACTATAGTGTATGATATCAGTCAAATTTAAATGTATAAAAATGCATAAGCTGATACATTGTATAGCAATTATAAAATACATAAAATAAAAATCACTTTTATATGACACCTCTGACAAGCCTTAACCTATATGTTTTTATTAACCAGAAAAGCCTCAAAACCGATGATATGAGAAAGATAGCATTTTATATATTCAAAATAGTTTCATTAGGAGTCACGCAGTAAATGACTGATGTGGCAGCTGATGAAGAAAAATCAGAAAGAACTTCTGTAAGAACAAAACATAACTGAAACAAAGTTGATTCATCATTCAGTCATCCTGGCCTGATCTTAATCAAACAAAAAGACTGACTCCAGATCAGTCATTCTCATTACGATCACAGCTTGATGTGTTCACTATGACTCTTTCAGATACTTTTAGATGGCCACAAACTTTTAGAAAGGCCAGTGAACTGAAATGTTTAGGTAATGGCTTGGGTAGGCTGGTATTCTGCGAAGGTGTTGTGGAGTAGTGGTTTTAGATCTGGGCTGGTTGTAGGTTTGAACTCTGCAAGGGGCAATCTGTGAGCTGTTATCATTGTGCCCATGAGTGGGGCAGTAAACCCCAGGTTGCTCCTTTAATAAGTGTACTGTGTGTAAAGTGTATGCGAAATGAATACTGACTAGACCACTTCACAGTTTATGTCCGTTATATACACTTTGTATTTAAGGCTTTACGCTGTAAGTGTCCACCTCAAATGGACATGAATTTATTGCTGTGACACCTGAAAAGCGACTAAGCCTTACTGGAAATGCGACGTGACGACTGTATTTTAAGAGCAGCTGTAATAGAGGTCAACCATGTGGTTCAGATTGGCTGAAATACCTCACAGATGATTAGTCTAAAATACTAGACATTCTTTGTCAAATTGTCCTGATGATTTCCTGGCTGCACAGTGTGAAGCGCGCCACAAACACGAGGCCACAGTGTTACAAATGCATTAGCACACCCCCTCGCCAAGGGCCCCAATCAGCATTCCTTCCTAAAAACACTCCATTCTTCCTGCCCATATTTGGGAGAGAGGGGTAGGGAATCCCTTGCCATGACTCATCGAGTTTCTCCGGCTGTAAGGGGAGTTCACTGGATGGAACGAACATGACTTGTTCATTTGTGGATTAAGGGATGTGCAGGGCAAACTCCCTGCTAAGTCATAAAGCAGGAGAATTTTTAAACGGTGACTGCTGCTTGCTACGGCAAAACTTGTTTCTGTTGCTTTGTTGGCAGAATACAGATGAGTCCAGTAAATGTCAAGTATGTCTAGTAGGGATCCTATATGTAAATAAAAACTTTATAGCAATATAACTGTTTAAGGACTATAACTGTACAGTATAAAATCCATACTCTGTCACACGCAGTATATAATTAAAACTTGTATCTATACAGTACATAATACTCTGTCTGTTATATAAATAAAAATGGTCTATATGATGTATGATGCTGAGTATAAATAAAAACTGTAAAAAATAGTATATAAATAAAAATGAAATCTTTTTATGTATTTTATCATTTATAATTTTATATAGTGTTATAAACTATAATTGTATAGTATAGAATCTCTTATAGAAATAAAAACTACACATATATATCTCTACTATGTACAATATACTGTACAAAAGTTGGTAAGGTTTTTTAATGTTTTTGAAAGTCTCTTATGCTCATCAAGCCTGCATTTATTTGATCAAAAATACAGCAAAAACTGTAATATTTTGAAGTGCTATTAAAATGTAAAATATTTTTTAATATATTTTAAAATGTAATTTATTCCTGTGATGCAACGCTGAATTTTCAGCTTCATTACTTCAGTCTTTAGTGTCACATGATCTTTTAGAAATCATTCTAATATGCTGATTTGGTCCTCAATAAACATTTATTATTATTATCAATGTTGAAAACAGTTGTATTGCTTAATATTTTTATGGAAATTCTTGAAATCATGAAAAATCTTATGTAACATTATACAATTCTTTAACCTTTTATTGTCTTTACTGAATATAAAAATTGAATTCTTACAGACCTCAAACTTTTGACTCTCAGACTTTATATTGTGTTGTACTTTAGTAATAACTTATTTTTTTCACAGTTAATTAATTGTACATTCTTAATGAATTAAGTGTATTAACTAAAGTTTTTTCATCCATAAATTCACTTTACAGTTTAATTTACAGTTTTCTGTGTTAGTGCACAGTATTCAATTGAGGAACAAATATCTCTAAATGTGTTTTTGTTTGTGAACATGACATATGAATAACAGTCACTGGAGTCCCTTCCAGTCATAACAAACAAACTCTATGACTGCGACAGTAGGTAAGAACAATCCTGAATACACTTTTTTCCCTCTCTCTTCCTCTCTCTCTCTCTCATTTTCCACACTTCACTTCTTCCACTGTTAACCATAGTGGATTCAAACACAAACAAACAAGCAACGCTAACGATTGCAATCACCACTAATTTGGAGGCCCAGCTCTCCACCCCCACTCTCTTCCCCTGGACGCGCTCCATCCCAGAAACCCTTGGGGCTCCAGATGGGTGTACTGGCTGTCGTGAAGGGGAGAAAAGGACAGAGGAGGTGGTTGGTGTTTTTGGAGAAAGTGCAGATCTTTTTCGCTCTTTTCTTTGAAGTGAATTTTCATAATACAGCTCTCGTCTTTAAAAAAAAAAAAGTAAGGTTTTATAACAAAGGCTGGTTTTAAATTAGAGATCATGTTTAAGATCGGCCTTAGGACTGGATCAATATTCAACCACAACAAAGCATGTCTCACAAAACAAGTCTTTTACTGCTTAGCTAGATCTTTGCATTTGCATTGTGCCGTACTGCAACCACTGAACAACGCACAAATCCTGACCCGAGACCAGTGAAAAATTGCCCCAGCCGAAAGCATAAACAGAGGACGGAGGAGGGCAATGGAGGGAGTGGCAGAAGTTGTCGTAATTGGTGTAAGTTTGGGGGGGGTTGCAGCCACACCGCTGGGTTTTGAAAGAGTGTGCAAACGGAGCCCTGTCATTTACCAGACGCCCGTTGGGCTGGGCTGTGTGAACGCAACTCACAACTGTTCTCTAATTAACTCCTGCTCAGAGAGAGAGAGAGATTAAGCACTGCTCTGCCAGAGCTGACTAAATGCAGGAGAAAAGAAAAACACTCCATTTGGCTGCAGTTTGTTTGATTCAGCAAAGTTCATAGTCAGTCAGTGCATGCATTGTCAGGTTCAGATTGTTTTTAGTGGTTCCCGATTCGGAATCCAATTCTGATTCTAAATCTTGCAGCAGTGCTCGAAATCAAAACAAACAAAGATCACAGCATGATCTAGCATTTCCGGCACCAGAAAGCTGAAACAGTGGCCTAGAACAAGAAATATGAACGCTTAGTGGTATAAACAGTGCGAGTAGTGCATTCGCACTGAAAATTTCAAAAAGAAAAAGTGCATTTTAAATACCCGGATTATGCACTAGGCAGTAGAGTATGGAGTGCCTCAAGGATCTGTTTTAGGCCCTCTGCTATTTTTAATATACATGTTGCCCCTTGGTAATATTTTTTAGAAAGTTTAGTTTCCATTGTTAGGATTATTGTAATGCACTACTAGGTGGTTGTCCTGCATAAAGAAGCTACAGTTAGTACAAAATGCAGCTGCTAGAGTCCTTACCAGGTCAAGAAAATATTATCATATTGCCCCAATTTTACGATTTCTACACTGGCTACCTATTAAGTTCTGTATCAGTTAGAAAATATTGCTACTTACTTGTAAGTCCCTAAATGGTTTAGCTCGTGCATACTTAACCAGTCACACTACAATCCATCTTGCTCCTTAAAGGGGTCATCGGATGCGACATGCACTTTTACAAGTTGTTTGAACTGAAATGTGTGTTAGCAGTGTGTGTACACAACCACCCTACAATGATAAAGATCCACCCAATGTTTTTTTTTTTTTTTTTATCTTGTTAAATCATTTCCCCTTTCTCATATCAAGCCATTCTCAGATCAGACGTCACACAGACCCAGTCATAGGCGCTGATCCCGTGGGTGCTCGAGCCCCTGATCAAGCAGCCACAGAAAAACACGAGATAATCTCTGTTGATTTTAACCAATAAGAAATGGATTGCAGCTTGGAAGACTTTATTCTCATTTTCATCGTTCATTTGAGGCACTTTTTTGCCCTATTTTAATGGCAAATGTCGAGAGTGCATTATTGTAATACGAGAGGGCATCGGCATGAATCTCTCTGCTTGCAGCGGGCTTGCTCTCCCATATAGAGATCATGGCTCTGTGCTCCCTCAGATATTACGTGTGCGCCCTCAAACTTTGTCCTGCGTATGCGTGAATAAGTGCTTATTGTAAACAGGTATTTATTAAATGATTTTATTTTTGTGAAGTGCAGCCCTCATAGAAAGAATGTGTGTATTATTTGGTTACTAAATAATATATTTGCAGTCCTTGCATTTCACTTCGCAAGATAAATTTTGTGTAGTGAATTCATCTAACGCACCATCCAAAGAAGTATACTCTAGAAAAAAAACTAACACCCAGTATAGGCTAATTAAGTACTGATTAATGAGAATGAAACATTTGAAAACAAATATTAAATTTGTTGCGTATGTGTATGATAACTTATCCCAGTTATTATTTAGTCGTGGAAACAGCGGTGAAAATGTGTTTTATATATTAAAAAAAAAACGACAAGTTTTGGGGGTTGAACACCCACCGGCAGAAAAATAAATTGGCGTCTATGGACCCAGGCCCCTCTCAGTGTTGATCGACACTGGTGTTTTACCTTAGACCCACCCTGAGTGAGCATGTCATCAGTCCACCATTGTTTCGACACTGGAGCAGTAGACAAGAATGGCTCCTAAGCAATTGAGGTGTTTTGTTGTTGGATGTAATAATGAACATAGCAGTCGTCATTTACTCCCGACATCTGAGCCTTGAAGACGCAGTGGATTACCTTTGTTTTTGAAGGGAATGCATCCCCGATCTACCTAAATGTGTTTGTTTGTGCAAATAATTTGTGATCTAGCCTCACCTAAAGAGAGTGAGTATAAGTTTATTTTATGAATCTTTCCAAATTGCCTTTCCTAATAACGTTCTAGTTAGCAAGTTCTGCGGCTAAAGTAAACAGTCTCATGAGAAGGACTGGTCACCCTATGGAAGAGAGGGGCGGGATGAGCAGAGCTCATTAGCATTTAAAGGAACATACGCTAAAACGGGTTGCTGAAAACAGAGCTGATTTTGACAAGGTAAAAAGGATGTTGTTTTACACTACCATTGAGAAATTTTAACCAAAGTATGTTATAGACTTTTCATTAAGACCCTAAAGAATCATATCAACTTGTGGAAAATGGGCATCTGATGACCCCTTTAAGGTTACAAAACTCAGGACTTTTGGTAGTACCTAGGATAGCAAAGTCCACTTAAAGGAGGTAGAGCTTTTTCACATTTGGCTCCTAAACTCTGGAATAGCCTCCCTCATAACGTTTGGGGATCAGAAACACTCTCTCTGTTTAATCATTGTGTTCACCGTTAACCGTGTTCACCGTTTCTGTTTGATTACATGTAATCAACAAACTGGGTGATTTTTACTGTCCTAGAACTGTACATTTGTGCCATACAGACATCACTACTGATAAACTACTCCCTGTTTTGTAGAAACTTTCATTTTCTGTGAAGCTGCTTTTCAATGATGAGTATCGTGGAAAAGCACTATACAAATAAACCTGAATTGAATTGAGTTAAAGGGGTCATCGTAGGGCTGTGCAATTAATCGAAATTCAGTTTCGATTTCGGCCTCCAACGATTATGAAAATACAGTAATCGAGATAAAATACAGTTCCTCCATAAAAGCCCAATTTCACGTGCAAATCAGTAAAATCATGTAACGAGACTTTTGCAAAATGGGATGTGCTTGATTTAAGTTGATTAGATTTATTTATGTTTTAAAAGTGTGAAAGAGAACTTGTGCTTCCTCGGGAGGATAACCGTCTATGCACTCAGAGACGGAACACAACAAGATGATGTAAAGTCATCTTTTAGCGCCTAAACGGTCAAATACACGCACAAATTACTACTTTGTTGCTTACTAATTAGTACTTCGGGCTTCCAAAAGAGGACACAACTAGAAATCAGTTGTTAAGTTGTATTTGCAACACTGTTCCAGAACAGTTCAACCTAAATATTCGAGTGTGTGCAGTGCATTTTACAGAGGACTATTTCCTGAACCTGTGAGAGTAGCCTACAATGCCAGCTGTGCACAGGCTGTTTCTATGAAGTGGGGTCATTCCAACTTGGCAAGGACAGTCTGGTGTTTCTGACTCACAGCCTGTAAGTATGTTTTCTTATTTAAGGAATTTGCCATTGACGATTCAAACGCGAGTTTTGAGCAGTGTAGAGTAGTGCTTGTTGTTTGTTGTTTCTCCAATCACAAATGCAGACATGGTAATGTTTACGCGGCGCGATGCAATGCAACACGTAAAAAGACAGTATAAGTCATTATAATCAGTAATTATTTCCCCACTGGATGCAACAAATGCCTCGTTTGTAATGGGTTTTATTGTTTTTGTGTCGTCGCGCCGGGACACGGCATCACAATATGGTAAGGGGCGTAACATTTCCATCACACGCTTGAGGTATTCGGCCAGTCACAACGCACTGGATAGCTGGCCAATCAGACAACACCTCGCTTCTCAGAACGATGAGCTTTGTAAAAATCTATGCATTTTAGAGAGCGGGGCTTAGAGGAGCAACAATAATGTACAGTATGTGGAAAATAATGTGTTTTTTTAACCTTAAACCGCATAAACCCATTGCATTACACCAAATACACAAAATAATGTTATTTTTAGCAACGTCATATGACCCCTTTAAAAGGAAAGTTCACCCAAAAATCTAAATTCTGCCATCATTTACTCACCCGTATGTCATTCCAAACCACTGACTTCCATAGTATGGCAGAAAAATACTATAGAAAGTAAAAGTCAACTGTATGGTTACTCACATTCTTCAGAATAACTTCTTTCATGCTCAACAGAAGAAAGAAACTCATTCAGGCTTGGAACAACATGAGGGTGAGAAAATGATAACAGGATTTTCATTTTTGAGAGGACTGTCTCTTTAAGTTAATTAGCTAAAGGCCGTGAGTGAAGCTGAATCATATTTAGTCTGTTTTTCCCAGCCCTCTGGGATCTTGTAGGAATCAGTTTAAGTCTTTCCTTTCACACATGCACACTCTTCGGAGTGATGTCATTCCTGCTGGGCTTTTCAGCAACTCCCCTGGCCCATGTCAAGCTCGGGATCAAGCTGGCCAGTGTCAAGCTTTCGTCAAACGTACACGATATGCATTAACTGCATCAATGAGACTAAAAGCTGTTGAAGTCAAGCTCTGTTCAGCAGACAAATGAATCAATCCAGTTCATCTGACAGACACGGGCCTCCCTTTAAGAACTATTGTGGGACAGAGTGACAAGAAAACGCTTTGTGTTTTATTGACACAAGGTTCGCTGGCCTCACAGTGAATGGAAAGGTCAGAGGTCAAACTCAGGCCTCCAACTATAGCCACTTGCAAACGAGATGAGCTCCGTTGGGGAACACTGTCACCAAGATTTTAGCATAGCGAAGAATGACTGCCTTTGTTCAGGCACAGAGAGAAAATGCTGTATCTTTTTAGGGCATAAGAGGCCTGTGTGAGCGCCATCCCTGCTTCCATCTTTCTCACTTTCTTTCTTATCATTCCTTGTTAAGAAGTGCAAACATATTTTCATATTAGAGCTTTTGTGTGGATTAGCACTTTAGTTCACAAACAATCTAATTAAGAGATTTTTGTGACGTATGTAAAGTACATTTATTGTTTGACTGGAAAACTATGAAACTGTTTGTGTTTAATTTAGAATTGTATGTAATTAAATACAAGTATATAATTATTTTAGAATCATAATTTGTTTCATTTAAAAACAATAGACACTAGTGTTTAAAAGTCTGGAAAGTTTAAAAGTTTGGTAGGAATTGCCATGTTCACCATGGCTGCTTTATTTGAACAAAAATACAGTAAAAAATTTAATATTGTGAAATATTATTACGATTTAAAATAATTTTCTATTTAAATATATTTTAAAATGCTGAATTTTCAGTCTTTAGTGTCACATGATCCTGCAAATTTATTTATTTTTATTTTTTGGAATCAGTGATAAACTTTTCCTGGATTCTTTGAATAGAAAGCTCAAAAGAACAGCATTTGTTTGAAATTGAATTATTTATTTATATATATATTTAAACATTATAAATGTCTTCACTTCCACTTGTGATCAATTTAAGGCATCATTGCTGAATAGTAGTATTAATACTTTGAAGAAATTATAATAAAATCATACTGACACAGACTTCTAAACAGTAAGTCTAGGGTACAGTATACTGTATGTCTGTTTATTTAGCTAGCTAAACGTGTTTGTATTTGTGTTTGTCTGAGCTACAGTGACAAAACTGAGAATGAAAAGGGGGATTTTCCAAAGAAATTATAATAAAAAAAATCTATAGTCCATCCTTTATTATATTTCCACAGACAGCTCATTTGGGCATTTCCAGCCACAGGCGAGACCAAAGCATTCCAGCAGAAGTTCCCTGAACTCTTCAAAGCCTTGACCGTAACTCTGTGGTCAGAGTCATTTATACCTTGAAGAGCTTAAATGTTTTCGGAGCACCACATATTAATGATAAATGCTTTAGTTTACTAGCTGCTTTAGTTACTGAACTTCAAAGCGGTCTGGATTACGTTCTCCTCCTCACTTCGTTTTCCTTCCCTCCCCTCCACTTCCCTCGCTCTCCCCCCTCCTCCTCCCTGCAGGAATTCTGTGTAATTAGCATGCCGTTAATGGTCCGTGCGATTAGAGCCTTTTAGATAGTGAGGTTTTACACAT
Source organism: Onychostoma macrolepis (assembly GCF_012432095.1). NCBI lineage: Eukaryota > Metazoa > Chordata > Actinopteri > Cypriniformes > Cyprinidae > Onychostoma > Onychostoma macrolepis. The sequence goes on from NC_081155.1 coordinate 16,040,444, forward strand.
TGGCCCAATCTAATCACTAACAGGCGTGTGGAGTCGTTCATTTGAACCATGTGCAGGAGTTGTGGAGACTGAGAGAGGAGGTCAGATACTGTTTAGTAAAGTGTAGCATGGTTGTCCTGGTTTTCAGACTACATGCTTTTCAAGAATTAGTGGATAGTGGAAAATTGCATGACGTTTCAAAATACCAACCTGGTATTTAGATGGGAATATTTGGTGTGGAAGTGGAAGCCCAAGTTACAAGTTGGTTTCCATCCATTGAAACAACACAGTCTTGGGCTTGGATTTATGTTTGTAAGATGAACAAAACAAAACAAAATAATAAAATACATAAAAATTTATAATTATTATATATATACGTGTGTGTGTGTGTGTGTGTGTGTGTGTGTGTGTATATATATATATATATATATATGCTTTATAGATAGATAGATAAATAGATTAAAAATGATTAAAGATAGATTAAAATTCTTAAAAATATTTATGGAGTAATTATGTTGCAACAGTGGCAATATGTAACTGCACAGAAACATGCATGCAATGCGCAAAGTCTTAAATCAACGATTTCATTATATGCCAGCATTTGCTGAAAGCAGCATGTACATTTTCAGAGCAGCTTTGCTTTAATTTACATTCATTTTTGATAACAGATTTTATATTGTTCTTTTGACTCAGGGTGACAGATGCTGTAGAATCAGGAGTCCTGGCAGCAATGCATCTCGCTTTCTTCCGCTCACTGTATCTCTCTCTCTCTCTCTGTCTCCCTCTCTTTTTCCCTTTTCCCCCCATCAGTCCAAAACCTCCTGCTCCCCTGCTTGGCCCAATCTGGAGAGAGTTAGTGCCATCCCAATGGACCAGGTCAAGCATGCCTTTTGTGCTGATCTAGGATCAGCTGTGTTTATTTGAATCTTCACCTTATACACTTGAAGAGAAGCCACAAGACTGATCTCAAAATGATTTCAGGCAAACCCTTCAATCTCCGTCATGGATCAGCTGTTGTCCACAGTGCCTCAGTGTCACACTGAGGAGGACAAGAAAGATTCTACGGTGTACTGATTTATTTGGTGGCTTAAGCGAAGTTAAAAATCACAATTCTGTTATCATTTACTCCTATGAATGTTTTGCTTCCAGAAAAACATTAAACAGAATGTTGACGCTGCTCTTTCTTATACACTGAAAAAAATGATACTAATTTTTTTTTAAGATAAGTGGTTGCAAACTATTTATTTTAGCTACATTTAAAAAAAATAAAAATGTTGAAAGTCAGTCAACTAAATTAGTTTATTTAAATGTAGCTAAAATAAATTGATTACAACCACTTACCTTTAAAAACTTTTAGTAAATTCAATGAATCATTTTTTTCAGTGTACAATGAAAGTGAGACAGAGACAGAAGCTCCAAAAAAAGTGATTCTAGCATTATTTTCCAAGTCTTTTAAACCCATATGATAAATTTGTGTGAGAAACTGAGCAAACGTTAAATATGTATAAAATGTGCCAGAAGAGGCAAAGATTTTATTCTGACTATTTCTTACTCAAAGCTTTAATGTATGTACTGCTTTCATTGTTTGTTTGTTTTTTTTTTTTGGTCCATTTGGTTTTATTTCAGAAAACTAGGGAAAATGTTTAATTCGCCTTCACATTATTCCAAAATTGTATGACTCTCTTTATATTTATATTTATATAATATATTTTGAGAAATGGTTTGGTTACCATACCAACAAGCTTCAAAATATTAAAATAAATAAACAAATAAATAAATAAATAACGTCATACAGGTTTGGAATGACATGAGTGTGAGTTTTTTTTTGTGTGTGTATATTGTATTTGTTTTCAGTTTTCATAAACTGTTTAATAAACAAACAAAGCAAATAAATGCCTCTAGGATATTTTATAAAATCTCATGTTGATGGCAATTACAACAATTACAGTAATGAGAATGATAATCATCTTTATTAAATTTGAAATTAAATTGGTCTGTATCATTGCATGTTCCAACAAGGTTTTTCATTGCCATGACTGACATACTTCAATGTCTACAGTTTTTAAATTATGTCATGTTTCATGAGTGTGTTTATTGCTATCTCTTTGTGCAGAACTGAGGAAATGGTTAGAGAGAGACTGTACCACCCCTCCCTGTGTCTTGCTGTGTGTGTGTGTGTGTGTGTGTGTGTGTGTGTGTGTGTGTGTGTGTGTTGACTGTTGGTCCGTATGGCAGAAGAGTGGCACTGAGAAATGTAATTAAACTAACCCACCCCCTCCCCATCGCTATCTCAATATCTATGTATCCTTCTCGCTCTCTCTTTCTCCTAATGTCCAGTGTCTCTCAGTGTCTTCCCACTTGTCCTCTTTTATTTACCTGGTATACTGGCCTTATATCTTATTATTAATGGTGTTTGATACCTAATGGTGTTTGGTGTTAGGGCTCTTTTAAAATCCTTAAATGGACAGTTCACAAAAAAAAAAAAAAAAAAATATTTTAAAATCCATTTCCTTTTTCATAACCATAAAATGAAAGTCAATAGAGTCCAGTGTTGTTTTGGACCCCACTAACTTCTATTATATAAACAAAAACAGACTTCAAAATATCTTATTGTGTTTTACTTAATCTCATGTTTTTCCAAAGATATATAAAAATAAAAATAAAAAAATGATTTTTTTTTAAATCGTTTTGGATCCCATTGACTTTTATTATATAGACAAACATTTGAGATAATGTGAATAATGTTTTAATTGTTTGTTGCTTACTCTTATGTTGTTCATTTACCCACCCTCATGTTGTTCCAAAAATATTTTTAAAACAATGTTTGTTTAATGTCCATACAATAAAGGTCGATAGAGTCCAATGTTGTTTTGGACCCCACTTACTTTCATATAGACAAAAACAGTTGAGATATTTTGAAGAATATTTTCTTTTGTGTTTTACTCAACCTCATGTTGTTCTAAAGATGTTTTGAATTTTTTTTTCTTCTTTACGTTCAAACAATATCAGTCAACAGAGTCTGCTGTTGTTTTGGACTCCATTGACTTACATTATATAAACGAAAACAGGTGCAACACTGTTCAAAATATCTTCTTTTGTCTTACACAGATAAAGGACGGCCGGACTGAGAGACAGAGAGTAGTCGTATCTAGGAACCTGGCGGTCCACCCAGAACATCTTAGCAAACGCATACCAACATACTAGAAAATACTCAAAACACCTTTGTGACCACATAGCAACGCCCTGGAAACATCCACGACATTCTTAACACCGTGGCAGCGACTTTTGCACAGGGGAGCGCTAGTTTTGCTTCCATTGTTGTCGTCTTTGTCCATTTCTTCCATCCCACTTTCTCTCTTCCTCGCTCTCTCTCTTTATCTATCATTCTGGCATGGATGAGTGAAGCAGCACCTTCTCTGTTAGGGTGTGTGGAGAGAGAGAGAGAGAGAAAGAGAATGAGAGAAAGGGATGCAGGGAAGGAGGGAGTGGGAGGAGGAGGAGGAGGAGAAGGGGGATTCAGTGATGACACTGCATGGTGAAGTCATACTCCATGACATCATCCTCTGGAGCAGAGCCAGGAGAGCCAGCAGTCTCTCTCTCTTTCTCTCTCTCTTGCTCTCTCGTCCTCAATCTCTTTCTCCCTCTTTACACGCTCTTTCAGTAGGAGCAGGAGTAAAACTCTAGGAGCCTTTTGTTCCCACAATCCCCCACCACAAACAGCAGCCCCCTCCCTCCAGCGCTCCGTCTCTGTCTCCCAGTCTCTCTGTCCGTCCGTCCGTCTCTTGTAGAGCCTCAGGGCTTTTGCTTGTAGATGAGTTCTGGCTGCAGCACGATCGATACAAACACGGCAAGTTGTGCGTCCCTGGTTCCCCTCCGTCTACACACACAGACGTTCATTTACTCCTCGCTTTTATGCAACATGTGGTTCAGCGCTCAGCAGTTTGTGAAGCGCTCAAGTTCTTGCACATGGACTTTCTTTGTTAATGAAATGTATGTTTCATGCCTTAATTTTGTGAAGGTATTGTGAGTAGTGCTTGCCGGTGCAAAAGCCCCCACCACGACTAAGGCGTTGTAAGTGGCTACGAGGGCATTTGGTTGCAAGTGTATCAGGGTGGTCGCATGTGGTCCAGACAAGTCCAAGTCTCTAGGATTGTTTCAGACGAAAATTGAATGTCTGATCGCTTGTCTGACAAATGGTTTAGGGCGAGTTACACACCTATGTCTAGGGTTTTATTCATATCCTATGAGAGAGTAATTTCTGCCTTGGCAAATGTGCCTATTTATTGTTGTAGCAAACAAAACAATAGATATGTTAGATACCTCTGACTCTGCATGTGTGCAGGCATATAGATCAATGAATATAGTCCGTATTTGTTTGTATGTCACATAGATGTGCAATTCAGTGGGTTTTGTGTGTCGTGTTTATTGATTGTGTTGATTTGTGTGTAGTCATTTTGTGCTCTTTTGTCTGCTTGATTACCAGTAGCTTTATTTTTATCTCTCTTTTTCTTTCTCTCTCCTAGTTTGTGGAGATGCAGAACATCTGTGCTCACGCTTAATGTACAGTTGCATGAAAAGCAAGAGCTCATGAAGATGCTAAAATAAGGTAAGGTTACTTGCTAAATTTACAAGTTATTTGATCAAATAAGTGAATAATTAATTTAATTAACAAATACAATTGAAAACCTGTCTCTTTCCTATGTTTGGTATTATTAATTTTGTTTTCTGTTGATTGTGCACATTAAAGGGGTCATGAACTTTTTTATTATTGTGTACTGTTTTCTGAGGTCCACTTATAATGTTATCAACATTTTTACATTATTAAAAAAGCATAATTTAGAAGTAATAAGCTATTTCTGTCCTGTTTTTGACCCTCTCATCAGAGCACTTTGTTTGAATAGGCGTGGCTGGTTGTAGACTCGGAAGTAAACGCCCACTGCTATGATTGGCTAACAGTTGTGTATGTCTGACAACATACATTCCTCATAGATGGACACTGCTGTGATTTAGGTCAAAAACGCATAAATAACTTGTTACATATCAAATTATCTGTAATAACAGACAATGCAATAGTGACCACGTAATAAAAACAGTTACTCACGCTTGTGTTGTGACATTACTGTTGGATCAAATATATTTGGCACAGCATTGTCTTTTAGTTTCAGTCTTTCTGAAAATCCTGCGTCAGGTTCTGCCTTGTTTATAAAAAAAATCTGCGGTGAAATTAAGTGAACAAAGGACCAAGTTCTTTCTGACGTTGTCTGGAAGTTCATCCATGCTTTCCTAATGTTGGGATCAAAAGGAAGACAATGCAAAGACTGTTTTCGGACCCATCTTTATAATTTGGTTTTTACATAGATCTTGTTTGCCTCTCTCATTATTTACACTATGTGCACAAATGGGTGGGCGGGGCTAAACAGGCAGTGCTGTAGAAGCAGGCGTTGATCCTCTTCTGCGGAGGTGGTGCTTATCCACACTATTGCATCGTAGAGTGGCACATTCCACAAGCTGTGGTTTTGGCAGACTGGTTTCAATATAAGCTGTTTTTAAACTAACGAGAAAGATCTGGGTTCTGAAACTTACAGGATGTTTTTACAATGACCTCAAAAGATCAAAGGAATTTTGATTCCTTAGTTCATGACCCCTTTTAATGAAAAACGAGACATTGTTTCTTCTGATTGAAATTCTTACCTAAATACACCTTTGCTCTAACCGTGCGTTCACACCGCCGCCGGCGAGAGCATCAAAGTGTCCGGAAGTCATTCATTTTCAATGTGAGCGCGTTTTGGACGGTGAGAGCGTCGAGGAGAGTTGAAGTCAGGTCAACTTTATGGTAATGAGCTATGACGCGGTTGGGCTGCAACCAATCCGAATGTAGAAGTCCTCCGCTTGAGAGGAGTCCAGAGAACGCAGTCCTGTAAACTTTGGTTCCAACCACATTAGTTCCCAAGCATTTTCACGCTCGAGTGCTTGTTTTTCAGCGGGAATGCAATTCATTTGCTCAAAACAACACCGATTTGACCAATTGCATTTAGGCTATGCTTCAACCAGGACAGTTTAGAATGTAGGCTGCGCACAAATGAATGTTAATGTTAATTAAAGACCTAAACGTCTCCTATAAACTGCATGTTGAAATTAGACTAGCATTTAACCATGAACACAAAAAAAACACCACACAAATGGCTTTTATTGGTTTATTTCGTCAGCAAACATGTAACTATAATTGTTAAGTTCTTTCCATTGATCAATTTCTTACTTTTACATTTAAAATATTTTATGAGGTTAACTCAAAACAACACTTGACCAACTGCATTTAGGCTACACTTCAACCAGGACAGTTTGGAATGTAGGCTGCAAACAAATTAATGTTAATTAAAGACCTAGGCTAGTAAACGTCTCCTATAAACTGCATGTTGAAATCAGACTAGCACTTAACCATGAACACAAAAAACACACCACACAAATGGCATTTATTGGTTTATTTCGTTAGTAAACATGTAACTATAATTGTTGTAACTATAAAGTTCTTTCCATTGATCAATTTCTTACTTTCACAATTTAACTTCTACCCTACTTGTGGTCAGTCTGCACAAGATCAACATCCTTGTTTCCTTTTCGGCTCCTTTAAATACAAGACCAAGCGTTCGATCGTCGAGCGTCAACGAATCTTTCTACAGCAAATTTTGACGCTCTCGCCGAACGCACGGTAAGTTTAGAAATGGACATTTTCAGAGTATAGCCTAAAATATAGTTTAATGAGTTGCTTACTACGAAAATATTGATATAGAATAATTAGTTACTTTTAGAGTCTAGAACCAGAGCTTCTGTTTGTAGGATTCTGGGTTTAATGAGGTGTATGCCGTTGATACATTGTTCAATTTAAAGATGCCGTAAGCGATTTCAGCTATCAGCAACAGTCCTTTTTGCAAAAACCCGGCCTTCAAAGACATAACAAACCTGAGCTTGCAGAGGGCATTTCTGATGTCTAGTTTTCTGTGTACCATGTTTGTTTTCTTTTCCATGATCCATCTCTCATAAATTTGACATAATGAGTATGTCACAATATCAGCACAGGGATCATGCTGTCAAACCTGTTCCTCAGAATGCACTTGCAGAACCAGATCACCAAGGGCACTTCCACAGAGACCTGCTATGACGATGGTCTCTATAGCAATAGAGTTACCAAGCACCGTTTGTGCTGCTTTTATATGATTGTGTCACCTAACTTCAGGTCAGCCAGCCCTGTTTGGGTTGCAGAAAATCGTGAAAGCATCAACCGAAACTGGTCAGAAAGGTTTTATAAGGATGTATACGCTGTAGTATAAATGGTTATGTTTGAGTGAACACATTTCTTTTGCGCTCCTTGTGAAATAATTTCTTTGCATGCCACAAATGTAAAAATGGACATTTTGATTGGACAAGGAGAAGTCCTGCATGCCATTATGGACCTTTTGCTTGAAATGCTAAATGTTCCTCGTAAAAGAAAGGGGACCTGGCCTGACTGTGCTACGGTACAAACTCTCACAAACCTGTAATTTTGTTTCGAAATGTCCGGCTGCTTTCTGCACATATAATGATAGAGAGAACGAGAGAATGTGCTCAATGTGTTGTGCTTAAAAAGTAGAGCCAAGATCTGAATAAGATCACATGAGAGGCAACACAGAGCTCATCAATAAAGCTCTTGTTAACTGCTCTAAAACATCATATAAGTCAAATGCTGCACACAGAACAGCAGTAATGAGACAGTTATGAGACAGGATTACGTAAGACCAAAACTCCGATGTGCTTATGCATACAAAATAGAGAGCATTTACAATAAATGCAGACATGACTACATTATATGTTTAAAAAAAAAAACAATAGAGTGCATGTAAAAATACTTATAAAGTGTATTATAATATTACATATAAAACCTTTGAAATATTAATATAAAGATGAGTTTAGTCTGAATGTGTGTTTAGTATATATTCATGATAATTTAATATAGTATGTTCTTATATATTCTTGTGTATATATAATTATGTATAATAATAATAATAATAATAATGATTTATAAATAATAATAATTATTATTATTGTAATGCCTTAGTTCTTTAGTGTATTATTAGTAAACTTGGTGTGAATCATTCCTGATGGTGAGTCAGAAAATATGATATGTGTGGTACATGCAAGGGCAAAAAAGCCACTGCTAAAAAAAATTGGTATTTTCACATAAATTTGGATGTGGTATGGAAAATTTGGAAATCAGTACTGTAGCATAATATCACCCAATGTACTTCCACTGATGTTTTGTCAAATGGACGTTAATGGAAAATCTTGCATTTGAACATTTTTAGAAACAGAAAAGAATAGGAAAACATCTCAATTTTGTGTGTGTGTGTGTGTGTGTGTGTGTGTGTGTGAGAGACTGTGAGTCATTATTGATTGTGACTCATGGGTGCAGTACTTTTGGATGAAGAGCTTTCAAAAATGCACGTACACAGTGCACAGTCCATGTCACGGTTAACAGTGCAACCGCATGTCGATGCATTTCTTACTTCAATCACTCAAATGTAATTTACAGTCATGTTACAAGAGTCATTAATCTACATCTTGCAGTAGTTCGACTGTTAGTTCTTCTGCTTCTGTAGTTTTTCACTCATAAACTTGCTACTGACTGATTTAGTTCTACAACACCAATCACAGCTTATCTCTCTGTTTGCTTTCTATCAGCTTCTGAACCAGCGCTGGTCCCGTGAATTAGCATATCTGCCAGTTCACGCTGTCTGGTCTCTCCTCATGTTTTGATGTGTTGGATGCATGTGGGAGGAAAGGCAACAGGGTGTGCGTGTGACCAGCAGAAGAGTGTGTATCTGAAGTGCTGGGTGAGTACAAAGGGACATTTACGCCTGTGTCCACCGAACACAAAGCAGAGCCTTCAGTCTGCAGGCTAGAGAGAGCTGGAGGGCGCGATCGCCCCCTCCTACTCTCAGACTCAGCGTATCATCCACACCTCTCTCTCTCTCTCTTCTTCCACTTTAATCTCTAATGTTGGTTCTGGTCCATCGTGGATCCATGCTTGGCCTCCTCCCCTTGCACAAGTCTCATTCTCCACATACACAAGCACACAAGCTCACCCTCGCTCCTCTATGCCTATGACTGACAACACAAAGCGGTTGTGGACATTATACACACTGAGCGATGGTCACACAATGAGACAATAAACCGAAACTAGAAAAGTTCCTCAGGATCATGTTGGTTTGACAAAGCCTTGACGAAGCCTTGAAAAAAAGCCTGGAAAAAGTTTAAAATAGTTTAATTAAAGAAATATTCTGGGTTCAGTACAGCTCAGTCAATAGCATTTATGGCATATGCACCACAAAAATTAATCTCCACTTATCTATGCTTTTGTTTAAAAAATTATAAATATAGGTTAGTTAGGCTTGTTCAGTGAAAGTGAATGAGATCAATTTGTAAACATTAAAATACTGTTTCAATAGTTCAGTCACAAGACAGAGACAGTGAACTTTACAGCTCAAAGATTTTAACAAAAAAAGTAGGTGCTTTTATAAAATTATAAGCTTCACATTTCTACTTTTAGATCATCCAAAAAATGTCTCTGTTCACTTTTATTGTAAGTGCCTCATCGCAATCTTGCTCTTTGTTTGTTTTTAAAGAAAAGTTATAAAATTATAAAATTATTTCTGTGGTTTACCTTAGATAGATAGATAGATAGATAGATAGATAGATAGATAGATAGATAGATAGATAGATAGATAGCAGTGGTGCAGTGGCCAGTCATATATTTAACAGGAGAATCTGATCTGGAATCTGCTAACTGTATTTATGCATGTGTGAAAGACACAACTAGACCCTGAGTCAGCTTTGTATCTGTCAGAGGTGGTCTCACGGATTTTACCCACTGTCCTCCACATGGCTGTGCTGTGGGCTGCTGTTAGCATCAGTACTGTGGTTCTGGATCCACAAATGCTGACCCTCGATTAGCCTGGACCTGCATGTGACAGGCCTTCCTGATCAGGAGATACTAATCAACGCTGGTCTCACAGTGGGTATGAAAAACAAAGCTCTAGCACTGACAGAAAACTGCTCTGTGAAGATGACACTCACTGCTGACTGTATTTATGCTGCTGTTCTCAGCTGTTGCATGCAGGAATTACTGGCCAATTCTGATAGAAAGGCACATTTAGAAATTTGTCATCAAGATAAATTTAAGAGTAAAGTGTATTTTATAACGCGCCTCCTAAAACTGAAAGGGACAGTTGACCCAGAAATGCAATTTATACCACCATTTAGTCACCCTTGTGTCATTTCAAACATGTGTGACTTACTTTCTTCTGTGAAAATTTGAAAAGTGTTTTTTCTTCTTCTTCCATACAATGAATGTCAATGAGGTCAGATGTTGTTCGGACTCCAACATTCTTCAAAATATATTATTTTGTGAATATCCTCTTGAACTCTTAAATAAATCATGATTTTTGTTTCTTGTGTGTTGCTGTTTTTACTGTGCCATGTGAATATTTTGTATATTTTTTCTATACATTTGATATATTATGTATAAATGTATGATCTTTTTTTTAATTGTACACTTTATTAAAAATATTTGAATATTTATTTGAAAATATGCATGGCTGTTGAATATTTGATGAATTTAAAAGCCGTTTTAGTGCAATACAGTGTAACCACTCTGTACAGTTGTAGTGTAGTTTATAACTAACACACAGAGCTCTATTATAAAGAGAGAGGTTATAGAATATATGACCTTTGACCTTATTCCGATACAGTGGTTGTTTTGCTGTAACAGCAACCAGGCGAACTCAAAAGTCCGCCACTATAATTATCTCTCTCTCTTTTGTTGTGTACTACAGTGGGTTGCAGGCTGATGGAGGGTGATTCAGTCTGAACTGAATGACTGCTCTAACAGAACGGCACCAGTGACCTTATGGAAGCATCATCATCTCACCCTGTGGCCATCTGGTAGTGTGATCCTCTCTCACACACACACTCACACATCCACCTCTCTTTTGAAAGCATGCATGCTCACAATGTCTTACACAAACACACAGGAACACAGTCATAAATGTGTGAGCTCATATACATGAGCAAGAACAAAAACACATGCTTGCACACTAATATTCTTTCTCCCCCTTGGAGGCATGCATACACTATTGGATAAATGTGCGAGACTAAAGACATATGCTTATACTATTGCATAAAATCATACAAATACACACTTATATACAAGTATGTAACTAAAAATTGAATACTGAAGGGGAGCAAAGGTGAAATCTTAAAGGAATGCTTCGAAAAATGAAAGATTTGTGATTATTTTCTCACCTTCATGTTGTTCCAAACTGTATGCTGTACGAAATGATTACATTTCATTGGTTTCATTGCCACCATATTTAATATCTGAGTAAGATAGCGGATAAATTTCAGTATGTTCTTTACAGCTATCATATGATTTCAGATCAGGGTTGGAAATTAACGGTGGCTTGGGACAAAATGCAACCAAAATGAACATAAATGCTCTCAAAATTCAAGATATGAGTACAAAAAAATGCTCAGTTAAACTAAAACGATTACATGTGTCGAGATTAAAGTGAAATGAATAAAATAAATTGATTGCGGCATTACACTTATATCTGCTCACATTACATCAAATATACATTTTTACGCGTTGTTTTTTGCAGCATTGAGCATTAACCAATCACACACGTATCTGATGAGCACATGAACACTATTGTCCAATCAGAGGCGTCTAGGATTAGTTGCAACAGCTATGGACGCCGGTAAAGAAGAACTTTATTCAGCGTGCACTCCAACAGAGTTCTGCTGTCCCACGAATTCTCTTGTGATGAAAAGAAAGGTACAGACGCTAAGTAAATAAGGGATTCGGAGACCCTGCTTCAGATGATTTGAAATTTACTAACCAAGTTGTATGGAGTGAACTACCTTTATGATACTGTGTGGTGATTTTTGTTCATTTTGGCAACCCGTAGTCACTAAATATCTATAAATTGTCTATATTTTTTACAGAATTTTCCTCAGATTTAACCTTTTGCCTTCCATGGGTTTGGAACAACGTGACTGTGAGTAAATAATTGACAGAACTTTATTTTTTGAGTAAGTATATGCATAGTTTTAATATTTTGAATTATACTTTATTTTTTACTTTTTATATTTCTTTTTATTTTTGTTTAGTAGTTTTGTATTATATTATATATATATATATATATATATATATATATAATAGTTTTGTAGTCTATATTTTTGTTTAAGTTTTAGTTTATTTAGTTTCATTTTTCTTTTAAGGAAAAATGTGAAATTATTGTGTTGGCATTGGCTGAAATAAAATAAGTTAAAGTTTTTTTATATTCTATTTCATTTCAGTTAATGTTTATTTTATTTCAAGTCATGGAATTTTTTTTTATGGTTTTAGTTTTAGTTAACGATTATAACCCTGCTGCTAAGTGGCCATTTCTGTTTCATAATTCATATAATCATATATTACACGTACACATGAGCTATTCCAAGCACAAGCTTAGTTAGAGCTGGCATGTACAAAGAGTCTCTGAATTCATTCATAATTCATATTTCATTTTTTACCGCCACCTATGCACTTCTGTCCAGTTCAGTGGCTCCACCAGTGGAGTGTCTGCAGCTAGTGAGTGTCATCATGTCGGGGTTGAAAACATGTTCACAGGGTGAAGCGTGGTGTGGTTGGCAAGCCTCACCAGCAAGTGCAAATGACTGGGATGCCAGGAAAGCATGCCCTGATCCGTACCAGACACACACACACACACAAACCTCTGTGCTACAAACAAACATACCTGCGCATAAACTCTGGTACATGCACACGGACACATGCACACATACGCTGGCACAGCAGGTGCATGAGAGTCTGCGGGTCTGATGAGCGAGCGGATCAGAGGAGGAGAGGCAGGCAATGTATGAGGAGTGTAAGTCTCTGGTATTCACTCTCTATCGCTTGGAAGCTTTGTCATGCAGTCAGACAGCAGCTGGGCAGGGAGGTTACAGACAGCATGTGTGACTGTATGATTTAAACAGGACTGCTGTGAGTTCGGTTTTAATTTGGTCAGGTCAGTAGACACAATTCACAACAGTTTTCCTCCTCCACCCCAGCTAGTGTGGCTCAGAAACCGTAATGCAGGGCACTGGACACAAGTAGGACCCATTCCTGGATCGACCTACCTCTGACATCAAAGAGAAAAAGTAGATACGAAAAAAGTCCTGAAAATTTGATTGGTTGATAGAAATTTTCTTCCACAACTTGCAAGGATGTTGATCCAGGAACATGTACTTCTTGCAATATTGAATGTATAGAAATTTTTTAAATGGTTGAAGTGCAAGTTTATTATGTCTTTGATAGTCGCTGATTTATTATATAATAACCAAAATCTCTCACAGTTGATTTTTCTAAAGATTATGTACGTTTTCATTGTTACAAATTTTATTTGCATCATTGCATTTGTCAGCAGACATTAGATAATACACTCAATCTTTCTCCATAAACACTTGTTGATACAGATGCTATAGATGTCATTTTCTTTCTCTGCCTCTTTATATTTTTCTTTTTTTATGTCCTGCACTGTAAAAACTAAAAAATCTGTTCAGCTGTTTCCTACTGTTTGCTATTTCTACCTTATCTGTCCAATACAATTATTTGGACAGATATTTTATTTATTTAAATTTATTTATTTATTATAAGATCTGATCATTTAAAAGTTACCCCAGGAAAATTTTACAGTGTGTTCACTATTATTAATTAATTCTCTCACCATTAATGTCTCTGATTTACTTCAGGCCCAGAAAACGGGAGGCCGATTTGGAATTGCAGTGGTTATACTTGTTAAATTACTCCGAAAATGGCATTTCACAAACTTATTAGTATCTTCATGGGCCTGTCATCTCCTACAGAGCATCTTCAGACAGAAATACACAAGACCCACTGACAGCTCTCGTGACCCGTCTGCCGAACAGAAGCCAGGAAACTAGGTAGATTAAAGTTAAATCAAGAATTAAAATCAATTAAGGACAATTAATAGCAGGTTATTAAATAGACCAGTCAGTAAACTTTCAGAGAGTTAATCAGCATTTAAATTTTTCACTTTTTTTCTTTGTTATTTATCATACATTTGTGTCTAAAAATAAAAGTGAGGAGTATTTCTGCCAATTGAGTCAGAATATATTTTTGGGCATAGTATTTAGTACACACACACACTCACTCACACACCCTTCTGAATTCCCCTCTGTGGCCATTTTCTTGTTTGGATTCACAGGGCAGTCGAGGGAGCCTGGATACAGTGGGGATCTGTGAGAAGAGGCAGAGGGGTATGTAATCGAAGAGGCCAGCAACTCTTTATAAATAGGCTTGGGTCGCTATCATTGTAAAGTGAGGAGGAATCTGATCCTAGATCAGTTTGCCCAGACTTTCATGAACACAGGCACACCCAGGATGAACCCAGAGAGGTGCAGACAACTATTTTACTTGATGGTGAGGGAGAGACAAGGAGCATGAGGGATGGATATGAGGATATAGATAGACAATCTGTGGGTGAGGGACAGCCTCACTTCTTTGAAATGTTCTTCTATGACAGATGTGAGACACTGAAAAGAGAGAGCGGTGCTAAACTTTCTGGATTAGATCATCACATTGAAAAGGTATGTCAAGCCTGTACTTTAAGATTAGTTTGAAGTTTACAAGGATGAAAAATGACCTAAACACATGCAGATAAGGTCTAGTGCAGCAATCACAGTTCCATCAATCCAGCTTCAAAGCAGAAGTCACTTTGGATAAATGACACACTGAATGAATAAACCTGGATCAAGATGCATATTGCGCAACTTGACGTGTTTTAATATTTCAGTCATTCGTATTGCAAAGCTAATATAACACTTTGAACACAAAACAGTCAATGTTTCAAGCTTTTTGTAATTTCATTGTCTTCCATTTTTAACAAGCGGTTAAAAAAAAAAGCTATTAACCTTTTGTTTCATCTCTGCTGTTTAATTTCAAGTCACATGTGTATAAGTTTTAATGTCCTGCCCATAAATCAACTATAAGTCGATTTAAGGATATTTCATGCCGCAAAACATATAATTACGCTAGTCCGTGAATGCCAGAAATTAGTCTATCTAATTGTTATTTTATGTTTGGCTCGGAATGTAAATGATTCTGGATGCCTCTGCCTTAAGCGATTTCCGCGTTCATAACGAATATAACAACTTAAAACCGCGTAGAATATCAGACGGATTTTACATAACCCAAAGAGAGCGTAAAGTATATCTCATTATCTAGGGGTATTGACACTTTTTATAATAATTGCAGTTATGCAGAGTCTTTCTTGAATCGCCGGAGAGATAAAGTAGGCGACAATCCCACGTACACGGACACAAACAAGCTTTATATCTTTAGATTGCGTTCAGACCACACTTCCAAAACTTTACTACACGTTTAATTCGTCTAACATGTTATCAAACGTAGCTAACATTTTCTTCATGAATCCGCGTCAAATAAGAGACAGGCACAACATCGTAGTATATATATTACTGGCATTATCATTAATACAATTCTCTGTAACACTGATAAAGTTTACAGACTGTTGATTTTAGCGGCTACAATTCAGTTCTTTTTAATCGCTTACGTCAAATTAGAACTAATAGTGAACATGGGCTTATTAATTTTTAAATAGATTCCAAAAAAAAGCCATTCATTTTGTTAGAAGAAAAACATTCTCTTAAAAACATGCTATTGTTTTAATCCCCTGAAAGCCTGTTATGGGTAACAGTGGTTAAAAGCTGGTCCTTGCGTATCAGAGAAATGTTTCTGCCTCATAGAAATACAGACACAACGCATTTGACTTCACAATGTCCTTCAGCAAACGAATTCACATCTATTCGTTCAATTATGGCAAGATAAATTACCTTATTCTCGGAGAGTAGGCTCATGTTGGAATTGTTCACACGGATTCGCGGGTTTCTTATAGGTGACTGTCCAGTTCTTTGACTGAAATTTAAATGAACCGTTTTGGTGTCTTCTGGAGCAATTCTGAACTCTATACATCGATAGTTGTCCTTTTTAAAGAATTGATTTTTGCATTTATGCGCATTTAGGTAATCCGCTCTGTGTCGGTTGTCAGTTTACGGCCTTAGAAACACTTATTCAGCATTTTCATTTATTCCAAAACATGGAGAAAAATGATCACATATTAGTTAGGCTATGTTAAACTCATGTTAAACTTTTGAGATTACAGGTTACTTATAAACATCTGGAAGAATATATTTAAATTATAGCCTACTTTTAAACATTTTGCTTGATGATCGCAAATAATATTCAATTTTCTATTTCTTTAACCTGTTGCACTGAAATTTAAATAACCTGCTATTCTGTTATAACACATGAAGATTCTTGGGATCCTCGATCCTGAAGCAAATGCCAATATATAGAGATTCTTCTCGTCAGTTACGATTCATAATACAAAGAGAGGTCGCGAGTAATTTATTCTTTTTAAGTCTTTACCACAAAATACATTGTCATAAACCACCATAGGCTATATGATCATAAAGGAACACGTTTGTTCCGCGGTTGTTCCCAGATGAACTTTTGCGTCCCTGTAGAGAAACGGGTGACAGCCCTCAGAAAAGTTCGTCTGTGGGCCTGTTTCACAAGGGCAGAATCCTGTAAATTATCAAAGAAAAGTCTTTATTAAATGGCAGACATTTAATTTTGAATTTCAGTATGAAACTTAACACTTCATTTCACATTATGTTTGTTACCGTGTGTTTTCAAATGACCGACAGCCTATACTCGCTATAAAAAACTGAAATTACCCCGCGGCGTAAAAACTTTGTTATTAGCCTACTATTATCTAAGTAACATGTTTGGAACATAGACATTGCAATATAAAATGTTACCCGAACTTCATTTTGCACATTTCTAACTGTAGGTTTATTAACATGATGGATAGGCTACTTAAAACTTTGACCTCTGGGTTAAAAGAATTCAATCGCAGTTCAATTTTTAATTGTATTATCCGATTTGTGTGGGTACCACGGTGCACAAATGTTTATATGCTTACTTATTAAGTTTTAACATCATCTAAAACAGACCCGATGGGTGAAAGGGCACGTCAAGTTTGGGCCAAGGTCAACTCCAGTAAACTCGACAGGCCCCGGTGCACTGTCAAGGCTGATGGTCCCTCGGATATTTTTTAAATCACTCTAAAAATGGTATTACTAAAATCTGACTGAATGTATTTGTAAAATCTATTTGTCTGATCAGCAAAATGTTTTGTTATCAACAACTCTTGACAATAAAACTGTCATGCGGACATTTGTCTTTCTTCAATAGCCAACACTTTTAAGTACGGATTTCAAATAATATCTGAATTAAAGCTTGAAGATGGGTTTGTTAAGCTTAATTACATACAACAATTGGTTATCTAATTGAGTATCTACCGGACTCTTTATTGGCCGTGGAGCGAAGCAGAAAAGCGACAAGCAAAACTCCGTGATGCAACTCTGTTGTAACTGGAGCAATGGTCCGGTTGATTCAGTAGGACACGCATGCATCACTACATAAAGTAATTCAGTTCACTGCAAACTATACTGTATGCATGCATGCATGTTGAATCTACTTATATAAAAGAAAACTCTTTTAATATCTTCGTGGAGACAGCATGGCAACATTAAGGCGTTCCGCCTGAACTTTGTGGTTTACAACTGGATCGCCACCGTGCAATGACAGTCCTGATTAAAAATTAAAAAAACTCTAAAGGCATGGCAAAATTACTTACGTTGACAAAACATGAATAAACATATTGCAAAAATATTCATACAAACACATATATGCACATACACAGACACACACTTAATAAAGATATCCGTTCTCGCTGTCACTGTAAATAAGCTGCTCGAGCTTGTCATTGCAGCGCTTTGATGACTTGCCTGGCACTTCGCGCTTCCTACCCCAGCGAGCGCATATCTTGCCCCGTATGAGTTGAGCTGTACAGTGAGGGGGGACACGTGATCTCATCTGATCCCGTCGATTTTGTTATAGGGTGGAGGGTCTGGGTTTTGTGTACATAAGGTCGTGTGCTCGCTTCTCTCTCTCTCTCTCTCTCTCTCTCTCTCTCTCGTACTCCAAGTGCCACCGCTCCGCCTCCTCTTTTCGCAACATTGACGCAATGTATAAATGCTGGAACAAAAGGACAACTTCCTTGAAGCTTGGCGTAATTGCAATAATAGAGATAGAGAAGGGCTTCCGTGACATACTGATGGGTCCGGCATTCTACCGGAATATCTTTCCCACCGCTTCATTGGCTCGACGTACGCGTAAAATGGATTTGCACTTTCCCAGGTTATTCCAAGCCTGAAGTAAGTATCATAAACCAGCCTTTTCTTTTCCATATCCAATCTCTCCAGCTCCGCTCGCGCTCCCCTGCTTCATAAGAGGAAATACGACGGAGCGAAGCTTTGTTGTTGAGTTGCCATTCAAAGCGCGTTTTCTCGCGTATTGGCTGTGCGATTTAAATGTTTGAGGACGAAAGTTGCCGTGTTGTTTACGGTTCATTATCGAGCTTATCTCAAATTCATATAAGCGGAGGTGGTAAACAACCACAGTCGCACAGTTATTATTAGGTCTGAAAAGAAAGGCGGTAGTTTTTTGAATGAATGTTTATTTGTGTTTCTTGAAGGGTTTCAACAAAAGGCGATGGATGCGCTCTAGCTCGCGGGGAGATTGAAGTAGAAGTCACCTAATGTCAATGATACTTTCCACGATTAATTTCGTGCAATCGCAAAGAAGGTTGAATAGCATATCAAAAGAGCGGCTCGAGCGCGTATAGGCTACATACTACATCGAGCACAAAAAAAAGCTGTA
Source organism: Onychostoma macrolepis (assembly GCF_012432095.1). Classification (NCBI taxonomy): domain Eukaryota; kingdom Metazoa; phylum Chordata; class Actinopteri; order Cypriniformes; family Cyprinidae; genus Onychostoma; species Onychostoma macrolepis. The sequence continues at coordinate 16,059,324 of NC_081155.1, forward strand.
GTGAAAGCCAAGCAGTGAAGTGCCGGGTTTTATTATGTTCAACTACACTGAAGCTGCATTCCGCTTCCATTCCGCCGCTCCAAAATTATACGAGGATGTGTTGTGTGTCTCAAAACCAATATATTCTCACATGTTGCTCGTTCTCACTGCTGAGTATGAACAGGCGCGTTTTATTTTTCGCGACCAAACGGTGCCTGCGCTATTGCTGTTAATGCCGATCCGATACTTTGCGAACAAAGGACCGGGGGAGAATTTCGTGAGGTGGAGGACGACAGTAAAAGAACGGGTAGACTGTTTACAATAATAACAGGATAGTCGTGACGTCGAGTGATAGACAGCGCTCTCAGCCAGAGGAGAAACTTCTGAGGCATCAACAACATTCTAAATTTGGACAGGGGTTACATCATCGAAGTTAAAGCTGCTGGGGGGCGGGACTTCCGGTTGGATTTGAGTTCGTACCGCTGAAGCGGCTGCTCATTCTGTTGTGTCTTTGTATCTGTCCGTCGCTGCAAAGTCGACTCCCTTTTTTTTCACTGCCACAAGCAGAGTAATGCTTAACATTTTGACCACTTGCTCTGCTGGACGTGTGAAAATGTTTCGATGTGCTCGTAACGTTAAATGGCTTATAGTACTAACGGCGTGGATGTATTGTGTGGACCAAACTCACCACATTCAAATGATCAAAACGTTACCGTAACCAAAGCCAACTTAAAAGAAGTAATTAACTCATATATTATGACTTAAGCTATCCAAAGAGGTCGTTTGCATTGTTCTGTGCATTATCTCTGTCAAAACGTGTGGTTTTGTGCTGGTGCTCTTCATAAAATCCCATAATGATAGATAGTGGTATGCCATATATTAGACAGGGTTGATGAAATACCATGTAATGACTTGCTACAAAGTCAAGACAGTTCACCATCACATGAAATGACTACATATAATCACTGAATGAATATTATTCTTATATCATAATAAATACATGATGTTAAATTTACTGAAATTGTATTGCCATTTCACCCCATTGCATGGTATAAATAGCATACATTTATCTTGGTGCAAAATTTTCCAGGCTATAATGCCAGAAACAAAATTTCATATAAAGTGTGCTCGTGCGAAATGACTTGTTTGCTCTGTTAACAGGTTCTGTGAGGTGATGTCAGATCTTATAGGAAAAACCTGACCTTTTTTAACCTATTTTATGTTCATACTTTGAGTGATTTCTATATTCTACAAAGCATTTCATTGGAATTTTTTTTTTTTTTTTTTTATATTGTAAAGCCGTACGATCAGTGACTATACACTTTAAGATCTCTCCTGCTTTGAGTCACTAATAAATGAAGTTAAACCAAACAAACCAGCATGAGTCAGTGGCTGTGTCTTGTTAGGCCGGCCCACTTAACAGGGGTCGAAGGTTGCTGTTGTATTCTCAGACTTGACTTGCAGGCATCTATTGGCTTTTGATGGATGTTGTTACTTAAGTGTGTAGGCTCTGGCCTCTGTAAAAGTGGGGGCTGTCCCCTCACACGCTCCCACCCCCTCCCTCATACTAAAGAGATCACAGGGGTGCAGCTGCTTCAGACAGCTTTGGGGTGGGGTGGGGGTCCGAGACCCTTCAATGAGAGAACAAAACCCTTTCATAAACACACACACTCAAGTTCACCCCTTACAACTGCCCCTATTTTCACACCCCTACAAAAAAAAAGGTTTGAAAAGTGGAGGGTGCAAGAGTGCCCTGGGTGCACAGCACACTTATTTGTCCTTATTAGAACACAGCTAATTACTTAAATGTTAGGATCATGAATTCCAATAAACTAATAAATTCATTCTTTTCTGTATTTTTTCTGCATTATGTGGCTTGACTTGTGACTAATTTCTTTCAAATTTATCAGAAATATTACACATGAATGAGTAAGCCAACAGGTCAAGGGTTTAATGCAATGCAAGAGTCAGAATAATCAGATACTGCATACAACAAAACACAAAATTTATAGTTTCAGTGATCCAGCAATTGTAGTCTGCCACAACCTACTTTGCTGACTCAGCAAATTTTCAGCTTAATTTTTTTCTTTTACTCTGGTGTCCTCTTCAACTCCATCAAATTGCTAATTGCAAAACAAAACCACACGTGTTTAAAGAGAAGACAGATATATGCTTCTCACGCCAACAGGAAACTCAAAGAACAAGTTAATCAAATTAAAATTCTGTATTTTTTCATCGAGTGTATATTGAATGTAATTTGCAGCCCTGCAGTGTGTCTGTTTCAAGAGTTGTTTAGGGTGAAATATAAAGGCAGAAAGTTTCATTTGATTCAGCAATTCAAGCTATGAATAGAGAGTGTGTTAAAGTTCTGTAGCAACCTCTTGTTTGTCACACTTGCATTATGAGGTGATACACAAGCTACGACAAGAGTCCTGAATTCAGAAATGAGTCAGTAATGATGTAGCTTGCTGTATAAAAAAGGGCCTTAAATATATGGCTGCATTTATTGTTGGTATGTTTTCCAAGTGAAAAAGCTCTATGTATGTACAGTATAAGGGATTTTAAAATTGTGAATTTGGTATTCATATATACTTCCAAAAGCATCACGCTTCATATATTTGACTGTAAGTCATGCTGTATTAGCTCAGCGTCTTTTAATATAGCTAAATACACAGCCCCGTAATATTTATATGCAATCTAACAATAACAAAGTTGAGGTCCGTGATAAGGTTGATTTTTGACATCTATTATACAACTGTAAAATATGGATTATTAATATATTCAGATCATAAAACAAGCTTTTGTGAAACTTCAGATAAAACATGTAGCTATCAGTACACATCTATTGGCAGCAAGGTGCCATAGGTGTAATGTATATTCAGCCGGCTTATTAGAGCCTTTATGCTGCTGCATATGAATGTTAGTTAGTAATAAATCACCCAAACTACAAGAAATGGGGTAACTCTCCTGCTGCTATCCTCTACTACAGAGTATCTGCGAGTGGATAAGTGGGCAGCATTAAGATTTGGGCGTTCAAGTGTGTCACAAAGCAGTTGCCGAGGAAAAACCAGGTCATATCTCCCTCTCTTTCTGAGCAGAATGGATATTTTACAACACCACTGAGACTGAACTATCAGTTTGCATAGGGCGTATACAGAAGAACACCTTACATAAGTTTTTCTATAGGGAGCTGGCAGGGAAGTAGTCGATGAAATAGCTTAAATGACAAGCATTAGATAGCCAAGGGCTACTTTTTATTTTGCGAGGCTTCTTATGTCCTTATCTGCCCGATTTGGGTGCTTCCCCTCAATTGGCGGAGGCACACAGGATTCTTCCCCTCTAAACACACGCACGTCTTTAAACGTGCAGTTTCACAGAATAAAAAAGATTGTTTCGCGTCGCTTCGACGGTGATGAAAAAAAAAAGTTCCTTCCAGTAAAATCTCTCTATCTCCCACCTTCAAAACCGCTCTCCAAGTCCATGTTCCCGGCATGCACATGCGAGCTGGGGGCGGCTCTTACCGATTTGAATGAGGAGAGTCACTTTAGGCGCCATTTTCGAGTAAGCGGCGATAGCATCAACACTGAGCTCGCGCGCAGAGAGGGACAGCGCGCGCGACGCTTCGTCTTAAAAAATAACACTTATTATCTGAATGCGGGGAAAACGGCACGATCGGACCGCGTTTAGAGAGTAAAATCGCCTGCGATCTAGTGTCGACGAGCACAGAAGTGACCAATACGAGCCGATTGTGGAGCCGAAGGAGAAAAGGGGGCTATCGCTCAGCTGCGTATGTGGAAAACCTGCGATTTTTAAAAAATAATATCTAAAAATAACGCTCGATGCGGGGAAAAATATAGAAAAATTCTGGAAAATACCAAAGGGTCTTATGATTGGGATTCAGCGCGGCGGTGGTGGAGATTGTGTCATTTTGGTGTTTTTTCACGTCGCTTTTTGAGCGGGAGTAACGGACGAGCCGCTGGCGCAGATATACACGCAGTTCAGTCCGAGTCTGTGATGCATCAGACTCTGAACTCAGATTATAGAGGAGACATCAGCCTTTTTTGCCGGTAAGATGTTTGAAACGGTTTATTCTTCGAGCTTGACATAAAAAAAGGTGACTTTGTTTGTAATTTATGTTTTTTATAAGACCACGTTGTCGTGAAACTGTCTTGAAGCGCCTTGTTTTTAAGGGTAAATACTTTGCGCCATTTTATAAGTCCAAGCACGGAAGCCTATGTTGATTACAAAAAGTTATTTGTTATTTTTTATTATTATTATTATTGTGACCTGAAGCTGTCATAATGTAACGCTCTTGATTGAGACGTCACATTGTAATATGTTACAACTAGATTGAATGGACAACTGTGTTCATGTAGATTTGATAAAATTTGACACGATGAGGTAGAGTCTTGTGCTGACTTGCGTTACTACTTGGATATTAAAAAATACGTCAAGTGTCGTTGTGTTAAGTTGGAATAATAGTAAAATTGAGCGGTTTTTGTGCATCTAGAGCTGGGAGGGCATAGGACGCATTTGTTCTGCTGGAGAAAGGGAGATCATTCTTGCTTTTTAGCTTTTCTTGGAAATGTGATTTGGAGTTCAGCATTATGGTTGCAAGCAGGGCAGTTTCGCCTTGTTATGCAATTTGGTGAATTTACGCACGAGTTTTGCTGATATTATTCACAAAATAAAGAAAAACCTTTATTCTGTCCTGACCTTCAATAAATATCTGTATTTTTAAGGCAATTACTTGCTGCGTTTGTTATTAGTTTTCAGTAGCACCACTTACCATTTTTTTTCTTCAGCTTCTCTGATGGCCGTGTTTCCATTTTTGAAACAATAAATAACTTTTTGTGTGGTTTTTGTACTCAACTGGATGGAAAAGTAAGCCTTGAACTACTGTGGGGGTGGAATTGAAAATGCAGGCCTATTGAGAAAAAGCCTATGTCAGTTGCAGAATTGCTGAGGTGTGTGTTCCTCATCTCACATTCAGTCTGTGTGTGTATTGGGTGTCTCATGGAGGGCGTGCCGCACCTGGAGATTCAAATGAGCCAAAATTATGCTCCCTTTTTTCCTGCATTGTTTATAATATTGGTAATTCTTGATACAGTTATGGCATAGGCAAACAAGTCATCATACTAACAAATTTAACCTAAAGTATACAAGAGATGATTGTTTTGAATACATTTTTTAAGTCACACAGGCCTTTACCAAAAATGCTACTGGCATTTTTGTTCCACAGCTTGCTTTCTGTAGCCGTTTTTTAACCAAATGGCTATAGACACTTTTGTCAAATGTGCAATAATATAGTGTAAGCTGTCCACTCACTCTGTAACTATTTTTGAGGCCAAGTGTGACTTTAATCAGAGTCAGAGTTGATATTTCTTTGTTTATCGCACTACATTGTGTCAGAAGGACAATATTGTTGCCTTGAATGACTTTCGAGTGGATTTTTCTTCACTCACTGCAATGTATTGCAATTTACATTAAATATTGTAAAGCATTAATATTTCTTAAAAGTTTTAAAAAGAAACTTTGACCATTTAAGCAGTTATCATTTTTTTTGTAAAGCAGTATTAATATATCAATGTTTTAATGTAGGCCTAGTCATTCCACTGTGCAGTGTAAGTGCTCGATCACCTATCACAAACACATTTTTGAGAAGAAGAAAAATAGGCCTAAATAAAAAGTGGGCAGAAATCATGAGAATTCCTTATATCTCTTAGTATCTGCACATAATTATATAATTATGATTACTATGTCAAAACTTTATAATTATAGTATATTTTTGCAGTGGATTTATTGTAAAACCAGTAATAGTTACTAATTAAAGTTGGCTACTTACGTATTCAACACACTGTACACACGCATTCACTCAAAACTTCATTTCACTAAAAATGAACCTAGAAATTACAGTTGAACATAATCTTCTAATATAAAGTGATAGTAATATTTTAACATTGTAATGCGGTTTCCAGTCAGCTAGAAAAAGTATATCAGGAATGTATAAAACAGATATTGTCATGGCGACATGCCTCAGTTACTGCTTGTCCAGCCACAACAACAACAACTATTCTTTCACAACTGAATACTGAGCCTGTATGAATCCACCCAGTCTCTTCATTCACGTCCTAGACAAACAAACAAATACGAGTAATTATTTATGAATAAAAACAAACAAAAAAAAAATTATAACTTACACATTTTGCACAGATATTTCATTGTCACAATTATAGCTTGTCGGGTGAGGGTTAAAAATCTTTTTGTCCCCCCCTTTTTGTGTGTGTGTGCGCGCACGAGTGTATTTATAATTTCAGTGTGTAATTGTGGTCATGAGGTGATCCCTCAGTGGTCTATTGTGAACGAGCAGAGGCTGGACATTGACGATGACCCACTTAAACCACTTTACATTGAGTTTGTCTTTAGGTTAGGACTAAAGGTTACAGCATTATACAGGGCTTGTGTTTCTTTGATAGGATCCACTCAAGACGTTGGCTGATGTGAGTTGAAGTACGACGGATAATGACAAAAGCATGCCAACAAGGCCTACATGAATGCACATTCTCAGACAGCCACTCAATTTGAAATAGTAATATGTTTAGTTTTATTTTTACAAGCGGAACAGAGTTTAGGACAGTTTCATATTTAATTAGATAATTTACAGACATTATATAATAAGGTATTCAATAATTAGAGGTGACCTCTCAAAAGAAAAAAAAATACATTCTACACAATCTCTTTAGCACCTTTGAAATCCTGATTTTAATTTTGCATTCACTAGTAGAACAATTCCTCAAGGCCAAAGATTGTATTTGATATTATTATGTCATTTTATTAAGAGCAAGTTGTTACATTTTATTAGCATTATATTTTGTAAAAAAAAATCATCTACCCTGTCAAGGTCCAGCTGCTTTATTTTCACCCAGTTGCTACAAAGAAGAAATTCTCCAAATTTGCTCTAACCTTTGATCTTAGTGAGCGTTTGCTTGTTTTCTCGTGTCTCTGTGACCGTGACATATTAGTCACAATCATGATACTTCATAATGACTTGTACTAGTTCATTATGAGTATTGCAAGAGTCTTTTTCACAATTATAACACAATTGTAACCTCTTGGCCCAAATCCAAATATATATATATATATATATATATATATATATATATATATATATATTATAGTAGTAGTAGTGTGTGTCATGTACATCGAAGACCACTGATTCTTTTGGTCCCTGTCATATGCCTAGTGTTTAATGCCATTTTTGTCTTATGTTAATGGTTATGTAATATTGCAATTGACTCAGACCCCATCCCACACTATATGAAAAACTCTGTAGGTGCAGGGACTGTGAATTATCTTTATGATTTTTCTCTAATCATTATTTGTTCCTCTTAATTTGGATGCTTTGCAAATATATATATGTAAAAAATGTGGAATAGCTTTGTCTACTGGCTTCCACTCGAATGGAGGTAAATATTTCCTTTAGTTTTTTTTAAAACCTTAAAATTAAAATAAAATAAAATTATGCCCTATGTCTTACACATCAAATATAATTTAGTATACTGTATGAGAGAAAATAATTTTGTTGTTTTTGTGCTACACATGAATTGAGGCGCTATCACCAGTTATATTGTTCATGTTGATTCTGATAGGTTTTTGTGGAGTTTCACAGTGTGTAATACTTTGGTTTTTAAATGCCATATTGACTTCAAAGGGATCACATTTTCATTGTTTTTAGTAGCTGCAGCTCCTGTAGATAATATAATTCTAGCAAATTTTTATATCAATGTCTCTTTGCTTTAAACATGCCTGTAAACATTGTATAGTGACTCTTTGAAGTAAATGCGATAGCAGAACTGGTCCCAAAATGAGTTTGAGGTTTCTGTTGTCCCCCCCCCCCCTCTTTGTGTTAGCTCATTTCAACGTGCCTCTTGCCACAAAGTTAAAGAAGGGCCTCTAGGATTCAAATAAGTTGGTTGATGTAGTTTCAAGTAGTAGCTTGAAGGGAAAATAAGAAGAGGCTGTGTTATTATCATGAAACCTGAATGTCAGTAACATTTGGGGCGGGGGCTTTTGATTTCATAACTTCACTTGCTAGTAAACCGATCGGTATGAAACATGATTTTTGGGCCTAACTCAGATCTCAGTTTTGCTTGTGTGTGTGTGTGTGTGTTTGTTTGCCCAGCAAGATCAGAGGACTCTCGATTCTTGGTGGGTGTGTATCTGTGTGTGTCCTTTTGTAAATGATCATTTAGATGCGAAACACAGAAATGAAAATCTTGATCTGAGTGTCAATTACAAAGCTATCTGCTAAGAGGAACACAGCGCCAGTCGAGCTCTCTGATGCCAAACAGCAGAGCTCTTCATTGTAAGCTCTTCTTAGTACTACATGTGCTGCCAGGGGCTGCCCCTATCTGACGTTACCAAGGCAAATGCACTTGTTATGGGGACTGGTGCTGTTGTCAAGGTATTAGGCCAGTGCAACCCCCCCCCCCCACTCTCAGTTAAAGTGCTTGATGTGTTTTTGCGACGTTAGTTCATACAATATGAAATAACTTGTATATCACAATAGTACTGTGAGGTTTCATGTACAAAGGCAATATATTAATCTGAAGCATGTAAGCACACTTTTTAAAGAAATACAAATGAACCTAATAAACAAAATACAGTGGTGCTAATTAAAAATTAGAAATGCAGTGTCTTTTAAGACTGACCAAAAAATAAAATAGTAACATCTTATAAATTGTGTGTTTAAATGTAAATTGTGGAATAAAAATATTTAGTTCATAAATATAGCATCCCCGTTTTGATATTTACAGTGTAGCTCCAAGTTTCCAGTTCTTTGTTTTAAAATGTATTAACAAATATTTTTTATTTACACTCTTTATGTAATTATGAATTATTTTGCATTAAATATTAGATTTTCTAGTATATCAAGTCTAGATGTTTTCGAGAGTACACCAATTGTGCACAAAGATCAAAAATAGTTGTTGATAGTGTGTAGAGTGGGATTAAAAATGTCAGATTTGTTTTCTTCAGTTCCAGGATTGTTTTATTGTGTCCCATTGGGCAGATCTTGTGTGTATAAATGTGCTTTTACACACACTTGTGTGCTCTCGTGCCCCCTTTGCTTGTTACTCTTGTAAAAGCAAGTGAAATTGTGGGAGCAGCTTCCCCTTTCTGTGGTAGGAAGTGAATGTTTCTCTGCTAACTTCTGGCATACGAAGTTACAGGGAACAACACATCTAGCTGCCGTCTCATAAAAATACACTAATCACCAGAGTGTGTCATTTTGGTTAGCAAATAAACTATTTTGTTTGAGTATGCTTTTTGTTTTATTTAGGTACATATGTACACTGCAGTGTAACATTCAATGCATATAACTTGAATATATAAATAACTTAATTATTCTGATGGGCTTCTATGTTGTTGAATTCATCGTCCCATGGTTTTATTATCATATAATATCCAGTCGCTGTGAGTCAGTAAATACTGAGACAATACTTTTAATGAAAATCATCAGTGGGTTTTATGGCTTTATGAATTTGCTGTTAGCATAGTACTCAATAGTAAGTTACAATTTAAAAAATGAATAATGATTTTAAAATTATTTGTTGGTGTAAATTCATTTTTAGTTTGTTGCTGGGTAATTATGCTGAAATGATGACTCATCTTTTTTTGTAACATTGCTATCCTGTAAAAGTTAATTTATTCAAAGTGTGCCCTTAAAGTTAAGTATTAGTACTACTACTTAGAATTACATTTATATTGTGGGCATTATTAAAACTTACTTTGTGTTGTTTGTCCTTTTGTTTTTTGTCTTTTGTATGGACAAGTGTGTTGTTGTTTTTACTACTTAATACAACACTTTTCTAAATTTAAAAGTAATTAAACTTTATTTTTTTAATGTCACACATTTTGTAATCTTTAGAAAACACCCCTTCGTAGGTTTGGTACAGTTGTTATTTGTTGGGGATGGGTTTCCTTTCCCCCCACACACACACAGTCACAGTCACAAACCATGACACATAAGGATTAATCTTCAAACAAGATTATGCAGTATTCATTTAAATATTTCGCAAAATGTACAAGCACAAGATAATTACACCTGTCCAATAAAAAAAAACAAAAAAACACTGCATGCTATGGGATGGAATATTTTTTTTTTGTACCTGTAATTATGTTAAGAAACATAACAGCCAGAATTTGTGCTTCATAATTATCCCTTTATTTTTGTTTTCTCCAGGAAAGGAATGTAGAGCACACGGCATGACACTGAGCTGTGACACAGTCAAGTAACTGTAAGTACACCACTAGTTGAACCATTTTAACTATATTGGTTATAAGAAGCATGGTTTAGTTGAATTATTTTCTGAAATGCATAAAATACCAGGAAGTGTATAGAAAAACAAAAAACTTTTTTTTTTCTTCCTATATCCTCATGAAGTGCCTAACAAAGAGAAAACAAGAAAGTGAAAGGCATACAGACAAAGCAAACAACATAAGTAAATATTATAATGTGGGAGGTTACAGGCTTTTGTCAGGGAGCACTATTTTTTTTTTTTTTCTCCCAGAAGTCCATGGGGCTCTTTTCATCAACTGTAATTTTACACTTATAGACAGCAGATGCTTCACTGTCCTCTTACTTGTTACACCAAAAGTTTATTGTCAGTATTGGATCACCTGGTACAATAGCACATGTGTGTTTACTGGATGGAATAGAAACCTGGGGGTTTACAAAAACAACTAACATCAGAAATAGAACATGATAAATATTGAAAGTTAGTCATGCATGAAATTATTGTTATTATTAGCCCGGTTATTTTGCACTTTGCACACGTCATGTAAATTATTTCTTACACACCCGCATAAGAGTCATTTCAAATATAGTTTTGGGCTCAACCGTATGAAAGCTTCGTCTTACTCATATGGTTCTTTAAAAATTCACGGCTTGACTGATTTGAATTACCTACATGAATCTGCTCGCAAATCTTATATACTGAATATGAAAATAATAGAAAAATACAATTCAATTAGACAACTTGCATAAATACACTCAGAACGTACTCAGATCGTATGTTTTAACAGTTGCTGGTTTTCTGAAGTTACCTGCTTTTGTCAAATTTCTCTAAATGAAGGTTTGGATACAGTGAACTTTTCAACCACAGTGCACACTTACCTGGTAATAGTGATTTCATCAGTGAGAGGCAGGCAGGTTGTGTAAGAACAGTGTGAATATCATGTTTTTCTCAGAACAGGTACCAAATTACCAGAACTGACCATAGAGTTAAGAGTATGCAAATAGATTTTGAGTACTGTGTACTTCTCCAGAAAAATCCACTCATCACTGTAGAATAGAAATGTGCTGTTAAAAATAGAAAGTTAAAAAAAAAAATAGTTGAGTATAAGGAGCAGCAATGTAACATTTATATAACATTTCTGAAAATACACATTTTATATCTTTAAAAACAGAGATGCTCACTTAATTTTTGCATTTGTCAACTTTTAAAAATGGAAAACAATGCATTTGACCTTGAAACTAGATATTGGCAGCTGGCAGTTTTTTTTCTGGTTCCCATTTAAAACAAAAACAAAAGAATTATCTTTACTTGACTCCTAAAACGTTCTAAAATAGATACACTTTCACTTTTTTTCATACATGGTTATGTTAGTGATCCATGTCCTGCTGCATTTTGCAAACCAAACGTGAGAAATAACAGTTAACAAAGCCTCAGGAAGTCTCACGTTTTAATCAAAACTAACACTTGGTAATTTATCTCTATTCTTGATTTTAGATTCTAATGTCCTGAGCAAGCCTTTTTATTTTTTGTCTTCGAAGTCATTTTGACATAATTTGATTACAGCATGTAGCCATATTGACACTTATTACTCATTGTCTTTTTATTGATCCTGTGTTTTCAGGTTGCGAAACGCGGAGCGTGTCTGTGCGGCGGTGTGGGCGCGCGTGCGCTCGGCGCGGGGCCTGTCGGTACTGTAGCAGCACAGAATGGTTTGTGAGTTATAACGGGGGTGCAGGCCGTACTGTGCTGCGGCAAGAACGACAGGACAGACGCGCACTTCACATTCAAACGGGTGCAAAGACAGCAGCAGCAGCAGCAAGACTACGTGTGCCGGCGAGTCTCCTGAACTTGGCCGTGTGACTGCCTGGCTGTAGCAGCACGTAAATATTGGAGTCAAAGCACTAGCGAATCCTCCAGTATTGACCGTGCTGCTGGAGTTAGGCGGGCCGTTTACCGTCTGCGGGGGCCTCTGTGCGTCGGGATCCCTCATCAGGAAAGCACAAGAAGATTAACGACTGACTAATAACATACTGTGCACATGCCGGTGTTCTGAACGCTTTTATTCTGAAAACGGGTGACAAGGAATTTGATAAAACATCAAAAAAGCTTTATAATTATGTAATTGCAGTTTGAATGAGTCAGATGTTTCTCTAAAAGTGCTTGGAGCTCGTTGATACAATTTATGTACGTGAAAAAATGCAATAAAGGAAAATAAAATTAATAAAACATTCAAATCACAACGATTGCATCAAGGCAAATTAATTGTACAGAGTCGCGTTGCGCGCGAATTCTGCAGTTTGTGTCAAATACATAAATCTGCCACATTTCTTACAGCAAGTTCTAATAAAAATATATACACTATAATGTGCAGTTCCTTTTGCCTATCATGGAAGAAGCATATCATTATATAAAAAAACTGAAAACCGTTATAAAATGTATCGTGTTACAGTGTTAAGCATCATCACCTTCCATCTTTATTTTCACATTTTGAATTACGCAGCATCGCCATCTTCTGGGAAACTTTAAATGGTTTTAAGTTTTCAGATCGCCCCCCGTTTCTTTTAAGTTGAGATTTAGGGAAGGGGTGCTGACAGAATCACTTCGTAGATCGGCCCCTTTTGGTACTTTGCGCTGTTTGTTTTGATTCTCGCGTTTCTTTCCCTCTGCAAGGGTCGTTAATATCAAGTCTATTTACACTCCCTCTGTTGAAACGCTCGGTTTTCTCCTCAGGCGATACTGAGGAAACCATCCTTCAAAATCGTGTCCACCATCAGGCCAAGATTAAGAAAAGTTTGCGTTCATCTGGATCAATTGTACAAATATATGACAAATAAGCGAATGAAAGATTATACAAATGCGAATCTATATAAAACTTTAAGAGTACTTCAACCCGAAAGTAGACCCTGTTGTCTCGAGGGATACGAATGACCAAAAATCACAGAGACTAACCTAAATTTTAGCTCAAATTTCATTGACTTGGTTTAGAAGTGACTATGAACTCCAATATCTAGCCACACCAAGATGCGCTTGTTTGAATTTACCTGAACCTTTATTTAAACGATAGAAGTCAAGGAAGGACATAAAGGCGACGACTCGTATTTTGGGTCGTTCAGTACAAGCAGATTTTCTTGCCTTAAAATAATTTATTAAAAGAAACCTTGATTATCTTGGATGACGAAGCGCAGCTCCGGGACCTCACATTTATGATGGCAGTTGTTCCTGCTTCCCAAAACAGGAATATGACAGTAGCCTAAATGTGGTTGAACTCCGCCTCAGAATAACTTGCATTTAAAAAAAAAAAAAATACACGTTTATGTGCAACTGACCATCAACTAATTTAAGTTGAGCATTCACTCAATATCCGCTTAACACTTTCACAGTGAATATCTGTCCGTAGAAAGTTAAAACAGACCTCATAGTATTAGTAGGCTATTTATGTACTCGGACAACACTTAATAATTACTAAAACTGCTCAAAGAAGAGCACTGATTGTCCTTAATGGATATTGATTGTATTAAAGATGCATAATAAATATAAATATATATAAACACACTTTTTAGATTCTCAGTGGTAGGATGCCATACAGCTGATTTCGTTCGTAAAAACCAACGGTGTCCTTACAAGGAAAAAAAGTGATTGGTGTGGAGCTATGCACTTTAAATCTTACTGTTCTAGGTAAAACATAGGCTACATCAAACGTAAATCTATAAAATCATTTTATTTTGTGTCATTTTGATTGGTCACTTCGATTATGTAACAGACCCTTTTTTTGAATATCGAGAAACTTTGGTTTAAACAGGTTTGGCACCACTGATATTGTTGGATTTGTTGTCTTCCACAGAATCTGAATGTAAATGGATTAATTTTAATAAACTATAGTCGAAACGAGGTGCCCTGAGTCCTTTGATGTCATATCCACCTCTATTGTATATTGTATTACGTAATAAAAAGCAGGTACGTATGAAATCAATGATATTGTCGCATGACAGACATATTAGCGAACCGATAAAAACGAGGGAAAATAGGGCAGAAACCACGTCAGTTTCTTTTGCTCTTACGTCACTCCCTTCTCATGTCACTGAGGTTATTCTTTCTCTAGACTGAACTAGAGCTTCAATACTGTACTTGATATGAATTCGCTCTCAACACTTTCTGAAGCGGAAATTCATAATGCACCCCAAAGGGCTGCACAACTTCTTTTTTTCTTCTCTTTCTGAATAAGCTATTCTTGGCAGGTAAGGCGAGATCATACCCGGTAATTTCCACAGAAACATCGTTTGGCGTGTCACAGCTAGCAGCGCGCAGGTTTATGGTGAAATCTGATTGGGCAGTTCTGAAAATAACGGTTTTGTTATCATTCAAATGGCTAAAGGCGAGCAGATAAGTGCGCTCGTGATCATCATCTCGTCGCTGTTTGTAAACTTGTTTATGCCACACTGCGAAAGCAAACAGACCTTTCCATATAACATCACCTGCATCTCAAAATCACAACATTGGTGAATCCGGTAAAGTTAGTATAAGTCTGTACCCTATACAAAAAGTAGTAATTAAAACGCTCTCTCGCCATTACAAGATAGCGACAATGTATGAATTATTAAACTGGCTTAAGTTAAATCAGAAAATATATATTTTTAAAAAAGGTCGACATGAAGACCATGATGAAACACTGTGCCTACTTTACCTTCTTTTGGTCCATTTACCTCGACATCTGCTTACTAGTCACCCCAAAGGACAAGAAGGTGATGTCAGTCAAAATAAATGTTTTTTACAATAATGCAATAATCCTATGAAAAGTGGGGATGTTGGGTAAAACAGTTCCACCGCATAACTGCGAACACATCACGCGCTCTTTTATTGGATAGAAACCGCGCGCGCCAGTTACTAGGGTACTCAGAAAACGCAATCATGGCGCTTGTTGCTGTGCAGATTTCCACACTAGCGAACTTCAAAAACAACAAACAAAAGTTAATATCGAAGTTACGCATTACAAGTAACAAATAGGCGTCTTGAAAAATGTTTATTTAAACTTGTCTTTGATGTGAGGGCGAGAAAATATATGAACAGAAGTAAAGATGTATTTTCGTTTTTGAAAGTAGTTGGTCAGATATAGATCCCCCCTTACTTTGAGCGGTGAGGTTGTTGCTATGCAAAACTTCACAGCTGTAACCGAGTGGCACAGAGCAGGTTAAAAGCTTTTAAGGTCACATCGATCCTGATCCCTCAGATTTGCGCTCTGTCTCGCTCATTCTGCACGATCGCGCGCACATATCCAAACTTGTACACATTATGCCATAAAGTCTATCCAGTAGTCTATAGTGTCAAACTTTCTTCCTGTTACCTGTACGGTCTGATAGTTGACGAATTGCTGTAAAAATGTTGTCTCCCAAAGACACCAAGGCCAAAATGACCTGACGATTAAGTGGCATTATGTTTGGTGTGGTAATAATTCGGTTGTCAGTCTTATAAATTTAAAGCGATAGTTCACCCTGAAATTAAAATTTTGTCATCATTTACTCACCCCTCGTGTCGTTCCAAACCTGTATGAGTTTTTTCTTCTGCTGATCACATAAGAAGATAATTTGAAGAATGTTGGTAACCAAAAAGTTGACGGTAACTTTTGTGTTCAAAAGCTGTATAAAATGCATACAGGTTTGGAACAACTTGAAGGTGAGTAAATGATGACAGAATTAAGTTTAACATTAAGGGATAATTCGTCCGATGTGATCATTTATTAATTCTTATACCAAACTCGTATGACTTTCTTCCACGTCACACAAGAGTAAGTCACAGTCTTGTTATCATTCACTTTAGTGTGAAAAAGATGCAGTGAAAGTGAACGGTGTGTGATGCTTGTCAGCCCCTAACATTCTGCATTGTGTTCCACGGAAGAAAGAAAGTCATACCGGCTTGTATGAGAGTGAGTAAAAGACAGGATTTTAATTTTTGGCTGTTATCCCTTAATAACAGTCCGTCTTTTGGTCACTAGAGGTCACCATTGAGCTATCCTGGAAATAATATAAAAAAAATTAAAAATAAAAACCGAGAGGAACCTTCCACGTCATATCCTGTTAGCTTAGCATGTAGGGAGAATAAAAATGACCTCTGATGATTTGTAGCATTAATACCATCGCACAACTACATAGAACGTAACTACATTATTTAACATTAAGGTCATTATTGTGAGAGAAATACCGTTATGGCGGCGTTTGCTTCGTGTTGTTTTGGCTGTTGTGGAGACAATAACAGGAGCCACGTAACACTGAAGGAAATGCCCACTGTTCAGCTGGACACTCATCACATGGGTAAGTGTTGCGATCTGACATTTCAGACACATTATATTTACGGAAAAGAGTTTGAGAATGACGATATGATAAACAAAGCTGTCCTTCTTCAAAAATAAGTGCCTTTGTCGCCATACGGTGAAGTGTTATGAACATTTCACTGCTGACAGACTTGGCATAACAGTGTATTTACAGTTCTTTGAGTTTGACATCTGTAATGACTTGTATATAATTCAATGGGTTGAGGGAAGGTGACTTGATAAACAATAGTAAAATGACAAAAAATGTATAGCATATAGGTTTAATCAAAAAGAAGAGCACAATTTCAGAACGACATGAAGTAGAAAAACAAAACGGTAGTAAAATATTTTGTTCTCCGTTGTGCAGTTAATTAAGTATGTGAAAAATTGATTATTTCCCCATGATATATCAGGTACTGATGTTGTCATTGTAAAGAGTGGAAGACGCATATGTGGAACTGGTGGTTGCATTGCAAACGCCCCTCTCCATCAAAACAAGAGCTACTTTGAGTTCAAGATTCAGTCCACAGGTAAGACGTGACGTGATGTGTACAAGCATTTACATGTAAGTTAGACAAATTAGTCAACGGTTTGTTTTAGTCATTTGGTGTGACTGCTGTGAACTTTGGCCTTTGCAGGTGTCTGGGGAGTGGGAGTGGCAACACAGAAAGCAAATCTGAACCAGATCCCTATGGGTAGAGACCCACACAGCCTTGTGCTCCGGCAAGATGGCACCGTGTACCACAACAATGAAGAAAAGAACCGATTACCTGCAAACAGCTTACCGCAGGAAGGAGACATCATGGTGAGTCTTGGCGGCATCGAATTAATGTGGGATTTGTTGGTAAATAAATCTATTTGTGTGTGCTTGGTAAAGGGAGAAGCATTCCATTTTGGACTGAGATTCCATGTGGGATTTGCTGCCTATAATAACAAGGGTTCTTAACTGTATTATTACAGACTCATTAAATACTGGAGTTTCGTTGTGAACTTCATTTTGGTGTACCACCTGACTAATTTCATGCTGAGTTTACTGGGTTATCTGTAAGATGGAAACCTCTTAGCACTAACATGTATGCTGACAGGAGCTATAAGGGTTTTCTTGAAAGCGGTGGTTCATTTTCATTGTAATAGCTTCATGTATCTAATTTTCTTTTTTCTTTTTTTTTGTTTGTGTA
Source organism: Onychostoma macrolepis (assembly GCF_012432095.1). Classification (NCBI taxonomy): domain Eukaryota; kingdom Metazoa; phylum Chordata; class Actinopteri; order Cypriniformes; family Cyprinidae; genus Onychostoma; species Onychostoma macrolepis. The sequence continues at coordinate 16,077,080 of NC_081155.1, forward strand.
GGGTGTTACGTATGACCATGTGGAGCTGAATTTGTACCTGAATGGGAAGAATATGAACTGTCCAGCATCAGGCATTAGAGGAACTGTTTATCCTGTAGTTTATGGTAAGTATTTTGGGGTATTATTTAATTTTTTTTAAATAACGAATTTACTAATCACTAACATCTTTGGTTGCCAGTGCAGTTGAGATGAGAATTGATGTGTTACTTAGTAACAATTACAAAATAGCTTTTTCCCCCTCCTGTTACCCTGTAATTAGTGATTAACTGCATAGAGATGACAATCATATTGTTTTAATGTTCTTTGATTCCAGTATTGCATGGTATTTATATCTCTGTCTTATTCTACTGTTATATTTATTTATTTATTTATTTTTATGAATTTGTACACTTCTGCTCTTTTTTAATTCATTATTTTTTGATTAATTAAATTGTAGGGGAAATAATTTTTTGTATAAAAGGGTTGAGTTAGGTTATTATATAAAGTCTTCAAACAGACAACATTATTTTCTTAAATGATTTAATTACCTAAGAATTACCTTAAAAAATTAGTATTTCGAAACTTTTTTCAGAATTCTTGCATTTTTAAATAAAATTTGTTAAATAACACATCTAAGCTTGTATGCCTTCGTCTTGTCCCTCACAGTTGACGATAGTGCAATATTGGATTGCCAGTTCAGTGACTTCTACCATCCTCCACCGCAAGGCTACCAGAAGATTCTGTTTGAGCAACAGATCTTCTAAAGTTCATGATGTGCTGTATATACACTAAAGAAATGTACTCCACAGCCAGGAATTGAAGTGCTATGGTTATTGTCTGAACTCTTGACGATTGTGTGGCTCAGCCTACTGAAAGGAGTTGAAATAATGTCATCTGTGATTTTGACTCGTGTAAAACTGACACATATCTGGCCATTTCTACTCAGTTTAAAAAGTCATCCTATGTCTTTCAGATGAACTCTGTTATATCATCTGCGCGTTAATGATCTGTGCACTGATCTCAAAATGTTTATTCAGAACATGCATCTTTAATTTACACTTCATCAAACACCGTACACTTACTGATGTACAGTATTAACAGTGCTGATATGAACATATGGATTTGTTTAATGGCTGGTTTGAAGACAAAAACGGGTAATAATGGAGTCACATATTACAGCTGACAATCATGACTTTATACTTTATGCATTTCAAGAGAACAAAGTGATGCTGACCTGAAATGCTGATCCTGATTCAAAATACTGTCAAAGCTCTTTTTGATTTCATTGTTGTCTGTCTGATGTATGACCTGCAGCTGCACGCACCATATACATCATGATTACTTGGATTTATACAAGCTCTACAAAAATACATATATTTAAATTTCATGGAGTTTATATTTGGTTGTATTTTCCGTATTATGTTGCTGTTGATATACATTGTTTTATTGCAGTTTAGTGTAACTAATATATTAAACATGAGAGATACAATAGAATAAGAAATGTAAAGGTTATTTACCTTAAATATTTAATAATTTGACCTGAAAAAAATATCTGATTGTCTGTGTACTCTAATTATGAATTGTTGCAACTGATCACAAAACTGTTTTTAATAAATGAGTATTGAATATATGATGTTATTTTTGTATGTTCTAATCTGACAGATAATATTTGTGTCTTGTGTCTTTAGTAATAAATATTTTGCTTTTGTCATTTGTTCAAAAAGACTTTGTATTTACCTCACCATTATTTAAGACTTAAACATGTTTCTGTTATTAAAATGTGAATTTCTACTTAACGACTGTCAAGAGCTAGAGCGCACTGTACTGCGCACTGACGTACCTTTACGTACGTTTCTGGCGTACGTATCCTGTCAGCTGAGCAAACTTGCGCAATCTTTAGTCTACGCACAATGACGCAACTCTACAGAACGGGTCCAATGAAACGCCTCGCCTTAACTCCACTAATGTGTCACTGCAGAATCACTGCACCTTTTATCATGATATTTTACCTAGAACCCCATAATGAAATGGCGTAAAACTGTAGTATGCATCCATAAGACCTGTTACTCGTCAAAAAGATAATATTACAGTCCCAACAGCTCCACACTACCCCTGTTTTACGTCCATACACCATCATCTACTCCCCCCGTAGTCATGGAAAGCCCGACTCGTTTCCGCGATTCGGACCTTTCCCAAGATGAACCAGTTCAAAAACAAACCAGCAATTTTTTTTTTTAACTCATCACGGTCACTAACGTTCATCATTAGCATATTACCTGTCTAAAAATAGTTCAAATAAATCAATACGTAAATGCATATGTTATTTGATCCAAAATATGGATTTTTATTCAGAAGTATTACTAAGCAATTTCACGTATCCCGTTCAATTTGTTGCATGTTTGATTCAGCTCAAAAGTGCACAAAGTAATTTAGAAGTTGATTTGCATATACAATAATCAAAACTACAATTCACTTGGCTGATTTTTGTGTGTTTTAATAAAAATAACATCTAAATAATAAAATAAAATAAAATGTTTGTATGAAATAAAACGTTCGTATGCGTGGTGAGTTTATATCTCAGAATTGTGAGAAACAAATGTTAGAATTGTGAGAAAAAAATGCCATTTCGAGATATTAACTCGTAATTTCGAGATATTAACAATTATGACTTCACTCGCAATTGCGTTTATATCTCAGAGTTCTGAGAAAAAAAATTCAGAATTGCGAGTTTGTATCACGCAATTATGAGAAAAAAATTCAGAATTGTGAGAAAAAGTCATTTTGAGATATTAATTCACAATTCTGTGAAAAAAGTCAGAATTGCGAGTTTGTATCATGCAATTATGAGAAAAAAATTCAGAATTGCGAGTTTGTATCACGCAATTATGAGAAAAAAATTCAGAATTGTGAGAAAAAAGTCATTTTGAGATATTAATTCACAATTCTGTGAAAAAAGTCAGAATTGCGAGTTTATATCTCACAATTCTGACTTTACTCGCAATTGACCTATCGGTAAGCCCCTCCCCTCGAACGCAGACTAGCCAATGGCAGTCGAGTATCAGTTGCACGGGGAGCGGAACTCGGACATCTTTAGGTTTCAGCGCCATAGAGAAACATTGGAAGATCCGAAGCTCGCATCGGTTTTATGGGGTTTATGCTTCAAAAATGGAAAAACGATGTGTCTGGGGTACTTGTAACACTGATTCCAGGTCTCCTGAGAGGAAGGGCGATATAATTTATTTTATTACATTTATTGAATCCAAACAAAACAGAGCAAAATGCTCCTAAGTATTCACCCCAATACAAATGAAGACAAAAACGTTCATTTTCTGGTTGTCATACACTCATTAAGTTACAGTTTACATCTGCTCAAGCAGAACGTTAATGCTATCTTGTGCTTTAGCAAGGTATCTCTGGCTAAAACTAGCTAACGTTAAAGTTAGTGAGTCCATGCTAACGTACAAACCTAAATAGCGGACTGTTCTCGCGTCTTGTACAGTGTAGGTCAAAACACATAAACGTAGGTCTACATTTCAGTGCCTCTCCATATTAAACTGGTTAAATGTACATTGATTTAGTCATACCCTGCGATACATGAACAGTGTTGATCCTGCATGTTGTCATCCGCGATCGTAATGACCGACCGTAATTCTCCCGCTTGCATTGTGATCTATAAACCTTCACTTCGAGTTACCCACTGTATTTATTTTAAAATATTTTATAAATCCCTCCATGGAATATGTCATTCCCATTTGGTGGCCTTCTGTGTCCAAAATTGTGCAAAAACATCGTGGGACAAGGTTTTCACACTGCAGCTGTCATTGTAAGACAGTGAGTAACTCCCTTTGTTTGTCCGAGGGAGCAACAGTAACTAAGGGGGGCGGGGCTTACCGATAGGTCAATTGCGTTTATATATCAGAATTCCGAGAAAAAAAAGTTCAGAATTGTGAGAAAAAAAGGTCAGAATTGTGAGATAAAAAGTCATTTCGAGATTTCGAGATATTAACTCACAATTCTGTGAAAAAAGTCAGAATTGCGAGTTTATATCTCACAATTCAGACTTTACTCGCAATTGCGTTTATATCTAAGAATTCTGAGGGAAAAAAAGTCAGAATTGTGAGTTTGTGTAACGCAATTATGAGAAAAAAAAGTCAGAATTGTGAGATTAAAAAGTCTCACATTTATCTTTTTAAAAGTTCAGTACAGTATTAGTCAACATTTGAAGTGGATCAGAAAAGTTCATCAAAGTTGTCCTAAGACAAGAACGCATTTTGGTTTTAGGACAACTTTGATGAAATGTTTCTGATCCACTTCCAAATGTTGACTAGTATATTTACGAAAATTAAGGTTCAATGAGTCGTGACTCGTGAACCGGTTAATTAAAAGATCCGACTCAGATGAACGATTCAATGAGGAATCGGGCAGCGCTACACCCCCCGCTCCGCCCGTCGGTCGGGACTACAGACACACACATACACACAGAGCCATGGCCGAGAACGCCGGCTTGGAAAACCATCGCATTAAGAGCTTTAAAAACAAGGGGCGAGATGTGGAGGTAAGTCCGCCAGAGACCTTGGACTCTGGGTTTTATTTCAGTTCAGTTTCCTGCCTCTGAGTCTCTGTGGTTCTGGTTTTATGGTGTCGGATCGGAGCGGGTGTTTGTGGATCCAGCAAGAAGCATCATGCGGAGCGGGCGCGGCCTAGATAGAGGCCTCTTTAAACACATTTGCCTTCAATATTCACCAGCTCATCGTGGCTTATACACGGGCTTGAGTAGGTATAGCGCGTTATTTAGTCGTATGACATCAAGACGGGTTTGTTTATTAGGACTGTTTAGTGGCTCAGCAGTTAATTTTTCATTTTAAATTACGCTGAGCCAAAACATGCAGATTTATCGTGTTAGCATGTGTGCTAACGGCTAACTGGTTAGCAAGCGGCAGATTAATCGCCCAGCAGCCCGTTTATTCGTGTTTCTTCCGTACCCATACTTTTAACATTCATGTATAAAAGATAAACACCCTAAACAATATCACATAGTAGGAAATACACCTTGCGAACCAGATATACGCGACAGAGACAGGTGTGTTAACACCGGCTTTAGCAATCTCTCTAGAACTGAACTAATGACCAGTCATACCTCAACATCTGACCTCTTTATTGCTCGTTTAGTCACGCCAGGTTGACAAGCCTGTTGTATTTGATTTTAGTAGACGTGTTCTTTGATTAGAGCTGTTTGTGGTGTTTTAATAAAGATGTCATTGTGAAAAGATAGCTGCTTCACATCTTTTCCTCTTTAGACAGATTGCCCTTTGGTGTGGCAGTTAGCATCTAAGCTTAACCTGTAGATACACCAGAGTTAAATAAACATGATTTTATTGCCTTCAGACTGGAATGGAGACCTCCAGACGGTCGTGCTCCTGACTGCATACCCCAGTGTAGGCTGTAACAAGGCGACCTAGAAATACTAGCAAGCCAGGTTGTGCAGTAAGATGGTAGATTATATAATGCAGCAGTGGAGTTTTTTGCCACTGTTGGCTTGAACACTAGACGACTAAAGATATAATGTAACTTTTATACTGTTATGTTTAAGTTTTATGACATGCCTTTTGGTTAACTCCTCAGGGGTGGGTGATGTGATATCAATATTTTAAACCAGGTCATTTATATTCATCACTTACCATGGCAGTGATAGACATTACAAAATAGGCTTGTGTCTACACCACATATATAATCCTCAAGTTTCATGATCTTCAATATCACCACAAAATAATGACTCCAACCTACAACTAATATAAGCATATCAGACTTTATCCACACAAATTCCACTCATGTATGCAATATATACCATATAGCAAATCTCTATATGGTCTCTCCGCTATATAAAGTTGGATATATATAATATCCAGATTTATCCACATACAAACAACATAAAGTGAAATAACCTATATAGCAAATCTTACCTGCTTGATTGTTTATATCGTCGCAAAATGTAAACTATATAATTGGCCAGCATTATATTTACAGTTGCATATATATAGTACATTCAACTTTATCTCTTACATAAAGTGCAGTCATGTAAAGCACTATATAGCGAATATCAACTGCTTGACTGTTTATATCATTGCAAAATGTAAACTATCTTATTTCACCGCTCTATATATGGAGGTGGTTATATAAGTATAACCAACTTTATCCGCAAACATCAAGTAAACTCACATAAAACGAAATGTATAGCAAATATCAACTGCCTTGATCATTTATGTCTTTTTATGAAGATGTAAACTATATTATCACCCAGCTGTGTATATAAACTTGGATATATAGTGCATCCAACTTTACTGGCATACATACTCGCATAAAACTGTATAGTAAATCTCAACTGCTTGATTGTTTGTATCACACAAATGATGTAGTATTGCCCTTCTCTAATTTGCTGAGTATGACAATAAGGCAATACAATATTATAAACATCATGATTTTCTGTTGCTGCTTTGAAAAAATGTTTGTGAAAAGTACTATACAAATAAAATTGACTTAATCTCTATAACCGAATGCAGGCAGTTAAGTTTGAAACAGCAGCTGTCTCAGGCTTTCCTGTAGCTCAAATAGTAGAGCATAGCGCTAGCAACGCCGAGATCATGGGTTCGATTCCCAGGGAAAGCAAGAGCTGATAAAATGTAAAAACTGTAACTTGAATGCAATGTAAGTCGCTTTGGATAAAAGCGTCTGCTAAATGCATAAATGTAAATGTAAATGTCTCATCAAACGTCATCTTTAACCAAGAGGACCAACGTAATGAGCGTTCAAAGTCACTTTCAAATGAGTAGTATAAAAGTTAAGGTGCTGCGATCAGATTTATAATGAACTCATTTATTCTCATACCCTGTTGATACTAGACATCATTATCGTCATCTGCCATGGGCTCATGCGAGTAACCCCAGAGGCCTCCTTCAAGATTAACAGTGTGAATTGACTGCGACTGTAGGGTGCTGGTGTGACTCAGCCGTCAGACACACATGGCTTTGGACGAGGCCGGCAAAGCTGTCGCCCTTCTGCAGCTATTCCCGGAATTTGCAAACCAGATTCAGATTTCTCATCTTGTGTTCCTATAAGAGCAAAGGGCTCGTGCACAGTGGCTCAGCTGACCTATTTGATGTGGCCAGCAACGGACTGTGGAACTGTTGGATACTTTGACTCATTAGCTGCTAGATTTAGCCCATAACAAGGATGTAATCGTGACTAACCAAGAGCGTAACAAGTGCTTCTGTGTTTTGCATTTGCTAAGTGGCTGTGGAAAAAGAAACAAAGATGTTTGATTAGTCTGCCATGTCACACATTCTCTTTATACAAAGATCAAAGAGTTCATATTCAAATTTGCACAATATTCAAAAAACCTTTGTGATTGGATTATAAGGGCTGCGTGTTGACAGAATTCACAATTTGATTTGCATTCATGAGCTCTTGATTCAATCGATTCATTGTTGATTCATTTAGATATATATTCGATGCAGTACATGTACATTTTTTTAAAGGAAAAAATCTCCCAATTAAAGATGTAAACTATACAGGAAACCCTGTCAGTTGGTACGTTATTGTGATATTAAAGTTTTTCGCTTACAAAAGTGTCCAAACTATTCAATTCAATTGCTATTTATTTTTATAAATAATAATTAACACTTGTATGCAAACATTTGAGTTGCGCACAAGGCTATTTTTATATTTAGTGATGTAATTGTTTCTACTCCAGTCCATTGTTCAAACAAACATTACGACATGACTAGTAGGTTCAAATGAGTGTAATGAATATGGAATATAGTGCATATATTTATCTATAGTTATTTTTTATGCAACTTATTGTTTTCAAGCTGTTACTTAAATGTTTTTACACAGTTGAAATGACATGTTAGTAAGTTGTTCTGTTTCAACATACCTTCTGATGTTCATTCATGCTTATTTCATGCTATAGCTAATAGTAAAGAGGAAGAGAGATGATCGTCCCCTGCTACGTCATTTTTGTGATTGAAAGTGACAGAATTTGAAAGCTGAGACCCTTTTCTTATCAAAACTAACAAAACAAATGTTAGTTTTGTTGTTCATGCATCAACATTAAACAGCCTAGAGTTAAAGATCGATCTTGGCATTTAAGACTCAATATTGAGATAATTAAAATAAAGATTGTCCTTCCCTCAGTTAGCCTACATCCTGCTGTTTTGCATTTTCCAGATGCATTGGCTAAATCATGTGCAGGTAATTTGTATAATATTTACACATTTGTTTTAAAGCAACTTATAAGTTGCATTGAAGATAAACATTTTATCAGTATGTGTTTTCCCTTGGAATCAAACACGTAGCCTTGTTGTTGCGAGCTGCATGGTCTAAAAATGAGTCAAGCCTGATGTTTGTGGCTATTATGCGGTCAGCCTATTTATTAGTATGTCGTGGACCTAACAGCAGTGAGACAGCATGTTCTCAGACCATGTTGGCCACCAGACAAGCACATGCACACATACTGTGTCATTATGCTGGTCTCTAGAGTGCCAAGCTGTCATGTCACCGGCGATGCATCGCTCCGCTGACTCCTGGAGTGCTTCCTCTCGGCTCTGCTCTCCTGTCATTCTGCTGTGACTCACACATATCGCATGCGCCGAATAAAATACCATTCATGTTGAGACTCCAGGAATCCGCTTTGTGCTGAGAATTTCTTACTTTTATTTGGTTTCCTGAAATGGGCCGATATGTGACCTAGTGTTAGTTCAACTTTGAGCCATGGTGCTTTTGCAGGTTTGAATCTGTCATTAATTGAAATACAGTTTTCGGCGCAATGCAGTCTTAGTCACTATGATTTGTGCCATGCATGAATTGAACTCTTTCTTTGCGTATCTGATCATGCTTGGATGTCCTTATACTGTATATTAAATAAGTTATTAGGAAATAAACCTTTTCTGTTTCCCTTTCTTGTTTGTCGGGTTCGCTTTACTTCAATATCCTCTTGCTTTCCCCCCTCCATGGCTTTTGGATTGCATAAGGCACAGTATGGGTTTGCTGTAACATGAACTAGGATGCCCAGTCACAAGATCAAATCCGATCCGTCCCACCATCCCCACCACACAGCAAATGCAGTCTTTACATCATTGGCTACTGATGTTTTTCTTTTTCCTTCTATCTCCCATTGAAGTTATATTTCAAAATATTATTTAAATAATGGCGTAGAACTACTTGTGATGGATGGTCTGTCCATCTTTTGCCTTAAAGTCTATTTATTTTCTAAATGCATGTTATATGCATATGCATGCATATTTAATTTTGTTTTATGAATTAGATTTTGTAATGTTTAATCAGGTTGTCATTACTGGGTCTTCCAGTGAAAACGGACTTCTTTCTAACGTATGTGGGGAGTTCTCCAATCATTTGTTTCTTTAAAATACATGAATCTTGCAACGCCAATAGCATAGATGCTGGTATGGCAATAAATAAACAAATAAACCAATCATTTAGTTTGCTTAATCTCCGCCCCGCAAACTCATGTTCATCTGCATCTACTTTTGAGTGCAACGCCCACATCTCAAAAGCCAATCAGCAACCAAAACTTAAAGGGCACCTATTATGCACCTTTTTACAATATGTAATAAGTCTCAGGTGTCCCCGGAACGTGTCTGTGAAGTTTCAGCTCAAAATACCCCACAGATAATTTATTATATAATTTTGAAAATGCCTATTTTGAGTGGAAGCAGAAACATGCTGTTTTTGTGCATGTCTCTTTAAATGCAAATGAGCTGCTGCTCCCCGCCCCCTTTTCTAGAATAGGGCTGTGCTTTTACAGTTCATACCTTGGATACTCTGTCAAAAAAAACATCTGTTTGGTTTTGATTATCATGTCTATCGCACTGAAATCATGCGGTTTAAAGCTATATAAGTTTAAACTTCTGATATAGGGTTTTCTGAGCGCACGCATCCGAAGCATGCGCACAGAAAGCGGCTGTCACTCGGCATGTGAGTACTAAACTAAGTGCTCATTCTTGTTTTATTGCGCTTAAACTGTCAAATACACACAAATTTGTTAAAAACACGCAAGTTTCAAAAACCCAGTCGGTTATAGCTGTGAAGTAGGGCTGCATGATAAATCGAAATCGCGATTAGACAGAAGCTGCGATTGTCATGCGTATCTTTCAGTGAATTGCTGTTCTGTGAGCAGTAGTAAATCTCCATCCGAAGCCCAGAGGGTGCTCTCGCGAAGGATTTATTTCAAACACTCAGCTGACATTATGAAGTGAGTTTGGAGTAAAAACGTTATTAAAGGGATACTCCACCCCAAAATGAAAATTTTATTATTAATTACTTGCCTACATGTCGTTCCAAACCTGTTAAAGCTTCATTTGTCTTCCGAACACAATTTAACATATTTTAGGTGTAAACCAGGAGGCTTGTGACTGTCCCATTAACTGCATAGTAAATTGCACTGTCAAGGTCCATAAAAGTATGAAAGATGTCGTCAATACAGTCCATCTGCCATCAGACGTGCAATCTGAATTTTATGATGCGACTAGAACACTTTTTTTTTTTTTGACTTTATTCAACTTTTTCTGCTCCTCTGTGACACTTCCGAAGTCAGTAGGTCATGGCGTTTACGTGCTGCGTCATCTGTGACGTGCTTGCGGCGTGCTCTGCTAGCTAGTGAACTCATGAACGCGCTTGCAGGAAGTGTCACTGAGGAGCAGAAAAAGCCGCTATCAAAGCAACCTGGGCTTCCATACCACCTCAGCAGTGCCACAAACTGATCACCTCCATGCCACACTGAATTGAGGCAGTAATAAAAGCAAAAGGAGCCCCTGCCAAGTATTGAGTACATATACAGTAAATGAACATACTTTCCAGAAGGCCAACAATTCACAAAAAAAATTTTTTTTATTGGTCTTATGAAGTATTCTAATTTGTTGAGAGAGTGAATTGGTGGGTTTTTGTTAAAAGTGAATCTAAATCATCACAATTAAAAGAACCAAAGACTTAAACTACTTCAGATGGACATTTACTACTAATCACAGAACCGGCTTTACTGACAAGATGTGCATGACAATCGCATTCGATCAATCGTGCAGCACTACTATGAAGTTAAACAGCTGGGAAAGAAATCGCATGTTTATATTAGATCCAGTGTTTCTCACAGACTTGCACTCTTATTTGTGGCGGCATATGCAAATTCATTCTCTGCCAGCAGGAGGCGCTTAGAGCAGGAGAAATGGAGGTTTCCCCGGTAACGCTGTACACAAAGCAGTGCTCCGCTCACAAACGCAGCTTTATCAGACATTACATGCGAGATGAAATGAAAATGACAGTTGGTTTCCTTCAGAAATACAGTGATATAAAAACACCCACACCGGGTTTCGATTTTGAAACATGCAGTGCTCACGTTTATTCAACGAAGTCAAAGCCTTTTGGAAAATCTATTTGTGGTGGTCAGTTTTGATATTGTGGCAGGCCGCCACAAATAAATCAATGTATGGGAAACACTGAGATCTGTGTATTATGCCGCTTTCACTTAATATACAATACCTATACTACTGTCTATGCTGATGATATGACCCAAACAATAAAATAAAAACAGAAAATCACTCACTGCTCTTGACTGAATAACATCTATAGCTTAAAAAAAAGAAATTTCTTATTTGAATGCTGCTTTTGAATGCTTTAGTGTGAAGGAAAACATGGTGGATTGTGTGCGGCTCACTTAAGGCGGGGTCTCTGCTAATAAGGCAGTGTCTGTAAACAGTCGTGGGTGGGGCATGTAAAATGTGATGTCACATTTTATGGATTCTGCAGATGGCTTGTTTTGAGACACTGCTTAAGATTTATGGGGATAAAAAAAAAAAAAAAAGAGGGTGGATTTTTATCATTATAGAGTTGTGTACACACACTGGCAACACACGTTCAAACAACATCTAAAAGTGAATTTTGCATATTAGGTGCCCTTTAAAATCAAATCCCTACCTTACTTTTTTCCTTTTTGATAACCTGTTACACTTGGATGTAGTTATATCACAATTTGGAAGAAAAATGGGTGGCTTTGATGTGTTTGTTTGCTCCAGACATGTCTGGTGCAGATGTGTGTTCTATTGGGTTTTGAGCAACAATTCTAATAGAATGGCCACAAAATGTGATTGTCTAAATGGAGGAGTGAGTGACAGCTGGGTTCTGCTGTCACCATGGTTACCACGGTTGGTTGCTGCTTTGTTCTGTTGGAGTGGCCAGCCTTTAGCTGCCATTAATGTTGCATTTTGTTTCAGTCGTTACAGCCCATTCAATATTACAATGTGTGAACGAATCACTTGTGGATTTGAACAAACAGCTAAACCAAAGTATTAATCTGGCAACCACCCATAATGCTCTGGAACGCAAGGGTGCCTTTTCTTCATAAAATGTTATATTTTAGCAGTTATCTTAGAAATGTTTTCAATTTTGTCACTATTTATATATTAGATATGCTGTGCTGTAGTTAACTCATCTATTTCATTCTTTTTCAGACGATGCGAAGACATCGCAATGAAGTGACGGTAGAACTGAGAAAGGTAAGTTTACAATAAAAGTGAGGTCTGTCATAGTTATAGGTGTATACGCATATTTACTGTTCATTTGCAGGTTTTCTCCGGATGGAGGTATTAAAGCTAGTGTGCAGCTTAACATTGTGTTCTGATGCAATACATGTGACTCATCAGAGAATGCTGGATGAAATAAACCAGACTTGGAACACTGGATTCTCATCCTCTTTAGTTTTTTTTTTTTTTTTTTAATTCCTAAATAACTATGTGCACTCCAAGCGACAACATTAAGCTCTGTGTATTGTGGTGATTCAGTGCGCACTTGAGATTTGTATTTACTGCCTGTATAGTGTTGAATTAGTTTCTCAGTCTCATTTAGGGTTGGGCTGTAAAGCTAAAACAATTGTCTTGATATTTTTTTTTACTAGCATTAAATATGTATTTGCTCTGAAATGGTATGAAATGATCTGTGAACTTTAGTCATTGACACATCGTTTAAAATTTATTAATCAAAATTATTCACAGATGTTCTAATGCCATCTGATTTATCAACAACAAAAATATTGCAATTTATTAGTTTAAATTCTTTTGAACTAGCCTAATAATGCCTAAATGAAAAGTGTTTTTGCAATGTAGCTTGTAATTTTATATTCACCAGTGAACTCTTAGGTACATATTCGATCGCCCAGTTCTAATGTTATTCACCCAGTATCATTTTTGAGATGTCACATGCAATCCTGCTAACTGACCCACCTTGTGATAATCTCTTGACGTCGCTCTGAGAATTAACTTGCAGTTGCCGTGTTGTGTGTGTGTGTGTGAGATGATGTGATTGTGTGGGTACATCGCTGCAGGAAATAGAGGAGCATCTGTAGTTTAAATATGGCCTGGGCAGGGAGCTCTCTGGAGTCTCTTCATGCATTACAGTAAACTTAAGCAGGTGGTGACTGCATGTAAACAAATATTTAAATGCATTTGGTATTTGGAAAGTGTTTATTTCAAACTTATTAAACAGATTGACTAGTTGACTATACAATATAAATATAAATATATATATGATTATAAAACAACAACATAATGTCTTTCTGTTGAAGCCTTCTTATGGCTTTGTTCTCTCGTCCGGTGAGCTGTTTCTGTTGGAGATCTGTTTGCGCTTGCAGTATTTGGGTCATGCCATCCATGGTCACAGGGCCCCTGGCTGGCTGCACCCCAAGAAGAAGGGTTGTCATGAGGGGCTTCCCTCGTCACACATATCTCTCTCTTCCTGTTGGCAAGGAACTCAGAACCTCGCTAGAACTATTTGTGTTTTTGTGGGTTTCTACAGCTGTTAAAAAACTGTAACAGAACCCTACTTGAGAATGTAGCACGTCATCACCAGAAGCAAAGTTGCCTGGAGCCTCTGACAAAGTCCATTAGTACAAATGGATACCAGAATGCTTTGTGTCACAGTTTGAGTGAGTAGAAATCCCTTTGTTGTTGATCTACTAGGCCAGAGTTGATGTGGAGCAGAAGTTTAGTTCTACAGCCTTGATGTTGATGATTCATTTGGTGCTGGATTGGGTGACACAGTAAGTCCTGTCCATATTAGGCAGTTACAATGTCAGCCCAGAGGAATCGGACAGAATTCTGCTGTACCGCTCTGTGTTTGTGCGCGAGACATTCCTCTTTGCATTCCTGTTTGCTCCAACATTAGAGTCACAGACCGCTCATTTTCACATTATTTTTCTCGCACTGCGTAGAACCAGAAGTTACTTTGTGTTCCATTTCGTCAGTTGCCTTTTTCAAGGGTTTGGTTATTGTGCTGTTGAATTATATTTCATTGACGTCAGAGGCAATATCATGTGAAAATGGAAGACAGAGTAAAACTTGAAATAATTCCTCCTCTGTGATTTAAAAAAAACAGTTATTCAGACTAAGCTGCAAGAGTGACTTGTTCTGAAACCGTTAGACTTCAAAATCCAACCAAAAACTGAAATATTAGCCCATAACTGTCCACAATTAAACTTATTTGTTCTGATCTTGCCGCACCTACTTGATATGTAGAACAAGCCATCAACATTAAAAAAGCTGACTGTGTGTAGCAGCTGGTGTTTATATTTATAAAGGTTAAAATATAAAATCATTTCATTCTGATATATTGAGGAAGAGGTTTCACGGTTCTTAAAGAAAAATGGATGACATATACTGATTGTTCAGTAAAAATAAATACACCTTTGTTAAATATACATGACAATAATCAACACATGAGATGGTGTGTTTTCTGATTTCCTCAAATGCATTTGTATTTGTTAAGATCTGCATGATGCAAGTTATCACAGAGAACCTGGTATTTATTTGATTTCTCAATCCGTACAGAACAAAAGAGACGAGCATCTCCTGAAGAAACGAAATGTTCCACAGGAAGAGAGTCTGGAAGACTCTGATGTGGACTCTGATTTCAAAGGGGTAAGAGGCTTTCTTCTCATTTGATCTCACTCCATATCTTCCATTTTCCTTTATATAGTTTGTCTAAACTCTCCTCTCCATTTTCTCCTCAGCAAAATGTAACGCTAGATGCCATCTTACAGGTAAGATTCTAGCATGTGTAGATGTTAAATGGTGGTGGTAAGAGAGGCATTAACCGATTCAGAGGGTCAGCGCAGACATCAGCACTACACTTCAGCGGCCGCTTCTTCCTCTCATTCTCCATTTCTCATCTTTTTCACTACAGAACGCCACCAGTGACAATGCAGTGGTGCAGCTCAGTGCAGTGCAAGCAGCCAGGTAAAGTGTTGCGATTATGTATATGAAAAGATTTGCATTTGTTACACAATGCCTTCTAAAAACATCTTTTATAACCTTGACTCTTTTTACTTTCTTAATACACATTCCTGGTGTTTATGTACATGATTTATCAATAAATGTGAATCTAAAGAAGCAAAGTTTAAGACCTGCTCTAATGTCATTCCTCGTTGAATGTCATTAATAAATGTTACATTTTGATGTTAATATTATAAATAGAGCTGAAATGGTTGATCAGCTGAATGTGAAAAGCCTAACACAAAACAGAAAATTGGCATACTCTTTTAATTATGCTTGTAATTAAATATTTTTGGCTGGATTGGTCTCTTTGAAATAAATTGCACTGCTAGCATGTAGTTGGAGTGCTGAAAGATGCTTGTTTTTTTCTCGTTTCTGTCCTTACAGAAAATTGCTCTCAAGTGACAGAAATCCCCCCATAGACGACTTGATAAAATGTGGAATCCTTCCAATCTTAGTCAAATGCCTGGAGAGGGATGACAAGTGAGTTACCACATGGCACTGAGTGAAATCATTCTAAACTTAATTAATGGATCCTTTAATTGTGCTGTTTGTGTACGAACATGCGTCAGAGTTCTGCTGGTATATGAAAAGAGTATGAGAGAAAAGAGTAAGGGATAAGACAAGAGTTCCTCAGGTGAGATGATCAGAGTGGACTATGATCCTCAAGAGCTGTTCTCAAAAATTTGTGCTCAGTAAGATTTATTTATTTAATTTTTGAAAGAAATTAATTTCACACAGATGCATTATATTGATCAAAATGTAAAATGTTACAAGATTTTGTGCTTTCAACCAATATATTCAGCATTATAATATTAACTGTTTTCAACGTTGATAATCAGCAGATTAGAATGATGCTAAAAGCTTTGCCATCATAGGAATAAAATATATTTAAAAAGTATGAAAATAATACTAATAAAAACAGACATTTTAAATTGTAATAATGTTTCAGAATTTTAATGTTTTTGCAGTATTTTGATCAAATAAATGCAGTATTGGAGAGCAAAAGAGACTTCTTTCAAAAACATCTTGCCAAAATTCTTATATTCAAGGGGTGTGTGTGTATTACACACAAGCAGCATCTTTTAAATGCATAGCTATGAGGAGAAATAAAGATTGGTACCTGATACACAAAAGAAAATCCACCTTTTCAACATCTGTATAATAAATGTTAAAACTTTCATCTTTTTGTTCACAAATTACTGGAAAAGTAATTATAATGCATTAGACAATAGGTGTGGGTACACTCTGTGTATGACTCATTACTTTTGGTCATATCTGACTCGAAATGAGCCAAGAACTGTTTCTGTGTTTGTGTACTTTATTAAAAATAGAATGCTTTTAAAGGTCATTTCTGGCTACAAACACAGAATCCTGTGGGAAAGTCCTGCGGAGCCCAATTCAGAGTATCACAGAAGGTCACTCTAAATTCAGAGTGGTCAGAAGCAGTGTTGTTTACCCGTCACCTCAAAAACATCTAAACAAAACTTGTCTCTCTCTTTCTTCATCAGTCCTTCATTGCAGTTTGAAGCTGCCTGGGCTTTGACCAACATTGCATCAGGGACGTCTGCGCAGACACAGGCAGTGGTCAAATCCAGTACGTTGTTTGGACAGGCTTTCCTCTACTGGATCAGCTTGTTTTGACTGTGTGTAGCTGATCGGTGTGTGTGTGTTCTCCTCTCATTCTCTCTCTCTCTCTCTGTCTGTGTAGATGCTGTCCCATTGTTTTTGAGACTTCTCCACTCTCCTCATCAGAATGTGTGTGAGCAGGCCGTGTGGGCGCTGGGAAACATCATTGGTGAGTAACTGTGAAATGTCCTCACACTGTTACTGCCTCTGAATTTTGTAACTAAAAGTGAGAAAAATGAGAATAAGAATTGAAACCAGTGAGGGAGTAAGTTTGACCTTTTTTTTTTTTTTTTTTTTTTTTTTTTTTTTATTCTCCTGGCAACAAAAACTCACTGAGCAGTAATATGTGAACTTTTGGATGTCATTCCTTGAGCAGCTGCTACATGCATATTGGTGTCGTTAACACATTGAAAGCTGTTTGTTCAACCAACATTAAACACCAAAGGAAGAATCTATTACTTGACTTTTTTTTAATTCTTTTTTAAAAAAAAAATGTATCCAATTTTGCAAGCTGTACTTGCATTGCGCCACCTATAGTACTGGAGTATATTTGCTTTTTGTTCAGTCCAACAAATTAGTTTTGCTCTTGATGTGAATAGGTTTCTTTTTTGTTTCGCTTTTAGCACAAATAGTCTTTACCATATTATTGAAAATTTAAACTTTAAATTTGTCCCCAAAATGCTGTTCCCTAATTTTGAGAGCTGGGATGATCATCAGAACTTAACCCATGTGTTTGTTTTATGGGCCCTGTGCAGGTGATGGGCCTCAGTGTCGAGATTACGTTATCTCGCTCGGCGTGGTCAAACCTCTCTTGTCGTTTATTAATCCTTCCATCCCCATAACCTTCTTGAGAAACGTTACCTGGGTCATTGTCAACCTGTGCCGAAACAAAGACCCACCCCCACCTATGGAAACAGTACAAGAGGTGAGGAGTGTGTGTGTATGTGCATGTACGGAGTAAAATTAATCTATGAATTGTTCAGTTGAATATTGTATGGAAAAGAACAACTTTAGGCATTTATTTGGCAATCTATGGCTGTTTGAGTGATTTGTATGCATGAAGGACTTTATAACCTGGCATTTAATCCAATAAAGTATCACTATGTCACAATATCTTAAAGAGTGTGCAAGATATTATGTCAAGAAATTGTTCTTCTTTAGACTCACCCTCTCTTAATAATCTGAAGTGTCTCTCCTTTCAATTTAGTATCTGTTCAGTCTGTGCAGATATTATGCTGTGTAATCGACATGCCAATATTTTTTCTCATTTTTCTTTTCACCTCTTGTCTGTAATGTGGAGGTGGAGGTGTAGCTTTGAGCTGAAAGGAACATATTGTACCTCCTGCTGCTAAGAAATCATTAGACTGTGTTCTCACTCTGTGTTTGTGTGTGTGTGTGTGTGTGTGTAACAACTGTTTCATAAATGGCAGGCCTAATGAATACTCTGCTGTCCTACAGCTGATTTCATGTTTACATGCTGTTTGCTTATTCTCTCAGTCTGGTGAGTAATATTTATACTAAAATATTAATTTCTAAAATTCTCTTTTTCGCTCTCAGATTCTTCCTGCCCTTTGTGTACTCATATATCATACAGATATAAATGTAAGTACAAGATATAAATCCTTTTTTTTTTTTATATATAAGTGTAATTAATTACATAGTGTCATAAATTTTGATTTAGTTACTTAACTGGCTGATTTGCATTATTAAGTTATCGCACAAATTATTCTTATTGCCTTGAGGGGATTTATTTTGCAATAATGATCAGCTGATATTTTTCTCAATTATTATACAGCTTCTTATCAAATAAGTACATAAAAAATAAAAGTAATATTTTATGTTACTTTACTTTGAGTTAAATCCTCTAAAAAAGAAGGAAAATTGTCAATTTAACCCCTCAGTGTTAAAACACAGTCAGAGAGCTGTGTAATGAATGGTAGAAACTGAGTCTGTGTTCACATTTTAAACACTTAAATCTTCCTCTAGATTCTGGTAGACACAGTGTGGGCTCTGTCGTATCTGACAGATGGCGGTAACGAGCAGATTCAGATGGTAATAGACTCAGGTGTCGTCCCCTTCCTTGTTCCACTGCTCAGCCACCAAGAGGTCAAAGTTCAGGTAAAAATAATACCATTTATATACATTAAAAACAACACACAGCCATTTTCTAAAAGCGTTTGTGTATCCTCTGTTCAGACTGCGGCGCTGAGAGCGGTGGGGAACATTGTAACAGGGACGGATGAGCAGACTCAGGTGGTGCTCAACTGTGATGTCCTCTCTCACTTTCCCAACCTGCTCACACACCCCAAAGAGAAGATCAACAAGGTGAGACACACACACACACACACACACACACACACATCCCATCTGATCCCATTCGTGTGAAATGTAATCAAGATGATGAAACCCAAACATTTACTTGTCTAATTTCATAAATGACTCCAGAAATCTCCCCAGTCGCAGTGTTAGCATGGTGGCTCATGTTTAGAGTACATCTGTGATGTGTCTGTTCTTCCCTGCAGGAGGCAGTGTGGTTCCTGTCCAATATAACAGCAGGTAACCAGCAGCAGGTGCAGGCTGTAATAGATGCTGGTCTCATACCCATGATCATTCACCAGCTTGCCAAGGTGAGATGTTATCTGTGTAGCCTGCTGTACTTTTACACTTTCAATTTAGCATTCATTATAGCTTTTAATTACAGGTTTGCAGTGCTTGCCACAGTATATATAATATGGGGTCCAAAAGTCTCGAGACCGATAGTGAATATGCTCCTATGTTGCGTTTTTCTTTTTTTATATATCTTCTTAATCTTATTTTAATTTTGCTTTAAATTTTCAAGTTAAAATTCTTTTAAATCCAAGCAATGTCTGGTGATCAGAATATCATAGAAATTTTATGTAAGGTCTTATTTGACTTGTGCCAATAAGTAACCACCCACAACACCGTAGAATCGAAATAAAACACTCATATTTTCTGTGGAAAATTGAAATTATTTTACGACGGCGTTTTACGACGGCGTTTTAGTGCCTTATTAAAAAAAATAAAAATCTAAGATTACGAGATTAAAGTCGAAATGTTTCGAGAATAATAAAGTCGAAATGTTTCGAGAATAATAAAGTCGAAATGTTTCGAGAATAATAAAGTCGAAATGTTTCGAGAATAATAAAGTCGAAATGTTTCGAGAATAATAAAGTCGAAATGTTTCGATCATTTAAATCGTAGAAATTAAAGTTATAATATTTTGAGAGTATATAGCCTATATCGCGCATGCATGCGTTGAGAGCAGCGGGAGAAGTTGCCGGTCCACCGGAATTGATTTGAATATTGTTGCGTCCGAGCGGCCGCATCATCTTACTGGGATGTCAATTTTAAGGACTCGCGGGAACAGCTTAATATCAAGAATATGATATTTATTAACAGACTGAACAGGAACAACTGTTTATCTTAACATAAGCTCACACACTCAATCGATGTTCCTTTGGGGGGCGCTGTAGCACTCTTATTTAACCCTTTTTTTAATACACTACAAATATAGCTATGTGGGATTATTAGCAGAAATCATACCATGTGTCATACTCGCGGGGACAGTATGCTTGGAAATAATATTTCATGTCTTCCATTGCATTCATTATTTGTAGTGCGCCAGCCACACAATAGCAATAGCTTAAGCTTTGTGCTTTTAATATAAAACAAAGTCTCAGCTTTCAAAATCAGTTTTATAACGAAACACAAATTATGTGTCTTACAATAATGTGATTTTTAAGATCTTTAATGTGGCGTGACAGATCGCTGTATTTATGTGAATAAATTCATGAAATTATTGTGAAAATTCCACCACCTGCTCCGCAAAAACCTCCCAAACTTTCATTCCTCACATGTAGCCTGTTTAATTAAACAGCAATAAAACGTTCTAAAGGTTGAAGTGGACTCAAATTTGTTAACATACGTTATATTGTGGTCTTTTCTGCTGTAAACGTTAAGTGACTATTCACAAACTGTTTTATTCATGGTATACTGTAAATGAGGACATAATATTTAATGTCTTCCATTCATTATTTGTAGCGCGCCAGCCAACCAGTAATCGCAACAATTTTGTGCTTTGTTGCTTTTACACACAGCTCAGCTTTCAAATTCTGCCGGTTTTATAACGAAATACAAATTCTAAATGTGTTTTTGCTCTTTATTTCAAGTTTATAGCAAGATATAATTTGAAGGAACATCATAAGGCATAAAAAAAAAAGTTTAGCCTAATTTATAATGAAAATGTCTCGTTCGTTATTGTAATCGGAAAGATGATTGACTCACATGCCGCTTAACAAACACATTATTGCAATATAGCCTACATATTGTTTGTATTTCGCTATAAAACTGACAGATTTTGAAAACTGAAATTTGGGATATCTCCCGGTGCTCCCAATCCGGGCTATTTGCATGAGCAAAAGGCTAGAATAGCCTATCTCAAAATATTATAACTATATAATCTTTATTCTCGTAATGTTTCGACTTTATTCTCGTAATCTTAGATTTTTTTTTTTTTTTTTTAATGAGGCACTAAAACGCACTATTTGACTATTTTGCTATTAATAATCTGTTGTATGGCATCAGAAGAAAATTCTGGAGCTTGAATCTAAACTCTTTGAAGAGTCCATATAAGACGCTCCAATAAACAGTGCTTGACCTTTAATGTGTTTTTCTAAACAGGGTGATTTTGGAACACAGAAGGAGGCTGCATGGGCCATTAGCAACTTGACAATAAGTGGAAGAAAGGATCAGGTATGAACCATTCCAGATGAATTTCTGTTTCCGAGCCACTTTCCTTTTCCTGCTTGTTCATTCATTGGTTACCTTGATGTAATTGGCAGGTGGAGTACTTAGTGCAGCAAAACGTGATCCCGCCCTTCTGCAACCTGCTGTCGGTGAAAGACTCTCAGGTGGTCCAGGTGGTTCTCGATGGACTGAAAAACATCCTCATCATGGCTGGGGAGGAAGCCAGCACAATTGCTGAGATCATTGAAGAGTGTGGAGGTAATGCATTAAGTAAAGAACTGGGTAGTCCTTCATATTCACACCATCTCTTTTGGTTGTATTCCAATGAGTGATCTGTAGATTAGTCCAAAATTATCACACATGCACATTCACTGATGTTTTGTAGAAAAAATAAAAAGATTGGCAGTAATAATCTTGCCTCTGTGTTTCAGGATTGGAAAAAATCGAGAATCTACAGCAGCATGAAAATGAGGACATCTATAAACTTGCATTTGAAATCATCGATCAGTACTTTTCAGGAGACGATGTGAGTCCCACAATCTCTTGGTTCTTGGCATGTTTCTCTGTATAGTGCTTGATGGACTAATGTGTTGTTGCTTGTGGGCTTTCGCACCCGAGGAACCTTTTCATAGGCAGAAGTAACCGCAGGAACTGTTTTAGTTCTAGGAACTCGGTTTGGCGGAAATAAATTGGCTTGTACTTCAGAGTAGGGTCTAAAAGAGTACTACTATAGGACTACCAGCCTCGATGATATGTCACACTGCAAGTTGTCATAGGAGATTTAGTCAGATTTTTGTGCTCTTTCAAGCGTTCTCCATTTTACCGGTTGTTGACGTTTGTAAATGGCGTGAATAAAGAAAATCGCTGTCGGTCGCTTAAGAGTTCCTGCTGCCAGTGCGAATGCAACCAGGAAAATGGCCCAAGGGGGAATTTGGTTCATTAGGAACCACAATGCTGGCTAGTTCCTAGAACTACGTGATGTGAAAGCCCCATTTGTTGGTGGTTCTGTCTAGATTTGAATTGAGTAGATATCTGGTTAGTAATGTCTGGTTCTGTTTCTAGATTGATGAGGACCCCAGCCTGATTCCTGAGGCCACCCAGGGAGGCACATTTAACTTTGATCCATCCTCCAACCTACAAACCAAGGAGTTCAAGTTCTAGACAACCGGAGCTTCAAACTTAGGAATGGTGGGTTTCCCAGCTGCTCCTCAACCCCTGCCACCTACTGACACATCATCTACCAACCACTCACTAACCAGAAAAAGCAACCAATCACCATGCTCAGAAACGACACTCACTCACACAGAAGAAACTAGCACTGAAGGATCTGAGTCTCAACGCCACTCAAAATACGGATGGATCTCAACAACCTCAAGATATGGAAGAGAAAAAAAAGAACAAGACTCATTATACTGCAGTTGCCAAAAAACAAAACACAAAAAAAACAACAAAAAAAGGATATATATTTTGCTCTCTCACTCACTCACACACATAGGTGAGCATGAACAATAATAGGAACTTCTGTTGTTGTACCAGCCATCATATCAGCCAAGGAAGATGAAAGAAAGAGTTATTCCTGAAATATAAAGGAAGGGATTTTCTTTTGTTTCCAAGAAATTCCTTCCCTCGAAAAGTTGCATTTCTGGTAATGATCTTAGAGTCTCAGCCAGACACCCAACTCGATACGTCCAGCCTCGACTGTGTTAAGCCATTTGGACCCCCTCCCTCATTCATCCGAAATCTGTGAACTAGCCTATAATGGGTTATTCCATGGAATATTATTCAAATGTGGGAATGGAGTGTCTCTAAATATGTGGTGTGCAAACAGAACTTAAATTATCGCCACCAATTTTTGCTTTTTCTTCATCCTGAAATTATGGATCTTTACAAAACACTGAAGATAATGAAGAAGAAGAAAAAAAATCACGTCAGAAGATCACACAAACTTGAATGGAGAAAATTTCATTTAAGGCAGTCAAGCGCCCTCATTTTCGAAGTTCTGCAGCGATAGTGTAGTGGACATTTATTGTGCCGATCTTTTTTTGGTTTGCAGTGGGACTGTCGGACATGTCAAAGGAGGATCCTATGTGATTTGTCAATTTGGCCAGGACTTTTAAAGGGCCGCCCCAGCCTTTGGAAGTTCTTTGAGATAACCTTAACAAGTCTTTCTGCTTAACAAGGGTGCTCTGGCAGCGCTTTTTATTTTCTGGATTCATCTTCTCTACTTCCTGTCTGTAAGCATAGTAATAAGTTCATCGGGATAAGCCCAGTTGTAATCGTTTGGAGGATATTTTCACTAAATCAGTGCATTTCGTCACTTGGTAGTCAAAACCACAAGAAACTTTGCAACAGTGATTGGATTGTGAATTCTTTTTTTGTTTTGATCAGTGGAGCTTCCGCTTTTGCAGTTTTTCCAGTCTTACGCGCACACTTTTGGTTTTCCCGTTTTATTGCTTAATGTTAGTGGAGAGCGATGTTCGCTTAATTTTGACTATATAAGCAATGGGGAAAGGAGATCCATGCCAATTCTGGTTCTTTTTTTTTTTTTTTTTTTTTTAGTTGGTTTTTAATCTTATTTCACTTGCTACAAAACCTAATTGTACCAACTAAAATAAAAGTATATTTCTTGTTTAGGTATATAATGCGAAGCTATCACACTTAGGTCCACTAGACATTGTTGGGACGCTACAGAACAATAATAACATTGTGATTATTGATTTACAGCCAATAGGGGTAATATTATTTTTTTTTGTTTGTTTGTTTGTTCAATTTTGGTTTAATTTTCATTTTGTAATGGCAAATGATTGCCATTATTTGGAAAATGGGCTTTCTTACTGTTGTGACTGGATGTTTTTTTTTTTTTTTTATTCTCCCTGTGCATTAACTTGTAAAGGGATGTATGGGGAAAAAATTGCATTTGAACTAAAGTAGTTATGTTTGGGCCGCAAACTGCTGAAAAAAGACAGTAAGGAAGCTGAAGGCAGCCCTGATAATTTTTGAATTAGCCATTATTGTTGAACAAAAAGAAAAAAACAGGTTTGAAATTCATGAACTTATCTAGACAACTAGAAAACGAGCCACTTTAAAGAAGTTTCGTCTTGTATCAGAAATGGATACAAGCTTATTGCTTGTTGCAAGATTTTTACTTGCTAAAGAAAAAAAAAATTAATCTAAAAAGCGACAGATCGCATTTTGGCCTCTGATTGTTTGTATGTTTTTATAAATTTTAGAACTGAATTTCTCTTTAAGGTGGCTCATCAGTATTTTTTTTTTTTTCAACTCTTGTGCATATTAAAGATAAAGAATGAGTTGAAATTCATTGTGCCTTTTGTTTTTCATTTCAAAGCAACTAAAAAAAGGTTCATAATGCCTACCATGTTGCATTGGAGCTGCTTATAATATGGGGTCTTTTGGGTGTTATGTCTGCGTATCTCTGGACTTTACGATGAGACGTTCTCTGGAGTAGAGTATAATTCTTATTAAATTCTCCTCTAGTCTGCTGGCTGACTTGTAATTGATCCCCTTAACTTCCATTTTGCTCCCTTCTCATTCTTTTCATATGGATCACAACTACCCACCGTTCTCAACCTCTCCACTTCCCCTCCCCGCCACCACCTTTCTATGGCAACACATCTTTCACTCATCACTCCCTCAGGACGTGCTTTATGTATCAATGAACCTAACCAAAATAAACTTGCTGTTAGCCATCCTTTTTATTGCTCTTTATGATTGACCTTCTGATGCTTTGGTGTCTCTTCTCTTTTACCTGTTACCTTTCCTTCTTATCCCTGTTCTGGCATTTAATTTACCTTTTTCTATTCAGAAGTCTCTTTCTCGCTCTTTCTAATAAGTGCAGTGCTCAAAGTTGTTACTCAAGTGAGCTTACAGAGAGATTGGCGCTAAATCAGAACCACACCAGTCACCCAACGTGCTTCATAAGGACTACAATTATACCATAAGGACGAGAGTTTACATGCATGAGGGATCAACTTTCTCCAAACATTTAAGAAAGCTGGTTTTAAAAGGCAATTTAGACCTGAAGAACAAAATGTGTCATTTTTAATCTTAAAATTTAACATTTTAACCATCTGAAATCCCTGTAGGATTCCATGTCTGGAATAAGAATTCTGCGTTGACCTTCAAATCGAAGTCATGACTAAAAAGCTCTATTGCAAATGTTTCTGTTGTTTCATTCTGTGCCTGTGTTTGTACGTTTGATGGTTAGTTTCGTGATGCCTGCATATATTATGGTGTAGAATATAATTACCCTATTAAATGATGGCAGAAAATCTTATAGAGTACTTTAAAGGGATAGTTCACCCAAAAATGAAAATTGTCATTACTCACCCTCATGTCGTTCCAAACCCACAAGACCTTCGTTCCTCTTCGAAACACAAATTAAGATATTTTTGAGAGTTTTGAGTACCAAGATGCATGCGTATGCTTTCCCCCAATTCCTCAGAATGTAATCAGCGTCCTTTATGTTCAGGAGAAAGCACAAGCACTCGTCTTGGTACTCCCCAAAATGGCAGAAGAAGGTAACTTGGGGAGGAGAATTGTTGTATAAATTGTTTGTTTTATTAATGCACAAAAAGTATTCTCATAGCTTTGCAAAATTGGAGTTGAGCCACTGATGTCACATGGACTGTTTTACTGATGTCCTTACTAGGTTTCTGGGTCTGGGAACATTTCAGTTGCGTTGCTGTCTAGGGGAGGGGCAGAGAGCTCTCTGATTTAATCAAAAATATCTTCATTTGTGTTCTGAAGATGAACGAAGGTCTTACGGGTTTGGAACGACATGAGGGTGAGTAATTAATGACAGAATTTTCATTTTTGAGTGAACTATCCCTTTAAAACAAATTGCCGCCAAAACGCACTGTGACGTGGACGGATGAAGTGGAGAGAGTGCCGCGCGAGCCTATGGCTGCAGAGCTCCACTTTTAGAACGATGGGCGGGGCCTGGATGTGTCATTCAATCACTGAGACAGAGTAAAGAACAACTGCAAACGTGCACTAAATATAATGGCAGAAGGCGAAGAGCCTGCACTTTTCACTAAAGTAACGGTTTATTCTCTACTCGCGTGTGTGGCTCAGTTTGCTGTCGGGTTTGTTTTTGCACAAAAATGGGGGATTAAATGTTCAGCTGTTGATCGGTGGGTCCTCGTATGGTTGTTTTACGACGCAATTGTTCATTTTACTCTGGTAAGTACAAAGGTGCACGCAGAAACGTTCACTTTTTACCTGTTTGTAACTCTGCTCACCTCTGGCTGCTTGACCGTGCAGGAGGGACCCTTCGTCTACATGTCACTTGTTGGAAATGTGGCAACTTCTGACAGTCTATTGGCAGAGCTATGTAGGTATACTGTGTTACAACACAGTTAAATGTAAAGTGATTTTGTTTTGTTTTTTGCACTAATGAAATGAACTGATTTGAAAAGACTGAGTAGGGTGACATCTAGTGGTGTTTGTTGGCATGATGTACAAAGTTCAAAGGTCATTCACTGAACATTGAGTATTCTGTGTAATCAAAATACAATAGTAATAATAAAGGAGTAGTTCAGCCTAAAAATGAATTGCCATTATTTATTTACCCACATGCCATTTTCAGTGTGTTGACTTTTTTGTGTTTTCTGCAGAACACAAACGTTGCTGTCATACAGTGACCATGGGCTTTCATGCTTTTAAAGAAAAAAATAAATAAAAAATCACCATAGTTAGTCTATATGACTTGCTTACTAAATAATCCAAGACTAGGCAATAGAAATCGGTAGTTTTCAACCAGGGGGCCGGGGCCCACTAGATAACCTCAAGAGGATGTAATGATTTAAATGAAGACAAAACCTTATTCAAAATAAGCTACATCTACAAAGGTAGTCACTTTTTCCTTTGAACAAGCAGGGTTTCTACCGTCTTGGAAATATTAGGAAGCCCAATTTTAAAAAGTGTGCTTTCTAGACCTGAACAAGAGACTCGTGCAAATTAAAATCTACAAACACCATATGCATTTTTAAAATGCTTTTTTTTTCTTGTTATGCCAATAGCAAGTATATTAATTAGGTAGATGGATTAAAAATGCACTTAATACTTATCCAGTAAAATCAAAACAACTGGAAAAATTAAAGCTAATTCACCAAAAAGAGTGGGAGCCTTGAAGAACATTCAGCTCTGGAATGATGAAATTTTTATAGCGACTGGGGGGGTCTTTAAATATTGTTGTGGACAATGAGGGGCCTTGGGGTCAAAAAGGTTGAGAACCACTGCTTTAAATAATTGAATAATCAGGGTAAAATGACTATATGTTGCCGTTCTCTCATCATCTAATTTTTCTAGAATCATCAGGGTTTTTTTCAGCAGGTAGTTACAGAATGTCTGTCTTCTGAAACAACGTATGTGTATCTTCAATGCAGAAAATATTAAATTAATATTAAAATACTCAACAGGGAAGGAATATGGCAAGGCAGATGAGCGCTGGTTGTACTCTGACCCGACAATAGTATCTCTGGAGCTTCTGACAGTGGTTTTAGATGGTTCTTTGGCCCTGCTTCTAGTCTACGCCATCATCAAAGACAAACACTACCGGTAAATCAAACAACAGATTTCAAAACAATACTGAAGAAAGATCTGTTCTAATGTAAATACCATCCATTTTAGATTCTGTCCATTTGCCAAACTCAATAATCCAGCTTTCATTTCCAATTGAAACTCCATCCTACAATCTGCAAATAAAATTTATTATTAAAGGGATAGTTCTCCCAGAAATGAAAATTTGATGTTTATCTGCTTACCCCCAGGGCATCCAAGATGTAGGTGACTTTGTTTCTTCAGTAGAACACAAACTAATATTTTTAGCTCAAACCTTTGCAGTCTGTCAGTCATATAATGTCAGTCAATGGGACTCACGGATTTGAGGGGGAAAAAAACATACACAGACAAAACCAAATTAAACCCTGCGGCTCGTGACGATACATTGAGGTCTAAAGACACAAAACAATCGGTCTGTGCAAGAAACTGAACAGTATTTATGTAGTTTTTTTACCTCTGACGTGTCTTCTGCTTCTTGCTTGACGGCGGATCGCAGATTTATGAGTCATTACCGCCACCTTTCTGCGATCCGCCGTAAAGCAAGAAGAAGACGCGCCGGCTGTTGTGAACGTGCTCAGGACAGTTGGACCTTGTGGCAGATCAGAGGTAAAAAACAATATACATACTGTTCAGTTTCTTGCACAGACTGATTGTTTCGTGTCTTTAGACCTCAACGTATCGTCACGAGCCGCAGGGTTTAATTTGGTTTTGTCTGTGTATGTTTTTTTTCCCCCTCAAAGGCGTGAGTCCCATTGACTGACATTATATGACTGACAGACTGCAACGGTTTGAGTTAAAAATATTAGTTTGTGTTCTACTGAAGAAACAGTCACCTACATCTTAGATGCCCTGGGGGTAAGCAGATAAACATCAAATTTTCATTTCTGGGTGAACTATCTCTTTAAGGGTTCTTTGCCTTTAACACTGTTTTATGCATTTTTTCTGAACCAGGCACTTTGTTCAGATCACACTGTGTGTGTGTGAGTTGTACGGGGGCTGGATGACCTTCTGTCCAGACTGGCTAATCGGTAGCCCTAACCTGAACACCAGCAACTGGCTGTACCTGTGGGTCTACCTGGCGTTTTTCAATGGGATCTGGGTGGTGGTGCCTGGACTCCTCCTCTGGCAGTCATGGAGGGATTTAAGAAATATGCATCCGTATCCAAAGAAGAAGAACAGATAAAATCAGAGGAAGTCTGGTCGTTGGTAATCAACCATATAATTATCAGAGTTATAATTAGCATTTCAAAGTGAACAGAATGAGATGTGGAGAGGATATACTGCAGTTGATGTATTATACACATTTATTGCGTACACAGAACATTAGAGGAACAGTTGTTAAGGCGTATCTTTGCATAATTGCAGTGGTAAAGACACAAAGGAAGTTCACAACAAAAACGGATAGCAACACACTTGTACTATCTGCATTCCTGCCCTATGACACCTAAACAGTGAATCCTTTAAGCTTTTTTTTTACAGTGATCTAGGACCAGTTTCACACTAATCCCTCTTACCAAACTACCTTATCCAGTTCAATTCATGTTGCATTGCACCTGTTTGCTTATCCTTAAAATAATGATGAATCATGCTTCTTTTTACACAGACTTGGCTATTTTCTTGCCAAGTTATGACAGCATAACTGGCTAGCCTGATATATTTTGGTCATAGTCACTTATATATACAGGTCTGATCAAGGTGTTTAAGGTATTAATTCATCATCGCAATTTCAAAGATTAATTTATTGCACAATTTAGGTATTGTAATTTCACTACAGATTCATGTGTAAATAATATAAAATGGTAACACGTTACATTTAAGGTCACATTAGTTAATGATAGTTAATGGATGAATTAACATTAGCTAACAATGAGCAAGACATTTGTTATAGTATATATTAATCTATGTTTGTTAATAAAAACAAATGTTTTAGACATATTTCCATTAAAAGTTAATGTTAACCATAGTAGTTAACTTTAACAAATGAAACCTGTGAAAAGTGTTACCTATAAAAGAAATCAGCTAATTTCATGTATCTACCTATTTGTGATAATGCAGTATTTTCTCCTTAAATTTATAACCTACTTTTAAACTCCAATAGCCTACATGATGTATATGAATAACCTGATGTTGTCAAAGTGGCATTAACATTGATGTAAATGTTTTAAACATTAGTTCATGTTAACTAACTAAAGTTGACAAATTGATCCTTATTGTAAAGTGTTACCTAAAACCGAAATTGCATTTAAAAGCACCTGGTTTCTATGAATTTTCTTCAATAAAGTTTCCAATATCAAAATATATGCATCACAGGATTCTCATCAAAATCAATTTGGTTGCCAAATAAATCTGCACATGGCAACATGGCATTCATTTACAAAGGAAAAGATGTTTGCATGAAGACAAGTAAAACAAACATAATATGTACAGCACATATAACAACAATGAACAAGTGCAGTAGTTCAAGCAGTCAATTATTTCCCAACATCCCCGGTCTTCGTATGATAGTACCATGATCAAAATTCTTCATTTTGCTTGTAATTAAGTTTCCGCTTCGATAAAAGGAGACTGTCAAGTTTGAACTGCCTTCTTTGTATAGCCTAGTCCGCTAGATAGTATCTTGCTTATGCTTTATGCAATAGTTTAGCTATAGAGAGAAAGGCTTGTTGGAGACCCAGTCCCTCCAGGGCGCTGCAAGCTTGGATCTCCCAAACCCGATCTGTGTAATTATCCAGCTCCAGCAATGTAGACACTTCTCTAATAGTCAGAGAGTTTGGCAGATCTTTTTTGTTAGCCAGCACCATCAGGGGAACCCCTTTCAAATGCTCATGACTCAGAATCTTCTTCAGGGCTTTCTGAGCTTCTTCCATCCTGGCACGATCACTGCTGTCCACCACGAAGACCAGAACCTTACATCCCTCCAGGTAGAATTTCCAATTGGGCCTCATGGTTCCTTGTCCCCCAACATCCCACACGGACAGTAAGGTCTTCTTGTCCAGCTCTACAGTCGCAACATTGAAGCCCACAGTAGGCGAGGTCTCCATCAGCACGCCACGCTGCTGTCTGTACAGCAAAGTTGATTTCCCAGCCGAATCCAAGCCCAAGAAGAGAACCTGAGGAGTCTTTTTAAACCGTTTAGACTTAATGGCGCCCATCCTGATGCGAGAGACGCGTTTCCGATTGAACTTACGGACTCTTGCTGTCTGTATCTGAGCTGGTTTGTATCCTTGATTTCACTCCGACTTCTGTTTTTTGCCCTCGAGGGAAATCGTATGCGAAGCAGAAGCGACGCTTTGTGAATGGCTAGGCTATATCTGAAACTACAGCTGGACTAGTTAGTTGATCCACATTTTATAAACAGGTTTGTCAACTTTGTATGCTGGCCAGCCTGCTCCGGTATCCCAGAAACTGAACTGAACTGAACTGTAAATAATGCAAACGATCCTGACGCTATGGCTTGACAGTAGGTTATGTAATGTGTATATAATATATGCAAATTAATATTTTTGAATGATTATTACTGCTAAGTTAAAACGTAGAAGCTTATATAAATATAGAAATGTTTATTCTAAGATTTTACGGTATATTCTGCTGCTACGATTGGCAATACTAAAATAGCAGTAAAATATAATAACAACTATAATAATGGGCCAGCTTTATATTAAGCGTCTTTAACTGTGTACTAACATGGAAATTAATCCATGTTAACTATCCTAACTACTAACCTTAACCATATCCCACTTCAGTAGCAACAAAAGTGTTTTGCAATTCAACATGAACACAATAAGTAGGCCTACAATTTACCTGCCATTTTTTATTTTTTTAAAACAAGTACATAGTAGTTCAACCCACCTAATATGAAGTGGGATAATAATAATACTAATAATATATTTTTACGTTACGATTTGACAGAGCTCCCCCTCCTCCCCTCCTCCCCTCCTCCCCTCCTTTATTATTATTATTATTATTATCAACAACATGTAGGCTATGTGGCATATTTTCGCGTGTATTTTGTCATCCTTAGTCCCGCCCCTTTATCTCCAGGCGTCTGCCACAACCAATCCATGAAGTAGGAGCGACGCACAAGCAGCCTGTGATTGGACAGTTGAGCAGTCATTCATGGAGCCGTAGCAACAGTGATCAGGAAACAAGTGAGTTGGTTTTCTCTCTGGCGTGAACGCGTTTCCGCGGTCATACTGCTGGCGCTACAGGCTCCTAGAGGGACTGGATGACTCGCTAACTGCATGGTCTCAAACTCCTGTAGTCACTAGGTAGGTACTGTGGCGGAGTCTTGATGAAACCGTTGTTTCTGTGTTCTGAGTCTATCTCATGTCCCGATGCAGCGATGCTGTAGCTGTCAGGCTAACTGAGCTTTGCTTGTACACACAGTAACGCGAGCCTGCGAGGAGATACGTTTAAACCAACCCTGCTGATTTAGCATGCACAGTACCCAATTTTTGGTTTTACTTTGGATTTTGCTAAGTTACACTGTCGCGCGACTGGTCCCCGATCAGCTGTAAAAGTGATACAGATACAATAAAAGCTGTAACTAGTGAGTTTTAGCAGTTGTTCCGTTATAAAGAATCCCACCGAAGGTTTTCAGTGACAAAACAACAGACAAATAATAGGCTTAAGATCCATCAGTACAGTGCTGTTCCAAACACAAAAGCCTTTTTGTATATTATGCAAGTGTGTTGTGCAAATTATTGTGAGCTGTGGTATCATAGGGTATAATATCAAACCAAGTGCAGTGGTCATCTGTCACCCTTGTTATGGCAATTAATCTCAGCTTGATCTTTAAATAATAATTGAGCTGAGCAGCAAATCAGCATATTAGAATGATTTCTGAAGAATCATGTGACACTGAGGACTAGAGTAATGCTGGAAATTCAGCTTTGTCATCACAGGAATACATTATATTTTAAAATGTTCAAATAGAAAAAGTTTATTTTTATTTTTAATTGTAATATTATTTTAGGTAAAGCTTTATTTTGACAGTAAGTAACTTTGCAACTACATGTCAACTAGCAGTCATTAAGACTATTAGTAGACTGTCTGCTTAATAACCTCTAACGCTTTATTTTGACGGGTCCAAGTATGCAAGTATGCCAACTTATTCTACTAAACCTAAACCTAACCTAACAGTCTACTCTGAGAGTTAGTTGATATGTAGTTGCAAATTAATGAGAATTAGTTGACATGTTGTTGCAAAGTTACTTATAGTTAGTAGAATGTCTAAAGTGGACTATCAAAATAAAGTGTAACCTTATTTTAGAATATTACTGTTTTTAATGTATTTTGCATGAGAAGTCATAATTATTAATTATTCCAAACTGTTGAGTAGTTGTGTATGTGTCCTGTTTCAAAGGCACGCACAGCCGGTATCTTCTCGTCTCCAAACCCCATCCCCTGCGCTTACAAAGGAGTGTTGCCATGGTGGATGTGAGTAAGTGGCCTCTCTTCACACTCTTGAGTGCACAGGAGCTCGCCTCCATACGACAGGCATGCATCTTTGGAGCATCTGCGAATGAGGCCATCTACATCACCCACGATGGCGAAGTAAGCTGATCAAGAAACTGATAGTATCTGCTTTGTCTGTGTGGCTCTTGGTGGTGTAAGCTTACATGACCTGTTTTAGTTTTAGTAGTTTGTGTCTAGCAGTTTGTATGAAGGTTCATGAAGGGCTTCTGTACCTTCATATGAAAATGAATCTGGATGTCCTGGCACAGGTGTACGTGTTGGGTTTGAACTGCAGTAATTGTCTGGGCACTGGAGACAGTCAGAGCACAATTGTTCCTAAAAAGCTGGACAGTCTGACTGGAAAGAAGCTGGTCAGTTTGAGCTATGGCAGTGGCCCTCATGTTCTGCTGGTTACAGAAGGTAAGTACAAGATTAAATCTCTATATTCTATGTAAACGGAAAGTATTTTGTGGCTTCACCTCTAGTTAAAGTAGAGGCATAATGTGAAATCACTTGCCTGTCTGGATGCATTATAGTTCTTAAAATCGAAATGCTTAAACACAATAATGGGTATGTATTTTTATACTACTACTGTCTTATTCAAAGTCCCTTTTTTTTGCTTCCAGAGGGGGAGTTGTATGCATGGGGGCATAATGGATACAGCCAGCTGGGCAATGGGACGACCAATCAAGGTGTATCTCCTATTTTGGTGACTACTAACCTGCAGAACAAGAAGGTGACTGAGGTGGCCTGTGGTTCTCACCACTCTTTGGCTTTGACCCATGAGGGTGAGGTGAGGCTTGGGAACTGTTTTTCATCTCACTTAATTGATGCATTGCATGAGTATGGAGCCCATTTTCACCACATAAGAAAAAAAACTTTAGTAAATGCTTTGCTTTGTGGCATAATTATGGCTTTTTTTTTTTTTTTGTCAAATTCTCATAATTTTGACTTTTCATCCCATCAATTTGACCTGTTATCCCATAAGCATGACTTAGTATCTCATAAATGTTTGTAATAATTATGACTTCATGTGCCAAATCATGCTTTGGTAAATGGTAATACTTTTTTCATATGCGATGGAAATGGGCTTCCATACATAAGAGATTGCACATTTAACCTAATATTGATTAGTTTTCTCTCAACAGTACAATTGAAAAATCGCAGATGAGTTGCATTGCATTAATGTCACATTCTATTATTACATTTAGAAATAATCTGGCCTACAGTATCAGCCCAAAAGGGATATAAACTGGTTCAAATTGATTAAAAACAGCAGAATATATAAATGGTGCTGAAAGATCATAAGTAAAAGAAACAATATGTGATTTAATATAATAATCTTATTTACAAAAAACTAAAAAAAAGAACATTTTCCCAGGTAACAGGAGACATTACATTTACATTTAGTCATTTAGCAGACGCTTTTTTCCAAAGCGTCTTACAAATGAGGACAATAGAAGCAATCAAAACCAACAAAAGAGCAACAACATGCAAGTGTTATGACAAGTCTCGTTTTGCCTAACGCAGTACATGTAGCAAGGTTTTTTTTTTTTTTTTTAAAGAAAACGAGTAGATAGAATATAGGAAAAAAATAAACCTTTTTTTTTTTTTAAATAAAGAAACAAGTAGATAAAATGGAAAAAAGAAAGCTAGTGTTAGTTTTTCAAGAAAAGCTAGCAATTAGAGAATAAATATGCAATTGATAGAGGGTCAAGTTTATGTGTGTTTTGTTTTTTTAAATAAAAAGAAGACAGATAAAATAGAATTAGAATAGAGAGTGCTAGAGTTAGAGGGTTAAATAAAGATGGAAGAGATGTGTTTTTAGCCGTTTCTTGAAGATGGCTAAGGATTCAGCTGCTGGGATTGAGTTGGGCGGGTCATTCCACCAGCAGGGAACAGTTAATGGAAATGTCCTTGAAAGTGATTTTGTGCCTCTTTGGGATGAACAATAATGCGTCGTTCACTTGCAGAACGCAGGCTTCTAGAGGCACATAGGTCTGAAGAACTGAATTTAGATAAAGGGGTGCAGAGCCAGAGGTGGTTTTGTAGGCAAACATTACCGGTAATGAGAAATTCAGCTTATCATCAGTCACAACTCCAAGGTTTCTGGGTGTTTTTGAAGGAGTTATGGTTGATGCACCGAGATGATAGAGTTGAGACACTGTTAGTATTAGTCTGATTGAGGTAACAGTACTAAACAAAACTCAAGGGTTGTGAAAGTTTTTGGTAATCAAATCAGAAATGTAGTCTTATATTTAAAGCACCACTATTTACATGCAGATATAGATGTGTTTGGCTGTTGTGTGTTGTCTCGCACTGTTTTTGACTGTTAGTGCCACGAGTAGGGCATTTAAAAATCTTAAAAGGTGGTATAAAATCAAACTATTGAATTGTCCAGATCTTCAGCAGCTAGACTAGCAATGCCATTGTTGGTGAAGTTGCTTTACGTTAAGACAAACAAAAAGGTACAGCTCAGAAACCCCATTAAACTTTGTTTATCCCATGATCTCTCTTTTAAAGAAGTATTTCTCAGAGATGTTCTCTTTTATTTGGGGTATGAGACTTATAGGCTTTAGTGTACCACAGACTGATTCAGCTGTGTTTCTTACATTCTGGTTGATTTAAAACACTGCCTGTTGGTTAAAATACCCAGATCAATATTGATGCACAGATATGTCCATTAATTAAGGTCAAAATATTGAGATACTGCGAATCTGATGGCATGGACTAATCAAACAGTTTCAGAATATAGTTTCTATGTTAACACTGCTCCGTGTCACATGCTAATCCCATAATCCAAGCAAATTCCTTTCTAGTTTCTTTTGCCTTTAACAATTTCGCTTTTATCCACTCCAGTAATAGGTTAAATATGTAGGTTACATTTTAAAGGGTATTAGGTGGATTTTGCTTTGACAAAACCTCCTCTCTGTCCTCATCTGTTTAGCAAGTATAGTTAGCCGCTTAGCCTCATCGTGCTCGCTGTAATAAGGAGCATGTGACCTTTTTTGCTAAGCTGTGAGGGGTTTTGTTCTCATTGTGACTACCAAGATCAGCTTGAGTGTAACACTCTGTGTTTGTCTTTGTCTAATTGAGCTTCATTAAATGTTCTAGCTGTACAGTGCAAGTGTATTTTTACAGCTCACACAAAAACATTCCTAGACATCCAGTCAGTTTTAATAAATTACTACTTTTATCCTAACGTTCCTGCTAATTAACTTAATCGCTAATTGTTTGTTGCCCTAGGTGTTTGCGTGGGGCTATAACAACTGTGGTCAGGTGGGTTCAGGGTCCACTGCCAACCAGCCAACACCTCGCAAAGTGTCCAACTGTCTGCAGAATAAAGTGATGGTCAGTATAGCTTGTGGACAGACTTCATCCATGGCTGTGGCAGATAATGGCGAGGTAAGGGATTAAAATGAATCGTTTATAACCTTCCTTTTTATGGAAATATGCACGCAGCGTGCTATGTAAAAGTGCTAAGTGTTGCCTATTGACTGTTTAGTACAGAAATCTTGCTGTATTTCTCACTGTAGCGGTGTTGCATGTTTGTTAGTGGTGAAATGTGTGTGTTTCAGGTTTATGGCTGGGGTTACAATGGTAACGGCCAGCTAGGGTTAGGCAACAATGGGAACCAGCTGACACCGTGTCGTTTGATTGCACTACAAGGCCTCTGTGTTCTGCAGGTACAAAACACAAGATCTGCCATGTTCTCAGATAGATTGTTAGCTGTACATGTAATATGCTAATGTACACTACCGTTCAAATGTTTGAGGTCTGTAAGATTATTATTTAGAAGAAAGTAATACTTCATTTTAATACGTAATTTTACAAAAGATTTCTATTTTGAATGAATGCACTCTAAGGTTCAGATACAAATGCTATAAAAATTATTTTGTTCCTTTGGCGACAGGACTGTTAAACTCTAATTTGAAAGACATGATTGCTTACAAATGCAGGGATCTTGTTACGTGGTCTCTCTGTATTGCCCAAAACTATTTTCCCTTATGAGGGACAAATGACGTAAACTAAAAAAAAAAAAAATTGTAAAAAATGTAAAACATGTCACTGTGTCACAGATTGCGTCAGGTTACGCTCATTCTCTAGCACTGACCGATGAGGGCCTACTGTATGCATGGGGTGCCAACACTTACGGCCAGCTGGGCACCGGCAACAAGAGCAACCAGCTCAGCCCTGTACAGGTCATGACCGAGAAAGAAAGGTAAGGGCGTTTGGGAATATGTATTTTCCTTTTTTATTACTTGCCTACTCATTCACTCACTGACTTTGTTCTAAAACAGTTGTTATTGTTAACTAAATGTATTAAAAGTTTTCTTTAATAGTTTTCTTTAATTGAAATAAAGCTGAAGTAAAATCTAAATTGTAGATGAAAATATTAAGAATTGTTGCCTCGGCAAATAACTGAAATAAAATAAGTTTAATTTCAAGTATTAAAATGACTAAAACTGAAATGAAATAAAATAAAGCTAAATAGAAAATAAAAATGACAAAAGCACATCACAAAATTATTGAAACGTAAACTACAATAAAAAAACTGAACATATAAAAATAAAAGCTAATTCAAAAAATTAATTCATTCTACAATAGTATATAAATAACCCTGTTCCAAAAGCCACTGAACGGCCTTTTTATATTGTATAGTGCCCTAACCTTCAACATGCTAATGCCAAACTCTGAAATCAAATTTGAAACCTTTTAAAATCAAGCTAAAAATGTGATACCCTTAAGCACCAAAAATACATACCGCTCAAAATATTGAGTAAAATAGTTTTTTAAAAAATTTTTTATCAGTACTTTTTGTACTTATCAATACATGTACTTTAGCATATTTGTAATCAACACATCTCTTCTTTCATTTTGTGTGAATTTTCTTTTTCACTGAATCCTTGCAAACAATTTATGAGATTCTGCCCTAGAAAATGGCCAAAATATGGAACATGAAATATAGGAAATGGACTTGAACTTAAAATGATGCTGTCTAGGTTGGCGGCTCAAAATAAGGAATGCCCGATGTTACCGTTTGCATTTTGTCAGTGCCATTGTTAGTGTGAATTGTTGCAACCCAGGGAGATTTCCTGTTGGTCTAGTGGGAGCTTCCTTTAAGTCATCCTGTTTTGGATGTAGTTTGAAGAGTAGCTCTCTTGTGCTAACTCTATAGGTCACTACAGTTCTCTCTGCTATTATTAGATAGATTGGTTTAAATTTGAGGAAATGCATAAAATCTGGGGGAAAAAACAACAACCCAGTAATCTCTAATGGGAAAATGATACTTATATGAGGATCTGACTGATGTATCCCTCCCCTTCCCTTGGTCCTTTCCCGTTTGTGCCCTCTCCTCCTGCATGTATCCTTCCTCATGTCCCTGCTCCTCCACCTTGGCCTCCTCCATGTCTTCCTGCTATTTTGACTCCGCCTCTTCCCTCCACCAGGATTGTGGAGATCGCAGCCTGTCACTCTACACACACCTCTGCGGCAAAGACCCAGAGTGGTCAGGTGTATATGTGGGGGCAGTGCCGCGGACAGCCCATCGTGCTGCCACACCTCACACACTTCAGCAGCACAGACGATGTCTTCGCCTGCTTCGCCACGCCGTCTGTGATGTGGCGGCTGCTTTCCATGGGTGAGTTTGTGCTGTTGTTTTGATGTTTAGTTCTCTTTTGCTGCTCTGTTGTTTCAATCTAAATGCAGTTGCAGTATTACTGCTGTTATTTAATGTGCATTAAACGGAAATAAACTCTGCAGAAACTGATGCAGTCACTGGTCTTGCATAACTGTGCTGTATTTGTCATCAGAGCATGATGACTTCCTGACTGTGGCCCAGTCTCTTAAAAAAGAGTTTGACAATCCTGAGACCTCTGACCTCAAATTCAGCGTCGACGGGAAGTACATCCATGTCCATAAAGCTGTTCTCAAAATCAGGTGCTG
Source organism: Onychostoma macrolepis (assembly GCF_012432095.1). Taxonomy (NCBI): domain Eukaryota; kingdom Metazoa; phylum Chordata; class Actinopteri; order Cypriniformes; family Cyprinidae; genus Onychostoma; species Onychostoma macrolepis. Next base: position 16,116,769 of record NC_081155.1, read on the forward strand.
AACTCACTCCTGTTTCATCATTAATAATTTGTGCATTAAAGAGCTTAATGCTCACTTGGTTACTGCTAATTACAACTTTCTTCTCTTTTTATCTATTTCTGTCTACTCTTTTCAGGTGTGAGCACTTCAGATCAATGTTTCAGTCACACTGGAATGAGGATATGAAAGAGGTGATTGAGATCGACCAGTTCTCGTACCCGGTTTACCGCTCTTTTCTGGAGTTCCTCTACACCGACAGTGTGGATCTTCCTCCTGAAGACGCCATTGGTAGGTTCATTTTGAGACTTGGTTTACAGAAAAATATTCCAGCAAACATATAGATGAGTATAAGAAACCATTTAAAAAGGACCAAAACTACACCAAGTAGAAAAAAACTATTACTTTTACTTAGCTTTAAAGTGGACTCCTATCTGATTTTTGTCCATTTTTGTTGCCAGGTTGCAGTTCACTTTCCATTCACTATTGTTTTTTGTACTATATGTCTATAAAGTAATATATAAAGTAAAATATTATTTATTCATATTATTCTTATATTAATACCAATATAATAATAGTAGTAATAACAATAACAATAATATATAAATCATTATTATTATTATTACTACTATTATTATTTACAATAAGATTATAATGTATTATTTACAACAACAATAATAATAGTAATACATTAATAATAATTTGGTGTAGTTGTTATTAAGAATAGACTATTTATTATTTACAATAATAACAATACATCAATAATGATTAGTTATTATTATTATTATTATTTACATGAATATAATTCATTTTATTTACAATAACAACAACAATAATAATACATTGAAAATGATTAGTTATTATTATTATTATTTACAGTAACATTATTTTTAACAATAATGATAATGCAACAGTAAAGATTAGTTATTGTTGTTATTGTTAACAATAGAATAGTTATTTACAATAACAACAATAATAACTGTCAATAATGGCTAGTTATTATTTACACTAATATAATTAATTTTATTTACAACAAAAATAATACATTGAAAATGATTAGTTATTATTTACAGTAACATTATTTTATAACAATAATAAGTAATGATTACTTATTATTATTATTTACAATAATCTAATTATTATTTACAATAACAATAATAACAGAACATCAATAATGATGATTTGTTGTTATTATTATTGTTGTTATTATTAACAATGGTTATAAAATGTTAATTTAGCCAAATTTAGCATTGTATGCTTCTGTGTTTGTGATTTGTATGTGTTGTAATCTATAACAACCAAAAACATTTGGAACTGTAAAAATTAAGTTAGCCATGTATTTACAAAGCATGTTCTAAAACAAAAGAAAATTCAGGATGGTCAGAACATTTTTGTTGTACCCATCAAAAAATGAATTGATTTGGATATCTCTCACAGGGTTACTGGATCTGGCAACCTCATACTGTGAAAACAGGCTGAAGAAGCTGTGCCAGCATATCATAAAGAGAGGAATCACGGTGGAGAACGCTTTCTCTCTGCTGTCTGCTGCCATCAGATATGATGCTGAGGTAACACTAAACCACCCTGGAGGCCTGGCTTACCAGAGCACTTAAGCAGACACCTGTTTACCCGTTAGCTCCTTTCTGTCTCATTTTGTTTGTTTGCTCTTTGCAATTAATCAACAAGTAAAATACTTTTGAAAGGCAATACAGCGACTCAAAATTATAAGCTTGTAATGCTAATCATGGATGATAATATTGATTGTTCTTGCTCACATGTTCAGTCACTCATAATTGCACGTTCATGCTTTCTTCCATGTGAAGGATCTAGAGGAGTTCTGTTTTAAATTCTGTGTGAACCACTTGACTGAGGTCACGCAGACAGCTGCGTTCTGGCAGATCGACGGCAACATGCTGAAGGAGTTTATCTGCAGAGCCAGCCACTGTGGAGCCTTCAAAAACTGACTCTGACGGCCTCCAGATACACACACGCTCAATGTATTAGTCAAGGAACCCATCTGTTACTGCAGCCAGTCCTCCTCACAGCTAGTGGGCGCTGTGACACCAGACAGTCAGTAACACACAGCGTCCCCTGTTGAGCAGGAGGGTCAATTTCTGTGTTAATGTCACATACAACCATTTCATATTCCTCTGTTGCCGAAGATAGTCAGCCAGACGGGACATTCCCATTCATATTGAATAGTGCTAATAACAATTTCTAGTGCTGCAGATGGGAAGAGTGTTGTTTGGGCCAAACAGAGGCATAATTCAACTGTATTACTTAAACATGCACCACTGAAAAGCAGACAAAGAGACTACGTCAATCTTTTTGTTTGTCCCTTATACTTTATTGCACGGGTAATATTGAATAGAGGTCACTAATTAGATTTTTTTTTTTCTTGCAGTGATGCTGTGCATTACAAGTTGCTCTTTTTTTATTGTATTGTATTGGCTGGGATCTGTTAATGTGCTTTCTATTGGATACAGTCAGCAGACCTTATTGATCTGGCCCCTTATGTTGTTGACTTATTTCTGTCTAAGTGTTATTGACCAAAAGCATTTCTGCTATTTAATGTTTTTGTTTTTTGCTTGATTTGAGTCTTAAAATATAGGCCTTTTTTTTTTTTTTTCTTTCTTCTTTTTTTTTTAACAGATTAGGAAGACCACTGTATGTTATCGCTTGGTTCAGGATCTGCTGTTGCACTTAACCAGTCTGATGTTTATGTTTGCTAAAATATAAAGAGTATTATAGTTGCACTAGTTGTTTCCTGTGCGGGAGCTGCTCATCACTAGAGGGTGTATATGAATTTTTACAGCTGCACCTTTGTAATAGGTGTGTAACACTTAGATTTAACAATACTAATGCCTATGGTAAGTTTTTTTTTTTTTTTGTTACGTATTAACCATCTGTATTTGTTTTTCACATGTATATACTGTACAGTTTTTGCATTAGTTTTGTAAATTAACCTGTGCACATTATGTGTGCCACAGTTTCTCTTGTAAGTTATAAAACCTGATATTATAAAGATAAATAAAGCTTTTCTTTGTAAGTTGCATTGGGTATTTTTTAATTAAATGTAAAAATGTATGCCAATATGCCAGCATACTTATTTTTTTAAATATGTATCTGAATCATTAAGCCTTTACTTAATTAAAATGATTTCATATTAGAATTATTCATTTAATATTTCATTTATTTTACATTATTATTTAATCATTTTATGAATTATTCATTCCTTTGAGCGTTAGCACTAATTCTTATAAATGCTACTCATTGACATTCCTGAAATAGATCCTGTTGTTTACTTTCTCTTTAAATGAAACTAATGTTAATTATCTGAATTGTCAAATCCTTGTTTCGGGTGAAGAAGACAGCAGTCATTATACGATGCAAGTAAATGTCCAGAAATGATGTAGACGCACCCACCTAATTCACAGGTTTGTCTATTTCAGCTACACCCATTAGCCTGTGTGTAAACAATGAAATCATGAAGCATGCATGCAATCTTCTTAGACAAATATTTTTAATAGAATAGAGTGTACAGTGACTCAGTATGTCATTAGTGAGTCTGTTGTTAAAGTATTTGAGTGGTGACTGGTCTACACACACACACAAACACAGACACAGCCATTCAAGTTTGGGATCAGTAAGAAGTTTCAATAAACAAGGCTGGATTTATTTGATAAAAAATACAGAAAAAAACATCATTTTGTGAAATATTATTGTAATTTAAAATAACAGTTTTATATTTTAATATAAAGCTGAATTTTCAGCATTATTACTCCAGTCTTCCTTCAGAAATCATTCTAATATGCTAATTTATAATCAATGTTGGAAACAGTTGTGCTGCTTCATATTTTTTTGGGACCTGTGATACTTTTTTCAGGATTCATTGATAAATAAAAAGTTAAAAAGAACAGTGTTTATTCAAAATAGATATTTTGTGATACAATATACACTACTATTCAAAAGTTTGGGGTCAGTAAATTTTCTTCTTTTTTTTTTTTTCAAAAAAGAAATTAATACTTTTATTCAGCAAGGATGTGTTAAATGGATAAAAGTGATAGTAAAGACGTATATTGTTTAAAAAGATTACTATTTTGAATAAAGAGGTTCCAAAAACATTTTCAATACTGTTAATAAATCAGCATATTAGAATGATTTCTGAAGGATCATGTGACACTGAAGACTGGAGTAATGATGCTGAAAATACAGCGCTACGTCACAGAAATAAATTATAGTATTTTAAAATATATTCACATAGGAAGCCAATATGTAATATTTCACAATATTACTTATTTTTTTCTGTATTTTTAACCAAATAAATACAGCCTTTAAGAGACTTCAGTAAAAAAAAAAAAAAAAAGAAATTAAAAATCGAGCTGATTTTGAACGGCAGTGTATAAAAAGTTATACACGCGCCACTTGACGCACGCGCACACCGCTGGCGCACAAATCAGAGCACAGAAACTTGTCTACGGCCCGCTGCCCCGTGACTGTCATTAATAAAATAGCTTTGATACTGGGTCGCTACATTATTACTCAACAACAAGGAGATAAAATCGCTGTTTTTAAGTAACTAAACTCGCAGCTTCATTTTTTTGTAGAAAGAGATGCACAGATGCAGGTAATTCACAAACGCAACTTTCATCTCTCTCTCTCTCTCAAAATGGCCATATCTATAACTGACAGTTTGGCCACTTTTAATTATTTTAATTAATTATTTAATTACACTTTCAATGTCTATGGTGGTTACGGCCCTGGTCAGACCCCAATCTCCCAACATCACTGATGCTCCTGTGACTGCATGAGAGAAAATCCCTGCCTCCATGATCCAGTATCTTGTAGAAGATTGCGAGCTGCTAGAGAGGATCAGTTGTCTATTGATGCTAATGAATGTAACATGTCCATCGGGCTGTTCCGGGTGTGGTGTTTGGGTCTCGTCTGTGTGCTGCTATGATCAAGAACAGATGCCCCGCCCCCTGGTGACGTCAGCGCTAATAGGAAGAGGACAGCGTGAAGAAGGCGGAGGGGCTGTTGTTGTCAATGACAGGTCAATGCTGATCGGGCTTGAATGGCAGCACCGGACAGTCGGCGGCCTCACCGGGATTTCGAGAGAAACAGATCTATTCCAAACGGCGAGGAAGTGCGCAATGCGAGGGATACCGGAGTACAGACCGATGCCAAAGTACAAGGTTAGATTATGGTGACCAGGACAGCTCAGTTTTACAGCCTCTTCTTCAAAGCCGTTTCACTTCTGCGATTATGATGATTTTTGTCGTTAAATTATTTACTAGCAGGTTATTATGCATTTCATATACACTATATTGCCAAAAGTATTGGGTCACCCCCTTCTAATGAACAGGTTTGACTACTTTAGTAATTTCCATGAGTACAGATCTTAATGTTTAAGCATATAATGATATTCTAGGGAACTGTGTGCTTCTAATTTTAAAGCAACAGTTTGCACAGGACCCTTTTCTATTCTAACATAACAATGCCTCTGTGTATAACGCAAGGTTCAAAAAGAAATGATTGATTGAGTCAGTGTGGAAGAACTTGACTGGTCTGCAGAAAGCCAAGTCCTAATCCAAGCTGTATTTAAGATCTGTACTCATGGAAATGACTAAAGTAGTCAAACCTGTCCATTAGAAGGGGGTGACCCAATACTTTTGGCAATATAGTGTATACATTCTCATTTAATGTCTATGTCAGCAACTTAATTTTAAGATCTATCTGATTGCATTACATATATTTTAATTAGAATTCTAATATTTTATGCTAACCATTTCCTTATAGATTATATATATTTTTTATTTTATTAATATTTTATCATCTTCTGCTTTTTGATGTGATGACTAAAAAACTACATCAATACTTATCCACCAAATCTTATTCTTAATCCCAGTCAGTATTTTGCATAAATATAATATCATGACTACTACTAGCTGCAAATAATAATATTATACAAACAGTAATCATTATAATACAGCAATAAAATAATCATAATGAAGGTGTTATGTACCAAAAATTATGGATACAAAAAATTTTAAAGTGAAAAACAAATTAGCTAAATTTAAAATGTTTAAACACATTGAACATGGTCTAATCGATTATTGGTATGTCTCCATTGTTTGATTATCTCATAACATTAAAAATTAGTAGCTTTTTGTTTTGTCATTAGTCTATTCACAAAAATCCTATTTGTTTGTTTCAGGTCATGGACCTCGACTGTCCAAAGCCAACCTCTTCACATTGTTGAGTCTATGGATGGAACTCTTCCCAAAGAAAGAGCCACAGCAACGCGAGAATGATTCAGTAGGCACATTTTCATTTCCTCTGAAGCAATCGTGTGTGTTTTGAGGACAGAGCTTACATTAAAAGCCATTTAAAATGCAATGAAGAAAAATGTGTTGCAAATTGTATCTACCCATGTAAAATGTCCTGATTTGTATATATTCCTGTGAAGAAAAAAAAAATTAAACAAAAAAAACCAACATTCTCAGTCTACAACAGAATTATTATTGGAAAACGTTTTCCCACATGACAGAGTCCCTGTTGTGTGTACAATGACTCATGTGCTCTGAAGATGCTAATGAACCTGTGGTGTGTATGAACTGGAAGGGCTGCTACATCTTATGACTCATTAGCTGTATGGATATATAAATAATGAGAGGTATTGTATTTGGATCCAGGCTGGAGATAGTGGTCTTGTGGTGGTCCATGAGTGCAGGGTTCTGGGTCTGCATTGCTCCAGTGCACAGTTACATGCAGGACAGGTGGCTGTTGTCAAACACGGACCCAGACTGAAGGGATGCGATCTCTACTTCTCCAGAAAACCCTGTTCTACCTGCCTCAAGATGCTCATCAATGGTATGTTCACAATGGCACTGTCTATAACCATATTTCTGATAAATAAATGAAGTTTTTATATTTAATTTTAATTTCTATCTGAGTGCCTATCTTGCCCCTTGTTGTTAGCCTCTCTCTCATCTCTCTTTGTTCAGCTGGTGTGAGTAGGATAGCGTACTGGCCCGGTGATGCTGAGATCAGTTTGCTGTCAGGTAGACACGATCATACAGACTCCAGTCACCAGGAAGCCATCTTGGATGCCACAGCTGCAGAAAGACTGAAGTCCAACAGCAGACCCCACATCTGTGTGCTTCTGCAGCCTCTGGACTGCACCATGCAGCAGTTTGTGGACGAAACTTCTCAAAACTGTGACTTCCTTGGGAAGATTGCTGCGGACAAACCAACTCTCGATGTTAAGGATATCTTTAGAAGGGAATGGTGGAACAACTTGGATGAATTCTTGGAGAAGTTCTTTATAAATGATGAGGAACAGCATAAGTATGTGCTGAACAAAATGGGACTGGAGAGCTTCTGTGCGGAACCAAATTTTAGCAACTTAAGGCAGCATATGAGGAATCTCGTTAGGATTCTGGCATCCGCCGCCGCAAGCGTTCCGGTTCTAGAAGAAGATTATGGGTTCTTCATGAGAGAGCCTTTAGGGACGGGTTCTCCAGCTTTACCTCAGGATGTGGTGCGACACTGTATCATACAGGCCCGATTACTGGCGTGTAGAACAGGTGAATTCTGTTCAATTACATTCACTTGTTTGACTAATTAACATCAAAATGTTCAGCTGTTATCAAAAATACACAAATCAAGAATCCAAAAGTGATGAATCTATGAACATGAATCTAGTGTTGCTTAAAATGTAGAACGGTTGGCAGAAATCAGAAGCATCAGGTCTTGTTTTAGTTAAAGATAAATTTAAATCAAAAGGTAAAAGGAGGAGCAGATTAATGACAAAGACAAAAAAGTAATGTTGAGTGGGACTTCTTTCTGTCCATCAGTTGTTAATTGGATGAAGGCAGATCTGAATGCGAGTTTAAAGTCGATTGTAAAACAGGACGGGATTTAAGCAGACTAAATGATTGGAGAAGCCCAACATACAATGTTGTTTCAATAGAAAATTGAGACTTTTAGATTAGAAATCAACTTTGGGATTAAGGGCTCATAAAATGAAAAAAAAAAAAAAAAAAAAAGCATTGATGAATCGTTGACAGAAAGATCAATAAGGTGCATTTAGAAAACAGATAAGGTGAATTTTCATTTCAGGACAACTTCAAGCCATTTGTGCGTTGAATTTGTGATGTAAATGTAAACTTTGCAACAAATTTAAATAAGACTTGAGAATTTACAAAATAGCAACACAATTATCAACAGGTTGGAGTGCTAAAGTGGTAAAGTTTGTCAATGCTCAGCGAGGAATTGATAGCTTACCTGAGGATGACAGCTGCTTGTCACCTTTTTTTTTTTAATTGGTTGCCATCTTTGACCATTTTCACAAAATTTTCAGATGTTCAGTGCTCTTTCAGGAGATGCTTAATAGCGCCTCCTACTGTATAACACTGAAAACTCTGAAAGCTGGTGAATCCGTCTCTGTCTCGTAAATTACGTTAACCAAATAAGAGTTAACCATATTTTGAAATCTTAATATCATTATGAGTACTTTATCTGACAGTATGTAATGTCATAAAGTGAGACAGCCCAACTAGTCCATTGCTAATGCTGTTGTTGTTTTCCTGGCAAAATGATATCATTTCCTGGAGGATGATGTAAGGGTGCAAAGTCAAATTGAGGTGCAGTTCAAATGTTTTCTTTGTGTGTGTGTGTGTGTGTGTGTGCTGTCTCTTTATGTAGAGGATCCTAAATTGGGAGTTGGTGCAGTTATTTGGGCTGAGGGAAAACAGGTGAGCCAAAAACGTATAAAACATGACTTAGAATTTATAAATGTATTTAAATAAAGAAAACCTCTCTTATATTATCTTCTGTGTTTTAAACTACCTCTAGTCGCAATGTGATGGCACAGGTCGGCTTTACCTAGTGGGCTGTGGGTACAATGCCTATCCAGTGGGCTCACAGTACGCAGAGTATCCTCAGATGGATCACAAGCAAGAGGAGAGGCAGAACAGGAAGTACAGATACATCCTCCATGCGGAGCAGAACGCACTCACATTCAGGTGAGACTCATGGAAGGAGCAGAGCTGTCAGAAGAACAGTTGCCCACCACAACAACTGTTCATCAGCTCACGCTGGAGATGTGCTCGGTTTTAAATACAGGCCATTCGAATGTTCAAATAAATCAATTCATTCTGATTCCCGCCTCCTCCTTTTGTTTCCCGCCAATCTGCAGGAGCGCAGAGATAAAAGAAGAGGAGAACACAATGATTTTTGTGACCAAATGCCCGTGTGACGAGTGTGTTCCTCTGATCGGCTGCGCTGGAATAAAGCAGATCTACACCACAGACCTGGACAGCAACAAAGTCAAACATGACATCTCCTACCTCAGGTTCGACAAACTCAGCGGCGTCCAGAAGTTCATTGTAAGTGCAGAGTAAATCATTGAGAGAAATTATAAACAAACACCACTGTTATATTGACGTATTTTCATTTTTTCTTATTTTATTTTTGTTTTACATTTATGATAAAAATTTTAAAAACTATAATACATATGTATTTTTTATTTTCCAGTGGCAGCAGAAATCATCTGCTAGACATATGTCAGAACAAACTGCTCCGCCCACAGCAAGTAAGTGTTTTTGGGTCTCAATTAAAAAAAACCCCACCATTATCAAAGTTTCTCAGTAACTGGGTGGGGAAAAAGCTGCTATTTTTCTGAACCCATTATTTATTAGTACCAAAAATCTTTTTTTCTTTAGTGAAGCGTTTAATTAGTGTTGTAGTTCAGATTTGTGGGTATTTATTATATTCTTGTAAATCAAAATAAACATTTTAGGTTAAAATGTATAAGTGAAAGTATAAAATCTAAGGTCCAGTGTTTGCTCACCATTGTTTTCTCTAGTAGCTCATTGAATATAATTGGATTTAAATGGTCCTGTGGCGTGACAAACTAAATTTTTAAAGTATATTCAAATGTTCCGAGTACTCAATTATATACTATATGTTCAAACATTCAGTCTGAAGTTCTTAAAAGCTGCATGAATAATAATTAGATGGAATATAGCATGTGACACCCGCTGTATTATTATTATTAATTTTTTTACAGATGGCTACATGAAACGAAGAGAGGAGGGAACTAATTTTCAGTGCAATAAGAGACTGCGATCATAGAAGACATTTCGAAAGCTGTTCTCCTGCCACGATGGCAGCAACAGATGATGTTCAAACACTATTTAACCTGCCATACTCACGCAGCATGATTCAAATCAGCATCATCTTACCACTACAATACAGCATAAAAGAGGGATGTTTTATGCTTTTTTTCATTAGTTTACCAGGACAGTCTGTTAAATGTTTAATTATATGCATTTTAGAAATGGAATTTGGGTTGAAAGGTTTTAAAATTGTACAAGTTTATTGCACACAAGTTTTTAAATGTATCAAGTTGAAGCGATAAGCAGAACTGTCCACACAATATACTACCCTTTCAATTTGTTCTTAATTTACAGTGTAAAATACATACAGTACCCAATGTCCTTTCTTTGAAAAAAAAAAAAAAGGAGTCAACAATGTTGCTAATGCTTCAGTTGGTCTTTATTGAAATGGTACTATTAGCATTTCAGATGGACACTGCACCTGTATGTGTAGTAGGAAAAATTTGAATTCAAATTTTGAACATGTTTTGGCATCTTCAATGTAACTGCTGACAAATATATTTAAGAAATTTGGCTTCATGCGAATAATTTGAAAATAGTTGCTTTAGAGAACAAATGAATTTGCGTCACACTGTGAGTGATGGGTCTTAACCACCAAAGCATATTTCATCCCATAAACCTAAAGACGATCGTAATAAAACAATCAATCAACTGTAGAGGAAAAAAGAATGAAATTTAATGAATTTTCTTCAACAGCATAACTCAAATATAGTGAGTTAAAGAGGTTCATTGCTTAATCAAGCTAAATATGCTCAATGAGAACATATTAAAAACAATAAAACGAAATTAAGCTCCCCCTTCCAAAATTTCTTCTCAAATAAAAAAAAAAAAGTGAGCAAAAGAGTAAATTAACAACTCAAGAACAAAAGGCACCTGTTTGTACATTTGTGTCCTCATTTCATCTTGTTTTTCAGCTATGCAACAATCTACCTCTGTCAAAAATCAAAGACAGATGAATCATGGGTTATAGCACGAAATACATACTACAGTAAAAGGTATACTATAGTATAGAAATGAATATAATACTACAGCTGCACTACAGTATAAGACGCACTTTAGTATGACGTACTAAAGTTAAGAAATACTTATAGCACTAGGGTTACTATAGTACAGAGCATACAATAGTAATACCACAGCACTATAGCTATACCTCACTGATCTACAGGAAATCGACGAGTTGGAATATACACCGGTTCACTTAGTGCCACAGTTGATTTTTCAAGATTCTTCTAAAACGGCAACCACCTTAAGAGTAAAATCAGCGTTTGTCTTTTTTTAAACCTAGGTAAACATCAAATAAAAATATATAAAACAAAATAGCGATGCTTTCCGATCAGAGAAACGGCCTGGCAGCAACTCAAAATGTACATGAAGACCCACAGATGCTCTTTCTGTTTCAGCTCAGATAAACAATAATTAAAATACTGATAAATGAATTCATCCTTCTAAATAATTCTTATAAAACACGAACAGAATAAAGAGAACAGGGAGGAAATCATCAGGTTTGTAGTGTTTGGGCGAATGAAATAAAAGCAGACGCTGATGCCAGAGAAAAGCCATGAAAAGTCGACAAAGGAGGAATGCAAGAACGAAGATTAGTGCAGTTACAAGTCTTCAACAGAAAAATCAACAGCTCGTAATTAATCTTTTGGGAATTTCACCTCTTTTCCAGCAATATTCAAATAACACAATCTCTTCTAGTATAGCGAAACCGCCGTGTTGTGGCGCTGTTGGTGCCACGGAGAACGTAGAGTGTCCAGGCTCGCCAAAACCATCCGGAAACGGAAAATGAAAGTTTACCTGTACTTCCTCATCTGCACGGTGACTTGATGTTCTTAGACGGTTCTTCCCATAACTCAAACTGGCTGATTCCTACTTTTAAACCATCCTATCATGGCACGAGAGTTTGCGATAAAATAAAACATGAATGAAGGAAAAAGAAAAGCAAATAAGAACAGAGAACATCAATGATCAGGAACCTTCTTTTGTAAGCCTCAGAACTAAGAAAAGACAAAATTATTCAAGATTTTAAATAGAATTATTATTGTTAATATATTTTTTGTGTTTTTTTGTTGTTTTATTTCCTAATACTGCAATAGCTAGAGTTTAGGAGGCTGGCTTCTTTAGGTCTCGTATTTGTTTGACGAGGTACGTCTTTTCATCGTTAAACTGCTCGTCGTCTGTGCGATCCTTCTGAAAGTTGCTAAGGAAGTCGATGAGTTTCGTTTGGTTCTTCAATAGAATGTCTACGATGGGCTGTGTTTTATTTGGATTGGCCACAAACACCTGAAGAAATGCACAGAAAAAAAAAAAAAAAAGTATGATTAAAATCAAGGCAAATTACAATAAATTTGTTAAATTCATAAAAATTCTCTTATATTTCAATTTGTTCCTCACACAAAACTATCATATGGCCTTTAGAAGTTTTGGAGCATAATGCATTTGTCATATAAACCACAATTCTGATCATTTTATGGTGTTTCCCCCCCCATTTTGGAGTTGACAGTGTGACATTTTTTTTTTTTTGAAAGAATAAGGTGTACCTTGAAGACATGGAAAGCCTCAAACTGAATGTTGGGGCTCTTGTCTCTCAGGAGGTTCATCATGAGCTTCAGGTTCTCTGGTTTACTGATGTACCGTGTCATGACTGTGAAGTTGTGTCTGTCCAGGAGCAGTTCACCCAGCAGCTGTCACATAACACACAAACACGTGATGTTAATGACAGTACAGGCTAGAGAAGACGAAAATCAATGTCACAACACACACCTTCAACGACTGTCTCTTGGTCACGTAGTTCTCAGAGTGAAGCAGTTTCTCATAGTTATCAAAAACCTGGAAGATCAAGGACAGTCATTTAAAAATGGTAGTTTTCCTAAATTCTATGATAAAAATTAACAACCAAAAAAATTCTATATTACCGCGTCATAGTTCTGTTCTAAAAATTCCGCCACCAGAACCTTGTGTCTTGTGAGTAGGTCCTGTAAAAAAACAAAAAACAAAAGTGCAATGAGTACCATTTAACAAATCATTTATGTAACAATTAATAATGTGTTAAAAAATATAGCACTTACCTTGAAGGTGGCAAACGCGTCAGAGGCGATGTCAAATGTGGACATCTCCACGTAACTGAAGAAATCTTTAAAGTGTTCAGATTGGAGGACGATTTTGGCAAGAGGTTCATGCCGGATGCACTCGCGCAGCATAATCCCACAATTCAATGCCACCTGAGGAGTCTCATACCTGCCACAGCACCACAGCAGAAATGTCAAGTTCACATTAATGTGAAGCCATGTTCAGGAAAACACAACTTCATGATTTTGGATCTATTCCACGTTCGGTCTTCTGATCTTGATTTTAGATGTAAACTTACTCAGATGAATAGATGGAATGATGGAATGGAAACCGTAACGTGAACATTTCAAAGCTTTTCCAAGCCAGCAGTTTCAAAGTAACATGCTTACATGCTACATTTCAAAAATACCCATCATCTCTCACCCTTTGAGTAAGATGAAAAGAACTTCCTGATGAGAGCAGAAATATTCCACTGTTGGGCTGCGGGTCCCGATCTGCCTGCGCAGGATGTTGTTGAAGATCTGACAAACGTCCTTTTTACCCTGTGAACACACATAGACAATGTTATTATACCCATTATTACAATCATAAATAAAAAGATGAAAGAGAACAAGCAGTATCCTCACCTCAAAATCGATGACTTGCAGGTTTTCCACCAGTGAGATGAGCAGGCCGCTGTTGTAGAGCTCTTGGGCCAGTTGGGCCACCGTTTCTGTGTGTGGCTCCTTGTCGTTAGTGCCGTACAGGATCTCTTTCATCGCCACCAGACATTTCGACACCTCCTCTGAAGCCTGACAAACACACAAAAATCACTTTTTCACAAATAATCACTACAAAACATGGTGATAACTCAATACATTTCCACACGTGTGTGTTAAGAGCATATGGCATCAAGCTGTATATTGCTCTGAACAGCTAAAAGGATTCTGGGTAATTTCACACGTAAGCTCATTATACAAAGAACATCATTAGCTATTTATCAGCTGCTGAAACAGGTTTGAAAGTGTGGAGGTATCGTGGAGCATATGGATTTCCCTCCCAGGACCTCGGAGTAACAATCAGCAGGTTCCCAGCACTTCAAACGCTTGACTTTAACACAGGGCTGCTGAAAAGAGCCTTAGCGGGCAGATGAAAATGAGAAAGAGGTCGGGCAGTGGAGCGATATTCCCACCTCTCCGACAGCTTTGTACTCGCAGCACAAACACGAGCGCTTCCAGGAACCCGAACTCTTGCTCATTTGGGTCTATTGAGGATGTACTGAAAACGGGGTTCATATTCAGTAAACTGAGCCATTTACGGACATTGAGATTAAAATTAAAGTTACCTTAAAGGGGTAGTTAGTTCACCCAAAAATAAAAATTCTGTCATTAATTACTCACCCTCATGTCGTTCCAAACCTGTAAGACCTTCGTTCATCTTCAGAACACAAATGAAGATATTTTTGATGTATTCTGAGAGCTCTCTGACCCTCTCATAGACAGCAAGGATCCTTAACATGATCAAGGCACAGAAACATAGCAAGGACATTGTTAAAATAATCCATGTGACATCAAGGGTTCAAACGTAATTTTGAAAAGCAGCAAGAATACTTATTGTGCGCAAAGAAAACAATTTATTCAACAATTCTTCTCAACGAGTTACCGTCTTCCGCCTTTTTGGAGAGTACCCCAGAACGTAATCAGCCTCGTTTAAGTTCAGCATATGTGCGCTGTCTACTGAACATAAACAACACTGATTACGTTCAGGGGTAGTCTCCAAAATGGCAGAACTTATATTATTATTGTTTTCTTTGCGTAGAAAGTATCTTCATAAAATTACGTTTGAATCCCTGATGTCACATGGATTACTTTACCGATGTGTCTGGACCTTGATCGTGTAAGGATCCTTGCTGTCTATGAGAGGGTCAGAGAGCTCTCAGATTTCATCCAAAATATCTTCATTTGTGTTCTGAAGATGAACGGAGGTCTTTACAGGTTTGGAACGACATGAGGGTGAGTAATTAATGACAGCACTTTCATTTTTGAGTGAACTAACCCTTTAAAAAAAAAAAACTAAAACCATTAAAAATTATTTCCTTGAAATAAAATAAACATTAACTAAATATAAAATACAAAACTGAAAAAAATGTAATTAAATTAAATACCCAAAAACTTACAATTATCTCACTATGAGCCAATGCAACATTTCACATTTTCATTTAATTTTAAGTACTAAAATAACTAAACCCAAGTAAAATTAATAAATAGAAACTACATAAAGACAGACATAAAAAAAAAAAAAACTATCAAAGAGACAAATACATAATAAAATGACAACAAAATTAAAGTGAACAAAATATGAAACTATATATTAGCAAGTAGTATATGACACTAAAATAAATGACATCAACAAACAACTGCCATTCAACAAGAAAAATACCTATAACTGAAAGCTCTTTGGAAGAAATTTATTTAAAATCTTAAAGTCATCTAAAGAGGAGTTCTGATTAAATAAAATTTTCTCAGACGCTAGCCTCAATTTCAGACTGCATGCCTCCGTTAGTCTGGTGTGCACTGCTCACAAAACTGCCAAAGGCCATTCACAGACATTTCCATACACTAAACAGCAAATTATATATAAAAAAAAAAAAAAAAAAAAGTTGACTGGATTTAAGTTAATACTCAAATCAAGTGTGGTGAAGCGCAATTACAATCTTACTTATCCTAAAATGTGCTCAAAATGTAGATATGCATTTTGATCACATTTTAGGATAAGATGAATCATGTCCACTGCCGAATTAAGTTCTCCGTCTGATCTACGGCACTGGTTTAAAACACTTATTTGCCTTTGGCCTGGCCTACGTCTCTGAAAAAGCAAATGAAAAATGCAAAAACACACTGGAAAAATCAGCAGTGGAAAGAAGGCTGATTTAGAGAACAACGCTGATATTATGGTTAAAAAGAGCTATAATGTGTCTCAGGGTAAAGCTGTAGAGAGACCTAGGAAACTTGAGCATCATCACTCAATAGTCGAATTCATTATGCAATCATCTGAGGGTTTCTGTAACAACTGGGATTAATACCAGAATGAAATGGAATAAAATCCTGGGATGAGAGTGGAAAAATAAGGGGAGAAAAAATCTGACCGGTGGACCAAGCTAAACTTTTGTGCTACATTTGCACAATGTATTTCAGTGTAAAAACACATGTAGTCCATCTTAAGCAAGCACTAAATGCACTGGAAAGGCCCTGTGCTAAACTCTTGTCTTTCTTTTTTGTATAAACAAACCTCATTTGTGGCAAATTAAGCTTATTAACTTGTTGTACAGTCCTGTAAAGTATGCCAGATTGCAGCAATCTGCTTCATCCTTTAAAAAGCTAGCAATCAGAGCCTGCCTGCAAGATGGGCAATAACTCCTCACCAATAGTGCTCAGCACACATTTTTTTTTGCCATGTTTGCACTGTTACCTAATAGAATTCCTCTAGCGAAACAAGTGTTTTCTGCAGGTGTTATTCACTCATATTACCCACAGGAACTGCTTTCAAACTCATACCTTCTCTGTCTTCTTGTCCTGCTTCACCAGGATTGAGAGGTTGTCCTTCAGGGTCTTCACAATTTCTGTGGGGTTCTTGTGAGATTTACCAAATAGTGGCATGGTTGTGGCCGTAGACTTCTTGCTTTAGAACCTGGAGTAAAAAAAAAAAAAAAAGGACACGGGTCAATTGTTTTGACTGCTCTCTTCAATTCTGACAGCAATATTCGGAGGCAAAAGACAAAATCTTCTACAGTTTAAAGTAGGCAACTGCCTAAAATATTTAACTGGGAAATATTCTATGGATGAAACACAGCACAAATACATACTTGACTGATTATAAAATTTCTCGTGATCTTCAAAACCTTTTGAAATAAAATGTGTTTAAATGCTTGAAATTAAGACAAATACAAACAGTGCCTACTGCCTACTTATGAATTTCTTTTAAAAAACTAAATTGTCAAACATTTGCTGACTATTATTCAATGAATATTTTTCTAAAAATGTGGTCAAGTCACAAAGAACGGGTAATTTTGTCCTCAGCAACAGCAGAAATGTACCATTAAAACTAGTGCTATTTTAGTATTATTTATATAGACCTATTACTGTAATAATATATAGAATATCTGATTTTTTTCAGCTTTCATTTTAAATGTAGAAGTTTGAGTAATTTTGTTGTACTTTTATTATTAGTTTTTGTTCTTTCAATACTTCTATTCTATTTTGTTCCATTATATTACATAGCTTAAATTTATTTCAGTTGTAGTTGTAGTAATTATAGCAATTTAGCTTAAAATGATTTTACTTCCGTTAACTGTCAAGTCATCATTTGTGATTTTTATTTAGGCTGTTAGTTTTTGCATCTAATATTTATATTTATAATTATATTTTACGCTTTATTTCAAATAATGAACACGATCTGTAATAGTTTCAGGTTTACTTAACAATAACAACACAGATTAAAACTAATTGCACATCACCAATAATAATTAAGGACAGTAATGATCTGAAATTCCACCTCAGGCTGCAAGTAAGTGGCTTTAATTATGTAATTTCAAGATTTTTTTTTTTTTTACTTCCACTCGAAACAACTCATTCATTTGTTCCAGCCTCAAAATAACATTTATTAAAGGAAATTATTATTCTCAGTTTGATATCTGTACATAGCAGAAACAAAGCCATTTTGACAGGGTTGACACCAGAATGAAATGTCAGAGGAACTTAAACCACATAATGAGGGGAATATTCACTGTTTTTCCAAGAGAACCTAGTGAAACTTGTGACTGGTAATCCTGTGATCTAAGAACCTAAGCAGTGTGTGTGTGTGTGTGTGCGTGTGTGTGTGTGTGTGTGTGTGTGTGTGTGTGTGAGAGAGAGAGAGAGAGAGAGAGAGAGTCCTAGAGTCCACTGCTCCTGTTGGAAATTTCCTGTTCCTCCACCTGTCAGAAGCTGCTCTTTGATCAGATTCCTTTCACACTGACTGGTGCTGCGTCTGACATATCTAACAATATAACCACCTTAAAATTAATGATTACATAAAGCATAGCCTATCTAGTTTCATAGCACCTTCTGTAAAAAGAATGCTTTTGAGAAACTACTCTAAAATGTTTAGAATTTTAGAGTAGATGATCATACTAGTTTTGGTCCACTCTGCAATCTAGGTGTGTTTAAAGACTTACAATAATTCACTATGCAAACACTGCCAGCAATAAAAGCAAGACCTGACCCACCTCAGTCATGACAAAGTCATAAGTCATAACTGATCTCCAGCAACAAATGCCACCCTCACCTCTCCCGCGTTTATCACAATAATCACCTTAACCATCAAAAGGCCCATCGCTGAGGAATGTCACATGACCACATTTATTTAGCAGTGAGTGAACAGGTCTTCTACTTGCTGTTTGACAGTGTTAGGAATTTCATATAGTCCTCGACAAAGAAAAATAAAGAAGCTCCACCTTCCACCATCTGTAAATATCACATTCAACATGGAAGAACTCACTCTGTAGCACATAGACTATATAATTCATACAACAGCGAAACCCTTGTGAGAGACAGATAGTGATGAGAAACCAGTGAGAATTACTCCAAAGAATACACAATTATTCATCTATTTGTCAAGACAATTACTATACAACAAAGGCAGTCATATTACTGGTAATTAAAACAATATTATCGCATCAGAATAGGGTAGAACACGGCCACATTTATGTAAGAGTATAATAAATGTGGCAGAATGACAAAGAGGGTTGCAAATTTAGTCAAAAGCAAGCTGTCAGTCAATTTGTGATTGACAAAAATAGGGTTGTGCTTTTTGATAAACTTGTATAAGTTCAATAAATCAAATAAAGATATTTGTTGACAGAGCTGAATGATTGAACTTTAACACTAAGGTCAATGCACAATATATAACATTTTTTATATATATATATATATAAATAAAATACTACTAATAATAATAAAATACATTAATATAATAGAATATAATTTAATATATTATTTAATTTAAATTGTATTTTATTAAATATATTATTTATTAAATTGTATTTATTTATTGACAAATTACGTAGTTGTTTGGAATTTCTTGGTGAGCTCAAACACAAGACAAAAAATAATAATTATAATAATAAAATAAATCATACAGATGCATTAGTGCCAGAAGAGTTTAAAACATGGACCATCCTATAATAGGTATTATTATATTTTGGTTATTTAAAAAAAAAAAAAAAAAAATTAATATATATATATACACACACATACACACACATACACACACACACACAGCTCAAAAAAATTAAAGGAACACTTTGAAAACACATCAGATCTCAATGGGGAAAAATATCAAGCTGGATATCTGTACTGATATGGGTAATGTGTTAGGAATGAAAGGATGCCACATCGTTTGATGGAGTAGTAGTAGTAGTTTTTAATGCCATATCAGCATCTTATGCTATTTTCGTGGCAAAAACAAATAAACAAATACAAGTATAACAAATACAATAAAAACCAGCAAACAAACAAACACACGTTATATTACACAAAATGTTTTACATTAATTTGATGATAATTCTAAAACTTTTTCTGGCAAAATTATACTAAACTCTTTAAGTGAGTTCACTTCATAAGAGTTTTCTACATACAATAAAAGTGGGACAATCTAATAAAATATGTTTGACAGAAAGGGGAATCTTGCAGAACATGCATTGGGTAGGGTCTCCACCTTTAAGCAAAAATGCATGAGTCAGTCTTCATCGTTTGATGGAAATGAAAATTATCAACCTAAAGACACCCCAAAAATCAAAGTGAAAAAAATATGCAGCAGGCTAGTCCATTTTGCTGAAATTTCATTGCAGCAACTCAAAATGGTCCTCAGGAGTTTGTATGGCCCCCACGTGCTTGTATGCAACGTCAGGGCATGCTTCTAATGAGACGACGGATGGTGTCCTGGGGTATTTCCTCCCAGATCTGGACCAGGGCTTCACTGAACTCCTGGACAGTCTGAGGTGCAAAAAACCGAAGACCAAAACATAATGTCCCAGAGGTGTTCTATTTGATTTAGGCCAGGCGAGAATGGGGGCCATTCAATGGTATCAATTGCTTCATCCTCCAGGAACTGCCTGCATACTCTCGCCACATGAGGCCAGGCATTGTTGTGCACCAGGAGGAACCCAGGGTCCACTGCACCAGCGTAGGGTCTGACAATGGGTCCAAGGATTTCATCCCGATACCTAATGGCATTCAGGGTGCCATTGTCTAGCCTGTAGAGGTCCGTGCGTCCCTCCATGGATATGCCTCATCAGGCCATCACTGACCCACCACCAAACCGGTCATGCTGTTCTCTACGGCTTCTCCAGACCCTTTCACATCTGTCACATGTGCTCAGGGTGAACCTGCTCTTATCTGTGAAAAGCACAGGGCGCCAGTGGTGGACCTGCCAATACTGGTGTTCAATGGCAAATGCCAATCGAGCTCCATGGTGACGGGCAGTGAGCACAGGGCCCACTAGAGGACGTCGGGCCCTCAGGCCACCCTCATGAAGTCGGTTTCTGATTGTTTGGTCAGAGACAAATCACATCAGTTGCCTGCTGGGGGTCATTTTGTAGGGCTCTGGCAGTGCTCATGCTGTTCCTCCTTGCACAAAGGAGCAGATACCGGTCCTGCTAATGGGTTAAGGACCTTCTACGGCCCTGTCTTTCTCTCCTAGAGTAACTGCCTTTCTCCTGGAATCTCCTCCATGCTCTTGAGACTATGCTGGGAGACACAGCAAACCTTCTGGCAATGGCACATATTGATGTGCCATCCTGGAGGAGTTGGACTGCCTGTGCAACCTCTGTAGGGTCCAGGTATCGCCTCATGCTACCAGTAGTGACAGTCAGAAAAGATGAGTAGGGAAAAAAATGTCAGTGGCCTCCAGCTGTAAAACCATTCCCGTTTTGGGGGTCGTCTCATTGTTGCCCATCTAGTGCACCTGTTGTTAGCACCACACTGTTGTAACACACCAAAGCAGCTGAAACTGACCAGATCAATATTCCAGGAGTTTAATTGACTTGATGCTATACTCTGATTAAAAAGTGTTCCTTTAAGTTTTTTGAGCAGTGTATATATATATGTACGTGTGTGCGTGTGTGTGACCCCCGGACCACAAAACCAGTCATAAAGGTCAACTGAAATGTATACATAAATAAGCTTCCCATTGATGTATGGTTTGTTATGATAGGACAATATTTGGCTGAGACAACTATTTGAATATTTGCAATCTGAGGGTGCAAAAAAAATCTAAATATTGAGAAAATCACCCTTAGCAGTGCATATTACTAATCAAAAATTGAGTTTTGATATATTTACAGTAGGAAATTTACAAAATATCTTCATGGAACATGATCTTTACTTAATATCCAAATGATATTTTGACCCATACAATGTATTTTTGGCTATTGCTACAAATATACCCCAGCGACTTAAGACTGGTTTTGTGGTCCAGGGTATATATAATCTAAAACAGTTTAATTAAACGTAATAAAATTTACAATCAATTTGATATTGATTATCTGTTTATTAAGAGATAAGTTATGCCATTAATTTTGACACTGTTGAAAACAAAAACAATCTTTAAAAAAATTAATTGTGGAAAGAGCTTTACAGACTCCACATTATTCCATTACAAAAAAAGGTTGAATGCAAGCCATTTTTAACGTCAGTCGTCAGATTTGTGTGACAGAAGTTCTCAAATCTGCCTATCAGGCCTAGGCTACAGGGCACCATCTGACAGACCTGGTGTTGTGTAGAATCGTGCTGAAATGCATGTTGAACTGAGTGAACAGGCCCTCCGGTGCATGATCCGCGTGTGTTTGTGTTGAACTGAGTGAACGGGCCTTGCAGTGCTGTGATCTGTTTCAGGCCTGTTTACTCAATTCAACACAAATAGCAGCAGCAGAATTACAGCGTGACAGCGCGCGAGCCGCTCACAATGTAACACGCGAACAGAACGACACAGAACGGAACAATGAAACAGTCAGACGCTCGCGGCTCAAACACTCAGCCCGTCCGCCCTGTTACCAAAAACAAGCCCGACATGCGGAAAACTGGGCGTACGTTTAGCTTATTCTCGTGCGACAGCAAAATAAAAGACACGCAGCTCAATGTTGAGAAATCCGAGCTTTGAAATCAAGCGAACGTTTCTGTAAGGTGTGAAATGTTTAATACTTACAGTGCTGCGATGTAACTGTGTCTTCCGCGGCTGCTGTGGCTCTGTGTATGTGTGTGTGTTAGCGAGCAGCAGACTCTCTGTGTGTGTGTGTGTGTGTGCGTGCGTGCGCGCGCCGCGCTGAACGTCAGCGGAATGTGTGCATAAGCGAATTAAACACTGCCTGACTCAAACGCGTATATCTGCAAAAGACATGATGGGTTTGTAGCACAAACTCGCTGTCGGGTGGCTTTCCGCGGTTGAAGGATGATCTGGGATCGGTCCTGTGTCAGACGGTGGCGGGGTGGTCTGCGCTGCGCGAGCTGATCTCAGGTCAGATGCAGACTGGCGCTTCTTCTCTCAAGCGAGGCGTCGTGTTACCCGGATGTGGATGTGTTCAGACTCTATTATGAAGAGATACAGGCTAAAATAAGTGCATGACTCATGATTTTGAATCACGACGTTTTAAACTGTCGCGTCACATACCTGCCTGAACTGTTGAACGACTCTGTCACAGCCAAAGTGCGCAGTGTGTCGCGCAAGCGCCGAGGCTCTGAGTCACCGACGAACTGCGAACGATCAGCGGCTGTTGCATGAAATCTGTGCAGTTTGTACAGGTTAAATTGGGGGGGGGGAAAGTATATATATATATATATATATATATATATATATATATATATATATATATATATATATATATATATATATTTTTTTTTTTTTATTTTTTTTTTTTTATGCTACTTTGTTTTTTAATATACAGTATGAATTTCTTGAAGTACAGTATAGCCTAAATACAGACAAAGTTTCAGTTCGTCTTGTATAGTTTTCTGTCATTTATTAAATCATATTTCCTGATTGCAATGTTTGTTGGCTAAAACAGTTTGATATAATTTTTTCTTCTTCTATTGTTTTACTAAATTTAGCTATAAGGCTGTTATACTGTATCTCTGTTGTGTCACCACCACCATTACGATGTGTTTTACTTAATATATTAAGTTTGATTGAAAATGAAATTCTACCATAAAAGTTTCCCCATTTATCTTTCATTATCATAGTTAATACAAATCTGATAAAATAGTGAATTAAGGAAAATGGTTTTGTAGTGCTGTCAAACGTTTAATCGCATCCAAAATAAAAGTTTTTGTTTAGGCCTACATAATATGTGTGTACTGTGTATATTTATTATGCATATATAAATACACACATACAGTATATATTTTGAAAATATTTACATGTATATATTTATATAATTTATATAATATATGAACATAACACTTTCTCTCTCTCTATATATATATATGCATGCATGCATGCGTGTATTTATACATAATAAAAATAAACAGCACACATATATTATGTAAACAAACTTTTATTTTGGATGCGATTAATCACGACAGCACTAGGATTTTGTTTCTTGTATAGTTTTAATATCAGCCCATAATTGTAAATAAAATCTAATTTATATATATATATATATATATATATATATATATATATATATATATATATATATATATATATATATATATTAATTTATATATCAAAATGAAATTCTAACACAAAAGTTTTCCCAATTGTCTTTTATCATCAACACATGTAATGAAAAATGTATAAACCAGATAAATTATTTTTTAAAATTGCAAAGGTTTTTGTGGTGCACAATGAAAAGAGCTGATGCATGCAAGATCGAATTTGCCACATTTAATTCAAAGGTCATCTTCAAAGCAGAAATGAGAGAAATAGGAGGAAAAACAGCAGACATTTCCTTGACAAATCTGAGCCAGCAGAAGAGGATAGAAGTTTTCAGTGAAGTTTATTTAAGCCTAAGCACTTTAAATTCATTCATCTCATACATCCTCTTAGATACATATTTACACATGTACACAGATACGCGTCTAATACAGGAAAAGATTGAGAGGCAAAACTAACATGCAGCAATGTGCCACATGAATTTTTGTATTACTGAACATATTAAAAAGACAACATATATTTATGGGGACATGAACATTTAAGCACAGTAAGGCTGTGATCATCAAACTGTCAGAAATTATGGCTTGATTGAATCAGCTGATTTGAGGAATATTGATATAGATGAACTTTGTCAAGCTGTGAGAAATACTTTTTCGACATTAAAATGAGTCTTACAAAAGCTGAATGATGGTTACAGCATGCCAATTATCACTTTCCAGACATGACATTTTGAACAAACCAAATCAAAAAATCTGTGGTGACAAAATAAATTACATAAAATTTGAACACAATTGGTATGTTTGAAAAATTGTAATAATTGTACATGAATGGTGCTGAACAGTAAAGTGACAAATACAATATACAATGAAATACATTTCATTGACACAACAATAGTGGTCATAATATACAATATGAATATGTATATGTATATGTATATGTATATATATATATATATATATATATATATATATATATATATATATATATATATATATATATATACACACACACACACATATATATATACACACACTGTTTTAATGAAAACATGAGATAAAAGTTAATATATCTGTACAAATCTTTTACAGGAAATAATTTAAACTATACAGCTGTTTTAGATTAATACATACAGTGAATAACAGGACTTTTCAGCAGGCATAACCTCAAGAATCTTTATCGTATAAAACATCATTTCATTGTCTTGCTGCTACAGCAAATCAGACGGGAGCTTTAGACGCCAACAAAGTCAGACATTCCAAAAAGACACTGATATTCTCAACGCAAGATCAATAAAACCAGTGGAAGCTCATGTGGTCATACATTAAAGTCCAATGAGAGTCCTTGTTATGTATATTTAAAGACTTTTAAAACCGCAGGCTGCTCTGATGTTAATGCCGACTCGACCAAGAGCCCTTTTCTCTTTTAATCTTTGAGGAAATGCATGCAGACGTGAAACAAACAGCATCACACTGATACTTTCCAAGTAAAGGAGAATTTCCACGGGGAACAGCAGACAGTGAATGACCTTTTTTCTCTCTCTTATGAAGGAGAGAAGGTTGAGAAAGTGTGACGCTCTATATAAAATATCCTGAATAGCGCATATTGACCGCAGAGGTCAATTCCTTTCTCGGGTGACGAGGTTAAATACAGTACAAAGACTCGAGGAGCTTCAGTAGAAAGTGCACTGTGTAGGAGCTGCCACAAGGCGGTGGAGCAACTTGCTTCAGGCTTTGATGTCTGAGAAGCTTGTGTAGGTTTCGCTGCAGCTGGAGGATGTGCTGAGGTTTCCAGACCCACTGCCTTCTGTGGGAAAACACTCATTCATAAAATGAAGATTTCATGACAGGGATTTGTAGTGTGGTGGATAAAAAGCGGGAAGTTGTTTTACCTGAGCTGGAGAGGGATTGAGAAGATTTGGATTCTCCGATGAGAGTGAGCAGGTTTGCAGCAGGGACCCAGCCTTCCTTATTGGTCCGCAGATTACGTACAAACCTGAATCAGCACAAAAACATCGATATCACACCAGCCTCTGCTTACAGAAAACATTATGTGATTCTTATTTGGTCATCTTATAAAAACTAAAAAAGGAGCCCAGACAATAATGTACGAGTGAAATTTATTTGTCATCCATAACAGGATTCAACTCAAAATGCCAAAATGGATCTAGATATATATATATTTTTTTAAATGTGGGCAAAAAAAAAAAAAAACCCCAACAACAGTTCAAGGGGGCCACAAGATAACAAAATTAAATAATATACCTAAATAAACTAAATTGAATGCTAAAAAACAAAAAAATCTAATCATCTTCATTTGCCTTCAATAATTACTGATTACTAAAAAAAAACAGACTGAAATAAAAGTAAATAAAACCTTAATAGTAATATTTAAACAAATATCGTCAAAATTAATAATAATAAAAAAAAACTAATTTAAAATATTAATGAAAACTATACTATATAAATAATACTAAAACACTGATACAGGACAGTCATAATTGTTTAAATTTAGCACTTATTTTCTATTAATTGATTAAACAGAAAAAAGATTCATTGATTTCAATGAATCAACAATTGAAAACCACAAAAGAATGATCAGCTTGTGAGTCAAATGGTTTACAATGTCAATGTGTAACATGAGGATGAGCAAACGATGACAGAACTGTCATAGTGTTTACATAAACCTGAATGTGTGAATCTTACCAGCGTCCGTCGTCTCCCTCTCTCACCAGCTGCACAGAGTCTCCGCTCTTCACCGTCAGCTCCTGTGGTCCGTTTTTGTCATGGTCAGCAACTACCACATACCTGCCTGGAGACTGCGCACACACACACACCATCAGTGGCCAAACACAAGATATCTGCAAACAAACATGGATGGGACTCAAGAAATCGTGACGCTGGGCCACAATGACTCACCAGCTTTTTCCCTCCCTCATCCTCAGGATCAGAGTTCATGGGGTCCTCGGCACTCGAGTAACCGTCGTTCTCCTCAGACGCATCCACAGACAGCGATGCCTTGGAGAAGCCTTGTGGAAGAGAGGACGAGTGAAACAATTGTGACACTTGGATTATGGTGAGACGATGAAATAGAGGGATAAGTGGTGCTCCACAAAGATGGTGTGTGTGGAAAGTGAAAAGACCGGCTCCGTTTCAAAACTTAGTGAGCTATTTTGCTGTCTACAGCTTACAAAGTCGGCTGTCTTCTAAGGCAGCATGCTAAACATTAAGTTCCTGAAGTAAAATTCTTGGATTCCAAAAGAGTCTGGCATTAGCATGTTGCTAAGCTAACAACACAACAGCATTAAAAAAAACAAACAAAAAAAAATAACAGACTAATTGTAGAAACAATTTTAACTCAGAAATTAGTCAATTTTGAAATCAAATAGAAAGAAATATGGAGTAACACTGAAATAAATGTAAAACTTTGTAGCAGAAAGAGTGAAATAGTGTTTTTTACAGTTTATTCAACATTACTTTCGACCCAAATCACCATCTTAGATGTTTTCACTGAAACTTTGCATTGGGAGTGTCCATATGATGCCTATGTAGGCAGCACACTAAGTTTTGAAACAAATCCAGTGTCTCTTTCTCTCGTATCCATTTTAAAAAGAGGAACAGCTCCAGGCACTGATATAACAGGAAGAGCTGTTTGTGTTTTATGTTCAGACAGCCATGACTCCGATGATTTTGATGACAGTTTGTGAAGAAGGCATGTGACATTCGCAAATCATACAAAACATGTTTATGGAGAGATACATAAACATTTTTAGATCTGAATCAGTGGATAAATCTGGAGCCTGGAAGAGTGTTTGGTAGAAAGGGATCTGTAAAAGTGAATCCAGAACTAGCACCGCAAACCAGCAGACAGGAACCCAAACCAGACGCTCATGCAGCGTTAAACGCAAGTGTTTCCACACGAAGGGAAATGCAAATTGACAAATTCTGGTTTGTAAATGTACAGTATTAAAGTATTAGCATGAATTGACTGCAAAAATACTATTTAAAAGGAAATTAAACTTAATTTACTCGCCCTCATGTTCCAAACCTAAAACGACTTTTTGTTTTGTGGAAACAAAAGACTTTTCCATGCAATCTTTTCCATGCAGTTACTACAAACGGGAACTGAAGCTTTCAAATTTCAAAAGGGGTGAAAAAGTATAATGTAAATGCAAAAATCTCCTAAAGAGCTTTGTATGAGGAACAGGTCGAAACTTCGTATTCACTGAAAATCTCGAGACTCTGAGAAACATTGCAGTTATCAGTCCAATTTGTACATGAATCATTCTTTTGAGCTGGATCTTTTCAAATGAAGTGACTGATTTGGTTCTCAAACCTGTCTGAATGATTCATTCATGACTCAAGTTCAATTCACCGAATCAGGATCTGATTGTAATGATTCTCAAGTCAAAACCTCATAACAGTCAGTCAATAACAACCACTTCTGTGATACTTTTATGGCGTTTTCGCTTCTTCTTTGAAGGTTGAATGCTTTAGTCTCCATTCAATGCAAATGCATGGAAAACAGCAACCAGTAAATTGTGGAAAATTTCTCCTTTTGTGTTCCACAGAAGAAAGAAAGAAAGACATACAGGATTGGAACAACAAGTGTGAGTAAATAAAGATGATTTATTTTCAGTGAACTATTCCTTTAAGAGATTACCTAATCATTCTCACTACTGTAACAATTATAAGATATGAACTGGGCTGGTTTCACATTCTCCCACAGTAAAGAGCATTTCAGATCGACAATAGTAATTTATTAAGCAGTTATGTCAAAGAGATGCCATTTTAGCGCCGTGATTTATTCTGCAAACCACCAATTACAGTGCAATAATATCATACCCTGTGGTTAGTGTTTGCCAGTCTGTTTGGGAGTTCGCTGTGAGAGAGCAATAAAGACACAGTTCATTCCCACACCAGGAATCTAGTTACCTCTCCTTTTAGTCTGCAACAGACTAGAAGTGCTCAGCCATCTCACTCGGGTAAGAGTGATGTGGGGACCTGCGTCTAAGGGAGAGGCAGCCGATAAGATTTCAAAGACTCCATAGATTTACCAACCACCCCACAGATTGTTGTTGCTGGTTGGATGTACAGCACAAGTCATTTTGTTTGGTTTGTAAATGCTTAAAGGGACAGTCCACCCAAAAATGAAAATTCTCTCATCATTTATTCACCTTCATGTTGTTCTAAACCTGTATGCCTTTCTATTTTCTGTGTAAAAAAAACAAAAGATATTTAAAAAAAATAAATAAATGTTGGTAATCAAACAGTTTCAATTCCCACTGACAACAAATACAACGGAAGTCAATGGGAAATGAAAACGCTTGGTTATCAACATTCTTCAAAGTATCTTCTTTTGTGTTCAGCAGAAAAAACAAACTCATACAGGTTTGGGAAGACAAAGATGAATACACAATGACAGAATGATTATCTTTTTGGGTGAGCTATCCCTTTAATGCCTAATGTAGAAGCATTTCAGTTTCGATTACTTTAGGCTGATGTATGAAAGATGGTGAAACATAATATATGGAGGTGAAATAAAACTCGGCAACCACATAATATGATAAAATAAATATTTTGCAACACTGGTCATGGCTGATGTTGGAGGAGGGAATGCTGGGAGTTTTTAGGGGACAGTGTACCTCTGAAGCCAAACGGCGTAGGATCACTCTTAATCTCATGTCTTTTAGTTTTGTGGTCAGGACTAGGGGGGGATGATCCTGGCAGCCATAGCAAGGAGCGAGAAAGAAAAGGATAAGAGGACAAAAAAATCAGAAAAGAAGAAAGAGAGAGTCTATAACAGGGTTAAAGGAAAGATTCTTAAATATTATAAAGAAAAAAGTGATGAAAGTCTTTTACAGGGTGAAAGCCTTTAAAGCAACATGTCCAGTAAGTCCTACACTGTGCCTTAAAAAATACACGTGCTAAACGTTTTCAGAAATTTACCTGAGCCAAAATCCCACTCTTATAACATATATTAAAGAAATACATAGTTATGGGAGTAAGCAAGTAAGTAAATAAATGGCTAGCATTTTCGGTTTTGGTGTGGACACATTCTTGTTCCTGGAAATAAGTTGTGTCACTCCTGGTTAAGGCACAGTGAATAGCACTTAAGTGGTGATTGATCTAAATCGTAATACTACCATGATGTTAAACTGCTGCTACACTAGAGTCTAGTGTTTTCTGAGACTACAGTATACCTGGAGGACAGAGAGAGACCATGGGTAGTGTTAGGCTTTTGCCACCAGAGGGCGCTATCAGTTCTGCAGCAGGGTTCAAGCCAAATATTAGTGAATATTCCAAATTAAAATATTCACAATTTATCCAATGCCACTGAAATTTGTGTAAACCTAGTATTTTTAACTAAACATTTCAACTACTAAAGTTACGTTAAGCTTTCTTTTATATAAATGTTTCATCAGTATGCAGTCACCCGGTTTTAAAAGCATGATATATTCTTGTGTAAAGCTGCGAGCCCTCCTGTTGTACCTTTTTGACTCTTGAGGTTACTGAAGCCCTGCAGTGTAAAACGCTTTTTAGCCACTGCAGCTCTCTCTGTGTTGGGACTGGTGACAGTCTCGTCTATTCTCCACAGAGACAGAGAGAAACAAAGAGGAAGGGGAAATAATGAAGGACGTTACAGGTTTAGTCAGGGAAAAAATAAAGAAATAAACAGGGGTTACAAAGAACATCACAGAAATTCACAGTATAAGCAGCAAGAGGACAGATAGCAGCATTCTGAATTGTGGGACACGTTAGTCTGTGACAGATGTCATATATTCCCTGTGTAATATCAGAAAGATGGCTTTTGAAAATGTTTTGACTATAGAGTGTGTAGTGAGACCATATACGTGTATGTTGAGAAGGGCTGACTGACCTTTGACCTTGTCATTATTTTTAAGTAAGGCGGCTGTGCTGGGATCTGCTGCTGTGGGTTCAGTTTTCTTCTCTTCTCCTTTCTTGAGGGTCTTTGGGTTGGTCTTGAAGGGGCTCAGGGTTAGGCTGGTGCTGGTGGGAGTTACCTGTGAGATCTGATCTGAGCTCTTCTGCTGTCTTGCTTCTGAAATACAACCACTTTATTAGATAACCACACACAATAAAACTGCTGAGGTGAAGGGTGTAGTTGTATATGCACTACAAAGGTTTGAGGGAGATTATTTTTTGTTGTTTTTGAAAGTGTCTTTTGCTCAGCAAGGCTGCATTTATTTGATCAGTTAGTTAAAACAGCAATATTGTGAAATATTAGCACAATTTAAAATAACTTTTCTATTTTAATATAGTTAGATATTTTTTGGTCCTTATATAGCAAAACTGTATGGCAAAGCTGAATTACCAACATTACTCCAGTTTTCAGTGTCACATGATCCTTCATAAATCATTAATTTCGCTCAACATAGAAAAAAAAAAAAAAATCAATTTATTTCACCTCTGCAGGCCTTTAGTTGCCCCGTTAGAACCTTCCGGATCTCGTTCACCCATGCCGTTTTGATCTCTGTTGTCGGCGCCTGAAAATAACCAATAAAATGATCAGAAACAGCTTTAATGCCATGTAAACATGGGATATATTTAATAAGGAGAATTTTTTAGTTTACCTGTACAATATACACCTCCTCTCGAGAATTACACCAGATCTCAAACTTTTTGTTGTCTCCTTTTGCGTTTTCAGTAATACCTACAGCACTCATCTGTCAGAGGAAAATAAATAAAATAATCAGACTCAAACAGAAACCTGATATTCCCTGTCGTGTATTTCCATGCAAATATATCTATCTGTTTACCTGGAATGGAACTTCATTTACTCAAGACAAAACACAAATTAAACATGCAGATTTCATGGGCATTTCTTGTTTTTCTGGGTTATACTACACTAAAAATGATAAATTATTCCTTGTCAATATTTGTAATAGAACAGTTTTGATAGAGAAACTGATTTAGGATTGTAAAGTGATTTGGAGGATTTAATTTTTCAGTTCCCATCCCACATTTTTAACCACTCCACCACATCATCTTAAAAGAAATGGACCGATCTCCATATCAGAGAAATAAGAAATGAAAATGAACCACTTTAATATTCAGTACTTACACTGAGTGAGTGTTTGAAGCTGTATGAAGGTGCTTTCTCATAACCCTCTCCGTTCTCCTCTCGTTTCTTACAGAAGAGCAGAGCTTTCTCATGCAGGAACAGGTGTCTCTGCATGGGCTTGAAGCGAGCCAGGTCTTTCACCTTCGCGTGACCCTTCTTATGCTCAGTCCACACGCTGAACGACCCCTGCATCATCAGACGCCCCAGGTCACTGAGGTTGCCCTGGAAGCACAGGTCAGAGGTCAACAGCTACTCCAAAGGCGACTTACATTATTGGAAACCATTTTAATTCAAAGTGAGCATTAAATTTCACAGCGTGTGTAAATGACATCCTTACATCATATCCAGTGATGGCGATAAGGTGCATGGAGTCATTCACAGCTTTCAGGATGCCCAGAATAGATGAGAGCGCCTCCTGCAGGTCATCCTCACCCTCACAGCCTTTACTGTACTTCAGCAGTTCCTGACAGAAACACACACGAACACAGGGGTTACATCAGTTACAAACATGAGTTATATATCTGCACATTTACTCTGGGTCTAGTTTACCTTCAGTAAGAGCTGGTATTTGGTTATTCTCTGCACTGGTTTGAGCAGGTACGAGTCCAAACCAAGCTTGTGTTCCAGTTTCTTTTGACACTCCTGAAAACAGCACACACAAATCCTCTCTTTATTTTTTTACTATGATTTTTTTTTCTTATGACAATGATGATTATTATTATTATATAAATATTATTATTAAACTTATTTAACTATTATAATGAATATTTATTAAATTATAAATTTAATTTATAAATTAATATGATCAATATTTATTATATAATACTTATTGTTTTTCTTTTACTTATTATTATTATTAATAATAATAATTTCAGAACTTTGGTGTCAGTAATTTTGTTAATTTAGCAAGGACACATTAAAATGATCAAAAGTGACATAAAAATGAAAGTAAATACATTTACATTTT
This sequence comes from Onychostoma macrolepis, assembly GCF_012432095.1. Classification (NCBI taxonomy): domain Eukaryota; kingdom Metazoa; phylum Chordata; class Actinopteri; order Cypriniformes; family Cyprinidae; genus Onychostoma; species Onychostoma macrolepis. Next base: position 16,149,715 of record NC_081155.1, read on the forward strand.
TACAAAAACTGTCTATTTCAAGCTTTTAAGCCCCAAATCAGCATATTAGAATGATTTCTGAAGGATCATGTGACGCTGAAGACTGGAGTAATGATGCTGAAAATTCAGCTTTACATCACATAATTAAATTACATTTATAAATATATTAAATAGAAAACAGTTGTTTTAAATGATAATAATACAGTGTTTCCCAATATTACTGTTTCTACTGTATTTTAGATCTAATAAATGCAGCCTTGGTGAGTAAAAACTTTTGAACAGTAGTGTTTATTGGGTCCTATATGCTGTATTCCTAATATAATATATGCTTCTCTATAATATGACCCATTTAAATTACAGAAAGAAATGTGTGCTTATGTGTGATGTAACCTTAATGTCTAACAGCATCTTTAGTGTCTTGTAAAGTAAGATGACCTGGAAGAAAGCGCAGTCAGAGCACTGTCTCCACAAAGACTCAGAACGAGGCTTGTTCTGACAATATTTCTCATAGATCTGCAGATCCGTCATCTAAAAAAAACAAAAAAAAAAACATGAAAATTATGTTTGCATAATCTATTCAATAATGTATTCAATCAGAACAGCACAGGAATCTATCATCCGACTCACTCTCTCCAAGAAACACCGGCCCACAAGCTCAGGATAGTCTGTGTACGCCTCCAGTTCACGAAGAAAAGTCCTGAAATATACGGAGAGTGAATAGAGAGAATGAGAGGTGCTTTCGCTTTATAACACCACACAAGCGGAAGCTAAAACAGACACAGAGGGTTCACTCACTTCTTGTGGAACTGGTATATCTCAGGCATGTTCCCAAAGAGGATGTCCTTCTTATGAAGCAGTGTATTGGGGATGAGGTGAGCCATTGCAGGATTGTCCATTTCTGCTCCGTAACCCTAAACACAAATTAATCTGTCAAGTCTAATGTGTAAAAAAAAAAAAATCAGAACTAATCTGACCTCTACAGGTTAAAAATGTCAGTGCAACTCACCTCCAGCACACACAGCAGCTCCTCCACATACGCTCGCTCCGTCTCCAACAGCTCGTTCATCACGTGCCTGTAGCGGACGGATATTAAACACATAATCCATACAGAAAGACACACAATTAGAGCTGATTTTCCTCCATTTGTAATAAGCTCCTGACTGACCGTCTAAGCACAGCAAAGTTCTCCTCTTCATCAGAGACAGACGGGTGTCTGCTGCCCTCATTCTGTAAGAGTATATCTCCCTGCAAATATAAACAACCCTGCATTAGTGTCTTGAAAATGTGTTCGAATTAATTCTGTTATTTCATTAAATCACAAGCACTATAAAGAAGCTGGTTTGGCCGAACATTTTAGCTCAACATTCAAAACTCACTCAAACTAACTCTAAATTTGAAAGAATTATTTAAATAATAACCACTAAGGTTGTCAATTTTTGCAATATGATTTTTTTTCTCTTAATGTTAATGAGTTTTTCTTTGTTCCAAAAATAGTCACATTTCCACACTCTCTGACCTTGAGACCCATTTAACAGAAGGAATATTTGCTTCATCATGTTTTGATACTTTACAAGCTTAAGTGCAAAAAATTCATATATTGAGGGTACATTGTAGCCACTGTTGCTTTATCCATATCAAAGCAGTTGTTTAAATATTATTGCTTTTACATTCAAAAATGCACTGCCTAGAGATGAGATACTTACTTTTTTGCAGTTTCCGTTGATGATATCACCCTCTATCGTCTTCTCCCTATGAGCTGGAATAAAAGCACACTTATATTAATAAACTAATTAAAATATATATATATATTTTATGTTATATACAATGCACACTGCTTTTTGTGTCATGCAATGGGCCCTGCAGCTCTCCATTGTGAACACTAGATGGCAGGAGAGTAAAGTAAGTGACAGAGTCTGCCATATCTGTTGTGCATGAGTGACAGTAAGTAGCTAATGGCCAGTGTGTGTGTGTGTATTTGAGTGTTGAGGGGTTAGGGGACGACACTGAGAGGACGCAGACACCACCGCACTGCGGAGGAGAGAAACCACTGCTAAACTGCTCTGTAGAAAACCGCTGTATTAATGTGCTTGCCTCTCTGCATAAAACGCACAAGTCATGTGATATTCATTTTATTAGGGGTTAATTCAGAATTCAAACTGCTGAATAATTTAGATATTCAAGCTGAGAACACAATAGTCCTGAACTTGAGTGAACATATGTAAATGTGAACATTTGAGATTAATAAACTTGGCACAAAATGTTTGTATTATTCAGTAGGATCACAACTAATCCAGACACCCAACACAACACATAAAAAGTCACATTTAGTGGGTTAACCTGGAGAAGGGACGGGGGGTGATTTGATGATGGCCTCGGGACGTGGGGCGACAGGCTGCACAGGTCGTGTCTGTTTGGCTGCTAACTTCTTCAGACTGACCTTCCTCTTCTCAAACATTTCCTGCATGGACAGCTGCTTCTGAAACACTTTGTCCACCTGATCCTGTTTGAGCACAGAGAAGACATTCATTTAACATTAACAAACTAAAACCACACAAGACATCTGACTAATAATATTTCACATTCTCAACACTTTAATTAAAGGGGTCATGAACTGAGAAATCAAAATTCCCTTGATCTTTTGATATACAAGAGGTCATCGTGTTATAAAAACATGTATGTTTCAGAACTCAAAACTTTCTGGTTAGTCTAAAAAAAGCTTTGATTGAAGCCAATCTGCCAAAACGAGAGCTTGTGGAATGTGCCACTATGATGTAATAGTGTGGATAAACACTGCCTCCACAGAAGATGATCAACGCCTGCTTCTACAGCGCTGCCTGTTTAGCCCCGCCCACCTATTTGCACACACAGTGTAAATAACTACAGGCAAACGTGCAGGTCTATGCAGAAATCAAATGATAAACTTGATTTGATGAACTTTACTTTTAATTAAGTGCCAGACTCTGTCAGTAAGAACTTAAATTGTTTTTGGATGTACAAATCTCGATAACATTATAAGTGGACCTCAGAGAACAGCACAAAATAATAAAAAAGGCAGTTGAACATTAAATATCTGTGTATAAATAAAAATCTATACACATATTATGGCTCAGCATGTCAGCTCTGTTTTTTAATGGTTTTGAGTCTTTTACCCTGAAGTCTTGTGTGAGCACTGACTCATAGTCCCTCCAAATTCCACCCAAATCTGTTATCTTGTGCTGATTGGCTGTTTCCAGGTAACGCTCAATCTCCTGCAGCGCTGACTCCGCCCCATCCTGTGATTGACACTTATCCACAGGCTGAGATGCCAGCAGGTAGATCCCATCATCAACCCATTTAGTGGCCTGGAAGAGAAAGAAAAAGAGTCAGTGATCATCATTAAAGAGGGCTTTTAGTCCATGTGTGTTAGCTTTGAGAGCATTTGTAATCCAGTTCTATTCCTAAAACTTGGCAAAGCCTCCTCCTAAATTATAAATATGGGTTGTGACCTAAACTAAAGTCTGTTAAGCATATAAAATAGGATGATCCATTTGGTCACACTTTATTTTAAGATACAATTCTCGCTATTAACAAACCATTAACTACGACTTTTGCTTCAATAAACTCCTAATTTGCTGCTTATTAATAGTTAGTAAGGTAGTTAAGTTTACGTATTGGGTAGGATTAGGAATGTAGAATATGGTCATGCAGAATATGTGCTTTATAAGTACTAATAAACAGCCAATATGTTTTGATACATCCTGCAACTTCCAGATTCAATAAGAAAAATGTCAACACGGGAAAGAAAGCGTCTCTTGAGCATTTGAGGGCTCCTGAACAGTGTTGATGAAGGAATCAGTGGCTGGTCCTACTGTACCTTCTCTAGACACTGGTGTAGCTCCATGGCTTTGAGCAGATAGGCTTTCTTGGCCTTGAGGATGCTGCTGATCTCCTCGCACACAGCCCGCAGCTCAGAGCATTTGGGCAGGATGGAGTCCACGGCGTAATGAGACGCTTCAATCAGCTGGTCAGCATCACATGCTAGAGTCAGCGCTTGGTCCAACACCTCCTACAGACAGAGAGAGAGAAATATTTAATCACTTCATAACATTACCCACACTTCAAAAAGTTTTAAAGACATTTTCAGGAACTTTTATTCAGCAAGGATGCATTAAATTAATCAAATATTACAGTAAATAGAATTTATAATGACAGTATATTTATAATGTTAATGTTTCCTATTTCAAATAAATGCTGTTCCATTACAAAATACTGGAAACAAATGTATCATGATTTCCACAAAATTAAAAAAGCAGCACAACTGTTTTCAACATTGATTATAATAATGTTTCTTAAGCATCAAATCAGCATATTACAATGATTTCTGAAGAATGGTGACTTGAAAAATTGACAGTGAAAAATTCAGCTTTGCTGAATACATCACATTAAAAGCTATTCATTTAATTCTTATATTTCACAGTATTACTTTTTTAAATTTAGTATTTACTTTTTTTTTTTTTTACTGTATTTATGCTCAAATAAATGTCGTATTGGGGAACTTAAGAGACTTCTTTCCAAGACATAAAAAAAAATCTTACTGACCAAAATAGTTTGAACTGTAGTATAGGTGTTAGTAATTATACACATATTAACCAATTAAAAAAAAAAAAAAAAAAAAATTATATATATATATATAATTTAATATAACATTTAAATTATTAATTTAATTGGTTAATCTTATATACTGTATATGAAAAAAATGAACTTGAAAACTCCCACAGTCTGGTGTCAGCAGAATGACTCAAGCAGTGATGGGTGATTTATCACATTGGGTAAAACTCCCTCCTTTTCTCCGCAGGATGAGGACATGTGGGTGATTTCTGTAAGCGCCTCAAACTGCCATACTCAGCAATTTAATTATGGAGTGTGAGATTTACATGCTTTATAAAGACCATATGCCTGTATCGGCAAATGAATGTTTGCTGGATGTAAACTGGATCCCTTCTAGAGGGAAGAATTGATGGGCTTTTTGCAGTACTATGCTTTATCATTTCATTTTGTATCTGAATGATAAATGTTATAACGTCATTAAAAACATAAAATCATATGGCATCAAGTTAAAACTTACACATGCTCTCTCTTCATGATTGGTCAGCTCCTTCAAGATATGTTCAACATGGGCAGGGCTAATTCCGACCTCTGAGAAGCCTGATAGTCTGTCATACACCATGTCTAAATGAGCTCTGACCTACAACACAGGGAAAAACAGCTATTACAAATACTGCTCATAGAGATGCTCACACACACACACACACACACACACACAAAACTAACGATGCACAATATATCTGTATTAAAACCACTATTCAAAGATATTGGTTATAAATTGCCAATTACAATTTAGAATTACAACTGATTTTAAATAGAACATGAAAACAATTTTATAATTTCAATATTTTTAATTGTATAATTATGTAATTGTATAATTAAAATGAATAATTGTAATAATTTTATAATAATCTGTTTATCCAATATTGTTAACTAGAAGTAAAACCATACAAAATTACAAATTATTTTTAATTAACTACCTTTAAAACAGAAATATAAATTATAAATTAACATTAAAAAAAAACCTAATAAGAATGACAAAAGCACATATATCAAAATCACTAAAACCTGAACTACATTTAAAATGAAAAGTGAAAATATAAAAATAAAAGCTGGTTCAGCATATTAATAAATACTACAAAAGTACATGAATAATACTAAAATAACACTGGTTTATCTATGCATCCCTACTGAAAACGTATTTCACAGATATTAAACATGCACCAGCCAGTGTATCTCACCTCTCTGAAGTTCTGCTCAAAATGTCGCAGTTGTAGACATTGCTCTAGCTTGGTTTGATGTTTATCCCAAAAATCATCAAATGCTGTTTCAGTCTCATCTAACTGACCAAGCAACCTAGAAACAGAGATGAAAACACTTCTTGAGTTAAAGAATACTTCACCCAAACGTATTTAATTTCTTCTGTGGAACACAAAAAGAAAAGTTTAGAAGAATGTCCAAGCTGCTCTTTATCATACTGTGAAAGCATACTAACGGCAGAGACAAACAAGGACAAAACATATCGCAAAAAAAAAAATAATAATAATACAAATGATACAAATTATGTGTGTAACAAAAGATAGCTGGACCAATAGCAGGACCAAGTAAAGATCCTGCCTGCTGTATGTTTGACAGTACCTATAAATAAAAACCTCAAACAAATATAGCAGCATCTACATAATAAAGGCTGACAGCAGGCGCCTGTGGATGTTAACACACAGGCACATATCCAGACCTCAGAACGCTGCTTCACTGAAAGGTCATGTGAGTAGAACTGGATTTCAATACGTTCCTGTTGGTTAATGCTCTTTATACACGTGTGTGTGTGTAGATTTGCTGTATAATCTTGACCAGGTGGGTCATCTTGTTGTGCACGCAAAAACACAGCTGCCTTAAACAGCTTAATAAAGGGCAGACACTGAACAAGGACACGCAACAGTCTGCTGCTGTACTGTAACCGTCTGGTCTCTCGTTTTTGCATTCCAGCATGGTCTCACCCACACACACCCACACACCTCTGAACAGTAGCCAGGTTCTCCAGTTCATCATGGTTCATGGTGTAATCTGGATCTTTCACCAGCGGCTCATTGATGCTCTCCAGCAAACGTGATCCCTGACAAAGAGCGATCCTCAAGTCCTCCTGCACACACACACACACACACACACACACACACACACACACAGAGCAACATGAAATAAACATACTATTCAGTGCGAATGATGAACATAAATTATTTATGTAAACTTAAGGTTTGTTTATAGCTTACAGCCATGTGAATAATCCACGTTAAATTATTTATGATCTTGCTGGACCCTTTATTAAGGACTAGACCCTATACTGAAACGCAGCATATTATATAATCTTTATGACACACCTGACTTTTTTTTCTCCGTATATCTGCTAAACTGTGTAAAATATATGTATATTGTACATAATTATTTTGCATTATTTTTGTATTGTATATAATTATGATTTTTTGATACAATGAAAACAGCAATATTGTGAAATATTACAATTTAAAAGATTTTCTCTTTTAATATATTTTAAAAAGTATTTTACTCCTTTAAATTCAATTGATTAAAAGTGACAGTAAAGAAATGAGAAATTTATAATGTTAAAAAATATTTCTATTATAAAAGTTGTTCTTTAGACCGTTTTATTTGTCAAAGATTCCTGAAAAAATGTATGGTTTCCACAAACAGTATTAAGCAGCAAATACTTTTCATAACTGATAATAAGAACCATTTTTAATAAGTGTGCATCAACTCAGCAGATTAGAATGATTTCTGAAGGATCATGTGACGCTAAAGAGTAATGGCTGCTGAAAATTCAGCTTTGATGTCACAGGAATACATTATATTAAAAGAAAAAGGATCAAATAAAAGTTATTGTAAGTTGTAATAATATTTCACAATTACTGCTTTTATTTGATCAAATGCATGAAAAAAATGCCTTCCACTGTATTTATTCCAAACTTTTCACCAGTATACTGTATATTGCTATAAAATAGTAAAAATAAATACACCAACAATAACTATAATAATTCTCACTCAAATCAATATTTTGTGTCCATTTATTTACTTATTTGCCAAGTAGCTGTATTTTAGCAGGATAATGTACAATCTAGTAAGTTATTGGCTAGTATGCTGAAATGAAGTTTTACTGTGTTTTCTGACCTTCATTTTGTCCTTCTTCTCCGTGTGGATGGTTAGAAGGTTGGACGTGGCCTCAACGTCATTGGGCAGCTCTGTCTCCGCCAGCTCAGTCCCAAAAGACTGGAGAGTCTGTGCTGTTTTTTTCACCATCAGAGCAAAACCTTCAATGGCCTTCAGGCACAACACAAACAAAGAGACACATGTCACACCAATCACACAACAGCATGAAACCCAAACACAATCACACTAATGGCTGAGAGTACAACAAATAAAAATCATCCACATGCACTGCAAACAAGTGTGCTGTGCCACCGATCAATACAGACAAATCAATTACTGATTACTTAAAAGCAAGTACACAAATGGAACGAAAGGAAAGGCAATTCATTTGCTTGAGGTGAAGACTATCGTCCTCCTGGAAGGCTTGCTTGTTTAATACCACATTATAATGATGAAGCACCAAGATTTAAGATATGATTGGCATTTTATAGCATTCTATCATACTATTAAGTAGGCAGTATGAATATACACTGAACAAAATTATAAACACTTTTGTTTTTGCCCCCATTTTTCATGAGCTGAACTCAAAGATCTAAGACTTTTTCTATGTACACAAAAGGCCTATTTCTCTCAAATATTGTTCACAAATCTGTCTAAATCTGTGTTAGTGAGCACTTCTCCATTGCCGAGATACTCCATCCACTTCATAGGTGTGGCATATCAAGATGCTGATTAGACAGCATGATTATTGCACAGGTGTGCCTTAGGCTGGCCACAATAAAAGGCCACTGAGATGCTCTAAGAACAGGTGTGTACTCACGGTGCGGTGTGAAATCCATTTCTCGTGGCAGTACTCCTGCGTGCCGCCCAGTTCCTGAGTGAGCTGTGTGCGGTCGATGTAACTGTGGAGCTCAGTCACAGAACTGAGCATGATCACCTACACACACAGTACATAATGTAGAGCACTTCTCTTATGTCAGTGTATAATTCATCTCATTACGCTCTTCATTAACCACATGCCTCAGTGTGGGAGTTTGTGCCTTGTGTGTCTGTGTGTATACTTACAGGCACCTTCATTTTAAACTCATCCTTGTTAAACTTAAAAAAGATGTCTGAGATTGTCCGCTGGAAGAGTGCTGTGGGTCTCAGTACCAGCACCAGCTGCAGGTTGCCTGGGAAAGAGCCCTACAAAACACACAAACACACAGAACATTAAGAAAAACATCCAACAGTCATGCCAAATTAAATCCAACCCTGCTTCTTGAAAAATAAAAATTAAATATAAATATAAAAATACATAATATAAAATATAAGATATAAAATAAAAAAAATACATAAAATAATTAAAGAAATAATAAAAAACATACATATATAAATTTAATTAAATAAAAAAAAAAAAAAAAAAAAAAAAAGGCTTTTATGGCTCATTTAGCATGATATACTGAGAATATGGAGCTCAGACTTTGAGATAAAACACCTCAATTTTATTCAAAAATGTATACAAAAATATAGAATTTATTGCAGATGTTATTTATATGTCCAAAAAGTGAGATGAAATTCTGATAGCTTGTAATGCAATTCAATGAGATCTTTAAAACAGTACAGCAGACTGCTTACATAAAATTACTTGTGTAATACTTACATAATATATAAATATCAGTTGTCGCTCTATATCTCCCAATAATATCTCAGTAAGATAGTAAGATGATGCTTAAATGCTTAGGTTTTATGATCAAAACTCTGTAGTTTTTTATTGAGCGGGGAAACCCAATGCAGTACAGTGATGACTGAAAGACTGAGACAAATGTTCCTCAAAAACCTGATTTGTATGATACTCACATTTTGACAATTTTTCTAAAAATGATGTATGATGTATAAATCAAATAAACAAGAGTTGCTTCAGTCCAGTAAGTGTTTATCTTGAAATATTACTAACAATTTAAAAGCTACTCTTACATTCCCTTCATAAAAAAAAAAAAAAAGTAAACATTTCACAACAAAGACACATATACCACAACCTGAAAGTGCATGTTTTTAAATTTATAATAAAAGGCCTTTTACTTTCTAAAAATGTATAAACTATCAATCAGATGACAGAATGCATGTAGTAGATTGTGCACAACAGGTTTTCCAGTAAGTTGTGATCATGTTGATAATTTAGAGGCCTTAAAAATGTGTTTCAAATATGATGCAGTAGGCTTCATAGGGTTAATACCTAGTTTATGTTAGTGAGCCATTGCATTTTACTGGTACAGCCTGCCTCCCACTGTCTGCATCCGCACACACACACACACCCCATCTATATTCTGTTGCCATGACAACTCGGTTCCTTGAGAGACTAGAAAGGCTAACAATGGTGTCACATATGCCTCCCTGAGCTCTCTCTCTCTCAGTGAATGCATGAACACACAGACACACACGCCTCACGTGGAGTTCTTATGTTTACGGTCTCTTCATTAAAATGCCTCCCTACTGGGTACCGCGTCATATCAGAAATATGTCTGCAGATCAATACAGAGCTGCGATGTTAGCGTGGACAGTGGCATGGCTCTCCTGACAGCAGAAGACCCTCTGTCTCAGCGTAACTGACAGTGCGTTGGTCAGTAAGCAGTGAAGCAGAAACGAGAGGCTTTACAATGTGACACGAGAGCTGATTTAAAAACCGTTGATGCTGCATTAATATTCATCTATTCATTAAAAATGACTGGTGAAACAATTTAGTCAGGATTATTTAGGCAAATCTTTGATATTTTTGGAAGAAGACTCTTATTTTCACCAAGGCTGTATTTATTTGATCAAAAATACAATAGAAACAGTAATATTGTGAAATATTATTACAATTAAAATAACCGTTTTCTATTTGAATACATTTTAAAATGTAATTTATTTCTATGAAGGCAAAGCTGAATTTCTAGCATCATTACTCCAGTCTTCAGTATCACATGATCCTTCAGAAATCATTCTAGTATGTGGATTTGCTGCTCAAGAAACATCTCTTTTTATTATGAACGTTAAACAACAAACAATAGAATTTATAATATAATTTTTATTTGAAAATCATTTTGTAATTATTAAATGTCTTTTCCATTTAACGCATCCTTGCTGAATAAAAGTATTAATTTCTTTAAAGAAAATTCTTACTGACTACAAACTTTGTAACAGTGCTATACATCTTCACCACATAGATTTAGAGGCCTCATTCAAAATAAATAAATGCATTATTATAATTTAAATTACATATAAACTAATAACACAGCTCTCCTTAAACCAGTGTAGCACAAACAGTGCTATGTATGTGACAAGTATGTGATACAGTAACATCAATTAAAACTGCATCGTCACTGCATCCAAACGCAGTCAGCAGCCCAGTGACTCTGACCACAGATTTACAGTGGCGAGATGCACAATCGGATGCGTCACGAACACTTGAGCCGTCCCAAGAATCAAAATCATGTCCTAACAGTTCTGCGGGAATCTGCCAACATGAGCTAATCCTACAGCGGGCTGATCTCACAGTCTGCCATGCTGAAATGCCTCCAGATCTGGGTTTCGAGGAAAATGTTATTACCCTGCCCCCCTTTTTTTCTTGGACAGTGCTGTTGTTTGTTTTCATTCGCGTTTAACAATTAGGGAAAAGTGAGATTCAAGGGCTAACAAGAATAATTAGCATGGCAATTGGACATTTGGTTGCAGAGTGGACCTCAACACAAAAGAGATATGATTAATTAACCTCAAGACCTGAAATTTAACATATTTGGCACATAACTCATCACACATTTTGATTGGACATTAAAGCATCCGGCTTGTTGAGCCAAAATGTAAATACCTAAAAAAAAAAAAAAAAAAAAAAAGACAAAACACTCCTTGCAACAAATGAAAAACACAAAAAAAAACAAAATCTATTCTCTGCATTCAATGTCCAAAGCAACCGTCAAATCCAAATGAGCAAAAGATTCCCCATTCATAACGCCCATGAAGACACACTCATGTTTGATTGCTGACAAAGGAGTCTCCTCAAATTGAATCCCGCCTTTATATTACCATGACAATATCCTGTTCCTCTGAGGCAGATTGGCCATGCTTGTCCCCAACAAGCCGGCAATAACCGAAGAGTCGCAGGGGTCGGCTCCGCTCACAACAGGAAGTCAGAGAAACACGCCCCATTATTGAGTCCTCCACTAAAGCTCATTCAAGCAGATGTGACCAACACAGCTCCTCTTTTAGGAAGCTTTGGTAAACCGCTGTGTGGCTGTGATTGTATTACATGATCTCCTTGGGCCTCTCATAAAGACCGCAATTATAAGATAACATACCAGTGAGTACAATTCATTTTCTGAACTAAACAAGACCATTTATATAGACAATGCAGATGCTCAACCTACGTTTTCCCAAATATGATGCACTCATGAAAAACCTGAAGGCAGAAATCTGTCCTACTCATTAATACGATGGCATTGATGTTGCAGTGAATGTGGTCACCCTCCCTTCCCCCATTCTCGCTTACTCTCACCTTTATTGTGTGTGTGTGTGTGTGTGTGTGTGTGTGTGTGTGTGTGTGTAAAGACTGCAGTGGGTTGGTCTGCCCACAGTCAGATTGCAAAACATTGTTTTTTATGGCTTATAATTATGGCAATATCTAGAGAGCAAGGATGCTCAATGGCAAAATAAAAATAAAATTGATAAATATTATGATTACAAATTATAATTTATTAATCAATTATAATTTAATACTTTTAAATAGATTTTATTTATATATTTTTAAAATGTAAAAGTAAAACATGTATATATTCGTGCTGTCAAACGACTAATCGTGATTAATCGCATCCAAAATAACAGTTTTTGTGTACATAATATATGCGTGTGTACTGTGTATATTTATTATGTATATATAAATACACACTCATACAGTATAAATTTTGAACTCAAACCCGCCTTTTGCCAAAAATTTTTTCCTCCCGTTACAAATCTCATAGCACATTGGAAAGGCATTTATTTTCAATAAAAATGAAGGAAAAAAATCAAAAAGTTGAAAATAAAGTGTCAGGTAGGGTTAGGATAGGTGTAGGGAGGGCTTTATTGTCCCAATAAGGTGGCATCTATTTAATAATATGAGTTAAAATAATAATTTACACTCAATACATTATTATTGCATACAGTTTTATAATGTACTACAATACTGAGGTGCAGATAATTGCCACAATTTGCATTAAGTAGTATAAACAGCAGAAAATCCTGCTATTTTAACAGTGTAAATAGAATCCATTGCTATTTGCACTTAGTGTAATTAGCCTCCATCACTATTTATACTTAGTGCAAATAGCCACTGCCAATATATATCAATTATAATTTATATTAATTTTAAATACATATTTAAAATCTAAATGTAAAACAAATGTATACTGTGATACACTCAAACGTAGACACATTTGATTTATACATATAAACAGCCAAAATATCAAGAATAACATCATTAATAGACACACAAACTCGTCACACTTTCCAGAGAAGGAACAGGGATATTACAGTATATGGAAAGTGAGAACAAGTGTGAGGCGAAGAAAGGAATTACTATGTGCATTTATGGGGGGTGTAACTCAGTGTTCTCCTGGGAAAGCCGTGCGTGTGTGTGTGTGTGTGTGTGTGTGTGTGTAAGGAGGTAGAGAAACCATGTCTCTAGGGAGCAGCTGCCACGGCACTGATATACCACAGACTAATCAGACACGTGGCACAAGGAATTCAATTAACACACACATACACGCACATCTCCAGTCCATACACTCACTGCATTTCCCAATTCAATACACACAATTCAATTGCTTTTTTGGTTAAATTGGATAGTAAACAGCAGAGCACAGCAGAGAAATACAATGTTAACTAATCAAAGCTCATTATTTCCTACCAAAATAGAAACATTCCAATAAATAGCAAGGGATTTGAATCCCAGTGTCCCTGATGCTCATCTCCGTGACCTTTCATTTCTCACCTCAGGACTACCCTCATGCCCTGTGTTATGTACAGCTCAGAGTCACAGGTGAAACGCCTCCTCATCAGCACGCTTCACTCTTAATAACTGTGGACGGACTTGAGGAACCCAATGAGGTGTGTCCGAGACACTGATGGAGTGAGTGAGCACCAAGGGAAAACACAGACGGAATAAACCAGTTCTTTTAAGAACTATACACTGAAAGATTCTTTGAGGAACCAAAAATTGCTCTTCTATGGGTTGTTGCTGCCAAAACCTCCTTTTGGAACCTTTATTTTTTAGAATGTCAGATTGGAATGCTTCTGAATGTCCATAAAAACTGATCCATATATACATTTCCCCCATAAAGTCTAAGAGTAGGACACATCAAAGACTCTACCCATAGGGTAAAAATGGATATGGATGCTTTCTATCCTTTCACAGCAGATGTCATTGAGCAGACACTCTCCTGTCTTTCAACACACAAGCCTCTTAACAACCTCCCTTGAGACGTCTCAGAGAGCACAGAAGGGAGATGGCCATCAACGCTTTCAGGTCAAAGAAAGAAAATGTTTAGCGGCAGTAAAAATAACGGCACCATAATAAAAGACAATTAAACACAGCTGGTTGGCCTGCAGGCTGACGCGCGAGATGAAATGAGAGGGAGGAGCATATTAAACACGTGTTCTGTTGACTCGTCTGCGGTTTAGTGTCTTGATTTATTTATAAAACAATAATTAGATGATTTATGCTGAGATACATGCCTCTTAGTAAAACTGGATCAAATTTACATTTAATGAAAATTAAATAAAATGTGAGTTTTAAGAATTGTATGACAAATAATGATGATCATGAGATATTAATATGGACTTTGCAAAAAATGAAAAATAAAAAATAAAATAATGTACAATATTTATTTGTACTGGTCACCCATCACAAATATTACAAGGATAGTGCAATATTTCAATTTAGCTACATTGGGGAAGATGTTTATCTGTGCCCAATTATCATACATTTGCATGCATTAGCACACATTAAAATTTCCTAAAGTGAATTAGATCGGGCCATACGGAGACTAGTTCCATCAGACTTCTTTGTTCATTGGTGCATGTTGTAGAACGCACAAAATTGCACAAATCTAAATGCAAATCAATTAATATTACCATTTCTAATAACAAAAACAATAATGAGAGTGTGCACAAGTGATTTTGTTCCATGTTAACCAGAAATGTTGAAGAAACTGATGAACACTTGTAATTATGCCATAAATGAAATGCATTAAAGACATCATTAACCAATCTAACACGGAGCACAAGCATACACCGAAATCAACATTTCCTCCATGAGATATAATGTCTTATTGTTCTTAATTTGTGAAGAAACTTCTTTCTTTTTTTTTGCATATGACCTATAAAGCCCACAGCACACAATGGTTATCATGTATGGTGTTACTGGGACTGTATTTTTGTTTTGATTTCAGACACGTGTAGGAAAATCTCCTACGGCCGTTCCACACCAGCTGCACTGCTGATAACCATTACCAATCAGCCATATGTGCTGTGACGGAGGACAGAGAAAGAAAAGAGTAGATTACATGCTTGTGTGTGCCAGTATGTGTGTGTGTGTGTGTGTGTGTGTGTGAGAGAGCAGAGAGAGAGTGAATGAGAAGAAAGGAAAAAGAGGAGCGAGAGAGAAACTACTGCATCCACAGAAAACAAGGTACAGCAGGGTAAAAGTTTACTTTGAAAAATGCACTTTTTTTTTCTGGTAACATGATTTACAATAATCAAATGAATATTTTTGTTTTAATGGACTATCGATTTACATTACGGTTCAAAAGTTCGTAAGATTTTTTTTAAAATGTTTTTGAAAGGTTACCAAGGCAGCATGTATTTAAATCAGTAACACAAAGCAGTAATATTGTAAAATATTGTTACAATTTAAAATAACTTTTCTATTTTTTCTATTTAAAATATAATTTACTACTGTGATGCAAAGCTGAGTTTTCATTACTCCAGTCTTCAAAACCCAATCTAATGTGCCGATTTGCTACTCAAGAAACATTTCTTATTATTTTCAATGTTGATAAACAACATTGTTTACCTGCAAACATTAAGGTAATATAAAATGCAGTTGGCTGGAGGGTTGAAAGTAAAATGAAGAGAAAGAGAGGAGGACATTAGGCAAAGGAAGAATGATAATCCTGTTATTTCATTACTGTCAAACCTCCATCTCTACAGCAAAATGCATTATGGCTATGAAACAAAGGAACCCCCCCCACCACCCCCCTTCTTCAGGTGCAAGATAATTCTGGAGTGTATCATCATTTTTATACTAAAGCAGGTTTGTGGGGTAGCAGAATAAACCTCTCCATCATCAACACATAAACATCATAGAAAAACAAAACAAGCAGAACAATGTACTCTGTTACAGATCTGATGCCACTAAAACCTGTTATTCAGAAAGAGTCTGATTGGTTGTCACAATAATTGGCTGATGTGTGTTAAGAGCACTTTAACATACAGTCACCATGTTACAGTAAGCATCTACTGACTATTCAATGACATAATTAAATATTAAGTGCATGTTACTCATTACTATTACTTAGCACTTACAATAATTACACTATTAAATGGGCACTAATGTAAGAGTGACCTGAAATAAGTGAATAATTCATTTAGTCTCCTAAAGCCACTTTACATTAGACCAGCTCTCATATTTCTAACAGTCACTGTACATATAAAACCAGTTATTACATGGGACAATAAATAAATAGTTCAACAGCTGCAACCCAAGTTAGCCGTGTTTACCAAACAAAACCAAGTTTCATATGAACAATTTTGTTTAAGGTTTGGTGTCTGTAACACTTTTTTTAAGCAATTCATACTTCAATCCAGCAAGGATGCATTTAATTTATTAAAAGAAATAGTAACAATATTTTTTTTAATATCTGTTTGAAACATTGTAAATTCTAAGCAGCACAACTGTTTTCCACATTAATGATAATAAGAAATGTTTCTTCGGCAGCCAATCAGCAAATTAGAATGATTTCTGATGGATCATGTGACACTAAAGACTGGAGTAATGCTGCTGAAAATTCAGCTTTTCAATCACAAAAATAAATTACATTGTAAAATATGTTCAAATATTATAAACTGCAATAATACTTAGCAATATTAGTGTATTTTTGATCAAATAAATGCAGCCTTAGTGAGCTTGAGACTTTCAAAAACACAAAACAAAAATGAATGCATTTTCCCCGACTGAAAACATTTACACTAGTGAAACTTACACACTGTGCAGTATGAAAGAGCATTCATATCAGTAAAAGAACCATTAAATATCATATGTCTACCTCTAAGTCCTCACAAAACAGTAGCACACACTAAATTTCCACACATTTTGGGTATCAAATGTTTCCCACTGCTGTATTAAACCCAATAAATTCATTAATAATGCCAATAATCACACTAACAACACTTAAACAACAAAAGTCTGTTCTTTTTATAATTTCTGCTATGCAAAGACGACTACAGTTAAGACCAAAATCAGTACTCCCTTTGCTCAGTTTGACAAAATGTGAAAAATGATCAAACTCAGAATTTTTTTTTTTAAATTTTAGTTACCACATTTTGTCCTCGTTTGGTAAAGCAGTGAAGCACAAGTTAGCCATCATCTTGATCACTGATTTGACTCCAGTGGTGTTTTTGAGTGCTGAGCTAATTAAACAGTGTTAATCTGATTAGCCCAGTGACCTCTCCCCTACTGACCATCATACACACGCTCACAGGTTTAACAAACCCCCTGCGGCCACCACACTTGTTGAAGAGTTTATCACAAGCATAAAAGCACTGATCATCACTACAGGCCGCACTCAAAACAAGCTGACGACAAGAACGGACAAAGATTACAGCTGTTGTTGCTGCTATTGTTCATTAAACATAACTTCAACATCATTTGTGCTTTCAGTGTGCTGGGTTTATACTCATGTGGACATGCTGTGATGTGCTAGACGTCTCTGTGGTGGATTAAATATTTAGGGTTTCTATGAAAAGAACCGAGGGCCTTGTTTTAGATGCCCTCCGACTTGGAACAACTCAGAAATTCTGACTAATCCACTCATATAGCCAAAGGCACCTGCCTGTCAGCTCCTATTCTTCTTAAAGCATGCACGGAAAAACACACACAGATGCACACGCAAAAGTTTCCTCATTCGTACGGACACACAAAGAGATTTCATCTTAAAATGTTCTCTTAAAGGGAAAGTTCATCCATCATTCTGACATAATTTACTTACTTACTCTTAGATCTTTCTAAAAACAAAACCAAGGTACCAAAAGGGTTTTATTTCACAGCAATGCCATAGAAGAACCATTTTTGGGTCCCCAAAGAATCTTTTGGTGAACAGTTCTCAAAAGAATCTTTTCCACTCTAAAGAACATTTTGTGGAATGGAAAGATTCCATGAATGTAAATATTCTTTGTGGAAGCATAGATGCCAGTAAAGAGAGTGTATATGACTTGCTTTCTTCTGTGCAACACAAAAGAAGATATTTGAAGCACATTTCTTTCCATAAATTGTCAACTGGGAGCCAAACAACATTGGACCCCATTGACTTTCATTGTATAGAAAAACCAACAAAACACAGAGATACTTTTAAGTTTTTGTTCCACATCATAAGCATTACATCAAGGATAGAAAATAATGACATTTTTCATTTTTTGGGTAATCTATCCCTTTAAATTTAACACAATATACACATTTAAGCACATGCACACTCTATTTTTGTTCTCATACACACACACACACACCATAAATGCCAATAAAGATCCTTTATCATAAGAGTATATATGACTTCTGTGCAACACAAAACAAGATATTCGAAGCACATTTTTCCCCCCCATAAATTGTCAACTGGTAGTCAAACAACATTGGACCCCATTGACTTTCATTGCATAGAAAAACAAAAAAAAGAATTAAGTTTGTGTGTTCCAGATAATAAACACTCATTTCAAACAGGTTCATCAAGAACAGTAAATAATGACAATTCTCATTTTTGGGTAATCTTTCCCTTTAAATATAAATTATGAGGTTCTCTACCACAATATACACATTTAACCACATGCACATCCTATTTTTCCTCTCTCTCTCTCTCTCTCTCTCTCTCTCAGACACACACACACTGAGGGCTCACCGCGATCCGCAGCAGCGTCCCCTTCACTGATGCCCATCTGTCTTGCCGCCGGTCAATGACCAGGATGAAGCCGACCCCCGTCGAGCTGAGACTGAAAATCAGAGAGACACCATCACCATGGCAGCAAGCGCACACACACACAAAAATCATAAACATTGAGATACTGATGATGTCACATACCCTAAAGTCATCATTAAACAGTTCTCTACTAACTAACCAACATCAGACTGACAAAGTAACCAGCACTCGGTGCATTGCAAACCATTATTTTATCCACACATACACATCTGCATTTGCCCCCTGACAAACAAGATGAATGCATAACGTGTCCAAATGCAAATTAAAACCCATAGACGTACGTTGAAATGCACTAGCCCAGAATGCAATCGTGGTAACGTAGCGCAGAGATGCTGAGCTGGTTGCTACATCCATCACCATACAGAACGGCAGCTCTCCACACCAGCAGTATCAAGCTGTTTTATGATGACCGAGGCAGCAGAAAAATCCAATTACACACTCCCGATATTAAAAAACAAACAGCATGAATGTGCAGAATCCACCCCTAACGCTGATATTCCAAGGGTCCGTCAGCAGATTTCAGTGTACACAGATGGTTTCCCCTTCGTTTCTTTCTTCCCTTCAATGCACCTTTGCTTACAGCCCCTCTGTTTATGGTTCCATTTGAATGAGTGCCACCGTAGGCACAGACCGGGAGAGCAGCTACGTTCTGCCTCCCCCTCTCCAGCGACCAGCATTTGCTCCCTCTCAACCAATCATGAATTGCTAATATGGAATGTGGGCGGGAGATAGGTGCTGATTGATAATAAAAGCTCCTCCCACTAGAAACTGGCACTGCAGATACTTGTGTATCAAATCTGCCGCCATTACAGTGACACAGATTGTGTGTCTCTCTTTCTGGCTCCCGCCTTTTCCACCAAATTTCACACTCCCGTCCCTTTTCTCTCCTCTCAATCCCACCTCCTAGTCCCCCCTCTCAGCCTCCGGCTGTTTTTCTCAGGAACGTTTGTTCTCCGCTCCTTTCACAGTGGAGGGCAGGAGGAGGAAGCAAAGGAGAGAGATGCAGGGGTCTTATCAGCTGACAAAGCCCCGGTGCAGATCTGCACTGACACATTGACTAATGACCTTGAATGTCCATCAGTAATAAAGATCAAAAATCTGATTGCAATCATCACTGCAATTATAACCTTCCATTCAAAGGCTGCTGAGGGGCTTGAAAGCCATCGGGCGGTTCACTACACATGATTTATGGTCATACCAGTGCTTAGCCTAATAATGTTTTAATTATTGTTCAGTGTTGTTAGTGCATTGTGTTAAGACTGCAAAGTAATATTTTGAATTTTTTCATATACTAGATAGCTGAATGCTTTGAATAAACAATGGGATGAAGAGTTATTTATTACAGCACATTTGCATTTTCATTGTAAAAAAAAAAAACTCAAGATATTTGGGTTTGACTGTAAATTGCAAATATTTAATAATATTCGATTTAATATTGTAGATGTTTTATCAGAAACCACAGAACAAATTCAGGAACATGTCTTGCTTGCAAATGAATCTTTAATTAACAATTAAAAATATTACAAACACATATTGAGGTCATCTATCTATCTATGGATGGATGAATGAATTATTTTATTGTTATTACTATTATTTTATATTTTCATAATGTGTTCAAACAGTAGCATTTAAAAATAAATAATTCAAAATAGCATTAATTCTAGGCAGTAAAAAACAAACAAACAAAAAAACTTCCATAATTTTGTGTGTTTACATTTTTATTTTATCATTTATTTTTACTTTGCATTACAGTATGAAAATTAGTTTTCATTATAAGAATTTGAATTTTGCGGCTAAATGTGCTTAATGTCACAATGCAAAATATCTTTGTGGTTTTAAGCAAAGTAGTATAGTAATGATTCTCCCATTTCTTTTTCTTTTGTGTTAAAATATGACTAGGACACATTCCTAAGGGGGTTTCATGACATTTGCCCCTTTATTCCATGAGCTGCTGTATTTTGCTCCTGAACTCCTTTCATTCAGAACTAAATTAAAACCCCATCAGCCATTTTCAGCATGAAGAAATCCATCTAATTACTCAATCACCCCCTCTCTCTCTGTTTCTCATGGGAATAATGGGGAAACAAGAGGTGGAGAGAGAGAGAGTGTGATGGAAAGCAAAGGACCAGAGTCACTCTTTCATTTGAATATTAACAAGGGCTGTTAAATTAAAGAGGATTTCACAGGATCAGCAAATACACCAATGCACCAGTGAACTTTCACAGGGATTAACACTCAAAAAAAAAAAAAAAAAAAATTAAATGATATGCATGCAAAGTAATTCAACATCTCTCATTGATATGAAGGCATCTTCAGGTCAATAATAACATACTTCCCTGAGAAAATCATGTATTCAAATTACTCACAAACTAAGAATGCATATGTAAAACAAGGGGCATTAGGATCACCTTGTTAATCGTGTACATAATTACACATTCTAATTTAATATGTATGATGAATATTAATGAGGCAGCAGCCACACACACACACACACACACACACAAGCAGGCAGTCATGACTCAAATTCATTGAATTGCAAACAGCATGATGTGTTGCAATGGGAAAGCATTAGAGTGCCCTCTACTGTCCAATTCAAGAAATAAAACAACCCCACCAAAAATCTCTCTCATCTAGTTTATCATCAACATTGCAGTGATGTGACTAAAAGATGATGCATCATAAATCAAATACATACAATGTTTTCTATTGTTAAACAAATCGTTTCAGATAGGCTTTGCTAAGTGTTACCACATTTTTTGTCCAATGAACTTTCATGACATTTCCATTCATCAATGCTGGGTTTTAAATCATGTTACAGTGCTTTATATGTCAGGATGCAATTTTTGGAATTAATAGATTGAAGTACACATGTTTCCAATAACAGCATCAATGGCCAGACTGATGTTATCACACCGTTTTGCATGCACGTCTACTTTGTAAGCACTTACAAAAGGCATGTAGCCAATAAATAAGGACTTTTCCAGGTCTGGGAGGAAAAATATTTTCAAATGCCCTGAACAAAGGGCAATTTTTTTGTTTTTTAAAGTGCTGGTAATGACTGATCCTTCCACCTCCTGTTTTCTCACCTGGGAACGCTAGTCAGGTATGTCAGCACGTTGTGAAACTCCTGTTCCTCCAGCTCACCAAACGCCGGGTACTCTGGGAAAATAATGATGGGGCTGCCATTCTGTCCTCGGCCACCTGGAAATGCAGATTTGGAAGAAGGCAGCTGTTAGCAATTCTGTTTAAGATGCAGCATGAAAACTAATCATCAGGGCTATTCCGTTAAGCCCTGTGATGCATATAAGTTATGAAACCCTGCATATTCAGAGGGAGAATTGTCTATAACCAGTGACCTTGAAGCTGCAGTAACCTCCTGAACTAGTTTACTGATCAAGAAAAACAATAATCCAGCAGCACTTCTGCATTTAAAAAGTCTTCTACCCACAAGGGGGCACTTCTACAGCTTCCCATGTACAGCTTATGCAGAGAAAGACAGAGACTGTGTACATTCACACAAAAATGGCTGTAGCTATTACGAACTGCATGGATGCATCAAGGACATGGGGCAACGTCAAGGGCACAATGCAACGGCATGAGGACAAAACCTTCAAATCTCCTCTTTTCCTGTCATTGAGCTTTGCCTTGCAAATACAGATGAGACCATTCGAAAACACAGAGATAAACATCATAAATCATTACTGGGGCTATAGATATAGTCTATGCATGTGTGAGAAAAAGAAAGACAGAAAGGGAAAGAGGAAGAAGGACATGTTTGGTGCAGTGACAGAGGTCATGTGACTGTGTGTGTGTATTTGGATGCTACAGCACTCTGTGATTAATAGAGCAGGATGGATCCACTGCAGAGCTCACACATATTAACACCTCTACGACAGTCACACTCAGACACACAGGTGCACACACACACGAGGTGAAAAGGACACTGCTGTCGCATTTGTAACCATCAGCCGAGCAAACCCAAAGAGCTCCAGTCCATCTGGACCAGGTGAGAGAGAGAGAGAGAGAGAGGGGGTCACTCCGCAACACTATACTACAATATGCAATCAAAAAGACGAAAAGTCATTCATCATCTTCAACAAACAGACACAACACACACACACACACACACACACACACTAAAGAAACTCTCTCTCTTGCTCGCTCTCTCTGTGACACACACACACAGCCTGAGAACAATATAATATAATACAGCATAGAAGAATATAGCAGAATTGAGTATATTAGAGTAGAATTGGAGGGTA
The DNA here is from genome assembly GCF_012432095.1 of Onychostoma macrolepis. Taxonomy (NCBI): domain Eukaryota; kingdom Metazoa; phylum Chordata; class Actinopteri; order Cypriniformes; family Cyprinidae; genus Onychostoma; species Onychostoma macrolepis. The sequence goes on from NC_081155.1 coordinate 16,172,930, forward strand.
GATCAGAGTATAAAAGGGTAAAATATAGTATATTAGAGCAGAATGGAGTATAAAAGTACAGAATATAATACAGTAGAATGGAGTATATTATAGCAGAAAATAGTAGAATGGAGTGCAAAAGTGTAAAACAGTATAAATGGTAGAATAGAGTAGAAGCTTGGTAGAATTGAGTATACTCAAGTTTAATAGAGTAGAATGGAGCATAAAAGAACAGAAAAATAGAGTTAAATTAGAATATAGTAAATTTGAGTATATTAGAGTAGAATTGAGCATAAATGTAAAACAGAGCAGAATTGAGTATAAAAGGGTAGAAGAGAGTATCATTGAGTATATTTGAATTTAACAGAAGAGAGAATTAAAAGAGAAGAACAGAAGAATGGAGTAGAATCGAGTGTAGACATGTAGAACAGTGTAATACAGTTGAGTAGAATGGAATATAATAGTGTAAAATATAACAAAAGAGAGTACACTAGAGCTGAATAGAGAAGAATGATGTATATATGGGTAGAACAGTAGAATATATAATAATGAAGTATACTAGAGTTGAATATAGTAATGGAGTATACTGGTGCTGGTCATATAATTAGAATATCATCAAAAAGTTGATTTTTCTCACTAATTCCATTCGAAAAGTGAAACTTGTATATTATATTCATTCATTACACACAGACTGATATATTTCAAATGTTTATTTCTTTTAAATTTGATGATTATAACTGACAACTAAGGAAAATCCCAAATTTAGCATCTCAGAAAATTTGAAGATTGTGAAAAGGTTCAATATTGAAGACACCTGGTGCCACACTCTAATCAGCTAATTAACTCAAAACACCTGCAAAGGCCTTTAAATGGTCTCTCAGTCTAGTTCTGTAGGCTACACAATCATGAAAATTTCCTCTCAATACTTTGTTATATACCCTTTGTTGGCAATGACAGAGGTCAAACGTTTTCTGTAAGTCTTCACACACTGTTGCTGGTATTTTGACCCATTCCTCCATGCAGATCTCCTCTAGAGCAGTAATGTTTTGGGGCTGTTGCTGGGCAACATGGACTTTCAACTCCCTCCAAAGATTTTCGATGGGGTTGAGATCTGGAGACTGGCTAGGCCACTCCAGGACCTTGAAATGCTTCTTACGAAGCCACTCCTTCATTGCCTGGGCAGTGTGTTTGGGATGATTGTCATGCTGAAAGACCCAGCCACGTTTCATCTTCAATGCCCTTGCTGATGGAAGGAGGTTTTCACTCAAAAATCTCACGATACATGGCCCCATTCATTCTTTCGTTTACACGGATCAGTCGTCCTGGTCCCTTTGCAGAAAAACAGCCCCAAAGCATGATGTTTCCACCCCCATGCTTCACAGTAGGTATGGTGTTCTTTGAATTCAACTCAGCATTCTTTCTCCTCCAAACACGACAAGTTGAGTTTTTACCAAAAAGTTCTATTTTGGTTTCATCTAACCATATGACATTCTCCCAATCCTCTTCTGGATCATCCAAATGCTCTCTAGCAAACTTCAGACGGGCCGGACATGTACTGGCTTAAGCAGGGGACACGCCTGGCACTGCAGGATTTGAGGCCTTTGTTACTTTGGTCCCAGCTCTCTGCAGGTCATTCACTAGGTCCCCCGTGTGGTTCTGGGATTTTTGCTCGCAGTTCTTGTGATCATTTTGACCCCACGGGGTGAGATCTTGCGTGGAGCCCCAGATCGAGGGAGATTATCAGTGGTCTTGTATGTCTTCCATTTTCTAATAATTGCTCCCACAGTTGATTTCTTCACACCAAGCTGCTTACCTATTGCAGATTCAGTCTTCCCAGCCTGGTGCAGGTCTACAATTTTGTTTCTGGTGTCCTTTGACAGCTCTTTGGTCTTGGCCATGGTGGAGTTTGGAGTTGGACTGTTTGAGGTTGTGGACAGGTGTCTTTTATACTGATAACGAGTTCAAACAGATGCCATTAATACAGGTAACGAGTGGAGGACAGAGGAGCCTCTTAAAGAAGAAGTTACAGGTCTGTGAGAGCCAGAAATCTTGCTTGTTTGTAGGTGACCAAATACTTATTTTACCGAGGAATTTACCAATTAATTCTTTAAAAATCCTACAATGTGATTTTCTGGATTTTTTTTCCTCATTTTATCTCTCATAGTTGAGGTATACCTATGATGAAAATTACAGGCCTCTCTCATCTTTTTAAGTGGGAGAACTTGCACAATTGGTGGCTGACTAAATACTTTTTTGCCCCATTGTAAGTATTGAGTGCTGTACATGCTCATACTTTTCATGTTCATACTTTTCAGTTGGCCAAGATTTCTAAAAATCCTTTCTTTGTATTGGTCTTAAGTAATATTCTAATTTTCTGAGATACTGAATTTGGGATTTTCCTTAGTTGTCAGTTATAATCATCAAAATTAAAAGAAATAAACATTTGAACATATATCAGTCTGTGTGTAATGAATGAATATAATATACAAGTTTAACTTTTTGAATGGAATTAGTGAAATAAATCAACTTTGATGATATTCTAATTATATGACCAGCACCTGTATAGTAGAATATAAGAGAAAAAAGCAGTAGAATATGAAGCAGAACAATGTTAAAAACTGAAAAATAGAGCAGAATGGTATAGACTAAATTACTATATGGGAAAGAGTACAATGTAGTAAAATAAAGTACCATCAGAACACAAATACAGACCCAAGAAATCTAGAACATGGACTACATTAACAGTAATGAGATGAAAACACTCCACGAAGAGCTTTCATCCCAATCTCACATACTGGGTGACTTTAGTTTCCGGTGTTTCCATCAGATACACACACACACCCTGTGTGATAATGATAATATCAGACACAGGCCTCTGCAGCCGTCTGGGAGGAAAAAGTAGGACCAGAAAAGAAAATAAGATGAAGAGAGCAAAAAGGAAATGAAAACAGGAAATAAACAGAAGGAGCGTCTAGCAGTGGAGGTCTGTCATTAAATCTGTGTGGAGAACTGAGGCATGAGACCAGAGCAACATAGAAACATATGCACTGATTTTATTTCTGTGTGTTTATGTTACATGGACACACACACACACACACAATGCATAAGCAAATCACTCAATTATTCATATGGCACTAAATAGTGAATACTCTATATTGGGATGAAGTTAACAAAAATGAGGGAGCAAATCTTTGAAGGAAAAACTATTTGGACAGTATTTGAAGCTTTTCATAATGCAATAAGTGCAATGAGTACATCAGCTATACTCTATAAATGCTTTAAAAATGTGCACACAATAGAGGGAAACAAATTGTCCACTAAAAACAAAGAGTATAGAAGACCAAGAGGCGAAAGTCTGATGCTTTTTGGGTAACAGCCACTAGGTGGTGCTTCGGCAGAGCGGCCGCCATTTTGGGGTGAAAATTTCAACCGGACAACAGTACATATACACAGAAATAGACCAAATAACAACGAAAGAGAGGTCAAAGTGGAATAAAAGAACGCAATGTTGGGCAATCCACTGCAAAAACTATCAGTGTGACAGTAAAAAATATTGACTTATCGTCTTCACAAAGACCCTGACAGGTAATTATTCACAAAAGTGTAAAAATATTGTGTGTTTTGAAGTGGGACGTAGCGCTGTCTTATGCAACTGCTAACTTTAACTGTTTTTAGTCTAGTAGTAAACTTAAATCCTTTTAGGAACTGCAGGTCCTAGCCATAGAAAACATAATAATGATTTATATGGACATGACACCAAGTTATAATGAGCTTATGCAACTTTACACATTTACAGTTACAGATTTACTAATTAATGACAGAAAAATTTGGAATGTTGGACAATAAATATATAACAGGAATACAGGTAACCCCTGCTAAAAGAAAACAATAGAGGCCCAATAGAAACCATCACAGAAATTCCAAAGGTTTCCATTAAAATACCATTATAAACCATTAGCTTTTTCCAGTAAAACCATTACAAAATTCCTTTTTGTAGTGTGTTTTGGGCATTTTTGCAATAGGATTTAACATCCCACCAATAGAATCCATCACATATCAGTAGACACCATTATGGTTTCCATTAAAACCAATACAATTCCTATTATAAACATTAAAACCATTACATTTTCTATTGTGTTTTGGGCAGGGTTCTATTGTTTTTTCCAGCAGGGGTTATATTCCTGTTATATATTTATTGTCCAACATTCCTAATTTTTCTGTCATTAATTTAATTTCATGTTGGTATTCAGTGTTTATATTGCTAACACTTGAACTTAAAATATTTTCAGCCGAAACTGACATGGTTTCTAGACTTTAAAATAAAGTCTGTAAAATAAATTGTTAAAAGGATTTGATCACTAGTCTAGTGATTGTACGTTTTTGTTGTCATCGTTCAGGCTGTATTTCAGCTGTAATGCACGTTTTTTTAAACAAATCAGCTGATAGTTGCCATAGCGACAGCTAGAATCTAGGTGGAGTGCCGAGTCGCTTTCACCCCAAAACGGCAGAAGCGCAGGGCGCCGCTGTTGCAATGGAACGTTCTACAGTTTCGCCTCTTGGTCTTCTAACATTATACTCTTTGCTAAAAACACAGACAACAGAATAAAATGGACGTCACCCCTATAGTGCACTACAAAATGGGGAATAGGAAGCATTTTCTGAAGTCACAAGGTCATAAGTTAACTGAAAACAGAAGTGAAATGAACACTGATATTTTTTTCCCCTTTTTAATGGAATATCCTTGTTTCTTCAATGCAACTTGGCTGGTCACTCTTCTAGCAGTATTGTTGTAAATGTTTCATGGCATGTATAATGCATGAGTTCAAAGTTAGGTTTGTAAATATTCAGAGACTCTGATGCAATGAAGGCATGAGTTGTTTTTTTATACAAAACCTGAATCCCAATCTAATCCTCTTATTCACTATAAAACTCTTCTATAGACCTCACACACAGCCTAACTGTCAATCAAATATCCTCGCAAAGCACATCAGCTCTGAACTTTGTCAAGCGCATCGTCATGGCAACACTGAATAATTAAGAGGCTTCCTCCAGTCAGGCGTTATCCTGGGCAACCTGAGCTGAGCCCTAACTGGGTTATTTACGGAGACTGGAGAGAGTTTCTGGAGTGTTATTAAGGGACTGTGTTTGTGTGGAATCTGTGCACGTTCTGAACGAATCTGCCGTTGACACTGTGAAAGCAGACGTTTATAAATAATCTGTCACATATTCACTTCTGACTCACACGGCACATGTGAAACAGGACAAATCATACTCATGATGCTGTCAAAACACTATAAATATAGCTCATTAGATCAGTGATTAAGTGAGGCATTCACTTCCTGTAGCAGACACTTTTACATTATAAACATCACAGTGAATGAGAAAGTTTTCAACATTGATAATAAGAAGCAAATCAGTATATTAGAATGATTTCTGAAGAATCATGTGACACTGAAAGCTGCAAGTAATGATGCAAAAAAAAAAAAAAAAAAAAAAAAGAAAAAGTTAAGCTAACTTAAAATTAAGGCAACCAGCTTTAGCAGATTTTTGAGTTTGCTCAACTTATTTTTGTGGGAGAATTTCAAATTTTTGTTGTATAAACTTAAAACGACAAAGTTGAGAAAACTCAAAAATCTGCTGAAGCTGGTTGCCTTAAAATTCCAAGCTGGCTCAACTTTTTTTTTTTTTCTTTTTTTTTTTTTTTAAATAGTGCAACAGGGGAACCCCCCCAAAAAAACCATACAGACCACAAACTTTTGAACGGCAAAGTTATGCAAGTGCTTAAAATTGTGTTATTCTGGTAAAGGTGATAATGACATTTTTTTTTGGAGTTATCAATGTTTTGTTGTACAGGTAAACTTTCAGAATCTCTCATAGTGAGCACGGTCTTTATTGGCAAAGCATTCAGGGATTGATTGTGTAGGAGACTCACCTGACAGGAAGGCGAACTGTTTCCTGAGGTCTGGGCTGATGTCTGCGGCACACAGAGGACTGCTCTCCTGCAGCATAATCTCATCTGTGTGACAAAAACAGATTTAGTTAGTAAACATTTCACTATAAACAAGGAAAAAATGGTTGTTTCCCCATGTTAATGTTTATGTTTATGGTTATACCACAATTTCATAGACACACGAATTTCACTTCATGTTTTTTATGTGTTTCTAGGTTATGGTGCAGACGCATGATTCTGCTTAGAGTCTGAGAAGAGCAGCTGGATGAATGGATGTAGATGAGATTGGATGGAAGAGTGTTTGAAAGCATTTAAAGATGGAGCAGAAGTTGGATGAATGGATGGTTGGGTGGAGACGAGAAGGTGAAAACAGAGAAAAGAGGAAGAGAGAGTTTTTTTTCTCATGATGGTTGATGATGGATTATTGTAAGCAGCTTTTGAGCGTCTTCAGCCGCTACGGTGTGTGTGAGTCACTGCTGTGGTGCGGCACATGGCTCTCACGCTCAGACTCTAAGACTTTTAGATATGTTCTTATGGTGTAGGTCAGAATCTGTACACATGTTGGTCTGAATAAAGGTGAAATCACAACAAACCAAGAACACACTATCCACCATGACAAATCTCTGGCGCAGTGCCCATTAGCAAGGATAAAGTCACTGGACAACAGTTGGAAACAGTCATACACACTTTCATCCGTCTTTCCTGCTGTTACGGAGATGCTTGGAACCTTAAGGAATCTGAATTAGAGCTCTTGAACTCAGCAAGAGCTGAGAATTTAAGTAGGTCACAGATAAACATTCAGCTCACTGTACTGTGAGAGGGCTTACTGATTTCATCATTAATTTTTCCCCATTAGTTTTGCTGCAGAGGCTTTATAGAAACTCATTGGACTGTTGGTTTGTACTGTACAAATGTTAGAAAGTACACAAGACAAATACTGATAAATTCCCTCCATCTGGGTACCAACAGAAGACCACATTCATCTGTCCAAAAGACCATACCTGGGTCATCAACATACAGGTTAGGATGGCTTGCCATGCCTGCAATTCAAAACAAAACAAAACAAAAGGGGCAGTCGTGGCCTAACTAAAACAAAACAAAACCCAAATAAAAACAAACAATCAAAAAGCAAAAATAAATAATAATAATAATAATAATATTATTATTATATAACTAAACAAACAGAACAAATGCAATTACAAGATCAATATCAAGTAAAACAAATTAAAAACAACAACAAAAAAGCAAACAATTCTAAACAAAAACAGAATAAACAAAACAAATGATTTTGAACTTGTAAAAATTGTATCATGTATCAAACGTATAAAACCAATTAAAATAATATATATTATTAAAAATAAATATTTAAAAGCATTAATTTTCATTAAATTACTATAATTCATCTTAAATCTAACATTGCAATTCCAAATGAAAGTAACAAATGTTTTATTTACTTCCCAAAAACCCATTTTTACTTACATCTGACACTTGCCATGTGTTAATTTTGGGCTGTGATGCACTCTACCCATCAACACTCTCATCTTTACTGTGATTTCTATTACAAGTTACTCTCGATTATACTGTGATACATTATATTGTCTGTAAGAAACAGCACATCTGACAAAGCGACATGTTAATCTAATCTCCTCACACAGGAAATGCTCTTCTTTGAAAGCTGTGGAGTACAGTGGAGAAGCCTTCAGGAGAAGATAAGGCCTCTTTGAAGTCAGAAGGACAGTGACGCAAGACCCATTACAACATTACAGAAAAACACTCCGGCTACTCACCCTATTATTAAGTTTCTGTAAAGTTCAATGACATTGTGCATGCTCTTTAAATAAAGGTTCAGCCTCCCTCAAAGCCTTCATTTGTTGGACCATATAAGCACACTCCCATGAAGCCCCCAAAAGGTCAATAACTTGCTCTACTCAAACTGATCAAAACACTCCTCTTCCTTTCCCACCGCTCCACTCCTGACGTCACTGATCACAGACGAGCACCTGTTTTCACAGTTCCCAACACCACGCCACGGCCATGATGAGCAAAAGACAGATGCTTGCAGATAAAGCGAGAGCTGTTAATCCTTTATCTACCCTGGCAACACAGACAGGAAGCTGGTAAAAGTCTGCCTTGTTGCACTGATCGCAGACCACATTCAGATTGAGATCACTGTAGGATTTCTCATCTCAGTGACCCTCAGTAAGCGTGTCACGTGACTTCACAGACAGCTGCCACAGCCCAGGTAAAAACTGAGCTTGTGAGGTTAAGATAAGATTCTGGCACTGAAAGATTGGCAGAGTTAAGCTGAAGAGAAGCTGTGATAAATACAGCAATGCTTCGCTTTTCTTTGTTATTTAGTGCAAGCCTTAGGATACACTCAGGTAAAGGATATTTGTACTCCTGAAGTTCATCTCATATTCATCATTTGTTGCTTCAGGCTATAAGGGTTCATTCTACAGGTTCTTCAACATCACAAAGATACCAATTTTATAGGAGTTAAATGATAAAAATAGAATAACTTGTAAAATAAAAAACAGGTCAAGAGAATTTATGGCCAGGCATTCCATGACAAGTTCCTCTGTGTTCCAAATTGGATTGTATTCCAAACACTATTATGCATTTAAGCAATTAGGTATGAGAGGCTGTTACATTGTGAATGTAGTCACGGCAACAGGGCACATGACACAGAGCAATGTCAGAAACCCCTTCATCTGTGAAAATATTCACTGTAAAGAACAAACTCAAATGCCTTACGGATTTTTTAAAACTAGCAAGCAAGCAGCAAATACACACACATGCAGATCTGGGTAGATTACTTACAAATCGCAGTCCATTACTGATTCCAAATTACATGACAAAAATTGTAGTTGGTAATGTAAGCCATTACACATTTCAGGTAATACAATCAGACTACTTTCGATCACTTTGAACCATTAACCAACATCAGAGAACCGTGAACATGCAAATGTGATACTTGATTATTAAAATATTTATTTTAAAATCTCAGTGGTACTTAAAATCAATGTTATTAGGTAATTATGTGAATTTATGCATTTTAATGTGTTTGAAAGTCAAAAGCCTCCCAAGGACATAATACGTAATATATGGTTAAATAATTCAAATAAAAGTGAATGTGTTCATCAGTAGTTGATGCAATGTTGAAACACTTCTGAAACCTGAAATGATTTTTGTAAATCCAGTGGTCAAATGCTGTGTCGCCACCTGACTAATGACTGGTCTTTGTATGAATGTCCATATATATTTATATTTACGGAGAGTCTATTTACACTAAGTTCAAATAGTCCACATTGTTAGCAGAGGCTATTTACACTAACTCCGCCCACCAACATGTGATTGGGCTAGACAACACTACAAAACACGGCTGTCAGCTCCAGGGGAGTAGATGGTAAACCGCAGTACACAGTGTAAATAGCATCTATTGCTATTTACACTTAGTGCAAATAATTTAAGCGGTAGGCCATTTCAGAAAGGAACACTTAAAAGATGAAAAAGAGAATCGATATATAATCATGTAATAAATCATGTAACTGCAGCCTGATAACGAGTATTTTAAAATGTAATTTAATCTAATTACAAGTACTTAATTTTTGAATTTAATATATATATATATATACACATACATATATATATATATATATATATATATATATATATATATATATATATATATATATATATATATATATATATATATACACACATATATTTCTTTTCTTTAAAGTTTGGAGATTTTGAAATGAGTAATTTTACTGTTACAAAAGATTTATTATTTCAAATAAATGCTGTTCTTTTGAACTTTCCATTCATAAGAATCCTGTGAAGTATCTCAGTCTCCACAAATAGCATAAAAATAAGCATATTTGCTTAAACATTAAAATAGTCGCTTCAAATATCTGCCATCACAGGAGGAATAAATTGCATTAAAAAAAAGCTTTAAAATAGAAAACTATTAATATTTTAAATTGTTGTTGTTGTCGTCAGATGGGCTACCTTTTATTCTTATGGTATATCAAAAAGTGTATATTTTTAAATGTGATTGTTGGTACATTCTACCAGTATTTACCATACTTTCAAAACAAAAATTAAAATAAGAAAAATATGCAATATGAAAATAATTTAAGAAAAAAATATTCTCAAACAAGATTCGGTTTACAAAAAGCCTTTTTTCAAAAGGTACATCTGGAAAAAGGGGGGTCGTCTTATATTCGGGTCAATATGGTATACATTTTTCAACAGTCTTTTGAAAATTACAGATTTTGAAGAATAAATATTAAACATTCAGGTCAAATGTTCTTGTACACAAGCCAAAACAGCCTACAACAAAACCAACTAAATAAAGGAGTAATTTTGTGATTTTATCCTCTATATCCAGTCACCGGACATGGTTTCTCATTTACATTGATCCCATCACTCCTGTTAAACAATACCAGGCCGTTGAGATCGAGGGGGACGCGTTTAGTCTTGTCACTGTCGCCTCAGCTGGGCTCATGAGAAAGAGGCTTGAGCAACGTCCAACGTTTCATTCACCATCTCATCTCTTGGTGTTTAATCAACAAAGCTACGGCACAGAGCCTCCACTCAATACAAAACATCCTCTCACACATCCGCAAAACCAAAGCAGCAATAACAGGGCTATAGAAACGGCCCCGGGCCCTGCACGGTCGCCAAGAACGCCAACCGCACATTGACAAAGCGATTCAGCATCGGAGCACGGGGTGCTGGTATTCAGAAGAACCGGGGGAAGGGCAGACGCTCTCATTTTAATGCCATTCAACGGATAGACGAGTATTCTTTACAAAGCCTTACATTTTTAATGCCACTCGGATGGGTGACCGTGAGCCGTGACCGCTACCTCAGTGTGACTGAAGATCTGAGTTTGGACTGTAGCCTAAAAGATCCCAGTAATAAAAGCTTCATCTTCATCTCAGGAAACTGCTAGCTGTCTTTTGTTCAATTATTTTGTTAGTTCACAAAAGTATAACAACAGATTGCCTTGTTGTAATGACATTTAAACTGTACTATGACTTTAATGGGGCAAAAGTGTATTTATACCGGAATCACAGTTGCAGAAATTATTCATAAACGCAAATATTACTTTTTGACAATTTGCTGATTTAAAAAAAAAAAAAAAAAACACAATGTGCCCAACTACTTAAAAACAAGACTTGTCCAGTTTGTAACTACTGTATTTTGTGTTACATTTTAAAAATAAAACAACTGAATTTAACAGTGGAAATTCATAAAGTTTTATAAATTTACAATGTTTTATATTTTCATTTTAACAAAAGTGCTGATTATGTAACGTTACATGCAACACTGAGTCTTATCTCACTAACACCCTGATGCTCTAATATATTGTAGTTTATGATAAGCAAGATCCAAATTCTTCGCTATTATGTAAGATTCAGCTATATAAAAAAAAAAAAATTGCAGTTGTGAGCCTCAAGATCTCACCTCTCTTGGAACTCTGTTTCCTGGAGCAGGAGAACAAGGACGACATGTTTTCCGTGTCTCTGCGGTTGTGTCCACTCTCTGCATTATTTACAGGAGAGTGTTGGATACAGTGGCTTAAAACCTCAGCATTGCACTAACAGCTCAGATGGAAAAACAAGATACACACCAATGCACAGACACATACACACTCAATGTTAACATGCAAGGAAAACATCCTCTTTGTTCTTCATGTCTGTGCAAGCAGCCCAGGTTAAACGCATGTTGCAGTTTTTGTTAAAGACCTCTTCGGCTGTGTCATGTCCGAGCCTGTCTGAACTACAAAGAACCAGTCCAGGTTAAAACACACAGGAGTGCAATATAAACCATCACTGCTACACTAGACAGTGAAGGCCAGGCAATAAAGCAAGGAGAGTTACTTACACATTCTGCAAGCATAACATCTTCCTTTACATAAGGATCACACCCATATCTCATTGTGATTTCCATAACTACATGCTTTATGCACCCTAAACAAAAAGAAGCTCATAGAATACATTTAAAAAGGCTAATATACAATGAATGTTCCAGAACAACAGTTAAAAACATAGGACTTAGCCACATGCTATTAGTCACTTCAGCCATTGTCCTTATTACTTATTACTAATTATAAAAGGAATAGTTTGCCCAAAAATGAAAATTGTTATTTACGGACCCTTATTTTATTCCAAACTTATTCTATGAAACACAAAAGAAGGTATTTAGTAAAAATGGGAAACAGTGTTCTTTTTGTCCATGCAATTATTTTTTCATTACGTGGACTAAAACAGTTGAAACATTCTTCTTTATTTCTTTTGCATTCTACAGAAAAAAGTAACTCGTCCATGCTCAGAATGACAATTTAGTGATTTTTTTTAATGTACTGTCCTTCTAAGATCAAATGTCAATCTGTATTTGCAAAGCTCAGATCCTTAACCATAAAGTCACATTATTAATATAATGCTTTATACAAAACAAGATTGTTCTGTAGCAAAGCAGCTTCACAGAAATAAACAGTTGCAAAATTCATCAGTTATAAAATGACTAGAGAAGACAATTCATTATTTAGCTCAATTTAGTTCAATAACAGGATAAAAGAGTTGCAAAGTTTATGAGTTACAAAACATTCAATTTAGCTATAAAGCAGTTCCACAGAACACAATAATACCATTAAGCCACAACATTACCATTATACACACACACACGTGGATTGCTCCTCTGATCTTCATCACACAAAACTACGCACCAGCTCATTATTTACACACTCACAACACACACAAACAACTTAACAAATAAAGTCCCAAATGGCTTATTAACAGCGCACATGGTTGAGTGTCATGAGGGCGCTGTAACCGTGTGTGTGTGTGTGTGTGTGTGTGTGTGTGTGTGTGTGTGAGATGTACGCAGACATGTGGTCTGGCTCCAGCTATATGGACAAATGTGAACAGTGCCATATCAATTATACAATCACACCAACAGCCAACTAAAAGGCCAGCTGTGTATCAGAATAGACTAGGTGTGTGTGTGTGTGTTCATGCACTAACATTTGACATCTTATCTGCACTTTACAGAGTCTCCATCTGTTAGGCTGGAAGAATACAAAGCAGAAACAGACACACTCTCACGCACACAGCCCCCTACACCAACAACAAATGGGCAACAAGTGGGTCAAATTCTCTACATTCCAGTCCCCATCTTTTTAACAGTTTAATTGAATGTATATCAGATCATTGTGGTCTGAAACTGAACAAAAATAAAATGAGGCCACTAAAGTTCAGAGACTTTCTTTAAATGAGTCACACTGATCAGAGCCTCTGAACTGTATAAATGCGGTGTGTTACTGATTATGGGGTATGATTTTACAATTTTCTATTTTCACTCTCAGTGATGATATTGGAGAGTAAAAAGTTTCTGGACTTGATGCCCAACAAAACCTCAGTGGTTGGACACACAAGACAACCACACCAGACGTATATAGACAGATGGTTACTAAATAATCATAGCGAGTAAAATTGTTATGACAAACCCTGTGAAGTCAACCAGAAGAGTGAGAAAATAGAACACAGACCGATGCAAACACTGCAGAAGTGTTTGCAAGCAACACTATTACAGCTGCTCATACTGTTAACCCTACTGTAAGTATATTACAAAAGTTGCTTAATTATTAATATTCAGCAAGGATGCATGAAATTGATCAAAGTGACAGTAAAGACTTACACTGATACAAAAAAAAATAAAAAATCTAAGAATCAAAGAAGAAAGAAAAGGTATATCAATCAAAGAATTTGGAGGGAAAAAAAGTCACCACTTTCACAAACATCTTAAGCATAACAACTGTTTTCAACATTGATGAAAAATGCTTCTTAAGCAGCAAATCAGCATATGAAAATGATTTCTGAAGGATCATGTGATACTGAAGACTGGAGTGATGATGCTGAAAATTCAGCTTTACATCACAGGAATAAATTACATTTTATAATATATTGAAACACCAACAGCTGTATAAAAAAAAAGGTGTAACCAGTCCCATGCCAATTTTTTTATGATGTCTCATATTTTGAGACTTGTTTAAAAGAGGTGAGCTGTTACTTAAAAAGCAATTTTGAAAGAAGGACCCATGCCATATCTAGGTACCAGGGTGTGCTCTTTTTATTTGGGCAACCAACCAGAACACCCTAGCAACTGCACAGCAACATGCTAAAAACCTCCCACCTTAGCAACTGCATAGGAATGCCCTGGCATCGATCCACAACAGCCTGACACTGTGACGACAACTTTTGCTTGGGCAAACCCCATTCAAATTTCATCCAGAAAAAGCTCAAAATGCAGTTTAAAAAAAAAAAAAAAAAAAAAAGTACACACTTAATATCATATCAAATCATAACGCACTCTCTCTCTTAAAAGATATAGCTTTACGCACATAAATCAGCTATAATAGAAAGTCACACCCCACATACTCATAATAGCAGACAGACAGTGTGTTCTTGGATGCCACCCTACAAATAAAGAAAATAGCCTACACCTTGCAGCACTCAGGTATGTCGGTTGTAGTTTGACCCTTATTAAAGCTGCTTTCAGTTCTTTCAGCAACATAAAACTCATATTTCAGCATCTGATTCAGCACTTAACATGACCTAACATTTTCCATTCACGCTAAACTAAATTCAATTGACAGTGTCTTATACAGTATAGCCCGAGGTCATAGTTACTGACAGCATGCCAGTCTAGATTTAATAAGCAAATATCTTCCGATGTGCCATTACTTGCATACACAGTGAAAAAAGCTTTGAATGTGAAAACACTTTGGTGCCAGTCCAACTGGGTTCTGGAAGTTGGCATAAACCCAGACTGGTGCCAAAAGTTGCCCATATGAGCTTGGGTGAAACTGTTACAAACCGTTGACCAACAAACAATATGCTTCTCACGATCTGAGAGTGCAAAAAAAGGAGGGGGGAGTTTACGTTCAAATTCAGGGTCGCGTTTTAACTTGAAAATCAATGAATTGTGGGAAAGTTTAACATATAAGCAAACACAGATTTCAGATCACAGCACTGTATAAAACAGAAATACATACTTTTACAATAAGAACAGTATGATAAATGGAAATCTACTCATGAATTTAAATATCAATTAACATCTGAAATCTACATACAAAACAATCAGAACAGGGATTTTTTTTTTATCCCACAAGGTTACTAAACTTTTTTCCAACACTATTAAAAATTAAAAGTGCTCTTCTGCCATAGAAGAACCATGTTGGGTTCCCCAAAGAATCTTACAATAAACAGTTCTTAAAAGAACATTTTTTCTTAGTGTGAAGAACATAAATTTAAAGAATCATTTTCCATTATGAAGAACCTTTTGTGGAATGGATGTAAGGTTCCGTGGATGTTAAAGGTTCTTCTTGGAACCACCAATGTCAATAAATAACCATTATTTTTGAGAATGCATGTGAAGTTTATTGAATTCTATATAGTTTGAATAAATTCAACAAGCATAAATACACCAGAAAATTCCCCAAAAAACAAAGTAGCACTTCAAACTAGACGTATCTGACCTGGTTCAATAGATTTACCCGGTTATACAGATATAAAGACTAGTTTGGTCGCCTACCTGTCATCACTTTCAGTTGCATCCATAGTCTGGTAATGTCCTGGCAGAGCAGGGACACTCGGTTGAGCTCCATCCTGCTCAGAGTGCACCTTTCCCAGCCACCCTCCTGTCTCAGGTGCCTCTATCTCTGGGGCTTCATCCTCCTGCAGGAGTCCCGTAAGCTGCCGCGCATTACCGAGGCTAAACTGTCCGTCAACGCACTTCACATATCCTCATCTCCAACACACACAGACTCCACCGGCATCAGGTTACTCTGCCACACACACACGTGCAGGTGGAAGCAACAGACGGTGGTGTTAAAGGGAGGAAAAGCCCCAGGGCAGCAGCTTAAACAAACCAGAATGCAATTCTGTAGCGACCTGTGTGTGTGTATGTGTGCGTGAGTGAGTGGATAAGCTCTGACATACGCACACACTCTTTAATCGTCCTGCCTCCAACAGGTTTGAGAGAGAGAGAGGGAGAGAGGGATGGGGAGGGGATGACAGCAGTTTTCTCTGTTTGTTACTTTGCCAGGGCCCTGTGGATTAATAATAGACAGCCAATCAAAATACTGGGGCCGGACTGAGAGGCGGAGCACATAAACTACATTACTCCATCTATCATGATACTCAAGTCTATTATACTATACTGTATATAATAAAATGTTCATTATTACAATAATTGGGATATTTAGTCAGCTGTACTTTTTCCCTTTTAATTATTGCTTTAATTGTGTAATGTATTTTTAAATTGTTTTGCTATATTTTATTTATTTTGCACTATTGTTATTTCACTTCATTTGACACTAATGTGAAAATGCAAATGCATAGATTTTGCCATCCATGCCAATAAGACAAACAAATCAATTAAATGAATACATTTATTATAATAACAATGCAACAAAATTATGACATTAATGTTCATTGTTCAAATTATTCCAAGTACAGTTAGTCTAATTTTTCCATCTTGAATTTACCCCTTTTAATAGGCTAGCTCTTTTTAGTTTTTTATATTTTATATATATATATATATATATATATATATATAAAATTATTCATAATATAGTTACTAAAAACGATCAAGACATCAGCAAAATTTTTGTAACTAAAGTAGTTTTTATTTATTTTACAACGGTTTTGTTTAATGTTCACTATTGTTATTTTACACTTTAGCAAATGTACTACATAAAAACTAAATTACATGAAAAAGTGAGTATATGGTCATCAAGAGGACTTAACATGAACCTTTTTAATAACTTTGTAACACTTTCCAATAAGATCCTATTAGTTAGTATTAGTTAACGCATTAGCTAACATTAACCAACACTGAGCAATACATTTGTAACAGTATTTATGGATCTTTGTCATCTTTATGTAATGAAATATAACGGTTTTTTGTTAGTTCTTGTCAGCTCACATCCACTGAATAATATTAAAAGTTACAACTTTTGTTTTTAATACTGTGTGAGTACATATTGAAATTAACTAACAAAGATTAAGAAATGCTTTTGAAGTACTTTTCATTGTTAGTTAATGTAACTAACAATTGTAACATATAGATATGTATATAAAAATATTATATACACTGCCGCTCAAACGTTTGGGATCAGTAAGATTTTTAATGTCTTTTAAGGGAGTCTCTTCTGCTCATCAAGGCTGTATTTATTCGATCAAAATTACAGAAAAAAAAAAAAAAAAAAAAAAAAAGTAATATTGTGAAATCTTATTGCAATTTCTAATATTGGTTTCCTATTTTAATATACTTTAAAATAGAATTTATTTCTGTGACGCAGCGCTGAATTTTCAGCATCATTACTCCAGTCTTCAGTGTCACATGATCCTTCAGAAATCATTCTAATATCCTGATTTATTATGAGTGTTCAAACTGTTGTGCTGCTTCATTGTTTTTTTGGAACCTGTGATACTTTTTTCTTTGATTCTTTGATGAAAACAAAGTTAAAAAGAGCAGCATTGTCTTTTCTAACAATATAAGTCTTTTTATTCATTTAATTTTAAAAAAGAAAAGAAAAAAAAAAGTACTGACTCCAAACTTTTGAATAGCACTGTATATTGTAACAATTTCTTTTTAAAATAAATGCTGTTCTTTTTAACTTTTTATTAATCAGAGAATCCTAAAAAAAAAAAAAAAAAAAAAAAAAAAAAAAAGCACAACGGTTTCCAACATTGATTATAAATCAGCATATCAGAATGATTTCTGAAACATCATGTGACACTGAAGAGTAATGATGCTGAAAAATAAGCTTTGATCACAGAAATAAATGATATTTTAAAGTATATTCAAATAGAAAACATTTTAAATTGCAATAATATTTCACAAAATAAGTTTTTTTCTGTATTTTTGATGAAATAGATACAGCCTTGATGAGCAGAAGAAACTTATTTAAAAAACTGATCCCAAACTTTTGAGCGGCAGTATATATAATATTTTTTTCATACAGAGCTGCAGGGATGCCACACACACCCAGTTCAACATTTTTATATTAGAAACCAAGCAATCCATAAGAGCAGAGAGAAAGGCGCTGTACGTCTGTATTCACAAAGAGCCTGGGAAAAAGACACACACACACACAAACCACCTGTTTGTGGCTGGAGTCTGTGCAGAGAGAGTCTGCTGCTGTGAATTAAACAGCTCTATAGTTCTGCAAACCCTTTGATGGAACTCAAAACCCTTCAGCTTGAGAGAGAGAGAGAGAGACTGTGTGTGTGTGTGTTTTTGTGACAAATGAGGACATAAATTTGTATAATGACAAGGGTATGACATATGTATTACAAGGAGGTGGTGACTTTTCAGGACATTACCCCATGTCCCCACTTTTCAAAACGCTTATAAATCACACAGAATGGAGTGTATTGAAAATCTGAAATAGCACAAAGTTTCCTGTAAGGGGTAGGTTTAGGTGTAGGGCAATAACATACAGTTTGTACAGTATAAAAACCATTACGCCTATGGGATGTCCCCACTTTTCACAAAAGCAAACGTGTGTGTGTGTGTGTGTGAGTGAGTGAGCGCGCGAGCGCTATTGATGGAAACAAAACAGATTTAGACACATCAAAATGACCTTTTTATGCTTATAAAATAGTAGAACAGCAGCCAAGACTGCCAATGTTAGATAAGTGTCTCTAAATATATTCTCCAGTTTAAGTTTTTTTTTTGTGAGTACTCTATTCTTAGAGTACCACGGTTTCTTACAAAACGACACCGTGTCATGCATTTTAATGCACTACACTATTTTCAGACAATCTCACAGATAAGTTTACAGAAAGGTTATATCGGGGCTGGTGCTGTCTGGGAAAGTATACGTTCATTGTGACTTTTGTGATACGCAATCTACAGCTCCAGGCTCTCTCACAGCCTGAAGGTCGCAGGCCGCATACAACAGAAGGACTTTAAAATGCAGGTCAAGTTCTAGACACTCTCGCTGGAAATCCCCTGGCTCTCTTCTCTTAGATCTTGTGTCCGGCTATATATACCCACTCCATGCTCGTCTGAGACGCTCACACACTACAGATCATTTAAGAGAGACAGGGCTTCACTTTTATAAAGACAAACACAATGCCCCTTTCTGTGTTTTATCAGTAACACTATGCCAATGAGCTAGATCCTCTGGGCTGAACTATAACAGCTCTAAATGTACAGTTACATAACATACGCTATACGGTTAAATAACCAAATATAAACCATTAAGTTTACAAAACGTCATTTTGTAAACTTAACAGCCCAAGTAGCATCAATTATGTAATCCAATTTAGTCTATATTTTATATTGTATATTAAGAATATATTTTATATTATAATAATTAATATTAACGTTATTAATTAAAAAAAAGTACATAAAATCAATGAATAAATAAACGGTACCTAAATTAACTTTAATTAAACTAAAATTTTAACTGTTTATTCTTTGACTAATTAAATTTGCATAAACTAAAGACGGTAAAATAAGAGCCTGTTATTGGTTGAAGTGGTCTGATAATCTGATTATGTAGTGCAATGTTTATTGGTTCTTACTAGGGTTATTATAGTTAACTAAAACTAAAATTAAAATATTTTTGTTAACTGAAATTAAGCAGAAATAAACAAAACCTTTTGAAGCTCTAAAATTACTAACTGGAAGGAAATAAAAGCTAAAGCTAAGCTAAAACTAAACATTGAAATAAAATTAAACTTGATTAGTTATATTTAAAAAAAAAAAAAAAAAAAAAAAATTTTTTAGAAATTTAAATCAAATTGAAAATATTAAAACTAATAGTATATAAATAATACCAAAATGAATAATAACAACACTGTAGTGTAGACATTGAGTTAATCATTAAGCACAGATGGATTTTCCATTTATGAGGAAATAATGAGGATATAAACAAACTTAAAAGGAGAAATGAGCCTTCAATATTTGTTCTTTGAAGAATCAAACTCACTTTGATGCCCTTTAGTCTCCCATCATTTTTACTCAAATAACTTAGCTCACCCTTACTGTACATATGCCATACCCCAGGAAACATTATTAA
This sequence comes from Onychostoma macrolepis, assembly GCF_012432095.1. Taxonomy (NCBI): domain Eukaryota; kingdom Metazoa; phylum Chordata; class Actinopteri; order Cypriniformes; family Cyprinidae; genus Onychostoma; species Onychostoma macrolepis. The sequence goes on from NC_081155.1 coordinate 16,192,966, forward strand.
AAGTGTTTAATAACAGTGTGCGAGTTTGGATCTGTATGACCCAAGCAGTTAAATCCTGTTCTACCCTTTACAAGTGTCCTGATTATTTACTGAATTATTCATGACTCATTAAAACTGCACCTTGCTCGTCTAACAAACTATTTAAAGTATCGACTGGACGTGAGGTCGATACAAATAAGTGCCTATGTAGAATATAGATATTTTTTAGAAACTTAATGAACTGCTATCCTTGTGATCTGCATTTCTAAGGCCTTTTCCATGCTGGGCTAGAATCAAAATCTCACAACAAGATGATATCAGTCTTTACATGCTATCAACTTAATGAACTGGAGCATAATCAGTTATTTTTGCTATAACTGCAATTTCTGAAGTCAAGCTCTATGCTTGCCTTATTAGTAGCGGCACTCATTCCTAATAACGTACAACCAGTTCAAATTGAACTGTAAAGCTGATCTCATACAGTCTGCTGAACATATACCGCCATACGAGAGTAAAAATAGACTCCAGGCCTATTGATTCAGATAAATGTAGAGTCTAGAGGGACAGGATACTGTACATGTGGCTGTCCTTCATAATTCTATAGCGCTGCAGCAGCTGTAACGAGAAAAGCAGGAGTGTGTTTCTGTAACTTCGGTCAGACATCCTGTTTCTGGCAGGCTTCTGCAGAAAATGAAAGTGATACTTCACATGCTAAAATAACAGGACTGTGTGTAAATTATGTAACATACTGTGTATCCAACAAATCCAGTGATCATAACAGGATGAGTGAAGACACCTCATTATTTAATATTATCAGGCGTGTGTGGAGGGGGTGCTTTGGGGGCTCAAGCCCCTGCCCTTTTTCCAAAAATGCCCCCCTCTCAACAATGATCAACAATAATATTGTGGTCAATAACACAAAATGCATTTGAATTATAATTATGACAACGTGTACAAAATGGTAACAAATGGCTCAAAACTCAGAAAATACCTGTTCAATTTTACTTATATCGTCAGTTTGAGACATCTTACCACTGTGCGAATCTTAAACAAGCTCAAATTTCTTTGGATAATGTGAACTGGAGCAGTATCTTCCGAGTCTTAAAGTGGTTGAAAACTACGTCGCCACTGTCTGTTTTCAGTTGTTTTTTCTTTTTTTATAAACAAACCTGAAATTGTAAATAGTGTTTAATTTACTCCTATTTATGTATTGCATATTGATATACCATTTACTGTTTAATGAAACAATCATTGTTGGTTAAACAAAACCCAAGTGCCAACAACAGGCCTATTATGTGAAGTGTAAACAGTTCAAGAACACATAAAGACATATGCAACCTAATTACATGTTAGGACTAAGGTTTATTTTATTAGTCTTTATATTGTGGCATTTCAGGTGTATGCGTTTAAGAACATCTTTCAAACAAAGTCTTGTGCTCATTTGAGTCACAAGGGAAGGATGAATTTTTTACTGAGAGACGCTTTTAGGAAAGCACATGATTCTTTGTATCTTTGAAGGAAATGGTCTTCTTTCTTAACAGATGTTTTCCTGTAATTCTTGTATTGCTGTCAATTTTATTTTTTTTCACAGATCCACAGCCAGTTTTCTCAACTGCACCTGAATCTGAAGCACTACAGTTTTAAACAACCTAAATGTGCTTATATTTCATCATCAGCTTTGGGGAAAGAACCTTGAATACAGTCAATCAGCAGATTCGAGGGAACCAAATGCTGAAGCGAGCATATGACCACAAATTTACCAGAAAGCGGGAATTTTCGAATCACTTGAGAACGATTGTGCAACTCATGCCAGCTCAAAACAATGAGCATCTGACCCATCAAAACATCCTTTCAGATTATACCGTTGGTGAATGTCACACACACACACACGTCATGTGATCAGCCTGATGCAGTCACTGGTGGTATTTGCATGGGTTTGGTCACAGTAGCAGATCACACAGCAACAAATCAAACCCTCAGTCCTCCAAAAATACATCAAAGATCAGATACATGAGACAAATGAGTTTTAAATCACAAACAACCATTGGACTCATGTGCCTGTTTGCAAAAATCGTTAAGATGTTAGCGATTGTAAAAAAAAAAAAAAAAAAAAAAAAAAAAAAAAAAGTGTATAGCAAATGAAAAATAATTACACATTCTGAAATTCCGACAAGCCTTTTAATGCAAAAATGGCTGGAACAACCCTCATAAACTAGTTATTTTGTGGTTGCTCTTCATGCAGGAAACAAGCTTGAATAAAGACAAAAGGTAGTTTTCAGACAGGCACCTGCAAAGAAGTCCCAGGAACACACAGAGACATGAATATATCCACAGGATATTACTATGACAACATGTCTGGTTTATTATAAAACAACAAACAACAATAAGGATGCAAGAACTTCCTCTGCGGGCTCTGAAGCTACAAGGAGAGAAGGGAAACTTCCTCTTTATAATTAAAGTAAAATCCCAAAGATGAGGAGAAAAGCAATGAAATACTCTGTCATAAGATCAGGCACTTCCTTTGAATAACATACTAAACTGTTTACCAATGAGATTGTGCTTTCACTTTTTTAGTCTACATTTTCCTTTCATTTTCCTTGATTCTTTCCATCTCCGGAAATTAGGTCATGCCAGTGGGAGAATCTCCCATCATTAACCTACATCAGTGTCGACCCTCGTCACGTTCTCTGGCCTGATGGCCGTCTGGACAACAGTTAGCAGTAGCGGTTCTCGGGGGACGTTCATGTCACCACACCCCCTTTATCATCCAGATTTAATCAGCACAGGCACTGTAACAAAATCACAGGCTGTTTAGGCCTCAACTTCACCCCTCTCTTAATTATCCACGCTTACTGCTGGCAGCATATACCGTTTAAACTGATGAAGTTTCGCCAATCGGGAAGACGTGCGTTTATATGTTCTTAGTTTTCTAAACCTGGGAAACTTCAGGAATCCATGAGAAAATTTTTGAGTCATCATGAAATCAAAATGGACAGTATTTCCTTATTTTTTCATCAAACAGGAAGTGTGCGCTCAAAAAAGAAAAAACAATGAATTCTCAGGTGCGTAGAACAAAAAAGAAGTTTAGTCAACCAGGTAGCCGAAATTGGAAAAATGGAAAAATACAATCAGACCAAAAAAGGTCTATCAAAAATATATCTTTTATTTATTTAAAAGTGAAAAATAGACAAAAGCCTTTTCCTTTTTTTTGCAAAATCAAAATATGATCCAATGAGCCAATCAATTCCTGATGGACACAATTAAGTCCCATCCTACATTTTTATCTTGTTTCACTCAGAATCAGATAGACATCACAATAGGGAAGAAATCGCCTATTCAGTTATGCACACATTAAATTTGAATTAAAACTGTCATTATTTACTTACTCTCATGCCATTCCAAACAGTCCCTGCATTAAAAAAAAATCTGCAGGGGGTTCAGGTTTAAGACTGCATGGCTGAACAGAAAGAAAAAAAAATAACAGTAAAGGAAATATAGATTGATCAACATTGAAGTATTACACACTTATATATTTTTTTTTACTGTCCTAAATCCAAGTCAAAACATCATACCAAATTAAGCCATTTTTTGTGTGTAAACAAGTGCAAAAACATTATAGTGCTATTCAAATGAGAGTTATAGTTAAAGATCAACTTCTCTGTTCAAACTATATATGATAAGAGAAACCACAATAATAGAATTTACTGTAAAGCCTCACGCTCAAGAGGAAGAACCAAGTGCAAATGGAGAAATAATCACGGCAGCTGATTGTGGCAAAATGTTGGTTCATCGACCGCATGCAACTCTGCATAAAATCACCATGCAACAACAATAGCGAGATTACATGTATGCCTCTAAAATTTGCATCTCCAAAAATAATCCACAAAACAAGAGATTTGCCCCAGCAAACACACACTACTGCAGGGGCTGCCAAAACAAGGACGAACTCAGCAAGAGTAGCAACCATGATGAGGAAATGGAGGCCAGTGGCTCTAATATACAATGACAGTGAAGCCAAAGGGGGAGACATTCATAAAGTCATGAAAAATTAGGATGAGAGATAATGGAGGCTGTAGGCCCAAACAGAATCTGCAAGAGCGGATTCCTGCAGAATTCAAAAACATGCCATTTAAGGCATATGCAACAATTTGTATATTTTTAAGTTAAAAATATTCAATATAATCTATTTTACATAATCATTTACACAAAGACTGTTTTTAAGTTAATTTCAATATTCAAAAACGGAAAATCCTCTTTCAATACCCCTATAATGCTCATAGTTAAGCCTGCTTTAGAACTGTCAGTGCAGGTCTCTGAAAAATAGTAAAACCCTTGCAATAAGAGATTTGCATGAGTAAACATACACTACAACATGGGCTGTTTCACCAATACAAAGTACTGCTGAGTGTATAAACTCAGGGAGAGCAGACGTTTACTCAGAGCAAACAAATATGAGGAGAAGGCTGATGTAACCCACACTAACAGCAAAATCAAAGAGAGGTCGTCACCGGTCTACAATGCATTGATTCAAAAGCATTGATAACTTATACTATACTGCACAGTACAGTGTATTAGCACAGATCACATTTACAAAATCAGCTCTTACATGACTCACTCAGGGGTTTATTTCAGTATGGCCTTGTATATGTATAACTGCAACTCTCAACAGTGTGTTCACTGGCAGTTTGTTTCTGCACTGCCTCTGCTCCCATGAGAGATGACACCACAACTTCAGTCTCTGGTGATCAGCAGTACAAATTAACGCACAAGCATACAGCTCATCTGAGTGGCTTAAACAGCACAACTCCACAGCCACGAAGTGGATGCTCAGAGCCAAAATGGCTGCCTCTGTTTCATCAACATAAGTTTGGCAAGCTCATCCAGTGTAAACAGCCAAACCTAGAGCAGTTTAAGATCAACCGTGTCCTCATAACACTATAAGCAAACCTCACCAACCCCATAGGCAAATAAAGACATGCTCTTGTGTCCGCTTACCGCTTCACAGGCGCATGTGCGTTAGAGGAGAACTCAATCTTTTCTTGTTTGATGATCGTTGTGATGTTCCCACTGCAAAGGTTATGCAAAATACTCAAGCAGCACAGAGACAATCAGAGAGAAGCCATGCTGAAGAACCACACCCACAGAGGAACATGCCAGCAGGTGCATCTAATTACAACATCCTGTCTACATTTGTCTTATGACAAATGCAATGTCAGATGCTTCCATGACATTTGAACTTTGGCTAAGGACACCTAACAAACCTAAGTATAGTGCTTGTTATGTCTTTTTGGCTACCTTACCTTTTAAAGGAACAGTCGGCACAAATGAATGGTCCTGTACTCGCCCACATGTCATTCCAATTCCATATGCTGTTATTTTATTCAGTAAGGCATTGGAAAATCATTGGACACTGGAAGAGATTTTACTAACCTTGTGCCATTCAACAACAATTTGCCTTTCTGTCAAACTCCATAAAGGTCAAAAACACCATAAAACTGCCAGCATCATTGCCATCAACATGACACTGATTCTGGTGACAAATCAGAGCTTTAGGGGAGGGTCAAGTGGAGCAGAGACCTGATCAGAGGACTTGGAATAAGTTTTATTATGATGCCATTTGGTGTTTTTGTTCTTTATGGAGCTTGACCGCCCCTGGTTACCACGTTATTGTTAACTGAAACTAAATTGAAACTATTAAAAATCAATTTATGTTAGTTCAAATAAAGCTGAAATAAAATAAAATAAAATAATTATATTAGATGAAAAACCTTGGCAACTAACTGGAAGTTTAAATTATAGTAAAATTACAGAAACTAAAACTGCAATAATATGAAGCCAAATATTTTTTTTTAAACCAAAAACTAATAAAAATGACAAAAGCACATAACAAAATATAAAAATAAAACTAATTCAGAAAAGTATATAAATAATGCTAAATTATAATTGCTGGTTATTATGGAGCATCATGGTAAGAGCTGTAAAATAATTCTTTAAAATGTACACTTGTGTCAAAAAAACAAAACAGCAGCATTGGTGTGGAAATTCATGAGGACGAGTAAATAAATAAATAATTTCAATTGAATGCTTTTTCATTTAAATGACACTTAATTGTTTCATTTTTATTTACTTTAGAGAAATGTTGGCTGCTTGATCCATGCAGGGAATTTAAAATGCATTCAGCTTTTTAAATCTGACAGCAATAGTGTCACGCAATCAGATACTGACAAAATGTATTCAAATTGCAGATGTATTATCGCTCTGAAAACATCCCATGATACATCAGTGCCAACAACAACATCATGATACAAGCGCCACACAAATACTTCTCATCTTCTCAGCACATGACACAAGAGGAACTTACAGTTTAGCCCATCACAGCAAACAGAGAACCTGTAGAAACTTTCCATTTCCTCTAAAGGGATCTTCACCCAGCTCCTGCAGTTCTCCGGGGGCCAGAGGTGCGTCCCAGTCTCCTCCGTCAGGATCATTTCACCTCCTTCGCTCGGTCTCATTCTGCCCTGCTGTTCTTACCTTCCTCAGTCATTCTCCCTTTTACTGTCACATCCTGTCTGTCCTCGCATTGCAAATACTCACTCCCTGAATTATCACGTTCTGTCTCTCGCTCTCTGACGCTGTATCTTTCTCTCTCAGGTGTGAGTGCTGCAGTCAGGAACGTGACGCTGTTTTTCAGTCACGCCCATCTGAGATGCAGGTAACGCCCCACAACAAAGCTGCACACTCGAACACAGACACATTACACATCTGTCTCTTATCTCACCTGTGATTTCAGGCACTATCATCAGATTTTCAAACACAAAAGAAGAAGAACTTATGTTATTCTTTCAGTTCTTAATTATGCTTCTTTATGCATTATTTAAAAAAAAAACAAAAAAAACAAAACAAACGGGACTATTTACAAAGTTTGTGTAGCTCAATTGGTTAAGAATGATGCAGGTCATGGATCTGAGTTTCAGAAACAAACAACTCTAAATATGGATAAATAAAAAATAAACTAAAAAGAATATTTTGCAATAATTAGACGTGTGGATTTTTACTATGATTTGAATAATTTGAGAATTGTTTTATAGCGGTATTTTATAATATATGTGACCCTGGACCACAAAACCAGTCTTAAGTGTCAATTTTTCAAAATTGAGTTTTATACATCATCTGAAAGCTGAATAAATGCTTTCCATTGATGTATGGCTGGTTAGGATCGGACAATATTTGGCTGAGATACAACTATCTGGAATCTGAGGGTGCAAAAAAATCAAAATATTGAGAAAATTGCCTTTAAAGTTGTCCAAATGAAGTTCTTATCAATGCATATTACCAATCAAAAATAAAGTTTTGATATATTTATGGTAAGAAATTTACAAAATATCTTCATGGAACATGAGCTTTGCTTAATATTCTACTGATTTTTGGCAAAAAAGAAAAATTGATAATTTTGACCCATACAATGTATTTTTGGCTATTGCTACAAATATACCCCAGCGACTTAAGACTGGTTTTGTGGTCCAGGGTCACATATGAGAAACACTAAGACTCAGTAATTTGTCTCAATTTAATATTATTTATATATTAACAAAACAAATGATTAAACAATTAAGATATTATAGATATCCCATTTTTTTTTCTTATGTTGTTAAATGAATATTTATTGCATTGTTTTAGTGTCACATGTTTTTGTGCACCTATTAATTCGAGCTTCTGATGAACTTCATGATTCATCATGTGGATTTCTCTTTACCATCCGTTTTAAGGTGGTTGTCAGTATGTTATAAAGAAAAAAAAATTATTTTTAACAATTTTGTATATTCAAATTATTTAAGTTCCTAAAATATTGAAATTAAATGTACAGTAAAAAAAGAAAAAAAAGTATCTGTAAAGTTTAAAATGTTGCAACTTTACACTTAAATTCTAGCAACCATGGCTGCTATAAATGTTTTACTATAAAAAAAAAGTACAGTATGATCCACTGTCATATTTACAATTTAATTTTGTATTGTTAATTGTTATAGTTACTACACATTATTTAAGATTTTTGCATATGGGGTTAAACATTGAAATTTCTGCAAGTCAAAGACTTCTCATTTAGTCTCAAAGCTCAGTTCAAGATCTCAAAGCTTATCCAAACACATTTACCTTGTTGCAGAGTCTGCGTGTACCTGGTTTGTGTCCTCCCAGGTTTATGGATTAAACAGCACACTGTTTCCATTTCTGCTGATCAGGATTTACTTCTCACAGCAAACACAAACACAGACGTAAATGGATCCAGCACTGCTTCACCACTCTAACCACTGTCTATTATACTTTGACCTCACGCAAACCGCTGCAGGTGTAGTTAAACATTACCAGACACCAGTACAACATACAGCAGGCTGGAGAACTCCACATGGCCGTGATTTATATCAAACTCAAAATATATCACACTCTAAGTATGAGCAACAGCGTTATCATAGTTAACTAAAACTAAAACCACCAAAAAAATAAATAAAAAATTGTTTTTACTTCAAATGAAATAAACGTTAGCTAAAATAAAATGCTAGTTGCCAAGGCAATATTTCTCATTTTCATTTAGTTTAACTTGATGTACTAAATTAGGCTAAGTCAAATTATATTCACCAATTCATAAAAACAAAAACACAACAAAAGTACTAAAACTTTCAAATTCAAAATTTCAAACAGTTTTTCAATGATAATAAAATAACACTGATGAGTGATAGTTACAGTGATGCTTGCCTTAAAAAATGCTACATGCAGACAGTCAAGGAACAATTTGGCTAGAAGCGGCATATAAACATCATATTCTAATAATAAAAGACTTTGAAGACTTCATGCCAAAGCTGGGCTGAGATCAGTCTAAAAAGATAGTCTGCATATGACAGATAATGAAGTCCAAAATAGCTTGTCTGCACAGCGCAGATACAGAACAAAAGAGTGTGACAACATCACAAGGATGCTGGGAGTCGTCTCATATTAAACACACAGAAAGTCAAACATCAAAGAGCAAATACACACACAAACACACTCCGACTTAAGCGGCATCCTGTTACAAGCGAGAAGCAGACACAGAGCGGCTTAAGATCAGAGATTTACTCACATTTCAGGACGTCTGACATCTGCTCTCCAGTACAGATACCGCCACAAGCTGTCCTTGCAGTGTCTTGTTTTTGAGTGCGTGTATTCCCTAGTTTGTCCGCTGTGTACTACGCAAAGCAAAGCAATTGTTCAGTTTGTTACGAGGATATGTGTGTGTGAATAGCTTTTTTGAGAAGTTGAGATGATACGCTATTTGCTCATGTCTATCAGTCTCTCATGCCATGTGTGTTCCCTAAATATACCAGTCCAGCTCTGTGCTGAGATGCACCGGTTTACTGTGAAAACAAAACTTTTAGCGCAAAGTGTCTGAGCGAGAGAGAGAAAGAGAGATGATGTGTGTCAGTGCGATCCGGGCAATGGGCCATCCACATGCATCTCAATGATGTGAGAGAAATCCCATGAGGAAACCACCTCTCAGCCACACACACACACACACACACACACACACACAAAGAAATGCACAAACATTTACTTAAATTGGTCCTAAAAATGATCTGAACACCCAAAATGTAAGAATTTAATTTCAACAGATGTTCATGTTCAAGGAATAGTTCATCCATTCCATTATTTATTTAAGGCTTGTTCTCCAGAACAATAACTATAAAGATAACTATTTTAGCGTCCACACCAATGGACGATAATGTTCTGTTTATTGTAAGTGCAAGCTGCGTTTCTGTCATCTCCCGCTTTAAATGCTTAAGCTCTTTAAATTCAGGTGGACTTTGATCGGTTATTAATGTCTTTATTGTTTATTAGCTGAAAAAACAAACAAAAAAAATAAACATTTTTTATAAGTGATTCCAATTCTAATTCCATAGAATTATAACCATATTAAAACTTGTTTTCAGGCTTGGTGTGAACGGGCATTTACTCTGTCACTCCATACCTGTATATACTTTTCCTTCAAAAGGAGATATTTTAAAGAATGTGCAGGTCATTATTTTCCATGTATTTACAAAATACAAAAAAAAAAAGTTTTCAGACTTCAAGCATACACAAAGACACCATTAAAGTATTATAAGTGTCATAAGTCCATATGACTTGTGCACTATTTTATTGTCCTTCAAGACAACTTTTTGTAAATAAATAAATAACAAAATGTAAGAAATTATGGCATTTTTATGGTACTTTCGCATCCTTTTTGAAGCCTGAAAGTTTCAGTTCTCGTTCTTTCAAACTGCATGATCAACTGGTGCTACATTCTTCAAAATGTTGCAGTTCCTCAGAAGAAGGAAAGTCATATGAGTTCGGGATAACTTGAGGGTAAGTAAATGTTGCCAGAAGTTTCATTTTTGGTTAACTATTCCTTTAACCGCTCAAAAACGTATCCTAAAACTGAATGACTCAGAATCTAACAGGCAGTCAGCAATGTCCATCCTGTTTCCTCAGCAAAACCATCTGAAAGCAACTCCACCACACACACACACACACACACACACACACACACACACACACACACTCATATTCTGGTCTCTCACCGTTCCAGTCCCTCCAGGAGCTCTTGCGGCTGAAGGTTGTGAAAGGAGAGAAGGGGACCCCCTGTAAGACCGTAGCTGATAGGTTGTAGAGGAGCTGGGTCAGTCGGGACAGGATCCGCTGTGGGGCGTCCTGGCCCTCCTGAAGAAACTCATGCAGAGACATTTAAACTGGTTCCTACATGTACCTAAACCAGTCTTGACTGGCCTCGGCTCGACCTGATGTCTCGGAACCAGCCCAAAACCAATCCGGATCGATCCACATTCGGTCCAGACCGATGCTAAAACGGTCCTGACCGCACTAGGGCAATCTGAACTAAGCAAGAGCAATGAAATCCCAAGCCAGGATGATCTGATCCAAGAGAATGCTGGGAAGACTACAACAGCCCAGTCCTGGTCTCAGACGGCTTCCACTGTCAGATGGGACCCGCAGAGAGAGGCTGCATGCGGACGCATCTCGGACCTCCTGTTTGTAAGGAAACAACCCCGGCATTCATGCACGCTGTTGCAATAAACACACACGTATTCTTGCAGAGGAGAGAAGAAGAGTGGAGGAGAGGGGAGGGAGAGTTTTAGCACAAATCCCCTTCTGCTCTGCTAATTACACACACACACACACACACACAAAATCACAGACACTAATCTCCAGCATTCTTGTGCGCCACTTAGGGGCCAAACTGACTAACTTTCTCTAAACAGAAACAAGAGCCTGCATAAATTTTTTAACTTTTTTTTTTTAGGAATCATTCAATGAGACATTTTACAATATCCTTTTAAATTATTAAATAACCTAAAACAAAACATGCTCAACAAAAAAAAAACATTCCAAGAAAGATTGAAAAGCATACTAAATATTTAGCATGAAAATATAAAAATGCATAAAGGCATAGAGTTTGGGAATAAACAAACTCAAATAGAAGTCAATGCAAAGTCTTTACCATGATAGAAAAACCAATGTACGTGTGTGTGTGTGTGTGTGTGTGTGTGTGTGTGTGAGATGAGGAGTCAGATGGAGAGAGATGAAAGAGCAGGATAAGCCATCTTAAGGTTAGTATGGAGCAGCTGCACACCTTTTACAGTCACCTACATTCACCCAAATAAACCAGAGCACAGACTGCAGGGATACACACACTAAATAATGCATGGGACTACAACTAGCATGCTTCTTTAAGTGGGTTTGGATAATTCATACAGTATTTGCATTTAGATGACCATATATAAAATACACCCTTTCATTAACTATTTTATAATCATGCACTTTCAAAAAATATTTGCATGTGGATGGCTCCGCAGAGTCTTAATTTACCTTGCAATGCCCTAGCTAATTCAACACATCATTTTGCAAGGTCAAGCAGTACTTATATTTTCAAATGAAGTTTACACACACACACACACGTACAGTTCATAGCTATACGCCAGGTCACAGTTATTTGTTATCCGAAAGAAGTTCTGTCTCTCGTTCTCTCTCACACACAGTCGCTCTCTGTTTCTCTCTTTGCTCTGAATCTCTCCCTGTTTCACCCTTGGCACTGTCGTCTTCAGAGAACACAGATAAAAGAGGAGAGAGAGAGAAACTGCTTGCCAAGGTTTGGGCAAAGGCCTTCACAGCATGTAATTTAGCCCTCTAGTTCTCATCCTATTACCACGGTGGAAGTAACCCTACAGAAGAAAATCGCCTCCTCTTGAAAGACCGCAGAATCCGTTACCACAGCAACCCACTGACACAGTACAGTATTTAGAGCCTTATTATAATAATCTGTGCTAGCAGAGGAAAACTGTACAAAACTATCATAAGACACATGACAAATTTGCTATTTGTATCAGTATTGTATTATACTCTTCTGATACTGGATATCCCGAGCTGAGACTTTTCAGAGCTTTCCAAAAATAATGTCACGGCATGGTAAAACATCTACAGTCCTATAAATCAAACAACTAGACAGATAATGTTGACATACTTGACACAGCCTGTCCTGACATGATTTTAAAAGCTTGAGATTTGAAGGTTTTACTGTCAGATAGACAGAAAGTAAGTCAGATGAAGAAAGGAAAACAAATATAGACCATATTAACCGGTTCAGTCTCCAGTAAACCTTTTCAGACCCAATTACACCTCATAAGATTCCTAAGAAGCTGCATCAGACCACGTTTCTAGACATTGTATGTTTCCAATAGCATTTCTTAACATTAGCATTTAATGTTTTAACGTGCTGCTAGCATGTTTCTAGCATATTTTAGCGCATATTTAACATGTTACTAGCATGTTTTAGCATGTCCATAGCATGTAGGGGAGCACAGGGCACAAACTAACGAGGGGTTAGTTGTAACACACATTGGTTTAAATATTTCCACACATGCTAGCATAACCAAATTTACAGTATTTACTAGTTGCAATAACAACACTATATGGAGAAAAAAGTGTGCCAAAATTCAAAAATCTTTTGAAGACAACGCTGAATATTTATTTTACCATAGCAAAAGTAAATTTCGAAGTGAAGTAAATTTTTCATCTCAGTTTTTAGTATTAATTTAAAATGAGACAAATCGGCTTTTATTTTAATCAATATAGATTCACTAACTAGCAGAAGACAGTTTTATATTCCAGTTGCGCAGATGGTGTAACACTGTGTTACAATGTGCCCTGCTATTATTAGCACTATGCTATTCTATGACATTAGCGATGTAATTTACAATATTTACTTTTATGAATTTTAATGAGAAACCATGAGAAACAGGTGAATAAAGACAGTCAATATTTAATGTTCAGAAATGATTATTTCAAGAAATGTAAAGTATTTTGGCTCGTTTATGTGTCTCGTGTTCTGGGAGAGCTGTGTGTGGAGGGCGGGGAGTGTTGTGGAGTGTTTCTTCATCTATTTGCCCACATTGTTTTAGCTGTGTGTTGTGATCAGAGCCGTCTCAATGTGTTCATTGCCAAACTTCAAAATTAGATTCTTAAAAATTCTTAAAGTTAATAATTTTATTTTATTGACAAAGAAGTGTTAGGTAGTGCCCCGCGCTCCTCTAATCCCATCACTAGCAGCATGTTTTAGCATGTTTTAACATTTTGTTTACACATTTTGTTAATGTTTTAGCCCACTGCTAGCACATTACATAACATGTTGCTAGCATGTTTCTAACATGTTTTATCATGTTGGTAGCAAGTTTTACAACACTGATTTAGCACACAGTATGTTTCAGCACGTCGCTACCAAGATTTAGCATGTTGCTAGCAAGTTTATAATGTAGTTTTGTTTTTAGCATCAGAACATTCCGAAAGTCTATACTGAGTTTGGCGGTCATTACTTTAAAACTCTAGGACAAGATATACTGTTTGAAACTTGTAAGTACGTTGGCTTTGTCAAGCAAAAATTATTATAATTATTAGCAATATTTAGGCCTATGTTGCTTTCAATAGAAGATTCATATGATTCAGTCGTGCCACTAAACTGTGTGTTAAAGTGATAGTTTATTTTAATTAATTAACTCTCTCTTATGTCCAAACTTGTAAAACTTTCTTTCTTTTAAAGGACACAATAGAAGATATTTTGAAAAATGCCTTTGCTTCCTTTCATAAAGTCAGTGGGGTCCAATTTTAGAATTTTCATTTTTAGAGAAACTATTCCTTTAAAGGTCAGATCAATTAAGTTTTTATAAGACCAGTCGTAAAGATTTACCAGGATTTATCAAAGATTTATCTTTATTATTACCTCTGACTTCGATCTGTGATCACATCTAACTATCTGGGAGATATGATAAGCCAGATTTGCACGATAGGTGACATTATGAGTGCAGACGTTATGTCATGTGTGAGTGTGTGAGAGAGAGATTGTGAACATGAGCAGACAGCTGTAGGCCAGCATTAGCTCTTTACCTAGACAGAGTTTTTAACACCCAATAAACACTTGTAGGTTCCGCTTGAAGTTTTTAAGACACATAATGCAGCATACCGTATGAGAGACAGCCTCAGGTCAACATAGAGGACAAAATTGCTAGCATGGTCACACCAAAACTCACACACATCTGCATTTCATCAACATCAACTCTGATACTGCAGCGTTGTTTCAACATCTTACATTTTGTACAGATCTTGTAATATTTTTGGAATTGGTTTATAGATATTTTGTTAAGCTTTTTACAACCACTTAGCATTAACCATTTTTTTAATTTAAGTTTTTTTTTTTTAGACACTGAAACAACAGCAGACATAATGACATAATTTTAACCACATTTCAACAGTGAAGGTCGTCACAAGCCAGCTGGGTTTTTCTGTGATGGTGGGAACTTTACATTGACTTCTACTGTTTTAATACTGACCTATTTGTTTTTCTAAACCTAAGCCTTCACACGAATCTTTCTGAATTTTTAGATTCTCATAAATGCACAATTTAGACATTTTCATTTAGTTGATCCCTACAATGTAGCTAAAATCTGGTTCTTTTCTTATAAAAAAATAACACAGCAGGTCATCTGATGCTCATTTCCAGCTATGATTTACAAATATTTATAGCTGATAAAAATATTTATTAATACATTAATATTTGGGTCTGATTAGACTAACTACCATTCATAATTTTGAAGTCAGTATAATTGTTTTATGCTTTATAAGGTCTCTTATGTTCACAAAGGTAGCATTTATTTGATTAAAAAAAACAGTAATATTGTTAAATATTACAAATATTTTCAGCTGTCATTACTCCAATCTTCAGTGTCACATGATCTTTCATAAATCATTTTAATATGCTGATTTTGTGCTTAAAAACATTTCTTATTATTATCAGTTGAAAACAATTGTGCTGCTTAATATTTTTAATACTTCCAAATATTTTACTTTAATTATTAAATATTTCTTCTGTCTGTGGTTCATTGCTCAATTCATTTAAAACAAAATAAAAGTCTGATAAACAGGCATAAATGAGTCATTTATAAAATGAATATTCTGCATACCTGTTCATGCTACCTTGTGTTCTGGAAATCATATCATGGGAAGAAACTAATGATATCTCATTTAGTAGGGCTTCAGCAAATAAGTGAGTGTGGGAACAAGAGCAGGTTGAGCGTGAATTCACCACAGTGTAAACAGTAACATGTATCTTTATACACCAGAACGCTAAAGGCCAAAACCTCCAGACTAAAGGATGACCCATTTACAGACATATAATGTTTTTGAAAGACTAAATGTGAAAAAGGATGTTACTACACTTTGCGTGTTTGCTGTTTCATTGTGCTGGTGTATGTTTTTAGCTCATTGCCAGTGGCAGACTGCTCAGATGTAGAGAAATAGGACAAACTGAACTCCTCAGAGAATGAGAGGAGGAAGACAGCATAAAAACACAGCTAGGGTTACCCACCACAGACAGTGAGGAAAAGCAAGAGAAAGAGGACCTACAGATCAAAATTCTAGTTGCAAATTTAATAGCAAAAATAACTTCATAATTCTAATTTCAATCGAATTCAAATTTCAATTTTAAAATTTTAATTCAAAATTCAATGTCTAGTTCAAAAGTTCTAATTTACTTAATTAGAACTCAGAATTGTGCATTTTGAAATTCATTTTAATGTGATTTTATAAATAGTTCAATTATATTTTTTAAAATCATATTAAAAATACCAATTTCAAATTCTAATTGAAGTTCAAATTTCAAAATTAGAATTAGAATGATTTAAAATGGTATTTTTAAGCATTTCTTAAGTTAAATTCAATTCTATAAATGTAATATAAATATAATTGTTAAATATAATTATATTCTATTTCTAATTTAAAAAAAAACACATTCAAACTACAAATTAATTTTTTTTAAATGAAGTTCAAATTTCAAACAAATTCTTTAAAAAAATTAATTAAAAAATCACATTCAAAATGCCAATTTTAAATTCTAGTTTCAAAATTAGAATTAGATTTTGAGGGTAGTATTTTTTAAATGATTTTTAATTAGAATTAAATTTCATTTCTAATTTTAAAAAATCACATTCAAAATACCCATTTCAAATTCTAATTGAAGTTCAAATTTTTTTTTTTTTTTAATTAAATTCTAACGGGAAAAAAAAACATTCAAAATACCAATTTCAAATTCCAATTTTTAGATTTTAACTGAGAATATTGAGAAATTTCAAATTAAAATGGATTTCACTTTCAGGCTTATAAGGGGTGTCATCAACAGCAATAATTTTGAGCAACTAGGCTAAACATAAAGATCTAAATATAACAGCTGTTGTGGTTTCATGGGTAGGAACGATTAATTTATTCAGAGGTAAAATCAGCACAGCACATTCTCAAATATACTAAAGCAAAGACAAACAGAAGCTGCAAACAACCTTGAGCTACAGTTCCCATATATTTCTCCCAATACTACTGATTTACACACGTCACACACAGTCACAGCTCCTCCTACCGATTTTATGTACGATAACAGTAAGTCGTCTGACGAGCTCCTCCAGAGAGTCCTCTCCCATCTTCACCCACAGTATCATGATGAGCAGGACGCAGAGAACCAGGAGCAGCGGAGACACGCTGTGCTGCTGCTCGGGAGAGACGGAATCTGCTGAGGGGAGAGAGGAAGCCGTCTCGCTGCTCAAACCAGTGCTGCTGCTGCCGCAAGAGATGCTGGAGAAAGAGAGACCGAGAGAGAGAGGGAGAGAGAAAGACAGAGGGAGAGAGAGAGAGAGAGAGAGAGAGGTGCCTCAGCAAAGTGGCAAGGATGAGACAGCAACACACTGACACACATACACTCACGCTCTGCATCAGTCAGGCAGAGTCAGCACACACACACACACACAGGTATGCACATATGAGTGATGTTAAGGTCACTATATTGTATGTTCACCTATGAAGTGCATGCAAATTGCACATAAACAGTCTGTGACCTACAAACATGCATGTGCTCATAAGCATTCATGCATAACTATGTCATATCCATTTATTATCCTCTCTAACAGCTAGAACAGGGTCTGAGAAAATAACTGCACTGAAATTACATCTGATGTGCAGACAACTGCTACTGCTTTAGAAATCACCATCAAGGTCAAGAAAGGACATTTCGGTTTGTTCATGTGTAAATTCAGTTATTTTTTTCTGGTATGTCGTGAGTATGTTTTCATGAATATTACATAGCTAAATGTTTTCCCTACTTGTGTTAAAGCAAATAACCGCATGCATGTAGCATGGATGAGTGCAGTGCTGCATTACCTGTATTATGCTATCGAGAGGAGAGCCCAGAGATCCTCTGTGTTTTTGAAACATGGCGATATCTTGTGGTCGAGAAGCAGAATTACAAGATGCTATGACAAAACAAACTGCAAACTCGTGTCAGTAAAGTCGTTATTACATAATAAACCACTACAGATGATCCGCCGTTAATCACGCGGCCACTTAACGTTACTACTTAAACTGCTTGAGATTAGCTTTTAGCTTCCGACAGGAAAATACTCCGAGTCCGTTACAACAAGGTAACTAGCATCAAGACGAATAGCTGCAACAATATTGATTAATATAGTATATAACTAATCAGCAATCCACGTTAATAAAGCAGTGGACTAGTTGGTATACTTTGCTTAACAATTGTCTTTCACTAAAAGCCAGTAGTTTTAATTTTTACACACTAACATATGGCGCCACACGGATTTTTTTTTATAACGTACCTGGCGTTATGTTATGTTGATAGGAAATACCTGAACATACAGTAGAGCTTGTTGAGTAGATCTTGCTATGAAAAATCCATGCAGTTTTTACAAAATATACAAAATTAATCCAAAAAATATCTGACCACGCAGTGCAGTTATTAAACAATAAAAATCTAGTAACAGTTATTCCACCGAGCCGTATAAATTAAGCACCGTATATTTTGTTCAGTACATAATAGGCTAAAAAAAGGAGGTTTTTCTTGGAGTTTTCTTGCAAAAAATAAAAATCTATGCCAGGATGGGTAACACAGGGTTGCAAATTTAGGAAATGGTCATTTGTATTTACTGATAAACTTACATTTGTCACGAATGAAATATATATTTGTTTGATTTTTTCTTCTTCTTTGAATAACAAAGCTAATTTGTATAAAATAATAAAATGGAAAACATTTACCTGTTTTTCTGCCACACTGTATGGTCCAAATATTACTTCTTGGGGGAAAACATGAGGTAATATATCTATTATACCAATAAGATAATTAAAATTTACTATAATTAATTGAGTATCAGTTGTTCAATATATTGTCAAACTTATGACATTGTTTGAGTATAATTGTGGATTCAGTAAGGAATGTCAAGACAAGGCCAATTTAGGACAGGCAAAAACAAAAAAACAGGATGGGGCAGTTTTTATGATGGATAAAAGTTTTAAGAAATATGGCTATAAGGACACACACACACATTGGGCTTTATTTCCAGGAATAATGGTTTTTATACTGCACAAACTGTATTTTCTATCGCCCTACACCTAAACCTACCCCTTACAAAAAAACTTTCTGCATTTTTTGATTTTCAAAAAACTTCATTCTATATGATTTATAAGCTTGTTTCCTCATGGGGACCAAAAAATGCCCCCACAAGGACAAGGATTTCAGATATTGCCATCTTTGTGGGGATATTTTATCCCCATAATATAGGGTTTACCAGGACGCCTCCCTCCCTTCCTCCCCCCACACCACACACACACACACACACACAACACCCATAAACTAAAATTTATTTCCATAAGCATGAGCTTATATTGTAATCACTGTAATATATACAGATTACTAAACAATAAAATTTACATTAGTGGTTCATAAATTTACAATCCATTACAACTAACCAAGATTTTCATTACAATTATCTTTTCAGCTGTATAGATTGTATAGCTGAGCGTTTCATTGTAGCTATAATTATAAGGCAATAAAATCAGAAAGCCAGAAATGCAACAAACTCAAATACACCAACCTCACAAAAGCTTTCAGTTAAATATCACAATTCTGTTGTTCAATAGTTAACAATCTTCAGAATTAAAGTCTAAAAACTTACTGAAGTGATAAATCTGGTTTATGAACCACATCTTTATTGATACTAAAATTTACCTTTAAAACCAAAAGGAAAGTGACCTCATTTTTATTTTATATAAAAAGGTTTATTTGTTTGAGAAAAGAATGACAGGATGTTTGTTCATTTTGAATTCTGCTTTGTACACATGTGCTATACAGTGCAGAAAGAGTTTCAAACCCTTTAATGGACAATTATTTTACTCTGCTTAACCCTCACATCCTTGTGACACATTAAAAGACCTATAAAAACACTTTTAGTGACACTTCACCGTCTTTTCCATTGAACCCAAGGACAAAAGGAACTCTTCAGTCAATTTCCATCTTCACCACATAAGTGTGCACTACGGGGAGGAGGGCAAGACGGATTTTCACCAGCTTTACCAGGCCACTTCCATCAATACATTTCATGAACATGGGAAAGACAAGGGAGGAATAAACACTACAACAGTAATCTATAATCTTGCCCATAATGATCCAATACTTCAGAATAGCAACTTTGTCCTCACAGTATCAACCTGAGGCTCGATAAGATCACACAGCATTGTGGGTAATTGATTTTGCATGTTCGAAATGAGTTGAGTTTACAGGATCTTACAGAGGTCATGTAGTTCATTTAAGTGCATGTAATTTTAACAGGTCCATCCATATAAATTAAAGAACTGGTTGACGTTTAAGGTTTCTCTTTTTTACACGCAGTACAAAGATCACAGCCTGTATAATTACAAACTTAACAACAAAAATATGTAATCATTAAAATGAACTTGAAAGAGAAAAAAGGTTCCTTCAGCACTGATCCAGAACCAGAGGATGCCACAAAAGAAGCCCCAGAGAAATTGACCGACTTCACAGCCAATCAGATTTGTCTGTTTTTTTTTCCGACATCAGGAGACTTTAAGACGCAAACTCACGTTGAAGTGAAAAAAGAAAGGGCATTAGAAGAAAATCAAGAAATGTAAATAACAAATAGACTTAAATATTACCAAAAATGTAAACACAAATCTTTACAAAAACAAAACAAAAACTAATATTCACACATTAACTGAAAAAAAAAAAAAAAGAAAGAAAGAAATACAACAGACCTGCGCCCTTGTGCTACTGACAATTACACTGTAAAACCACTAGGATAGTCGATTGTGTGACTGAAATCATTTGGCGATGACATTGAAATAGGATATCCTATAAACAGTTTCCCTGTTATATAAGTTTCTTACAGAGCGCCAGAAAAGTTCTGAGTAGCCCTATTAATAAACAGTCTCTTGACACCAACCACATAACATTAACTTTCCCAAAGTCTGCAAGGTCAGATGTTGGAGCTTCGTCTCCCTCTAGTGGCCCCTAGCGAGGGCCGCAGGCGCGGATCACGGGCCTTATAATGCTCGTTGAAGTCCAGACGGAAACTGAGGAACTGAAGACTCTCATCAGAGCTGGTCATTAGCAGCCGCAGAAACTCCTGCACTATGCCCTAAAGAGAAACAACCATCATGAACTTCAGGTGCTCGTTTGTACAAAATCTGTGTTCACATGTTTCTATCTCTTGATATTATAACTGCCATCCAGGGACAACAGATGAAATGTATCTTTAGACTGATAATATTACAGTACATTTACTGTGAATTGTCCCTAAATAAATAAATATAATTTAAGGTGTTAAATTAATTAATATAGGTGACTAATCATTATTGATCAACATTAGCAGGTTTGAAATTATCGGTATTGGTTCGTATTTAAAGCAGATAATATCAGGACTTATTTCAAATAGTAAACCATTTTTGTCAGGTTGTGTGTCAAAAACGTTTATTAATCTGTTTTAATATACAGTAAAATAATTTAACTGTCTTGACTATGTCAGATTTAAAAAGGCTATCAAAAATATTCTTTTCTCTTATTTTAATACTTTATTTTTTTTAATTACATTATAAATTCATATAAAACTCAACTGCATTATATGCACTTTCCAAAAAAATACATTATACTTTTTTTTTTTTTTACATGTAAAAACTGATATGAAAATGAAAAGAGACAAAAGTTCACATGAAAATTCTGATTAATAATGAAATTTGGACATATTACAATTATGCGTTTAATATCTCCAGTATTTTCACAAGATTATAGTGAGAAAACAAGGATCATGTCTTAGTTTATTCCAAATATACTGATAACATTTATATTACAAGAATATTCAATTAGCTCTAAAGCATATAAATGTCTTCCCAGAATAAAGAGTTAACCATAATATGGGCTTTAATCAGAAAATTGTTCATATAAATATGATCAATATTCATTCTATATTATTATCAGGCATGATATGTGGTGAGTATAAACCATGTTCTGCTGTAATTGTATAAGATTCACATTAAGTGTTTGACTCTAGCAGACGTAAATGTCTGGATCAGCATAAAACGCCCTACTGAACACCATTAAGCATGTTCTCTCACGCTGACACCCGCTGGTTCAGCATTTTTTCATGCATGCATGAAATGATGTAGGCTTATTGGGTGAGCATATTAAAGTGTATGAAAGGGTGTGTAGGGTACCTGATAGAAGTGTGTGAGTAATCTGAGCTGAGAGCACATTTTTGGTATGGTGTCTTTAAACTCCTGCACACGTCTGTTCTCCTCGGCCTCCCGCTCTGCTGTTACACCCCACTCGCCCTGAAACACAGAAACAGAGCTATAAACAAACACAGAAAAAGACACACACTCACACATTTGTTTACAGCAATTTAGCCAACAAGAGAGAAGAAAAAAAAAAAAAAATCAATGGCAATAGAAAACCAACACCGTCCCCGTAAATACTTTCGTTTTTGGCCTATAAATTTGCTAATGGTCACTTTCCAGAGTCAAATAAAGGAGTGGAACATAATTCTCTTTGCATGGAGATAATCAGATGCCTTTATAGCGATGGACCCTCTGAACATGTGACTTGACCATTAGTAATGTTCTGGCTTATAAGAAGTCTCGCTTTCTTTGATCTTCCGTTATAACAAGGGCCATTTTTGGATATATGGATTTGGTAAAATTATTAAAAAAATGTTTTTTTTTTGTTTGTTTTTTTAAGTCTCTTTAAAGCTGCATTTATTTGATCAAAAATACAGTAGAAACAGTAATATTGTGAAATATTATTAGAAATTAAAATAACTGTTTTCTATTTTAATATATTTTATAATGCAATTCATTCCTGTGATGCAAAGCTGAATTTTCAGCATCACTGCTTCAGTCTTCAGTGTCACATGATATTTTTCTTTAAAAAAATAAAATAAAATTCTCCCTCAGTTATAAGCAATATTCGTCTACAGTATTACACTTACTGTATAACAGAAATCTATGGGGCAAGACATTCTGGAGGTTTTAAAAAGTAGAGATATGAAGGTAATATTTTTGGTCAAGTACTTACTTTATTTTTCCATACAAAATGTGCATAATTTGAGCTGTAAAGTTAACATGGCGCAGTTTTACTGAGCTGGTGACAGACTCGTTTCATCTCAAATAATCCAATTCCAATGTGGAGATGGCAACTAAGTATATCTATAGCTCATAAATGTTCTCATTTCACCTGTCAAAATATGCTAAAATATTTTTTGGACTGCAGGATGAAAGCATTATGACAGTAATTATTATTACCTATTCATTTTATATTAACATTAAACGTGTGGAAAAGCACTGATTTGATTTACTGTCAATACATACCATTTCTTCCCTCTGTCTCTTCTTGTCCTCGAACTGGATGCGTAGTTGCAGCTCTTCTAGAGCAGAGCGGTACAGAGTGTCCTGAGCATTCTGGAACTCAATGATCTGATCAAACACTGCGCGCAACTGATTCAACAGAGACTGCAAACACACACAGAGGACAACAGAGTTACAGAAATGAGGACAAGTATGAGGGATCACCACCAGTACACAATTTCCCTGTGTAAATGCATTGTACCCTGTTGTTCACATCCAGCAGGCAGCGAGAAATAATGGTGTCCAGGAAAACGTCATGAGCTGCTATAATGTGATCCAGATCCTGAGCCTGCTGGACCTTATTCCACAGCTCATCACAAGAGCACTCCAACACCTAGAGAGAAACAAACACAATACGATAAATAATCCAGCTCAAAAGTTGGAAGGAGAAACAGGAGGCCAAACATACAGAGGAACGTACTTCAAATGTGATGTAGTACTGCATCTGATGGATGAAGTGAACCATCTCGGAAGCGAGAACGTGACATTGGTGCAGCACACCGGAGAGCTCTGCACAAATACACAGCACACATCTTATCTGTCTGCCGAGAAAGCTAGATGTCGCAAACAGTTTAAGTTGGTTTTATAACATCTAACCCAATGAAAACTGCACTCACCCGGCATGCTCTTCAGCAGCTTGGCGTTACACATTTGACCCTTCCATATATCTGTGAGGATGTACTCCATTCTTTTAGCTCTCCACAGGAAGTTGAACACTCGCAGGTAGTGGCTCATGCACTCACGGGTGAACACCTGACACAGGTATGACATGTGGTTAGGGATGCACTGACATAATCTTTCTGGCCAATTCTGAAAAGCTGGTAATTGTTTTAAATGTCATGGCCGATAACCATAAAAATTGTTCTGATTTTAATAGTAAAATGCTGTAAAAAATTAAAAATGCTACAGTAAAAACTAGGGGTGTAACGGTACGTGTATCGTGTAACGAACGGTTCACAGGCAAGTTCCAAATGGAAGTGATCTGCTGACGGACAACGTGCTGCGTTGTCACAGGAACATCCCAGCTGAAGATAATGAGGAAATTAGATCGCTCCCTTTGCCAAGTGCATTCCAAATGACTAAATAATGGCTCGCATGTGCCCCGCTCACTCCAAAGTCCCCACTCCAAGGGGATAGGGATGATCACTTCCATTTGGAACTTGCCCGTGAACCGTTCGATACACGATACGTGTACCGTTACACCCCTAGTAAAAACCTGTTAATTGGTTAACAGTAAGTTTCCGTACTATATACAGTGAGATAGTATACAGACTGTATACAGCAAGATACTGTTAAGATTAGGGCTTTTTTTTGGAAGTGAAAAACAACAAGTCATTGTATAATTTACAGTTAAAAAAAAACCCAACTTAAATTGAACCGTAAACCGTACAGTGAAAAATTCTCTGCATGACACCTCATATTTGATGTTTTTTCATTGAAATAACTTTTTTTTTTCTTACAGTTATGTTCATTAGGGTTGTATGTTACATCCGATGTTGTTAAATGAATGTTAATTGCATTATTTCAGTATCATGTGTGTTACCATGATGGTGTTTAGTGTTTGTGTGAATGACACTGTGCACCTTCTATATACGGTATAGGTATTTCCCTCCTCAGCTTGTGGAAGAGCTGCTTATAAGTTTTGGTTCATCATGTGACTTTGTCATTACAACCTTCTTTTGGTGGTTGTCAGTGTATAACAATGATACAAAACACATTTTAGTACTTCAATACATTGGTATATTAACATTATATCAGTAAATTAAATACAGTTTTTTTTTTACTGTGAATTTAAGTTAAGTCTGCAAAACCTAGAATGTTGCTACCATATTTTTTTACAGTGAAGTTCTGGCAACCACAGCTGCCCGTATTTTACCTTAAATGTCACCATTTTTTTACAGACTAAATAAATTAGAAATAGACACTAAAAACTAAAATCAATCATTTTAAAGACTACAAGTGAATTTAGGCATCACAATGTAATAATGTATGTAAAATCCACAGATTACATCACAAAAAAACAACAACAACAGCAAACTATTTTCGCATTCTGGGTCATTTTTGACCCGGTGGAAAATAAGTTTATAAAGTAGTCATAACTTGATATTTTTCAACAAAAACAAATTGTACCTGATGAATAACTTCTCATTAATAGGTGTTCAACATTATAAATAAATGTTGCAGTCAATTCAACACCTAGGCTCATCGAAATTTACTGCTCGGTTCTTGGACTGACACTCTGACAGCCCTTGGTCTAAATGTAAAGTCTCAAGTGATCTAGTCTTGGTATGGGTGATGTTTCCAAGATCCAGACCACGACTAGACCGTTAAAAACTATGCATTTTTGGAATTTATTGTTTAATGTTTTAAATCTCTCCCAGCTCAAAACTCAAATGTGTTATAGGCTAACAGTAAAGATCAACTTTAAGTGAGCAGAAAGATCCTGCTGCATGCAGACGGTGTGTGTGGACTTCGTCAGTCTGCTGGTGAGGAAATATACATCATGCACAATGTCAGAGTTAAAGGACAGAACTCGGATAAACAAAATTAACTTTGAGCTTACGCCAAAAGAGTTTATTTACCGTGGCAATGGGCCCCTCTACATGATAATCCAAACTGAAGACGTCCCAACCAGTGTCCCCAGGAGAAACCTGGACAAAACAGGACACCAGATCCACATTCAGTGATGCACAATAATGTACTGAAATTTACCATCAGCCTGCGTTTCATTTTTTGTTTTTTGGACTCAGTCCCTTAAGTACCTCCAGTAGCCGGACATCAAGCCTCTTCAGTATCTCCGGACTGTCAAATTGGGCATTGGTTGCTCTGACAGCAGTCTCCAGGATACCGGTTAGATTGTGTTGGTAAAGAGTCGTGGCAGCCCTAGCCAACTCTGGCCTGAGAGAGAGCAAGAGATAAAGAGAGATTGATGACTCCAAGAAAAGAGAGGGAACTGTTATAAATCAGCAATAAAAATCAAGCACACTCACATCCAGCTGAAACTGAGACGTCTATGTTTTAATGAGTGGTCACTCGTGAACACACACACAAACTTACTTGAGGAGGTCCATGAGATGTCGGATGAAGTCTCCCTGGCCCAGAAGCAGGTATCTCCTCATGGCCTGAAGATGTTCCAGCAGCTGGTAGTTCTTATTCAACACATCCAACAGATACTTACTGGTCTCAAAATATGCAGCATCAATTTTACTCTGAAAGGCCCCTTCCAGATCAGTGAACAACTCTGCCGCTGAAAACAAGATACACAAGGTTATAAATAAAAGCAAAAACCAGGAAGAGAGAGAGAGAAAAAAAAAAAAAAACGGACAAGTGGAAAGAAAAGTGGTAAATGAAGAATAAGTGAGGTGGAAAAGTGAGGCAAAGTGTAAAAAAGAAAAAAAAAAAAAAAAAAAGACTAAAAATGAAAATAAATCCTTGTGGCAAATATTGCCAGAAATTTACTGCAAGTTGACATTTCATATGCAAATAAGCAGTGACCAGGGTTACAATAAACTAAAAAGTAGAACAAAGAAAAACTCATAAACAAATAATGGGATAAAAATGAAATGAAACTATTAAAAAAAAAAAAATCTTTCAGCATCTTGTTTTCTATCCACCAAGCAGCAAATTATTACTAGTTTTAGCTGATTATTATTACACTTTAAATTAAAAAGATTTCTAATTTTATAAGTAAATAACACAGTAGTTAAAGAATCACTTAACTGACAGCAGGGGTGGGCGATATGACCAAAATCTTATACGCTAATTTAAGTAATTAAAGGGATAGTTCACCCAAAAATAAATATTTGATGTTTATCTGCTTACCCCCAGGACATCCAAGATGTAGGTGACTTTGTTTCTTCAGTAGAACACAAACAAAGATTTTTAAACCGTTGCAGTCTGTAAGTCATATAATGCCAGTCAATGGGCACACAATCTTTGAGAGAAAAAAATACATGCACAGCACACACAAATCCAAATTAAACCTTGCGGCTCGTGACAATACACTGATGTCCTAAGACACGAAACGATCGGTTTGTGCGAGAAACTGAACAGCATTTATATAATTTTTTACCTCTAATACACCGCAATGTCCAACCATCCTGAGCTCATCCACAACATCCGGCGTGTGATGCGTCAACGGCTCTGGAACATAGATATATACGTAGTTCCTTACGTATCGCGGCCCATAGAAACCGTCGCTAATGAGGAATCTATGTATATATATCTATGTGCACCAGATGTTGTGACAGTCGGACACTGAGGTCTATCAGAGGTAAAAAAAATTATATAAATACTGTTCAGTTTCTCGCACAAACCGATCGTTTCGTGTCTTAGGACATCAGTGCCGCAAGGTTTAATTTGAATTTGTCTGTGCATGGTTTTTTTTCTCTCCCAAAGATTGTGTGCATTATATGACTGACAGACTGCAACGGTTTGAGTTAAAAATCTTTGTTTGTGTTCTACTGAAGAAACAAAGTCACCTACATCTTGGATGCCCTGGGGGTAAGCAGATAAACATCAAATTTAAATTTTTGGGTGAACTATCCCTTTAAGTACATACGATATTAGTAATTTTATTTCACGGTAACAATATATATTACAATACAGTTATTTTTGTTTTAAATAAGGTCTTTATATAAAAATTTTGAATACTATAGAAATTTCATAATTCTTGTCACCAGCGTCAATATCACAAAAACACTAATAATAGCCTAAATTTAAAAAAAAAAAACTCACCGAAGACTAGTAAACAGTCAACGGTTAAATAAGAAGAAGAAACCAATTACAAACAATAGGACAAAAAAAACGACAGTAAAACAAATAAATAAGAAATGCCATATACATAATCACATGTATAAAAACACTGCATATTCTTTAAGTTAAGTTAGTGACTTATTGTCAAGTATGGTGACCCATACTCGAAATTAGTGCTCTGCATTTAACCCATCCAAGTGCACACACACAGCAGTGAGTAGTGAACAAAATGCACACACACACAGTGAACACACACCCGGAGCAGTGGGCAGCTATTGCTCCAGCGCCCGGGGAGCAATTAGGGGTTCGGTGCCTTGCTCAAGGGCACCTTAGTCATGGTATCGAAGGTGGAGAGAGTGCTGTTCATTCAGGTTACAAGCCCGACTCCCTAACCATTAGGCCACGACTATTTACTGTGTAAATTAAATTTATATTCACAAAAGTGATTTAGTCAAGAGCATTCAGAGATTTCCTCTCTTTTGTTGGTTGATTATCATGAATGAATATTAGACTGCCGTCACTTTAAGAGCTACCCAGATCCAATATACTGTTACACGTGCATTTTTTACCTCAGCCGTTTGCTTTCACTTAAGACCTAAATTACTGTGTTTATGAGGATACTTGCAAAGACTGCCATTTTGACACATACAAGTGTCTATAAAGCGGCAAAAATAACTCGGTTCAATACTCCCGCGCACGCCTCTCTGACAGTGCTCAGAAACGGTCTCTCAGACAGCGAAATTGCTTTTCAATGGCTTAAAATCACTTGTTTTTAAACCACAATGCTCAAAAATGCGTGCAAACGATACGTTTTTGTGACCATTGTAGCACAGCAACGTTACGTGAGCGTGTAACCGCGATAGTCCAAAATATCTACCGGTTGACAAATTTCTACTGGTTAATTGTGTCTAAAGTTAAATCGCCCACCCCTAACTGACAGACAAAAACTGAAAAAATAATAAACTTTAACTATTTAAACCACTGAAACCAACTAAAACTATGTTTAGATTCAAAGTAAATTTGAAAAACAAAACAAGTTAGAAACTATAATCACCATGACTGTGTTATAAAAGTATAACAAAATTATGGAAAACATGAAAGATATTTGGTCAAAAAATAAAGTTTTTGCAAGGTTATACAAAGGATATACACGTAAAGACCAAACAGCTTTAAGGCCAGAAAAAGTAAAACACAAAGTCAATGCAGAGAAAGAAAGAGAAGGACAAAACACCAGAAAATAAAGAACCTTCTAGAATCACATTGAAGGTCAGAGATGTACGAAGAAGGCTAAGAGCATTGATTAGCCATGCTAGCAAAGATGTTAAATACAGCCAGCATCGATATGGACAACTACACCACAGACAGGCGGTCAAAAACAGCACTTTCCTCCACAACAGATCAATCCTTATCTCTCCTCTTTCTCCATCCCTCGCTTTCAGCAGGTTATTTAACTATTAGCTGCCATTATAGCCATATATATCGCATTAGCCAGCATAAACGCCGCTATTTTAAGCGACTGCATTAGTGCTAGCTCACCATCTTTGGGAGAGTCGGTGGATTTGGAGGCAGGCATGATCTTTCCCGGCGGAGTCCTGTCGTGGCATACCTGATGCAGGAAGTTGATTGATTTGCCAATGAGTAGCACCTGGAGAAGGACAGAAGAGAAGAAAACGCATAATTATAGGCTCATTTCAGTCTGAAAATAACTCACTATTACTTAATGTCTTGCATTACACAACCAAATTGGAAGAAAGTGTGTGTGGTGCTTGGCTGTGCAAAATACACACCCTTCTTAGTGTGTAATGGGTGGTTGATAATAGGTTAGGTCAAACATGAGGAGACAAGTGCTATTATATACTTTATTGCACACATTTTACCTGGAGAGCAACAAAATGAGCATGATAATACTAATACTACAATACTACTACTAATAATATATTTATAATTTTTTAAATATATTTGGATTATATGTATAAAATAAGCATTATAATACTAATTCTACTAATAATACATTTATAAAAAAATCAAATGATAATAATATATTTGTAATATATGTATGATTTAAATCTTATTTGCTAGATTTTGTTACTTACATATATATACACATAAATATATATACACATACATATATATATATATATATAACATTTAGTTATTTAGCAGACGCTTTATCCAAAGCAACTTACAAATGAGGACAATAGAAGCAATCAAAATCAACAAAAGAGCAATGATAAGCAAGTGCTATAACAAGTCTCAGTTAGCCTAACAGTACACGTAGCAAGGTTTTTAAATTTTTTTTAATTATATACCGTATTGTCCCGAATATAAGGGATAATCTTCCATACATGTCTCTAAGGCTTTTATTGATGGAGGTCCCAAGCCATTTTTAAGGACCATAATCTTCTAGATAACATTTTATAGACTCTTTTGACTGGTGCTTATAAGCAACTATCAAGTATGCGATTTGTGTAGGTCTTGTTCCTAGATCAATAGCATCTACAATATGCCATGACAGATTTTAACTCAATGCAAGTAAGTGTAAAGTACACAATGTACTATGAAATGAAAGTACATGATGTAAGTGCTGTACCTTCCTGGCTTGATCCATGGTGATGAAGGAGGGGATCATACTCTTCCTCAGAGAGTACTTGTCGTGCCACAGTCTGTCTGTCTTCACCGTTGGGTCTGAGGCTACAAAGAACTGAACACAGGTTTCGATAGTCAGATGGAGATCTTAATTTTTTTATTTTAGGAAAGTTATTATGCTACGACCTGTAACTAACACACACACACATACACACACTCATAATGTTTACACTGATGAAACATCACTGCAGCTCAAAGACAAATGAATGACCTCCATCGACTGCTCATCTATTGCTGTAACACAACAAATGACCTTCTGTGGTAATTACACAGATGGAGGGAACGAACGCAGAAGAGCACATCAGTACTTTCAAAACGGCAACTATTAAAATGACTATTGCCAAGAATAACGATGCCGAGCGAAACGAGGAGCTCGTAAACCCTTGGCCCAGGAGGAGAGCGGCTTCGATGGGTACATTAGTGATATAACCCTCACCGTCACCTCCACCCTCAACACTGCTTACACTGTGAAAAAGCCTGCTACACTTCAGTGAGGGCGAGATTAAATCCTGTGATTACAGGCAGGAGCGTCTGATTGGTGCCCGGGCGGAGGGGAAGCTGGGAGTTGATTGGGAGATAACTCTTCTACGCCTGACGACTTCAGACTTAGTCGAGTGGGCATAGACTAAGTAAAGAAAGATTCATTGACACTATTTGGTAATGGTGGAGGACAAGGAGAAGTAGATGTGAGAGTAATAGTGGATGGAAAGAGAGACAGAAGGCCATAGAGGATTTGGATGGAGACGGGCCCATTAGCGCACCCTCATCTGTCCTCATCTGGGTGTCTGTGTGTAGGAGACTGTGGTTCACTGTGTCTGGAACACTAAATCACACTCAAGTGCAGCTGTTTTCTCAGACACACAACAGTGCACAAGTCAACAGAGTCAATTTGAGGACACTGCCTGAGCTTGGCTTCCATTATATGGTGGAACAAAGACCGATAAAGTTAAATGTTTTTTTTATTTATTTAATTATTAACTTTGTACTGATTAAATGGTATTGTCTTTACAACTCAACCAAGTAGTTACAAAATATATCATTTAAGAACAATACGAAAAAAAATATTAAAAGGCGTGTTTTGTTTTTTTTTACACTTAATTAACTCAAGGAACAATAAGTGTATGCATATAAATACAAATTAATGATAATATTTTCATGCACATATACGTGTGTGTGTGTGCACGTGCAAATGCTTGTTTATTGTCATTCATTTGTATGTGTATAATCATGGTCAACTATAACTCTTAAAAATCAACTAAAATGAATTTAATTATAAATGATATATGAAAATCAAACTTAAAAACGAACTGAAATTTGTTTACATTATAAAGCTAAATAACTAAAAAAAAACAAGACCTAATAAAAAAAAAAATACAAAACCACATAAAATTACAAACATTTAAATGAAAACTGAAAATATAAAAATAAAAGCTCATTCAAAATGTTCATAAAAACTAAAATAGTATACAAACAATAATAAAGTTGAAGCACTAAATACTACAGTACACAAATAATCCTAAAAACACAGGTCTGAACTGATTCATGGAAGTGAATCAAACTGTTTCAACATCTTACCTCACTTTTGATGTGTAAAAGAGACACTATTAAAAATCTGTCTTAACACACACTCCTACTAGAGATAGAGGCTTGTGAAGCAAATGATACACTCTTCAGGACATTTAATGACCAAATTAAAGCAAAGTTAACTACAATCACTGAGATATTCATCTAAATCTATACTGCCAGCAAAATCCTAGAATTCTGAATATTTAGCCCAGGCCTACATGACAGGCACTAAGTAAAGATTAGAGTACATAGTTCTGCAGTGTGGTGACTTTAAAGTAACTGCTCAAGTAATGAATTACAGTCTGGACACACACAGCAAGTTCTAACAAGGATATCTGGGAGTGACTTTGCAAAGACAAGCTGTCTGTGTGTGTGTGTGTGTGTGTGTGTATATGAGTCCTGACCTCATGGTACGTATCCTCCAGCTCCCCATCATAGATCCAGCGATACAGGAAGTTAAGAATGGGGTGGGACACCAGACCAAGGATGTGCTGGATCAACGCTCTCATGTGAGGGTCACCCGTCTTTCCATAAGCATGTACAGCCGAAGCCAACTCTCCTCCTTTACGCCCTGAGAGAGTTATCTGAAATCAAATCTTTGCACTAAATGCACCTTATTACTGTGAAATATGATCAGGAGTCTGACATTAATGCTGACTACATTTTAAATGCATTATGTTGCAGATTGCATCTTATCAATGAGATGTACCACCACTAACCTTGGCAGTAGT
Organism: Onychostoma macrolepis; assembly: GCF_012432095.1. Classification (NCBI taxonomy): domain Eukaryota; kingdom Metazoa; phylum Chordata; class Actinopteri; order Cypriniformes; family Cyprinidae; genus Onychostoma; species Onychostoma macrolepis. The sequence goes on from NC_081155.1 coordinate 16,225,953, forward strand.
CCACCAGTGCGGCTAGTGTTTTCAGCCGGACCTTGGGGTCGTAAGTCCACACCAGTAGTCTCCTCAGAGTCAGACTGCTGTCCACGCTCATGTTTACACCCTGATCTTCTTCCACCTGGAGCTAAACGCATATACACCTCAGTTACCGCTTTTCCACTGAAATGGTGCTGGTTTTCATGCTTGGTTGTTTCAGTGTGCTTTTCACAAACAGGGTTATTTAAGACGGTACATAAATTGGTCAAGGCTTTGCTTTACTATATTATCCAGCAGATTGTTCCAGATAGGAACCAGTGGCGGAAAATTCAGGCTTGAGCAAACGAATGTTTCAGGGTCAAACACACATTTTCCCCTGCGCGTTAAGTGGGGTCCCATACTCACCTGTGCATGAAGTACAGACAACAATCTGTAGTACTCCTTCAGCTCTTGATGCAATGCAGCACAAAAACTCTGAGGATAAAAACAGGAAGTAAAAGTGTTACTGAAATTATAGTGTGAGAAATTCCTGAATTATTCCTGACTACAAACAACTGTTCAAAAGTTTGGGGTTGGTAAGATAATTAAAAATTACAAAATTTTTAAAATGTAATTAAAAACACAGTAAAAACAGTAATATTGTAAAATATTATTAAAATTTAAAATAACTATTTTAATATAATTAAAAAATATAATTTATTCTTGTGATGCAAAGCTGAATTTTCAGCATCATTACTTCAGTCCTCAGTATTATTCCGAAATCATTCTAATATGCTGATTTGCTGCTCAATTTGCTGTCATTGTTGAAAGCAGTTAAACATATTTTTCAGGATTCTTTGATAAATAGAAAGTTCAAAAGAACAGAATTTATTTAAAACAAATATAGTAAAATATGTTTTACTGTTACTTTTGATCATCTTAATGCAGCTTTGCTGAATAAAAGTATTAATTTCTTTCAAAAAAATAAATAAAAATAAAATAATTTAAAATGTATAATCTTGCATAATAAGATTTGTGTAGGAGTTAAGGTTACATATGATACGTTCATTTCCTGTCATGTCACATTTCCTACCTGCCCGACGAGGCCAAAGGCTCGATCCAGGCTGTGGGAATCGGTATATTTTCTAATCTTATTGTGGAGCCAGCCGAGCTCTGCTAGCCTGCTGCTAGTGTCTCTTAGAGACTTACACAGTGGCACCTAAAGGACAAAACATACAGTTATTTACTCTCTCACAACATGCAGAGCAGGAGTTTATAATCCCATAATAACAGACTATAGGTAAAACGACTAGAATGCGTTTATTTTTAAAAATTAAACTTAAATATCTGCTGTGGGAAACGAAAGTGTGTTTTTGAGGCTGCTTGTGAACTGGCCAGTATGTAATCTGCCCTTGTGACACAGTGGCAAAGACATCTCATCAGTTTGAAGAAATGGCTTTAGCTAATCTTGACTTTCACTTATTTTGGGTCTTTGTGAGCAACATCTGTTCCATTCAACACAAAAACTCTTTAATAGCTTCTAATAAAAGGTCCATTTAAGCCTTTGATTAAGTGTTCACTTGCAAAGGTCACCAAGATTCCTTCAAAGCCAACGGTTGCCAAACAGACAACCAGTTCTTTTACTTTTCTTCCCAAGAGTGAGACGAAGACAAAGCAGCTACAGCAAATCTCAGACTGAATGCCATAAGGAAGGGTTAATTTCTTACAGATTCCCACAGAACTATAAGGGAATATGCAAAAAGAGAAGTTCTTAAAACAATGATTCATAGATTAGCTGGATTAGTTAAACTAATGACTTCTGGCTAAATTTCATGAAATACCCTCATATTAATATTGATTCTATGTTTAATATAATCAAATAATGCATAAAAAGTGACACAGAAATGGAGTTTGATTTTTAGGTTTTATGAGAGGACTTCAGGCATTCATCTCCATCTGTGGTTTAATGGGTTGAGTACTATATACGTCACGTCCAGAACAAACACAAACAGCTCTGGCCCATCAAAGTGTCTATTTATCCAGCAAACCTCACTGGACATAAAAAGCACATTGTTCTTTTTCAAACAAATAGATGCACCATTTTAAAAGTGTCACTTAAAAAAGACTCCTGATCGATTAACTCTGATTCACAGTCAACGTCTGCCAGGAATTTAAAAAAAAAGAAAAGGAAAAGGCCTTGAGAGCCGCTTGGCTCAAATGGATTCATGAGGCCACGTGAGTTGTAGCCAGACAGAAGCGGCTGATGATGAGATCAATGCTTCTATATTTCCCATTATGTACAGTCATGGCCAAAAATATCGGCACCCTTGGTAAATATGATCAAAGAAGGCTGTGAAAAGTAATCTGCATTGTTAATCCTTTTCATCTTATTTAAAAAAATTCACAAAAATCTAACCTTTAATTGGATAATAAGAATTTAAAATGGGGGGGAAATATTATGAAATAAATGTTTTTCTAAAATACACGTTGGACACAATTATTGGCACCCCTAGAAATTCTTATGAGTAAAATATCTCTGAAGTATATTCCCATTCATATTCACAAGTTTGAGCACTCCAGGGTGATTATGAACATGAAATTATCCAGCCATGGCTTCCTGTTTCACAGAAATATAAACAGGAGGGAAAACAAAGCCCAAATTCCCTTAATCATCCATCACAATGAGAAAAACCAAAGTATATATTTCTGATGTGCAGCAAAAGATAATTGAGCTTCACAAATTAGTGAAGTGGCTTTAAGAAAAGAGCTAGAGCAGTGAAAATTCCCATTTCCACCATCAGGGCAATAATTAAGAATTTCCAATCAACATAAAATGTTACGAAACTGCCTGGAAGACGACGTGCGTCTATATCGGCCTAATGCATGGTGAGAAGGAGAGTTTGAGTGGCTAAAGACTCTCCAAGGACCACAGCTGGAGAATTGCAGAAAATAGTTGAGTCTCGGGGTCATAAAACCAAAAGAAAATTGTCAAACAGCCCCTACATCATCACATGTTGTTTGGGAGGGTTTCAAGAAAAATTCTCCTCGCTCATCCAAAAACAAACTCCAGCATATTCAGTTATCAGACACGACTGGAACTTCAAATGGGACTGGCTTGGCTTCTATGGTCAGATGAAACAAAAAAAAAAAAAGAGCTTTTTAGCAGCAAACACTCAAGATGGGTTTGGTGAACACAGGGATAAAAAGTACCCCATGTGTACAATGAAATATACTGCTGTATTTTTGATGTTGTGGGCCTATATTTCTGCTGGAGGTCCTGGACATCTTGTTTAAACACATGGCATCATGGATTCTATCAAATATCAACAGATAAAAAATCAATAAGTGACTGACTCTGTTAGAAATCTTATAATGGGCCATGTTTGGATCTTCCAACCGTACAATAATCCAAACACAAACCTCAAAAACAACACAACAATGGGTCACTGAGCACAAAACCAAGCTTCTGCTGGCCATTCCAGTCCTCTGACCTGAACCCTGTAGAAAATGAGTGGTGAACTGAAGAGAAGAAGCACCAACATGGAGCTGGGAATCTAAAGGGTCTGGAGTGATTCTGGATGAAGGAATGGTCTCTGATCTCTTGTCAGGTGTTCTCTAACCTCATCAGGCATTATAGGAGAAAATTTAGAGCTGTTAAACTGGCAAATGGAGGTTTCAAAAAGTATTGAATAAAAGGGTGACGTTAATTGTGGCCAACGTGTATTAGAGAAAAACATTTATTTCATTATGATATTTCCCCCCATTTTAAATTCTTATTATCCAATGAAAGGTTAGATTTTTGTGAATCTTTTAAATAAAAGATCAAAAGGATTAACAATGCAGATTAATTTTCACAGCCTTCTTTGATCATATTTACCAAGGGTGCCGATATTTTTGGCCATGACTATACTTACAAAAGTGTCTACAGGTGCTCCTACTTTAGTTTGTTTAATAAGAACTCACATTGCAAGTACTTTTATAAGAAGCGCAATACTAGAACATTATGCTAATAATTACTTCCCAGCATCTCAGTCTGACATCTAAAGTGTTTGTACTGTAGCTGAAGTGGATAAGTAAATAAATGAAGAACATAAAAAAGCTAGTAAAAAGCCCTTTGTTAATTTTCTTCACAATATAGTCATTATGAATTGATGATTGTTTTTGATTTGCTGTTCATTATGATTAAATAAACTTTCATAAGCTTTTTATTTGTGGTGCCATTTAAATGAGAGGTAATTAAAAATCTGCTTTACGAGAACAGAGCAAGCTAATATTTATGATTATATTCTTGTGAAATTTAAACTGCATTCATAATTATACAACCTTGCAACATTATTTCTTCATTTATCGTTTTATGCTAATATACACTACTTTTGACAACTTTGAAGTTGGTGTACTTTTAAAAAAGTTTTTGAAGTCTCTGAAGCTCACCAAGGCTGCTTTTATTTGATCAAAAATTAAGTAAAATGGTTTTCTATTTGAATATATTTTAAAATGCAATTTATTCCTGTGATGCAAAGCTGAATTTGTGATCTTCAGTGTCACGTGATCCTTCAGAAATTATTATATGATGATGATTTTCTGCTCAAGAAACATTTCTTATTATCAATGAATGTTACAAACAGTTGTGCTGATAAATATTTTAGTTGTAAATGTGGTACATTTTTCCAGGATTCTTTGATGAACAAATTTCAACTTTCTGAAAAAGAATTTATGTGAAAAAAGAAATCTTTTGTAACATATAAATGTCTTACCTATCACTTTTGATCAATTGAATGCCTCTCTTACACTGATTAAAAGTACCTTGAAAGGTAGTGTATATTTGAATTTTTTAAAAATATATCTATATTCCAACTGTTATTGTGACAGTGGTTCGAAATGTGACAAGCACCTTTCAAAAAATGTAATTTGATTGTGCCTTTGTGCTTCCCAGCAACTGTAAACAGCCTAGTTACTATAGTTATATAGTCTGCATGCGAGCGAGTGAGCTACAAAAATCAAAGAGAAAGACAAGACCAGAATGAAAGGAAGATATTACAGCTAAAAAAGAATCACCTTTGAATCAATTTTGTAGCAGTTTTCTGGGCTGCACATCTTGATGAACTTTCCATCTATTCCCTGGAAAACATAAAGAATGTCTCGGACGAGAGCAGCCTCCTCGATCTCAGCTGGGCCAGAGGAGATAGAAAAATATAGTGAAAAGGGAGAATTTAAATTAAAGTTCTATAAAGGTCACACTCATATATGTGTCACAGAGAAAGGTGCCATGTGGCCAACTGCATCTTTAACACCGCTGAAACAGCTCTCTCTTACAGAGGGAATATCTCTACACCTAAAGGATAAAAATCAAATGTAAAGTACAATTAATTAGTCAAGAGTAGCCTAAAAACTACTGGAAAATTTTGTAAAATATAACGAGTTTGTTTACAGAGTGAAACATTTATGGCATCTACAGCATAAAACTCCCATGCACCTGTCACTGTTTTAAAATATGTGCAGAACACCAGTCATTTTTATTTTTAGTTTTACAATACTATCTTTATTTTAGTATATAAATCACCCAGTTATTTCCTGAAACATCCTGACTATTCCCTTTAGACACTCACCACTGCCATCTCCATCCCGTCTCTGTCTCTGTGGGAGTTTGGGTGCCGGACTGGAAGAGGGTCCACTGGGGGGACGAGGGGCAGCAGCTGCCCCAGAGGGTGAACTGGAGACCGGGATAGTCCAGGCTAGACGAGACCCTCTCATAGACTCTCCGACAGCTTGGGGTCCAGGTCTGAAAATTACAAAAGTGGCAGATGTTTCCTATAAATACACACAAGTTAATCTGAAAACCTCTGCATTTCATCATTAAATTGCCAAACTCTGCTTCAGAAGGTCAACAACAAAAAAATCCTAAAATGTTTGCATTGCCTTTTTGCTACATGAATTTTCATCTCAAACCCCATTTTCTTGAAACTCGTTTGCCCATTAGCAAAACCTGTGGGAATTCACTAATTACCTTGTAACGGTGAGCTTTAAACAAATAATGACACTAAGGTTCAGACACTTTAATGATGCTGTTGGTTTGACAGATTTACTGTGAAATGGATCCAGTAATCAATTAATTCAGGGCTTGGAGTACATGGCCATATTTAAAATATCTTAAGTGCTGCAGGTGCTAGACAGCTGCATTAATAATAGATGAGTGTACAGCAGTTCAATTAAACATGCTACAAATACAACAGCTGCATTACTGAAAAAAAATTACTTTCAAAGAGAGAGGGAGAGAAAAAAAAACCCCATATGATTTGTCATAGGCTGTTGCTGGGCTAAAGCACTATATAAGGCACAATAAAACAATCGAAAATAAATAACATTTATAAAACATAGCGTGCATTGCAATGTGATGCAACAGCTGGTTACAGTATAGACCATTTTTATGAATACAATGCGAGCAATATTAGTCATGTTGGGTGTAGACATTGTGCTAAAACAAAATGTCAAACAAAGTAGCACATGCAAACAAATTTTGCTAGATATTTAGAAACAGCTTCACTTTTTAGAGACATTTTTGCGAATGTACAGCAAGTAACCTCTTTACATGAGACATGATAATTTTCCTTGTAGACAAGACAATTACTGAAAAGAAATTCTGTAAATATTTGTGTTGAAACAAACCAGAAACAAAGAAATGGAACCGTTTTTAATGGACTGCAATCAAATACTACCAATAAACAGACATTGATCTCCAAATGCTACATCTGCAAAAGCTCTGTGTTCAAAAATATTACAATGATTTCTAATCACGTCACGTGACACTGAAGATTGGAGTAATGGCTGCTGAAAATTCAGATTTGCCACCACAGGAATACATTACTTTTTAAAATATATTGAAATACAAAACAGTTTGTAAAATAGAAAACGATTGTAATAGTTTACAATACTGTTTTTACTGTATTTTTGATCAAATAAATGCAGCCGTTGCATTGGTGCATTGAAGATAGTTCACCTCAAAAATGAAAATTGTGTTATAATTTTTCTCACTATAAATAATGACCTCCTTCAGTGTTTCCTCTAGGATTTTTTCCAGCTGTGGTGGCAGGAATATTTACCATGGGCCACACCCCCTCCCCACCCTAGAATCATGTGCACTCAGAATTTAATTTATTATAACTAAAAAAAACAAGTAAATAGTAAATAATAAAATATGAACAAATAACTTAAAGACAATCAATAGCACAAACAAAAACAAGATACAAATTAAATTTGTAATAATCTATTCAACTGTAAAATAACACTGGATAGTCTTCCCTGTATAAACAGACAGTAATGACAGACAGCAGCAGGTTTATTTAGGCTTCTGTCTCTTTAAGACCACATGCACGGATCTAATATACTGTTACACCGGGTTCTATGCTTACTTTTCTTTTTAGGAGCGCTTGTCCTCCCAATTAAAAAAAAAAAAAAATTAAGAGCACCTTCTAATCAATAATCCAAAATTCTGATCAAAAATTTGCCGTCCTAATACGAGGTGATATTTGACTCAAAGTGATTTACAGGGGAATTTTCTTTTTACCTTTGTAATGGCATTTTTCTAATTTTATTAAAAGTATGTCATCTGTCAAATTCAAAAATTTATATTTATAAGCTTTTTAAAATTTCTGATTTAAACAATATAATAATAAGTAGAATAAAACATAAGTTAGCAATCATATGAAATTAGTATTAATAAAAATTTAATTTGTACTACAGAGGTGGCACAGAAGAACACAAAAGTGGCTTGTAGGTACATTTAATGAGTGCAATTAAATTCATAAATTCATGTTGAGATTAATGTTTTAAATATAAAATGTTCAATATAGAAATATTAAATGATTTAAATAACTAAAATTATACTTTTCAAAATAAAACTAAAACCACCAGCAGGTGGCGGCAAGTCACTGATTTTATCACTGAATCATTCATTCAATTGATTTGTTCAAATGGCTGATTCATTCAGGAATGAAGCAAGTGACTGTCTTTATGAATGGGTAATCATGAATCACTGACTCAATAGATCCGTTTAAACACGCAGCTCATTCATGAATGAAACACTGCTGTGTTTGCTTTTAGAGATGCGCAGCAGCTGAGCTGTTACTTTATTTGGAACTATTTTCCTAGATAAAATGGCGCAAAATCAGGCAGTAGTGTTATATTCAGACAACACAAGTCACTTAATATTAACTTCTTGTTTAGAGAACTGTTGTATTAAATCAATAGGCCTATCACATTTACAACTCCCTTAATAATTATTAAAAACTGTCACTCTCCTTAGTTTATCGCGATCTGTGGGCTCACACAAAATGGTCTATAAGAGAGCGCGCGAGTGAGTTCTCTTTCACTTTAAATAAGCAAGACTCAAAAGCAAGTGCAAATGATACATTGCGTCATCTGTCATCTGTCACGTTATAAGCACGGAATCTGCGGGAATGAGTAGAATTATTATTAATAGCCACAAACCCGCACCAAAATTCAAGTCCTGCTCTGTGTTCTCTGCTAATTACCCGACTGTGAATGATGTGAGCGGCGTCACTATGATGCTACTGAGAAGCTGCAGCCGTGGCGGGGATGATTTTAGATGTGGCAGCGCGCCACGGCAGAATGAATGTAGCAGAAACACTGTCCTTACATCAAACACAAAAAGAGAAATTTTGAAGAATTTAGTTATTTTTTAAGCCTACAGACAACAGCCAAAAAAATCTAAAACTGACCAAAAACCAACAATTTCACTTTCACAATCACATGATAAAAGTATCAGAGTCGTCTGGCATTACTGACACCCAAGTTTGTACAACATGCGATATATGCGACTTTTATGGCACTTATTTTGTCCTTTTTGGAGCTTGACAGCCCATGGTCACTGTATGCTTTCACTGTATGGAAAACAAGATTCACTAAGTCAGCCCATCACTGTCACTCACCCAGTGAGCAGAGACGGAGGGGTCGGCCCAGGCCCATTGATCGAGAATACTCCCATACTGCTGATGCCACTGGTAGCCATGCTGGAGTTATGGGCAGCGGCTGAGCGCTCTGGGTAGCTGAGCGGGAGGCTCTGGGGACGGGCGTAGTAGAACGGGGTGGAGTGGACATCACGGGGCAAAGCCTGGGCGAGCAGAGCTCCATAACTACACACCTGTGAAGGGGAAAGACGAATCTGTCTCACACATAATGTAAAATCATTTTCATTAAGTCATTGTGTAGTATCTGCAGAATAAGTGGAGAAACATCTCAGGAACATACAGGAACACGGTTGGACGGCTTCCTTGGGTCCTCACAGAGGCTGAGCAGGAGGTATAAGATGGACCATCTATGTTTCAATACACCCTGTTCACCAGAAACAAATCAATCAGTATATTTAACCATACCACATGCCGTCCATTATATCTAATCTATATGTATCATGTATAACTTGGAAATAACAAAGACCTTATACGCTGCGATGAGCTGAATACTGACCTGGGTCTGAAGCTTTCTGTGCAACTCAGAGAAAAGGGCAGCATCTGCTTCCCGTCTTTGTTTCAGCACTACAATAAATAAGAAAAGAAGAAGAAAACAAATTATTTTTGCATCTTAATCAAATAAAACAGAAATATTAAAGGATAGCCTAATGAGTTTAGGTGCTGTTGATAGAATGGTCACTAGCAATATTGGGCCATTTTTGTACTATACATCGACCAGTATTCATTTTTTATACCCGATTATTTGTATGCTTATATGTCTGATGTGTTAACCAATACGCAACATGTTCAAATTCAGGAATAATAAGATTTAAAATAGTCTAAATAACAAAATTTCAACGAATTGCATACAATAATTTAACAATATTATTTAACAAAACAAAAAAAAAAAAATATATATATAGCATATTTCAAAATGATATTTGATAAAAATCACAATATTTTCCCAGAAGAAATGTTTTAAAAAATGTCCATTACTGTAATTTGACCAAAAACATTTCCTAGTTATTACATATATTTAATAGCAGCAGCAACAAAACAAACAACAGGCAAAATAAACTGACAAATTCTAATGTTTTTGAATAGAAGACATAAATTAATTACAATTATTAATATTTTTGTCAGTCTATAGATTATGAAATGCCTGCTGACAGTGATATTTATGCAAATCTAATCAATGCTCTGACAGTTACCTGACAAAATTTTTAAATGCGTTTACTACATTTAAAAAAAAAAAAAAAAAGTGTATTTTGCCCCATAAATTTACATTTACGCAAAGCTTATACTGGGGTATTGTGATCACAGATAATAAATTAATTAATTACAATTAACAGTGAAATTGATTTTTTTTAAAAATGTTAACAGAATTGTATAAACTTTTAAACAAGTCTGGTTAAGATCCGGTTAAAAGGTAAATACAGTGGCAATTCTGTTGGAAGTTATTAGCCATTTATTGGTGTATCTGATGGTTAAAATGCTTAAATATCAGGGGGAAAAAATTTGTAAAACTGATCTGGTAAAGGTTAACTTAGGTGAAAGGCTAACTTAGATGGGCTTTTGTTAAAATTTTGAGAAAGGTTTCTTTTGGAAGCATGAATTAGAATAGGTTGAAAATAAAGCAAATCCCCATATGCCATCATTTTTTCAGCCAAAGTGAACTTACAGTTTTCAAGAATTATTATTAAAATAACAAACTTTTGTTATTTTTTTGGACATAACTGTTTAATGAAAACATATTTCTTACCAACACAAAAAATGTTTTACAAATAAACTCTCATATTTGTATTGGCAGGGCAAGTATAAATGGGAACTACTCTGATCCACCGAACAGATCCTTATTATTAAGCCTTGTACAGCATGTTCTACAAAAGCCTCCTGAAAGCATAACTGCACTTGAATAAAGTAAGGAAAAGGTTTCAGATTACTCACATTCTTTTTTAATCTTTTCAGACACCAGAAACTCATCCCGTTCAATTGTGGGTGCGTAATTACTTCCAATGACCCGCACGGCATACTGGAACTGATGGGCTACATCAGCTGACAGAAGATACACAGACAACAGATGCCATATTATAAACAAACAAAGACCTGGAGCTGTAAAAATGATCTAAAACACACAAACGCATTTTTATACCCATATAAAAGACATATTTCAGTTCAATAACAGATCTACATGCCATTTAAGTCAAAATTTATATAGTGAAATCGTTATCGGATTACACATAGGACATTAACTCCTTTTTAGGAAACTGAAGGCAGGGATTATATTCTGGTATGTCTGCTGTTTCTAAAGTCTCTTGTCCAACAATAAAGTGAAATGTCTGTTTCTCATTTGTTTATGTCTCTTGTGGACTCTCTGAGATGTGTTTCCTTCAGACTAGGGATTAATTCATACATAGCCTACATTTGAAATATGACAGCAGCAGTGAACTGATAATAGATGAGATAACAGCTTTAGTTTGAAGCATCAGGGTCTTTATTGACAAGAAGGGCCATTTGAAACAGGGGCCCTGTTTTATCCAGCATCCCCCTGATGTTTTCCAAGCCTTTCCGCTTACAGCATCTCATCTCTGTTGATCTGACCCTCCATCACAAACATTATCACATCACATCACAATGTCCGTTTTCATCGAAACTCACAGCCTAGTCCACCACTGCACATATTAATCATGTTTTGGCAGCTGTGTGGCAGAATGAGATGTTTCTTTACCTTCACTCTTGCCCGTGATCTTACAGCACAGATTCTGCAGAAGCACGTTAGGTGATTTCTGATCAAGCGCCGCCATTGTGCTCGTATATATTACCCTCCGTGCGAGCAGAAACGGTCCGCGGTGCGTTTTTAACCGCTGTCGCTTTTCATCTGCTGGGTTACAGCTCCTGGCAACAACAGCGCCATTTTAACGGAACCCGCCGAAAAGCGCCCACAGCCGGACAGTCGACGGAAAACACAACAGCGGTGCGCAGCGGAAAAACAGCCGGCTGGGAAATAAGACCTAAGAAAACGTTCCTCCCTACAAACGTTACCTAAGAGCAATGCATAATAAAACACGTTGAATATTTATAATAATAATAATAATAATTGATTGATTAAATCTTTTAATAATCCAAAACGTTGTCTTTTGTAAAGGGGTAAATAACCACAAGTCCATCAATGAAAAGAATTAAGAACAAAATTATATATATATATGTATGTATATATATATATATATATATATGTGTGTGTATGTATGTATGTATGTGTGTATATATATATATATATATATATATATATATATATATATATATAAAATAAAAGAATAAAAATTGCACATTAATTTATCTGAATAATTATTGTATGTTATATTATTATTACATTTTTATTCTATGTAATAATAATGATGATTATGATTACTACTACTACTTCTATAATTGTGTAAAGTAGAAGTATGTTTGCTGAATTAATTGTACTGAGACGTATATTTAAGTGTATTAATAACAAAAACATAGTTTTTATGAAAAGCTAAAGGGGTAAATGGCTAGTAATTTAATTTATTTAGCTAACAATTTAACTAATTCGATAGTTTCTCAATCCAAAAAGTTTCGATTAATAATTATGATATAATATTATCAACATTTACGCATTGTTGTTGATTTTATTATTTAAAAATATAACATACATGATATTTATTATTATCTTGATTACATTATAATAATGAAATTATAACGATCCTATATGAGCAATAGATAAGTGTTTTTATTGTTAATTAAGGTAACATTTAGTATAATTATAATATACTTATTATCATCGTTGTTTACGGCTAAAACACGCCTCTTTCATCTTTATGTGACCCTCTAAACTCTAGCACTGTCTATTCTAATTCTGTTTTAGATTTGTTTTCCTTTTTATTTAAAAAAAACAAAAACATGAAGACTTGCACTCTACTTGTTTTCTAACTGCTTGTTTTCTATAAAAAGACCTCTAACACTATAGCTTTCTCTATTCTTTTTCTGTTCTATCGATCTGTTTTCTTTTTATCTATTATGTAATTAACAACAACAATAACAAAAAACTTGCTTATTAGAACTTGCTTATTATTGCTCTTTTGTTGATTCTGATTGCTTCTGTTGTTCTCATTTGGATAAAAGCGTCTGCAAAATGTCTAAATGTACATGTTTCTTTTATTATTGTTGTTGTTAGTTATGCATTCAGTCCTAAAGCACGCTCGAGAGGCCATATCATCACCTTACACCGGTTTGTTGCTGGAGATTGATTGGCAGTAACTGGACGGGGAGTTACCGGACACCGGAGGGCAGGCTGAAAGATCCCCGTGGGCGGGTGGGTGTAGCTGAGGAGTGCGCGTGCGCGTGCGCTCACGGGGCTCGTGACGTTCCGGTGCTAACCGACGGGAGTCGGGAGAGGAGAGCTCTACTACACCGAGAAGAAGCAGAGCGAGTGCGTCAGTACACCGGAGGGACGCTTGACAAGGGAGAAGTGGCCAGTCCCTCAACATACCAAGGCAAAACCAGGGAAAACGAGAGCTTGTTGTTCTTCTCCTCAGTCAGTGTATGTGTAGGTGAAACCGGAGCATGTCACTATGACAACGACTGGACTTTACACCGTAGCCTTCTTCTTCTTCATCATCTCAGTAACGTTAGGTGCTGCTCTGTAGATATCGTAGTCGCAGTAGTCGCGTAGGACTGTCAGTTGTCAAGCCTTGAAAAGAAGCCGTAGAAGACAGTCATGGATCAGAGACCTGCTACAATGATCAGCTAGCGTCTTGTGTGTCCATTCTTCACGATTAGAGGAGAAAGCGAAGACCGCACACCTGGAGCAGCATGGATTTGAGTAGCATCAGGAAGCTCATCACTCGATACGTGAGTACAGACGCTATCACTCTCTGCAACTTGTTGGTCTGGTTTCGAAGGACAGCGCTGCTTCCGATACACTTTTTTTTTTGTACTTTAAAGCTAAAACGACCCGTTGTATATTAGTGTGTCCGTTTGTAAGGCGTTGGTGCATCACTTTTGAGGCTCTCTGTGAATATGGAAAGAGCTAGCAATATGGGCACAACACAACCAACCGGTATCTTCTGTTACTAATCTCAGGCGATCGTATAATGAAGTTATCACTGCGGCTCCGTTCCGTTTGACTGTGACCTGATTCTCAAACGAACTCACTAATGTTATATTTTCATGCCTAACGACGATGACACCGGCTGAGCTCTCTCATGACTGAGATTCACAGAGTATGTTGTGAAATATCAAAACTGGAAATTAGCCTCAATGAATTAAAAGGCAAACGCGCACGCGCGGAGGGCAGGTGTGGATGAATGATACAAAAAAATGTGAATGGTTTAGTATTGCACACTTGTCAGTATAATACGTGTGTATCCCGTAAGTGTTTGTTGTTCTTCTTTTTAAGCATTAGAAGCACCCCATGAAATCCCCATTTGGTTTTAAGAACTGTTAGATATAGACTATTTGATTAAAATCTAACATAGAATAAAATATATAAAAATAACATGCTCTAACCTAAATAGAATCTAAATACAAAATCAGACATAATTATTATTTATTCATTGTTTTTTTGCCCACCAAATGTTTATATTTCCTCTCTAAAAATCATGATTTTTGGCAATATATAATGTTTTAGTCAAGATCACCTTGCTAGTTAGGCTACTGTAAAAACAATGATCATATAGCTACCTATTTTTCTGTAATTTGTGGGAAATATAACTGCATCATGAACTACAAACCACACTGAAAAAAATGAATCATTGAATTTACTAAAAAATTTTAAGGTAGGTGGTTGCAATTCATTTATTTAAATAAACAAATTTAATTGACTAACTTTCAACTTTTTAAAAATTTTTTAATTTAAATGTAGCTCAACTAAATTGTTTGCAGCCACTTACCTTAAAAAAATTTTGTATCTTTTTTTTTTCAGCAGCTCAATTTTGAATAAATGTTTATTTATTTGTTTATTTATTTTGTTTGTGTGTGATATATAATTTAGTTTGACTTGAAAAAGATGATTTTATACTCTGTCAATTGATAGTGGCAGAAATGCATGTTGTTTTGTGCGTCAGTAAAAAAAAAAACTCCCATCAAATTCCATTAGAAACAAAGAAACATTGTTGCTCTACATCGTTTTATTATATAATCCAGTCGTTTTCATAGACGTGTTCAGTCGATAGGTTACTGTATGTCATTACTACACAGATTAGACCTGTTTTTAAGCCACTTAGCACTCAGTATAGGCAAGAGTACATGCTAAACCAACTGTCCAAGCTGTTGGGGGTTAGAGAAAGAGATTTGCTCAGTAACCGAATCAAATAGTGTTGTCAAGATTCGTTAATGGGTTAAACAGGCGGGGATGTAAGGTTAAGGACATTTTACAATAGAAAACAATTACTGCGAAACAATACAAAATGTTATAATAAATATGTTAGACACAATTTTGAACAATATTTCTGTTTGTCGGTTGGTAGCTGAAATGGTGAAAAAACTGCATGACTATTTAGTTCTCCATCACTGAAGGCCATATGAATCTGTTATTGTGTAGTCTGTCACTGTATCAAGCAGACATGTGAACAGATGAGCAAAATCTCTTGCACTGTCTAGACAGTCTGCAGAAAACCTGATGAAAAGTGTGTGATAAACATGACGTGAGTAGTGATGGTTGTGTCATGTCACAAACCCCTCTCACCTGTCTGTCTGTATGTTTGTGTTTTGTTTGCTCAGGTTTTACGGTAAACCATGTAACACATAGGGCTCAACAATAAGGGTGCCCTGATGAACGATTGCATCAGTGTTTATTATCATTGAGATACTGTAATCATTTTGAATTAGCTTGTAGTTTTGAATTTAGATTTTAATGAATTTTGAGTTATTAATATTTTTGTAATTTTTATTAAATATGTCTATATAGTTATTCATTTTTATAGCAGTTTTAGTTGTGGTTATTTTAGTACGTAAAGTAAATGAAAAAGAGAAATGTTGCCTTGTCAACAAGCTAAATTAAAATAAGTTTTATTTTATTTACATGATTCATAAATTTTATTTTATTTTAAATAATTTTATTTTTAGGCTGTTTGTCACAAAATATTACAATTGTTGATCATATTCATGGGTTTTCATGCCTTACAGAGATCTTTTTGACCGTGATGTTTTATTGTTGAGCTCTGCACACGTTAAAGCAAGGTTATCGTTAAACCTTCAAAATCATATTTGCATCGTTGAGGTTTGAGAACAATGCTTCATTTGAAATGCAAAGCAATAAAATCCAATTGATTTTTTCTAAACTTTGAAATGAATTCATCCTGAGGAAAAGTTGAAACTTTTATGAACGTGAAATGCATGTCAGTTTTGCTGGGAAACAGGCAGTTTGTTTATCCCACCCTAACCGATCATGAGAGCTGTGTCATGAGACCGGACTGAGTGTAGTCCCATGAATGTGTGTGTGTGTGTGTGTGTGTAAGATTGCCTGTGAAAAGCACAGTCCACCCCACTGCTCTTTGATCTAATGCGTGGTAATGCAGGTTGGCAGAGTGAGAGGAGAAAGGCAAATGAGAGTACCGGGTAGATGAGAGGGGAAGAGAGATGGAGCAAGAGAAGACAAGAAGAGAGAAGGATGGAGAATGAGATGGGTCAGAGGAGATGAGAAATAAGTCCCTCTGCGGATTTGACTGGCTCAGACAACAAAGGAAGTGACAGTGGAATGATTTGCTTCCACCTGTAGTAGTGCTCACTTCCAGAGTCTGTCTGCTGAATGGCCATTTTCACTATAGGAAGATAAATATGAAATGGAAATCTGAAACCTCTTTTTATATGCAAAGCTCATCGTTTTCAGTTCAGCTAGAATTAGTTGGAAATATGGAAATTGTTGTCTGCTTTGAAGTCTGGAAGAATGTTTCCTGTTTAGAATTCATAGTAAGCATGTCAGTTGCAATCCCAGTGTGCGCATTCTAATTTAAGGTGTGTGTTTTTTTTCTTTTTCAGTATTCAAATTGTTAAAATACTTCATACATAAAATACTTAAAATCGTACTATTGCTGCAGTATATTGTATACTATACTAGCTCGAATATTGCAAATGTACAGTTTTTAACAGATTTTTTATTTTATTTTATAATACAGAATAATTGTCTTTATATATAAACAATACTTACAATTATTAACATTACAGAACAGGTTTCAGTTATTTATTACTATAAAAAAAAAAACCCCACTCCCAGCCATCACCGGTTTCTGAATAATTACCAGCATTGGACAGGAAGTAGCATGACTGCCCATTTCCTGTCCCAGGAGGCTCAGTCTGAGGTAATTTGAGCTATGTGTACATAGGTAATCTCATTGTCTGTGGTCAGCATCAGGAAAGACTTATTGGAAATCATCCTACATGAGCAGGAATATATGATTCAGCTGGTCAGACAGTAAAGCAACATGGAAAGTCATGCCAAGCAAGTTCATACAGTACATAAATGTTTCTCTCTCCAACTATGACCATAATCAGCTGTAGACTAACTAGCATGAAGTCTAGGAGTAGAAGTATTATTAGGAATATGCACAGATTAACCAGAAGTATTATTTGTTTGTGATTTATCTTTTATTTAAACTCTTTCTGAACTCATAAGTTGATCTGATGTGCATTGTAAGAAAAAAAAAGACAGTAGAAAGGTACTGATCATTTTCTGCCAGGACATTATCTGTTAATTTTATGGGTATTTTGTTTAACCCCTAAAACATAATGGGCTTTACTTAGAGTGTAAAGCTAAGATGTGTTTACCTAAGACTGCATTTCACGTAAAAATCTAATTGCTAAATAATTAGCATTTTTTTTCTGCTAAGATAACTGTAAACAAATCACAAAATCTAAATTTTAATGAGGTCATGTGACAGTGTAACATACTGTTGTTGCATAATGTTTCATTTCACATACTATTTTAAAACCATTGTATGCGGTAAGCTTGCCAGTTATGTCAACCATGATAACATATTGCATTGATTTAAAACATGTTTACATGACTAGCATTAATGGAGTTTAATGGCGCAAGCAACACATATTTGATCAATAAATCCAACCTAATGCAACACTTTAGAGCACATCATCCAACACAGTAAGTGCCAGCAACTAGCTGACCAAGCAACGAGAAATAAAACTATATCATTAAGACAACCATCAGTTTTACTTAAATAGTCTTAGCTTATGTCATTGTTTGTGCCTCTGGGTGGATAGTAACACCCACAATGTATCGGAGCAAACCATATGTGGATATTTTTACTGTATGTGTCTCTTATGATGGATCACGTTGTTTAAGAATATTCTGTCATCACTTACTTCCCTTCATATCTTTACGAACCAGTATGACTTTTTTTCTTCCATAGTGGCAGAATTGAATTTTTTTGTGTGAAGTTAAGGTTTTCGACTGCTGAGGACTGTTTGCATGTGGCACACTCATGCAGGCACGTACGCATGTTCACCATTCATCTTGTAGACCGCGGACGCTGACCCGTGAACCGTATCCTAGAAGGATTTGTTGGTAATCAATATGGGTGATGAAATGATAATCATTATCCTCACGCTTGACATGTTCACCATAGTTCAACTGAAGTTCATGGTCTGCGCCTGAATTTAAAGAGTCGAGAGCTGTGTTATGAAACGACTAGAGGATTTTGCCATACAAAGCTAAATGTGTTCTCACAAACTTATTTAGACTTTCCATTCGAGTGGCCTGCTGCATTCCATTCTGAGCAGCTGATAAATGACAGCACACTGTCAGCCGAACGCTAGTCCCTCAGGGTCTGTCAAACAGCAGCACCATGTGATTCTTTTCTAAGTAGAATGATCTAATGACTGGTGCTGTGGTCAAACATGATGTAATAATGCTGATGTTTGTTCCCCAGTGTATTTGTTACTGGATTTGCGTTCAGTAAAGAAAAGAAAATGAAAATAATCATAGATGTAGCTTCAGGATGGAAACATGGCTGTGTGTGAGAGCGACAGTGAAAAATGCTAGATTTTTCTTTTTTACCCTTGAAGAAAAACCTAAAGGTCAGAAAGGCATGGTAATGTTTTAACAGAGTTGTTGCCTTCCATGAAAATATAAAAATATCAACTTATCTCTCTTCTCTCAAGCAGAAAATAGCGTGATTTCAAAAAGTGATGCATTTAGCACAATATAACAGGCACTCTTTCTATTTTTTTTCCTCCTCTGTCTCGCACAACTTCACAAAAAATGTTAAAAATGTCTAGAGCATATTCCAAAACAAAAATTATTTTATTTTAGATAGTTGTTATTTGCATATTTTGGTGGGTGAAATATCTCATAGACATGTCTTATCAGTTAAATCAAACATTTCAGCCCTAGACTACAGTCTAGAGACAGTTACATTTGTGAGAGAAGGCCTTGAGTTTGGAGTTTTTGGGTGTAACCCTGTTTAGGCTGTCCTTTGAAGAACCAACATGCTGCGACAAGCAGAGAATGTTGTTCATTCATTAGGATCTGAATTTTTCTAGGTGGATTTTAAATTATTTTCCTAAATAATATTAGATTTATTTTCTTACAAAGTTCTTTTAATTCATTGAGATTCTTGAAGCTTTCTTGATGCACTTATATGTCTACTGTAAATCAAGATAAGGACAGGCTAAATCGTACCTTTGCTTGAAGCCAATGCCCTTTATGATAAAAAACGTGTTGTAGACCTTCTGCTCCCATATAAAGTACTGTAGCTCTTGAGGGCTTACTGCACTCTTAATGCAACAGTCAGAGGAAAGATCCACTGGAATAATGGCCTATTGATGGCTGTGAAATTGAATTGTGCTTGTTAAAAGACAACATGAACCTCCACTCGATAGCAATAGAGAAGACTGAATGCCATTGAATGGGCAGGTATTTATTTGAAAGAGGATTTTGGGCATTAAATTTAGCTTTAAGATAGGGGGAGTGGAGTAGGAAAGAAAGGATTGGTTTGAAATGACCTTCACTGGATCTAAAAGTTATATATTTGACATAGATGGTGTTTTGTTATTTTTTATTTTCAACTTTAGGCTATTTCTCTTAATCTTTGGGAATGTTATCCTGTTTACTACTGAATTCATGTCTATAAATGTAAATGAAAAATTAATCTGTCATAATGACTTCAAAGATTTGTGTATCTGCCAGCCCTTCTCAAGACATCCTGCACGCTTGCACAGAAGATGTGTAGAAATATAATGATGTTTGGTTTGAGTTATTCAACAGACATTCTTTGCTGAGTCAGACTGTCTTTGTATGAAAGGGTCGTTGAGTTTATGCAGTGTACCCGCAGATCGATGGAAGCATTTACAAGGGCTCAGCTGCTTAAATCCAGGTGCCCCTGCCTGCTGGGAATGGAAATTCACATTGCACTTGGTCCTTTGCTGACCTGAGATCAGTTTAACAGTCCGTCTGAAGACAGTTTTAGGTAGAGGAAATATCTTGGTTATGGTACATTGAGTCCTGATTACAGCATTTCTAGGCCATGTTTTTTTTGACACGATAGTAATTATTTATTTTTAGGGCTGACTTTATGTTTCTAATCTTTAAAGGTCATTTTTAAACCAATAGCCTGGAATTAACAATAATGAATTTTTGCTGAATTGGATTTATCTGTTAGATTAAAAGAGCTATTTTTAGCATGTAATGGGCATTTAGCTTTTCGCAGATGTCCAGATGGAAGTTTCATGAACGTAAAGCATAAAAGAGTGTTTTAATATATACCTTAATCTATCAAAAAACACTTTCTAACCTTCATCTGTCCTCGTTCACTTTTTCTTTTTATCCCATGGAGCCATCACTAAAAACATTGAATGCTCTAAATGAGATTAACAGGAGACTGAGCGAGCTGCCAAAAGTTCAGGTCATGTGACCTCACCCCTGTCTGATCCCATAAGGCCCCAGGTGGTAAAAACCAGGCCAGAAAGGCACAACGAGATTTATTAGAATGGGAATTTTGGATATTTTTTTTTTTTTTATTAAATATTGGGTTTTTTAGGGCCTGTGTTTGAACTGAAAGGTTTTGTCTGTCTACACCAGCAGAGCTATTTGAATCGAATGGAGGGACGAAATAGGCAATAGACTGATAAGACTACCAATCAAGAAAGCTGCTATCATCTCACTGCTCTTCAGGCATTGTGTGTATGAGTGTGTGTCAGTCCAACACAAGCGGTCCTTGTCTAAGCGACTCCCAAACGGAGCATGTGACGTACTGTGGAACGGGGATCTACACAACTAAACATAAGGCATGGAAACTGACAGGACAAAATGGACGGCCATTAACAGTGTGACCCAGTGACTTCCAGTTCCCCACAGACCTGTGCTATATCTTCTGATAATGAGAAAGGAAACAAAACGTCACACTTTGTTACACAATATTCCCAAGTGACTCTCCACATGTTCTGATGATGTACTGCCTGCTTTATGCAGGTGCAAGAAAAATAGGAAAGTAGATAACAGTAACACCACAGCCAAACAGTCCAACTGTGCTCACTCACTCATGCAAAGATAGCCACAGCACACATAACACATATCAACACACTTACGGACTGCATCTGTATGAAGCTATAATAATAATGTTCTTTCTTTAGGTCAGAGTGACATTTTAAAGTGCTGTACTGTCAGAGAGCACTTTTTAGTCTTGTGATTTTAAAAATGCAAGGCAGAGCCAAACCAGGGAACATAAAAATTTACCCAATCACCACACACGCACACATACATGCATGCATTACTATTTTATGTTTTTCAGTATAAACATTTCAATATTTTAAACCACTCCATGTCATTCCAACCCACTACATTTGTTGTTTTAGAAGCATTGTTCCTGTAAATTTCTCTACCCGTCAGGGTGGATTATGAAGACTAACATGTTTGTTTGTCTGCCTTCCTGCTGGTTTGTTTAATTATGTATGAGATCAAAGTCACAGATGAAGTCATGTTATTAACATGCCCAGGACTCATGATGATTACAAAATTAGTACTCCCTGTGAGGGGGCTACTTAATGAGCACAGGCTAATTAGCTGGGCGCCATGCTGCCTATTAGAGATCTCTACAGCCAAGAAAAGTTGATTTGGTGATCGCAGAGCCTCACTTGTTGCAATTTACATAGTACACCAGATTATAGAATTATAAAGATTGCTGTTGAAGAATGAGAAAAAAATAAGAGCAGTTACCTGCTGTATAGTTCACCCAAAAATCATCATTTGCTCACCCTTGTTCCAAACCTGTATGACTTTCTTTCTTCTGTTGCGTATAAAACCAAACCAAACAGTTGCTGGACCAGCATCTGTTTAGAAAACGACATGGAAAATCAGAGTTATATTTTGGTACTCAAGCAGAGATAGAAGATGAATTTACTGTTGGAGGCATCCACTGTTGCCAGATCTTTCCTTATGAATCAAGTCTTGTAAAGGCATATGTCCAACACAGTTGGCCGTCTTTGCACTTGTAGGAGCACTTGAAAACTATAAAGCTGGCGGGAGAAGAAGGTGTGAAGGAAAATGCTGCCATCTTTTCCTTACATTTACTTTTAACTTGCCTCATTTGAGTACGTGCCGTGACCGTGGGCCATCTCTTCCCAGGAGCTCACAGGAAGCAGGAGCATTGATTTATTAAGAGTTGGCAAATTAAACCAAACCTCATGAGAGCACCTGGCTTTTTTCGGCAGCTCCATTTGCCAGCGTGGCACATTAATGAATAGAGGGATAATAGTCGACGCCGTCTGTGACTCTCAGTGACGCCAAGAGAATGTGCTGTTTTAGACTCATGATTAACTGGTGGGATTGCGTATGATGATGGCATTTGTCTTCTTCCTTCCTCCATGGGATATTTGAAAAATAAATGAACTTTTTACACCACGTTGCATTCCTTAAGAACACAATCCATTCTTTTGAGTGGCCATTTATTGTTTTGACAATGATAAGTTGTAATGGATGAGAATATTAAGGGGCTATCATTACCAGAAAGCGCCTGTGGTCAGTTTAAATTGGAAGCTGCATTCTTCTGTGGCTGAATACTAATGCTGGTTGGTGGACATGTGTACAGGGTCATGATCATCACATTTAATATCCTGGACACATCTGACCCACTTCAGGCTTTAGACGTATAGACAACACTAAAGGCTGTAAGCAACATCTTAAGGTTTTTATAGTAGTTACCTGAATAAACTGGTTCCTGAGTGTCAACACACTATCTCAGCTCATTTTGCCAAATTTAAACATGTTTGAGTCAAGATTCCAAATCCAGATCCATATTAGTTTACCTAGTATGTACTGTAGTATGCAATACTGTTTCTGAAAATAAAGCTTCTTTCTTGGCATCTGTGGTTCCATGAAGAATCTTTAGGATCCATGGACGAAAGGTTCTATGTGGTGAAAATGGTTCTGTAGAATAAAAATAAAATAAAATGATCTTCACACTAAATAAATGGTTCTTTTAAGAACTGTTCACTGTTCATCCTTTGAGGAACTGAAAATGGTTCATCTATGTCATTGTTGCAAAAAACTTGTATTTTTAGGAGTATACTGTTGAAAATATTCATATGTATGAACAGGTATTCTGAACATTAAAGGCTCAGCAGAATCTTGTTCTATTGACCTATTTTTTTCTTCCCTAGGGGAATTTGAGGGCCCAAAGATAGATAGAGATATTAACGCTCTTGGATATTTGCTTGTGCATCTTCTTGTGGATAGTCAAGCGGTCTTGTATCTCGCAAAGAAAAGTCTCAACTGTTTCACTCTGTATCTCATCTTAGGCTGAATTTACTGAACTGTGCGAGCTGAAGACGAGCAAAGAGGTTGGTTGAAGCGACAACCGGATCAAGCGTTGTGTAACATTAAAATCACGCAGGGAAAAGCCATTAATGGGCACAGCCAGGACCTCATAAGACCTCACAAGCCTTTGAGTCTCTGGATGATAAAGCATGTGAATGAAGACGTTTCTTCGAACTGACGAACAGGTTGAGAGAGTTCATAGTGGTTTCATTGTGAAGTGGAGGATTAAGCCACTTTATTAATGTTAGTCTGAGAGTAGAAATCGCCCTTCATTGTGTTACATAGTACGGCTGAGATCCATAGAAGGCTCAATGGTATAATGAGAATAATGAGATACTATAACAGTATAAAAGTCTAATAACAGTATAGATTCTGTACTAATCCTATTATATTTATGTAAGTTAATATGTGACTGACAAGGAAGCCTAAAGTTATGCAAAGATACAAAGCAGTATAGACTTTATTTGTTTACAGTTTAAAATGTTGTAAATTGCCATATAGCAACCACTGGAACATTTATGAGCTAAAAATTGTGTACTAACAAGCTAGACTGCTGACCATCAGCATGATTAGGAGTTTGGCACAACGTTTCACATACAAGAGCTCTGACTTTTGGAATCAGATGGCTTGAGGGTGTATAACTGATATCTTAAAGTCTTCTCAGCTTTCCTTTACTTTCTTCTGTAAAGGTGCATGTTCTGCTTATGTAATGTCTACCTGTGACTTTCAGAAATGTTTGTTTTATTTTATTTTTTACAGAGTCTTAAATTGGACATCTTATGTTTTATTCAGTGGCCTGGTGCAGATGCACTGAACATTCTCCCATTCAGTCACATATCTGTTATCAGTGTATGGACACACGAGAACATTCTGCGGCAGTCCATATTAAACACCGCTGTGTAATGGTAGATTTCTGCAATATGCTGGGCTTACTGAAAGTCACTGGCAGGTGGAAGAAGCAGACAGATTATGTAACACCTGTTTTTTGCAGGAAGATAAAAGCTGAAGCTATATCACTGATTGCATGGGAATTGAATGGGATGGAGCTGAGCTAGCTCAATTGTGGTGTTAGCTGACTGAAGGCAGTGATGTGAAAATATATCTTTATGCAGCAGCTCATTTTATATTTATGCAGGAAGTGTTTATGCTGAGGTATAAGAGGGCATCTTCATCAAATGTTCGTGAAAACACCATTAGAGTGCAGAATATGTGAATAAACAGGAAGAAATGATAATCAGATTTGTGATGGGATTATAGTCAACTTGATGCGTAGATCTTAAACTGCTCTGTTCTGTTTACAGTAGAATTCTATGAAACTCATACCTTTTCATAAGGAGATTTTTAAAGTAATTTATTTGTAGGAATTTTAAAATCTGTCAGAAAAATAATTTATATATTAGTTTATAAAGTGTTGATTGCTCTTTCTGTTTCAATTCAAGTTAATATATTTTAATACGTGCTGGAAGATTAATATGACTTGGGAAAAAAGTGTAGAGGTTGACAATTTAGAGTTTGAAATTACAATCCTTGTGCTCAATGTTGTGAAACTACAATACGCTCCTTGGAATGAGGATTTAATGCTTCAATTATTAGCTGTATCAAAACTTCAGACAAAGTAATAACAAGTGAATATTTGATTTATCATTGAAGATGTCACTTCTTAAAAGGATTATGTTGTCAGTATGATTTTATTTTTATTATTTTTATGTAAGATTATAACTTTAAAAGGGGAAAATGATCATGGTACACAACTTTGAGTCTTTTTAGTAATACACTGATAACTAAAATGTTATATGCAGTGTGTGTATATATAGATTTTTTTGACAGATAGATAGATAGACTTAATTGTTGAAGACTATAATTTTTCACAGATATAACGGTGTTGAAAAGTTTTCAGTATCTATTGCACTGGTGAAAAGATTTCTCAACCAGTGAATGAACAAATCAGGTTTACTCTCTCTCCACCTTCTTTTCATCTGTTCTTCCTCTGGGTTCACAGTGGGGGCAAGAGTGAATTATTCCTCTGCAGTGCGCTGTCAATTACAAACCTATGGCTCCATTTTTCAATTAGCTGGAACACAGGATCCCTGGCTGAGATGAGCTGAACATTGATCCTTGTCTGAATCTTATTTGCATCTGAAAAAAACATCAGTATGTTCGTTGTGCTTTAGGTACACTTTAAACACTGTTACCTTCTGGTCCAACACACTCACATAAATGTATTATTTAATAAGTAAATAAATTTATTCATGACTGTTTGTTAGTTGGAATTGCTGGAATTCTCAGGAAGCTTGCCTTGTATAAGTGAAGATGATAGAACAAGAACAGTTGGGTGTTGCTTTTAAACGCTAAATGGTTGAGATACTGTACTTGAGAAAACAGGACATCAGGTGAATGACTGGAATTCATAAAAAAAAAAAAAACCTAACTTATAAAATAGTAATTTCCCATCTTCGCTCTTTCATTAGTTGTAATATACAGTATACATAAAAGACACAATATGATCGCACTCCTTAAGGCTCTATGGCTGTAGAACTTTGTGAATATGTGTGAATTAGTGTGTGTAAAGTCATTACACTGCAGAGAAGTGAAGCCTAGCAGAGCTTCTATATGACTCATTTGGTAAGTGGGTTAATTAGAGCGACCCACTAAAGAGGAGCAAACATGTGTTTTAATGTGAGGTTAATGATAAAAGTGCTTGCTGCAGGTCAGGACCACCGAGAGCATGTGAACACCCTGAGAGACTGGATCCTATACATTTACGTTTCTCACACTCCCGAATCGGATCAAGAAAGGGTCCCTCCTGTCCTTAATATACTGTAGAGTATGACAGATTATTTCTCTCTACATATCCTAACTGAAAACAGACAAGCATATGGCTTTATGCGTCAGTGTATTTGATATGAAATTGCCAGACAGACAATGCATTAACATTTATTGATTTGTTTTGGCAAGTACTATGACATCAATCTATAGATCCTGGGTACTATTAATGACAACCATCATGTGATCATCATATGTGTGTGTTTCAGCCACACCTCCTGGTCACATTATACAAACGTGACAGATTGTGGCTCGTGTCCTAAAGCTGGTCACATGCTAGCAAGATTGATTATTGTGTGGGGTTGAGAGAGAGGGTTTGAGTGTTTAAGTGATTATTCTTATATAATTCTGGAAGGCTGCTTATTCTAACCGGTTCTTATACTGCTGACTCCTCAAGAGAGTGCCGCACATCTGGTCCAAGCTGCTGGCTGTTGTAAGGGGCTCTGAACATCTGTACACAGAGATGACACACACCCTCTGTTCTTTCCCACGCTTGGCCACTGATGGATCATGGGTTGTGACCGATGCATGTCAACTAGATGGCCTTGGGCATGGGCTTCAATCTTTCATTCTCTTGTGTATGGACTCGTTATGAGTTCGTTAAATATTTCTAGTGGAATATGTAAGGAGTAATTGATGACAGACTGTTTTTGAAAATTATTATTATTGTTGTTATTTTTATTAGAATTATTATTTTCTTCCGATAATAATTAAACAGTCCATCATCTAACAACAACATTATTTGTTTATAAATTTTTGTGTCTGAATAATAGTTTGCTCATGTTATAGGAAATAACTATCATTGTCAACTATAATAATAATAATAATAATAATTAATAAATGTACATGCATATAAATATTTTCAAAAATGTATTTTATGTGTGTGTATTTATATACACACATATTATGTAAACAAAAACTTTTATTTTGGATGCGATTAATCACAATTAATCATTTGACAGCACATTATTATTATTATGATTATATACTGTGTATATATAAAATACGTTTTTAAAATTATTTATTTGCTTATTTATTTATTGTTTTAATAATACTGTCTTTATGTTATTAGGTATTACGATAATTGCAAGTTTACAACAACAACAGTAACAACAATAATCATTGTTATTGTTATCTTGGACTTGCTTGCATTATCATTTTTTTGTCATTTTGTGCTTTCATTAACTGTGCTGCTAAATATGGTGATACACAAGGACAGGTACACTTTACACTAATGGATACTAACTCCAGGCCTCTAAATATTTTATGTGCACATGTAGCACATTGGCCTGGCGTTCCCCATGAGATAGCATAGACCAGTGAAGGAGTCCTAATGTGTATAAGGCAATGGGCATCTAGTAGAGACAGCTGAGATTAAGTTTGTGAGAGAAGAACATTATGGCATTCCAGTCTAGAAGCTTCCAGACCTCTCTGCTCTCTTCCGGGGGCGGAAGTAGCTAACAGATGGAGCGCATTTGAGAGCAAGTGTAGCGTTTACCATTGATACACCTCCACCAGCACCAGCATGAACCCCGGTCAGGGAGTGAGCGTAGCACGATCGCCACAGATGGCCAGTGTTGTTGTGTTTTGCAGATTTTTATACATTTGCTTGGTAGCCTGTCTTGTATATTTCCTTAAAAAACATATTTATTCTTATGAGTATCATTTTTTCCCCCAATGGATCATTCAAACTGGTTTGCAAAATGGTGAATGATTTATTCGCAAACCGATTTGCATAAAAAAGAGACTGGAAAAATCATAGAAATTCAGTAGGAGTGTCTTAAAGGTACATCAGCAGCACAAAACAGCCTTTAATTTTAAGGGTCAGAGAAAATGGTTGTACAAAACTAAATTATGTTGCCAGAAAAAATTATTAAAAAGTGTTATGAGAAGCAGAAAAATTCAGCAACAGACTGAAAAGCTATAACAATTTGGGTAGCATTTTTCAGTAGCATCTTACTAGCGTCCTGGAGTTGTTTACCACACACATTTTCTCCCTGTTTCTTGGCTAGGGGCTGATTGTTTGGCCTGTTGACAACCCTATTAATCTCAGTCCTCTACGGGCATGTCCGCCTCCCCCAACAAACTATATTTAAAATGCCTTTTGTGATGTAAAATGTTGTTAACCTTAAGGATGAGCTGACTGGACAAGCGTGATAGCTCTTATCGCTAGCTACTATGTGGACAATCCATGAATTATACACAAGTGTTTAGCAAATGTTACCAGAGCTACCACTGCATCAATAGCCAGGATGTGTGTGGGTTGTGTTAGAACGGCTGTATTTCAGTCATCCTCGCTTTGTTTATCAGTGGGTGAGATAAAATACGTGCAGCTCTGGTTTTTTGTGGTTTGGAGAAGAGCTGCTTCAAGAACAGACTCTTCTACCTGAATCCTACCTACACCATCAACAAAGCCACGACAAAAGCATTTCACTTTCATTTTGTGTTTGTTCACTGTGTTCATGCTGAAATTACAGATGAAAAGGGATTTGGTGAATTAAATGAAGACTTTGATCATTGTTAATCTCATGTAAATTTTACTGCTTGGTCTAGGTATGCACAATATGTATTGTACATTTAATTGTAGCACACTTAAAGTTAATCTTTAAAAACAATTTAATAATTTAATGTAGTTAATTTTTTCATTTGTTTAGACAAAAGTAAAACATTTCAATTGGTTATCAGACATGAAAATAATTATCAGCTTATCTGTATAGGCCACAATTGAAATTTCTGCCATAAAATTCATAGAAATTCTCCATGACCCCCATCTGTGTCTCTGGTGACCATGAGGTTTGGAACATCTGCCATAGTGCCTTTCAGTGTTTCTACTGACTCGTATCAATTATTAAATTATGTATTATGTCATCTATCCTTCTAGCTTTATATTACTTGACTTTACTTTACTTTAGAGAGGCTAAAAGCGTCTCTTTCTCTTTCTTATATAATTGCTGAAGCTATCTGAGTTCCCTCTGTGCACTCTTACATGCAGAGAAATATACACATGTAGACAGATGGATACAAACTCTATGTTCCTGGTTCTCTCAGTTGGCATAGACAATGATAATGCAAGAGGATATATTGGCTTTTTTCACTCACATGGGCAGTACTCACACAAGCAAAAATGTATTGTGTAATTCTTATACAATATGCATTGGACAGATAAGGCACACAATACACAAGTGTTCCTACGAAGGTGTGATTTTTCCACATATACAGTAATGTAATAATTTCCCATGATAGAATAATTCAGGCATAGATGATGTGCTTATGATTCTTTAGACGATAATAATGAGCCCAGTGGAAAAAAAGCACAAACACACCACTGATTTTTCCTTTCTGTGGTTTTCTTTTATCTAGAAATACTTTCCAGTGAGTATTAATTTAGGAGACATTGTTTTTGCCTTAAGTGACAGTCCCACTGGTGCAACCTGGGGTTAAGTGTTCAGTCCTCAAAGGATTCAAACCAGACACCCTCTGGATACCAACCCTAAGCTTTCACCACTATAAAAACCCATTACATCCTTGTTGTACAATCCAATAACTGATTTTATAGAACAGATCAGGATTAGAAATAGGTTTAATGTGATCTCTTCAGTCCAGACATATTTAAAAGCTAAAATCTGATCAGAACCACATTCAGTGGTCTCCTCTTTAACTACTTGGCTGCAATGAACTGCTGTGGTTTTATTGTCTTTAAATGCTAGAGGAAGATTACGCTTTTAGTCTCACTTAATGCTTGCCTTGCTTTTTTTATGGTATGGATCTAATATACCATATATACCACATTGCTGTGTTGTTGCTTGGAAACACATTTGCTGACTCGATTTCCGAGAAAAAGAAGGTGTGTAATACACATACATTTATTTACTTGAATGCATGCAAGCAAGAAAAGATCCATTAATGCACATCAATCAGACATAAGAATGCATTCTTATATTTTCCCTGCTATGTTATTAGTGTGTTATGCATTGATAAAACACCCTCTATTGGTGTAGTGGCTTTCTGATTAATTGAAAAGTTTGTGGGAATGTAATCTGACAGGTTATATAACTTGCTGTGTGCTGCATTGGTCAGAGTAGCTGCATATAATGGAATGTTCAATCATGTTGAAATCCACACATTCAGACTGTACTATGGATACCTGCTGTTTGCTTTTATTCCACTCATAAAATATTGTTGCAATGCCACATAAACATAAAATGTCAGTAACTGCTCTCTTTTAAGCAGTTAATTTTTTACCAGCAATGCACTGCAACAGCTCAGTGCTTTTATTGGATTATTGAGTTTACGTCAAGACTTTGCATTCATGTTTTATGGTTTTCAGATGCTTTTTTCTTTTTTTTTTGTCATAAACCGAAGAGACAAATAATACCCTTTTCCCTATTGAAGGGATATAAATTGAAATAGAAAATTCAGTTGGCATTGAATCTAGCCTTGTGGGCAACGCACCAGCATATAGTTCAAATGTTGAAATAAATAAGTGTATTTATTTATTTATTTTAAAGAATTTAATACTTTTACTGTGCAAGGATGCATTAAATTGGTAAAAAGTAGGGTTGGGTATCCGATTCCAATTCTGGTTCTGCTTATCGATTCTGATTCTTATTGATTCCTAGTTTGATTCCAGTAAGATTAAAAAAAAATCTGAAAAAATTTAAGTGAAACATTTAGATGTCAAACATAATTATTCTGTCTTTTTACAAAGTGTTCCAGCTGAATAACATGAGCAAGCAACTTACAGAACACTTAGGCCTTAGGAACATTTTCCTATGGTTTTAACAAAAAATAAACAAAAACAAGTAGACTAATAAATTTTAAACATTAAATTGTTAAAGATAAGTAAACAGTCAGTAATAAGATAGGAATAGACAAATCAATTAGCAATAGCATAAATAAATTCAACTGAACAAATTTCAGGTACACAAATTGAAATCAAAAGTTTAAAACCACTATAGTTTTCTTTTCATAAATATTATATACATTAATTGTCATTAAAGTTACGAACGATATTCAGTCAGGATCAGTGAATGATTTTCTTTTATTCTTTGATTAACATTAATGACAGGCAGCACATGTTTATTAGGCTGCTGTCTCTTTATCACTGAATGCACGCGGGCGGATCTAAAAATACTTTTTACACGTTTTCTTTCACATCTATTTACGTTCACTTATGACAAAAACGGCTGTGTTTATGATGATATACTGATGTATTTTTGTGCATATTGGTTGGTAAATGTGAAAGAGAAGCACGTTTAGGCTCGGAACAAATCTTCTTTAGTGGAAATGCACGGAACGGATGCAGACACTGGGACCGTTTTTCTCTGTGCTTGCGCTTTGGATGTGTGTGCCACACGCAAACAGTGCTCAAGTTCTTTCCCGTCCTGCGCGTAAATCGTTTAAAATCACATTAAAATGCGAATGCAGGAATCGTTAAGCGGAATCGAAATGCATGTATCTTATCGAGTACCCGGTTCTTGGAAATTTGGAATTGGTTCTAAAACGGAACCGGTTCTCGATACCCAACCCTAGTAAAAAGTGACATTCATAATGTCTTTTCTAAATAAAAAATTCTAAGAAGAAACTGTAATAAATTCTAGTATTTTACAAAATTATTAGTTTTACTGTATTTTTGATCAAATAAATGCCGCTTTGGTGAACAAAGGTGACTCCTTTCAAAAACATCTTACCGACTCCAAACTTTTGAAAGGTAATGTATCTTATTTTGCGTTGCACAAAAGAAATTAAGTCAAACAGCTTTGAAATGAAGGGTGAGTAAATGAATTTTCATTTTTGCGTGAACTGTCCCTTTAAAATTGTGTGTAAATTCATTAGGTTGAAGAATCTGTCTTCAGTGCAGAATCTTTTGAGAATTTCAAGAATTCACAACAACATCACTAGAAAGCAAAACTGACCCAGGAACATTTTAGGCAGTAGTTTGATGCAAAATTCAGCACAGGTAAATGGATTATACCTACTTGACTGAGACTTGCACATACTGCATACTGACCCAAATTTGCGACATTTGTGGTTTATCCAGGAAAAATGAAGCCATGCTGAAGGTCGAGGTTTGGTATGAAGTGCTGGGGCAATCTCTGTTTTGTTTTAAAATAGCTGATGTGAAGGACAGGTTGCATCATCAATACAAGACACAACAGATGCTTTGAATGACAGATCTCAGTGTTTACAATGATGTGCTTTCGGTTACATACAATCTGTACAGATTTTCTGGTATAGGTGAAATCTTTTTTTTTTTTTTTTCCTCTCTCTCTCTTTCTGATTCTCCCAGTGATTTATCTGTGGAAACAGAATAGCATCAATAAACTGTGCTGCTATTTCAGCCGTTTGTTCTATATGTAATTTCTTTCAGTCTCACACTTTCGCACAGAGAAAGCATTTTCCCACTCTCACCCTTCCTGCCTCCTTGGTTTTGTTGGACTACTAGTTTCTATAAGTGGCTCACCCTTAGCATCAGCATGTGCCTTACAGTTAATCTGTTATAGATAAGATGATTCACCAGCTGTCTGCTACTCTTAAGACCAAACGTGTATCTGAATCACCTGCTCTCAGAGCCTCAAAGCATCCTGAATGAATATTTATAAATTAATTTTAAGAACAAAGGTCTACACTTTTGACATGCTACAGACTCACTGATGTCCCATTTCTGCTTCTTTTCTTCGGTATTTTTCTTGGCTCCAGATGGACCGCCCATGAATCATTCACATACCAGTATATATTGTATACTGTGCAAAAATTGTGTTTACTGTGAGGACAATTCAGTCTATTTTGAATGAGCTACTTCTTTGTCACGCAAGTCTGTTATAGTAGGTATCGATTTCAGATTTACACGCCCCTAATGTCACATAAGCCAAACAATAAAATGACAATAAAAAACCTTTATAGGCTGTTTAGACGTCATCATCTTGTTTAAGTGGGCAGTTTGAAGGGTCATGTGACACTGAAGACTGGAGTAATGGCTGCTAAAAATTCAGCTTTGCATCACAGGAATAAATTGCATTTTAAAATATATTCATAAATAGAAAACAGTTATATTCATTTGTAATAGTATTTCACATTTTTCAGTTTTTGCTATATTTTTGATCAAAAAATGCAGCTATGATGAGCATAAGGGATTTTTTCATAAGCGACCCCAAATGTTAAGAATGGTAGTGTCTTTGTTATATTCCACTAAAGAAAGAAAAGTCATACAAGTGTGGATTAATATGACAGAATCTTTATTTTTGGGTGAACTATCCCTTTAAAATTGTGTGTAAATCAAATAAGATGCAAAATTGACTGGGTTTTCAAAAGTCTGTGTCTGCGAGGCTAACCTGGCTTTGCATATTATTTGATATTTGTTGGTTCTGATGATCTTGTCAGGTTTGCATTGAAAAGCTTTTGAGTTCAAAGTCAGCACAGCATTAAACATGCAATTATAGTCATTTACCACTCTAAGTTAAACCTGTTTTCTTTTTTCTTACCAGCCAGTTACATCCATGAAAAGGTCTTTATGCTGTTATTTTCCTGAAAGGGCATGTTTTCCCCTGTGGAGCGGATGTGTGAGATTGTGTACTTGTGTGTGTGTATGTGATAGAAAGTTGCTGAGTGTGTGTGTGTGTGTGTGTGTGTGTGTAGGGTGTAGTGAAAGGGCTACCAGGCACAATATGTGTGTGGGTGTTTATTTCTGGCATTCGGTTAGGACAACAGGTTGCCTTCATGTAGAATGAGTAAGAAAGGAAGAGGGAGAGAGGAGGAGGCAAAATTAAGAGTCCTCCCACAGATTATTTGAAATGCAAACAAATGTTGTCCCACTTTGTTTAGAGGAGAAAGTCAGTGAATGTTTGTCCTTTTAAAACCCTCAAGGCTCCAATTATCTCTGAAAAATTAAAACGTCCTTAAACACTTATGTTTTTCCTCTGTTGATAATACATTTCCTTCTTGTAATCAGCAATTGTTTATTTTTGCTCAGGGGAGGAATCCCCCCCCCCCTTCTCAGTTCTCCTTTTGTTTCTTCAGTTTTTTTTTTTTCCTCGTGAGTTGTACTGAAACAACAGGAATTTTGGATGGGAAGCCGACACCCATGTGACCAAACAATAGGACAGACAGAGATACTTGGGCAGTAGGCCAGGGTTTACTGCTTTCACTCATTACCCAGGTTGAGCATGGGTCATGGAAACGCTGGTACGGAGAGATCAAGAGAACGAGGGTGAATAATGAGCTCAAACAATCCAAATCCAGATCAGAGAGGTGTGAACAGACACCTGCCTGATTCAGATTCAGCTCCACTTCACTTTTCAGTTACAATAGATTGGTCTTGATGATATTGAATTAAAATAAGATGTATTATTCTGAAAATAAGTGGTCAAGCCCTTCTCCGTTTCTGCATTTCTCTTCTTATCTCCACATCTTCCTCCTCTCAGGCATGTGACCATACTGTCACACTTTTAAACGGGAGTCATTAAAAGCTGACCTACATGTAAGCTGATAACAGCTTGAGTTATCACTGAATATGCCTTTATTCGATTATAACTACTTAACTTGTTTATAGGTACATTTTGCCACAAAAATCATTTCCTAAGTCAGTTTGTGAGACGTCAGTGTTTTGATCTGAAATGAGTTCCTGTCGTCTATTTAATTGTTTGTATCGCGTTTCACATACGACAGTCTGTCAGGCAGCACTGCATTAAGTTACAGGAATCATGCAGTGCTATTTTTAGCCATGTAACTTCAGTGATGCCCTGAAGCACTTTGAGAGTGTGTGTGTTGAGATCAGTTTAGTAGTTATAAAAGTAGTGGTTGTAGTCATAGTTCACATTTTCCAAAAAAACAGTTATTTTTGCCTTTATCTTACACATACTCACAAACTCACATTAACTACTTGGATCTTATTGTGATGATAAACTCACTCTGGCATTTTTTTTGAATGTGCAAATTCTTTAAATAATAAAATGTTTTTAAATAAGTGAAAGGCATATAATGTGATGTACACCATTATTAATTAAATAATCTTTATTTTGCATTACAGTAATTTTTCGTATTATTGTATGAGAATTTGGAGAAAAGTAAAAGTGCAATTGACACTACAGTACATGTTTACCTGAATTGGCTTATACTAATTAACTCACTCTGACATACTTATGTTTATATATGCAAAGAAAAATAAATAATATAAAAGTAATGAAATAATTAATATATGTATATTTTTTTAAATCAGCTTAAATTATAGACAGCACAATACTTTGCAATTTAAATAATAATAAAAATTATATATAAATACATATAAAACAATATTTAAAAAAATTAGTATTAGTCTTAGACTTTCAATATATAAGGATTTGATGATCTAGAATGATTCTATATTTATTATCTTCAATGCTTATTTCTGAGTAGAAGTGAAATCTGAAGTTAAAATAAAATAAATGCTCATTTATTACATCATTTAAAACGCAGGACTGTAGGATATCATGGAAAATGAAGGCTGAATGTAGCCTGGTTTGGATATGCCTTCTTACCTCCACATATTTGGATGTGCCTTCCTACCTCCATATACTGCCTGCTGTTTTTGGTTTGTTCGCAAAATATCAAACTGTCATTAGCTAGTAAGGTCACAACTGGAAAATGTCGTCACGGAGAGCATTAGATTTCAGTCTGTATGGCCTGTGGTTGTCGTGGAAAGTTCTGATCTAGGATCAGTGTTTGCCACTTACTGTATATCCTGAAGTATGTCATCAAAATATATTTGTTTTCATAGGTGGGGATAGCTGTTCCTGCATCAGCACTGATCAGCAGCGGCTGGAGGAATTTCAGCCGTTGTTTGCACGGACAGTTGGCTATGGTGTGTTTGTGTTTGTGTGTGTGTGTGGTAGGGTAACTTGAGCTGTTCCTCGGGAGCTCAGGCACGAGTCGAGCATGATATAATCCCTTTGACTAGTGACCAGACTACTGCCACCTCTCATTCCTGTGTGACTGTTTGCTTCTCAGTTATGAGCTTGTGTACTTGGTTTTCATGGGAGCTTAAGCAGTGATTTTGTTCTGATTTCTCTTATTATTCAGAACAGGCCATCTTAGTTCAAGCGAATAGTTCACCCCAAAATAACATTTGCCATCATTGACATGAGGGCAAGTAATTCTGAACTTACATGCTGTTATTTGTTCTATGTAATAGAAGCGTGAAATTTCTTCTTTTGTGTTTAATGAAAAAGAGAAATACCAGCATGTAAGTTTAGAACAACATAAGGGCAATTGAGCACTAGATAAAGGGTAAACTGTTCCTTTAACAGTAAATATACCACAATTCATCCATGATTAAACTGTTTGTTTTCCATGTTAGCTAGCTAGAGTTAGCCTGCTAGCTAGCTAGTTTGGTGGATGTTGGGTTTATATAGGTCATCCCAGACCCATCAGGTGCCTGGAAGAACACACAGGCTCATTCATTGTGTGTGTTGGTCTGTTTGTTGTGTGTGTGTGTGTGTGTGTGTGTGTTAGGGCAGTGGATTAGGTGTGATTATGGGGCTCAGGGTTCACTGAGCCTTTGACCAGCTGCTCAGTGCCGTCTGCTTAAATCCACCTCTACAACACAGAGAAAACACAGAGTGAGAGGAAATCAGAAGAATTCTTTATATAGTTTAAGCCTGTTTATAGTAGGGCTGCTCGATTATGGCAAAAAGAATTAAACTTTCTTTGTTTCTTATTAAAGCTACAAAAGTCCTTCACTCAAGAGCAGTGTGTGATTTTTGAATTTGTCTTTTGTTGTTTGATTAATATTAAGCACACAGTCGGCCGCAGGAATATAGTCCGCTTTCACTTTAAGAGCCGTACGAATCCAATTTACTGTTACACGTGTATTTTCATTCTCAACTCTTTACGTTCATTTATTACATGACCGACGAAGGTTTACATGAATGATCACTAAGCGCCGCATTTTTACACATTTTGCGTGTATTTGACCATTTAGGCGCGCACCTTGAGCTAAAAGTTGACTTCACATGTCCGTGTTGTGTTCTGTCTCTGAGTGCATAACAGAAATCCTCCTGAGGAAGCTCGAGTTCTCTTTCACGCTTTTAAAAACACGAAATAATCTAATATACTTCTATAAGTATATTATAAGTCCCATTTTGCAAAAGTCACATTACATGATTTTACTGATTTGCACATGAAATTGGGCTTTTATGGAGGAACAAAAGAGCAACGCTGGAAAGGGACGCAGTAATCGTTTTATCTCGATTATTGTATTTTCATAATCGTTGGAGGCCGAAATCGTTGCACAGCCCTAGTTTATAGTGGAATTTTCTCTCTGACCAGCCAGGTATATCCTAAAACAGTGGTTCTCAAACCTGTCCTGGGGACCCCCAACCACAGCATATTTTGTATGTCTTCCTCATTTAACACACCTGATTCAACTCATCAGCTCATTAGTAGAGTCTGCAAGACTTGAAAAGCGATTTTAAAAAGTGCATTTAAAATGATTAATTAATGTACGTTTTATTATTTTATTAATCCATGTTTTAAAACATGAATTAAATCAAGTTTAAAATTTTTTTATTTACACATTTAAAAATGATTTAAAAACATTTTTAAATATGTCAATTAATTTGTCCATTTAAAAGTGATTTAATTATATACATTTTTATGTTTGAATTTCAATCAATTGATTCTTCATTTTATTTTTAAGTGGCGCTCTTGGTCCTCCATAATTCTCTAACAATGCTTCCTTTCCAGTTGAAAGCATAATGTAATGCATTGTTTTTTTCTATTGAAAGTGTTTTGTGCGATTTATCCTTGAATTTGTTTTCTTTTGAATGCATGTTGTCATTTTAGGAGAGCTGAAAGACATTTTGAGTAATTTGGGTAGGGTGGATGGTGTCTGAGCTCACACTGCAAGGTCAAAAACACACACACACACACACACACACACACACAAATACACAGAGGCATCGAGATGCATGAGTCACACAGAGAAACTTCAGACTGACTTCCTGTGGGTCTCTTAGGATTTTCCATGATGAACAAGGCGATGCGAAGAATTTGACATTGCTGTGGACCATGACGTCAGTCTGAATGCTAAAGGATTTAATTTGTATAATTGATGTTGTCAACAGTTGACCATGACCTCATATATGTTTAAATCCCTGCCAAAACCTAAACGCTTAAAGCCAAACACAAGAACATTCAACATGTTCTCACTGTCCTTTGTATGACAGAAATCCTCATGCATGTCCTGTTGCATGCAGTGCTGGATACAGGCACTCTTTGAAGTGGTAATAGCTCATATTTCTCATCTTACGTAAGCGCTTAAGAGGCTCGGCCGGATTTAATCCTGCCCTGACGGAGAGGGAAAGGTGGAGTCACATAGCAGCCAATGCCATCACGGTCGTTGACACTCACTGTGGTTGCAGACAGGTTACTTGTAGTGCTGGAATGTAAAAACACACGGTATTAGGTGACTCACTTCACCCTGATCTAAGATCAGCTTTCCTTGCATAATCCAAACCTATTAAAGCTGGCGTGAAGTCAGCAGCAGTAGCAAGAGCAGCTGCTTCAGAGTAGCACATGTTGAGTGAAGTATGACTAACGAAAAATGAAGAGAGAAATTAAGATATCTGCAAACCTGCTAGGATGAATATTTCACGCTGTTTGTTTTATTGTCACATAGTTTTCCGCTTTTTGCTTTACTTAATGTAGTACGGGAAATTAATGCAAAAGACAGTAGCAGTGGGCATCCTCCTGTACTATTTTCTGTCAGTCATATTGTTATTGTATGCATTAAAGGGATAGTTCCCAGAAAAATAAAAATTAAATTTTTTATAATTAGTCATTTACTCAGCCTAAAGTTGTTCCAGACCTGTTATACAGTCCAGTGTTGTTTGTACATTTTCAATTCACAGACAAAAAAGAATGTCATACAGTTTTGTAACAGTGTTATTTTAGTGTTATTTATAATATTTAAATATAAAATAATATTTATTAGTAGAAATAGCTTTTGTTTTTTTATGTTTTCAGGTTTCATTTTAGTTAAATTTTTTATTAATTCTGTCATGTGCTTTTGTAATTTTTTTTATTAATTCTGTCATGTGCTTTTGTAATTTTTTGTAATTTATTTTTTAAATATTACAATATAGGTTAATTTATTTTTTAAGTTTAGTTTTTAGTTTTTATTTATTTCCATTTAGCAATTTTTAGTAGGGATGGGTATCGTTTACATTTTTTCGATATCGATACTGTTATCGATACTATTTGGTGCAAAAAAGATATGATGTGAACTGCTGAACTTTAGCAACTGTATTAAAGTTCTTCAGTCAGGAGCAGTGAGTTATTTTTCTCTTTGTATTTTATTTTATTAACATTAAAGGAATAGTTCACCCATAAATGAAAATTGTCATCATTTACTCACTCTCAAGTTGTTTTAAAGCTGAATGAGTTTCTTTCTTCTGTTAAACATAAAAGTTATTTATTTTGAAGAATGTGGGAAACCAAACAGTTGCTGGTCCCCAGTGACTTCCATATTTTTTTTTCCATACTATCAAAGTCAGTGGGGACCAGCAACTGTTTGGCTACCCACATTCTTCAAACTATCTTTTGTGTTCAGCACAAGAATAAAAATTAATACAGGTTTGGTACAACATGACAGTGAGTAAATAATGACAGAATTTTAGGGTGAACTATCCCTGTAATGACAGTCGATAGCATGTTTAGTTCTGTCCCTTTAAGAGCTGCACGCATCTGTTTCTCTCTCAACTGTTTACTTTCACTTCAGACATAGGCTAACTAACTGTGTTTATATGTAAACCTTGCGTGTTTTGACAGTATTAGCGCAATCAGACGATAACTAAGCAACCATGTGCTGTTTGACCAGCCTTTGAGTGTACACACGCTTCAGGTGTAACACGCTCTGAATATAAGCGCATGTCAGAACAGCATGTGACTGAAATGTTTGTACTTTTGTGATTGCGAATAAGTGCAGTGTCTTGTGAGTGTAACTCTACCGCTGAATCAACATTTGATGTGAATGTGTCTCGTGAGTTGCGGTTGGACCTGGAGCCGGGAGACATAGTAAATACAGCGCATTGCTTGAGGTAGATGTTGTGTTTTGAAAGTAAATGTTCATTATATTACTGGTGTTGCCTCCTTTGTTCACTAATACACTACTGCAAATATTGCATCTGACGCTGGTGTCGCTTAGTTTTGTAAGTAAGTTACAATAAGTAAATGATGACTGAAATTTCATTTTTGGTCAACAGTTCCTTTAAACTTCGGTGTAACATTAAATGTAGATGAATCTTAAATATCTTAAATTATGCAGTTTTGTAATTTTTGCCAGGTGGGTGATAAAATGGGTTACACTAAAAGCCACTCATCTCTCTCTCTTGTTCTTTGTTATGAAACTATGTTCCCCTGCCTTTGAGAGTCAAATCAAGCATGACAGGAACCACACGTTCTGTATCTGTTCTCTTTCTCATCAGAGCAAAACTCTATAGTTGTAGCTCAAAGCTGGTTCCTCATTTGTGCATCTGTTTTCTCCAGTGGGTGGATCTGACCTGTGAACTCAAGTCAGGCCGGCCGACCATGTCAATACTGATTAAGGAGTGTGTTCTCCAACAGGAAGCAGTCAGATTGGATGGATGATGCATGAATATCTATGAATAAATGAATAATCCACTCTCTCTGTCTCTTTGTTTTAGTGTACAGGAGAGGAGAGCTGGGTGGACAGCAGGACGGTTTATATTGGACATAAAGAGCCTCCACCAGGAACAGAAGCGTACATTCCACAGAGATTTCCTGACAACAGAATCGTATCCTCAAAGGTCAGATGTGCTCCACGGCCAAACAGCTATCTGAACCAAAAAACGATACTCAAGGGATGATGTACAGTCATCTGGTCATTATAGAAAAATAAACACAGAAAGCATGATCAGGGGGACATGGTCAGGTGGTCTTGTTGTCACCATTACTCAGAGGACCTCAGAGGATGCCAACCCTCAGACAATAAACAGAATTACCAAATTTTGCCATAAGTTAAATATATTAAGTTTCTACAATATATAAATATATTATAGAGACTTAATTTCCTATAAAGCTGCTTTGCAACGATTTGTATCGTAAAAAAACGCTATACAAATAAACTTGAATTACTAGCTGATGAACACATTTTTAAA
This sequence comes from Onychostoma macrolepis, assembly GCF_012432095.1. NCBI lineage: Eukaryota > Metazoa > Chordata > Actinopteri > Cypriniformes > Cyprinidae > Onychostoma > Onychostoma macrolepis. Next base: position 16,267,628 of record NC_081155.1, read on the forward strand.
ATCATTTATTTTTGTTTGTATTCCAATTTATATAAAAAAAAAGTTTAATATATTAAATATGATAAAAATCAAAAAATGTAAAACAATCGGAGACGTAAAATTGTGTAAGATAAAGATTAATAATAAATGATTGTTTTGCTTTGTTAAAAATATATTGCTTTTTCTCCACAGTACACTTTCTGGAATTTTATACCGAAGAATCTCTTTGAGCAGTTCAGAAGAATTGCCAATTTCTATTTTCTGATCATCTTTCTAGTGCAGGTTTGTGATGGTGTCGCTTATGGAAATTGTCCTATTAGCATGAACTGACCTTTTTGTGACAGCGTGATGTGTGATATTTCCCCTCTCACCATCTCTCTCTGTAGCTGATCATTGACACACCTACCAGTCCTACGACCAGCGGTCTGCCTCTTTTCTTTGTTATCACTGTCACAGCCATTAAACAGGTGAGAAAAGACCCTTAACTTCCCTCTATAATAGGTGTCATAATTGTAACGTCACTCCTGCATTGGTCTCTTTCGCTCCTCTAACTCTCTGCAGGGCTATGAGGACTGGATCAGGCACAAAGCGGACAACTCTATAAACCAATGTCCAGTCCACATCATCCAGCATGGCAAAGTCGTACGCAAACAGAGCCAAAAGCTACGGGTGCGTAATCACGTAGAATGAGTATAACATCTGGAGCTCACAACATGTAGATCAGTGAATTGTGCTGTTAGCGCCAACACATGGATTTGAAAAACATGACTGTTTTCAAACAGGTTTCCCCCAATACTCCATTGGTGAAACAAGCTCATAACATTGGTTGGGCCAGTATTGGGCTGCTCAGGACGCTTAAATGAACAGCAGTGTTTTGAAAGTCCCATGGTGTTTGCATTTTTTGGGAAATCAACTTGTAAATGGCTTACCATGTATGCAAATTAAGCTGGCATAGGTAAAAAAAAAAACAATGCTAAAAATTACAAACTTCAGCTGTGAAAATGAGTTATTTTTTTAATTCTCAGAGAAATAAATCAACAAAGTTTCGCTCTACTAACCAGCTTTCTGCTTACACAGCTAGCTTGCTGTTTGGAAACAGAATGTTGGCCTGTCAACAAGCAGAATGACAGTGTGCCCACATTACCCACAATGCAGTGGGAATCCTTTGTTATCTAATTTTGAAACCATTGCTCTCTCTCTTTCAATATAGAATATAAAACTGTATATAAAACTTGAAAAGCACAGTGAAAAACACTGGAAGCTGTGATGATAAAGAGAGAATGTGCTTGAATACTTACCATTACAGCTTTTCCTACTGATAATCCGGTCAGCATCTGTAATCCGTTACGCAACACATGCAGACAGGCCAGCGGGAACAACAACCAGGATCAGGATTTTCATTTATGTAGATTCACGAGTATGATTTTATTTTTTTTATTGTTATTCCGCTGTTATGTAAGTGGCAACTCATTTTCTATAGTTGATTCGTTGATATTGATGTCACACAGCTTTAGTGTATCTTATTTTATACAAGCACTCTGTCAGGGAACATACTGAAAACATTATAATACTTGAGTATTTAGGTCACTCCAGAAGTATATTTAGAGATTCGTACGATAAAATGACCAAGAAATGATGAACACTGGATGACCTGTTCTTAAAGTCACAGTGTGTATTTTCTGCAGTTTGTTTCAGTGTCTTCACGTATCAACATTTGCTCAACAAATGGTGTTGAGTTTGGTCCAGGATTGCTGGTTTTGTCCAAACAATGGTTGCTGGAGACTGTTTGGAGTCAGTCATAATTTTTGCAGTTAGTTATGATGTTGCCATTGACTAAAAATTACACTCTTCACCAGTATTTTTTCCTACTCATAAAAGTACAGCACACTGTAAAATATTCTCACGTGTCTTCAGGTTGTTATTTGATTCAAACTGTTACTGTAAATGTTGAATTTGACCCTTTCTTGCTCTTTGACCTTTTAGGTGGGTGATATTGTCCAGGTTAAGGAGAATGAGACATTTCCGTGTGACCTCATACTGCTCTCCACCAGTAGAGAAGATGGAACATGTTTCGTTACGACAGCCAGCTTAGATGGAGAGTCCAGCCATAAGGTGATTGGTCATTTTATAGAAAGGCAAACGTTACTGTTATTATTCCTAAAACTTCACATTTGAGTTTTATTCTAAACATTATTCTGTACATTGTGACTGAAATGTTTTGACTACTCTTTATAGCACACTGCCAGTAATTCTTATTAGATGGGAGACCGTAGAAATATGTGTGAGAGTTTTTGACCTTGGAATGCCAACTAGTTTCTCTCGTGCTCTCCTCTCTATACAAAGACCTATTATGCAGTTCAGGACACAAAGGCATTCAACACAGCGGAGGAGGTGGATACACTGCACGCTACGATAGAATGCGAACAACCCCAGCCAGACCTGTACAAGTGAGTGATACACACATATATCAGCAGAAAACACATAAACAAACCCTCGCTTTCTCTTACAGACACTGACTGTGCATAGAACTACTGTTGGACTGGCACAACTGCATGCCACACACTCCAGATACCCCACACAAATATCCTCACACACACATTGACACAGAGCCCAGACTAGACATTAATTTCTGTATTTTCTTCCTCTTCTGCTGTAGATTTGTGGGACGCATCAATATTTATTTGGATCGAGACGAGCCCATCGCGAGGTAAATCTATACTCAGGAAATTGACTCTTAATTAAGGGGCCAGTGTGTGAAAGATTGAATTCAGGAGGGACACTTTATCATTTTCATACAGTAGAACAGGTCTCTCTTCCAATCCTGATTCTTACTAAAGAATTCCTCTTTAGTTTTCCTTACAATCCACTCTAACTTTAATTTAAAATGTTCTATGTTGCATTTGGTACAATGATGTAAATAAATATGAACATATACAGTATTGAAATTAAATAAATACAAAATATTCAATATTATATAATAGTATATGTAATATTGCATTTCATATAATAAAATACAGCAAATAATGTTATCTTGGTGAATTTCATATATGCAAATATGTTAATAAATCTGAATAAATAGAGTATTTAGAATGAATAATATGATATAATTATGTATAGAATAGAATACAAGGTTCATTTAGGCAGCTTCACAAATATTTATTTTCATATTTAGTACATTTAGTTAATTAATATTAGGATAGTTGATGACATGACTGTTTTGTGTTTTAATTTATATGAATGTATAATATGAAGTGCATATTTTCATTGCTTTAACTGGTCACCATTTCTTTTAATTTACCGTTTCCATTTACCATTTCACAATTTTTTTACGCCTTTTACATTCATTTTTATTTAAAATAGTCCTGCAATGTGAGAGATGAATTTACAGGACAACACATACACACTGTAAAAAGATGTGAGCATAATTTTGTTTGTTATGTTTGTAATGCTGCATTTGATCTATTTGATTATTTTAGACCTCTGGGTTCTGAGAACCTGCTGCTACGTGGAGCCACACTGAAAAACACTGAATACATACATGGTAATAAAAAACAACACTACATATTTATGCACATTTCATTTATGCACATACATATTAATTATATTTGCAGTCGATTCAAGGTATATATGTATTAGTTTGTGTGTTCCACTGTTTGCACTCAGTCTAATTGTATTGATGTTGATGCTAAGATCCATCACTATAATATGGCACAATGCTAATGTGATTTTTTTTTAAGGCAATAGGAAGGGCAGGAGAACAAGAGAGGAGAGTTGCTGATTGAGTCGTTCTGTCACTCCGTTCCCACTGTAATTAAATGAGTCACTGAGGCTTGTGAGATCAGAAAGACGTTCTTAATTGCTAGAGAGAGAGAGAGAGAGAAAGAGCGAGAGAGGGAGATGAATGTCACATTATACACGTGAGGATTCTAAGAGCAGGGCAAGCTCTCAAAATGTTTAACTTTGTTACAGCCGAGCCATTATGACATAATGGCACCGTACGGTAGGACAAAAAGAGCTCAGTTATGTAACAATGGCTTTTACATTATCTTAGCATCAAAGAGGCTATACAGAGACGGTCATAGAGGGGAATTATGATCTCAAAATGCTCTTCGTCCTCTCTTGTTTCTCTAGCTGTGGCCATCTACACGGGCATGGAAACCAAGATGGCCCTCAACTACCAGTCCAAGTCTCAGAAACGCTCCGCTGTTGAAAAGTAAGACACGGTGATAGGCTTTCGATCAGTTTATCTTGCTGTCAGCATGTACAGGGTAATGCATTTTAGTGTGCTGTTTGTAAAACAAATTGCTGGCTTCTGTATTTGATGTCACGATTTGTATCAAGTTGCGCTCACATGTGTCACGCTGACAATTCTGTCAGACAGATAGATGCAGCCATTAAGAAAGCATGTCAAATATGTTTATATTGAATAAGCAGGTGTACTTTCAGAGATCTCCTTTCAGAGTGTGGATAACATAGACTTTTTCAATCAAATAAATGTTGATTTTTTTAATAGACTTAATTTAATTTAGTATTGTAGATTTCTGAAAATTTCTGAAAAAGAGTGATATTAAACTCAGAGACCCTCAGGGAAAGTTACTGCGGTTAGATCTTGTCACACTGATGTATGATATGTGTCTTTGCCATTGGGTCCAAAAATGATTATGCTCATACTATGTGAGTCTTGGATCACCTCATCGCTTTTTGTCCTGCAGGTCTATGAACGCCTACCTGATTGTGTACCTCTGCATTCTGATCAGTAAAGCTCTGATCAATACTGTCCTGAAGTATGCCTGGCAGGCCAACCCGAACAGAGATGAGCCCTGGTACAACCAGAAAACTGAGACTGAAAGGCAACGGCATGTGGTACGTGCTAGAAAACGATGATGATGATGATGATGATGATGATGATGATGATGATGATGATTATTATTATTATATTTTTTTTATTTATTTATTTTTTATTTTTATTTTTTTTTTTAAGTAATTTTTATTTTTATATAACTTTTTATTTTATTATTATTTTTATATTTGTTGTTTATTTATTGTTTTATTTCATATATTTCATTTTATATTTTTGATGTTTTATTTGATATATTTATTGTTTTATTTTTAAACATTTAAGTAATTTAGCTTTTTCAGAGAATGACAAATTCTGTTGGTGTGAAAACTTAATTTTTATTAAATATTTGATTATTTTTATGTTTTTATTCAAATTCATTTTCTTTTCTTTTTGTACTACTTACGCATAATTATAAGATAAGTTTTATTTCTGAAGAATTATGTGACGTTGAATGTGAATTCAGCTTTGCATCATGGGAATAATAAATGTATAATTATTATTATAATTATATTATAATATTAAAACTTTTCCAAAATGTATTTAAAAACGAATCAGTTATTTTAAATTGTAATAATATTTCACAATATTACTGTTTTTACTTTATTTTTGATCAAATAAATGCAGCCTCAGTGAGCATAAGAGACTTAAAAAAATCTTTCAAATTATGGCCTCCATTGTATATACTTACTATATTTTATGTTTTCATATCATTAACATAATCAAAGCACAACAATTGCACAAACTCACGCTTCTCTAATTCCTTGCATTTTGTCCCTTCAGTTAATCCGGGCATTCACAGATTTCCTTGCCTTCATGGTTCTGTTCAACTACATCATTCCTGTGTCCATGTATGTGACTGTGGAGATGCAGAAGTTCCTTGGCTCGTACTTCATCCTGTGGGACGATGACATGTTTGATGAGGAGCTCGGAGAGGGACCGCTCGTCAATACCTCAGATCTTAATGAAGAACTTGGACAGGTAGGAAATCTCTTCAGACCACTCCAGAACTGCTCCCTCACTCATTATTAGTTGACTGTCTCTTCTTTCTCCATCACAGGTGGAATATGTCTTCACAGACAAGACTGGCACTTTGACAGAAAATAACATGGAGTTGAGGGAATGTTGTGTGGATGGGCATGTTTACGTGCCACATGCCATCTGTAACGGGCAGATCTTACCTGGAGCTGCCGGAATGGATATGATCGACTCCTCTCCGGGCATAGATGGAAAGGTGAGCTTGTTCTCTGTTTTTCTGTTTCCATAACTGTTGGAAAATCACAGTTCAGTGGGTATTTGAACATATATTAAACTTTTAAGATGGGGTCAGTTTTTTATATATATAATTGCGATTTAATATATATTTATATGTATTAATCGCATACAAAAGGTTTTTGTTTACATAATATATGTATGTGTGTTCTGTGTATTTATTATGTATATCGAAATATACATACACATACAGTGTATATTTTGAAAATATTTACATGTCTTTATATTAATATAATTTATATTATAAATAAATATATTTAATATATAAACGCATTTTTCTGAAATATATACATGCATGTGTGTGTGTATTTATATATACATAATAAATATACACAGCACACATACATATATTATGTAAACAAAAACTTTTATTTTGGATAATATAAATATGATATATATTGCGCAAGCAAAAGTGACAGCAAACACTTTCACTTCTGTGTTACAAAAGGTTTCAATTTCAAAATAAAATAAATGTACAATGTGTCATGGTTTTCACAAAATTATTTAATGTTTTCAATATTTTTAAACAAACCTGACATGATTCTTAGTAAACATATAAAGTCAGATTACTTCAAGTTTCCCCATCTTTATTCAAAATAAATTAATAAAAATTTTATCTAATACCATGACATTTCATTATTATTAAATGCGACTTAAGTATGCAGATACATTTTGGAGCACTGTAGACATTTGATAAAGAAGCCATAAAAACTTCTGTACAATGAGAGAATGAACGTGTTATTATGAGCGGCGAGTTATGTTTCATTGCACAGATAAATCATATTATCGCAAAGGCAAGTTTTTGCATGAATATTTTGGCTATGGATGGGTGGAAAGATGGATGGATTCTAATTTTATCTTTGATAAATGAGCTTAGAGCAACGTGACATTAATTCAGCAGATTAGCTAAACCATCTATTAAAGAATTTGTTACTTATTAAATTTCCCATCACATCTCTTGTCAGTTGTATTTTTGAATGTGAATTTTATGAATAACAATTTGGATAAACTCAGTTTGTCCATTCAAAATCCATTCTGTAATGATATTGTGTGCATGTGCATAATAAAGTGAAATATCAGAGTTCACTGTTTTTGAGATTTTGAATGCCTGCTTGTATCAAATGTATCCAAATATTTACTGGATACATGAGTATTGACTGCATTTTGTTCAGAGTTAGACACAGATAGCCTCTCTCTCCTTTTATCTCTCTGTCTCTGTCACTTAATCTCTTTTTGCTAGTCTCTCTGTCTTCCTTTCTTCTGGTGTGTGAGGAAACAGATGAATGATTCTGTTCCACTGAGACGACTCACTCTTAAGCAAAGGGAAATAGTGTGTGTGTGTGTGTGTGGACTGAATTTCCTCATGCCATTACATACTATTATTAAATGTAATATTTGACTGTTTTAAAAATCTTTAAGAATGAAGCAGCAGTTTTGTGTGTGTATGTGTGTGTCTCATCAGGAGCGAGAGGAGCTGTTTTTCCGTGCGCTGTGCCTCTGTCACACAGTCCAGGTGAAGGAAGAGGAAACGGTTGATGGCATTAAGAGAGGAATCCATCAGGGCAAATCCACCTCCTTCTACATCTCCTCCTCTCCAGACGAGGTTGCACTGGTGGAGGGCATGAAAAGGCAAGATGCATACTGTACATACATGCACTCACACAGACCCACGATAATTTATACTCTAGCCTCCAGGTTTTGACATACTGTGTCTCTCTTTGGGATTGCATAACCCTAACCCTAAACGGTCCAAGCATTTTTATGCCCATTTTCTGTCTTTTCCTGAACTCTACATTTGCTGTACATACTGTTATGTCTAACCTAAGTTTGCCTTCCTTTTCTCTCACCTGTTCAGGTTGGGCTTCACCTATCTTCGTCTGAAGGACAGTCACATGGAGATCCTCAACAGAGAGGATGAGATGGAGAGGTGAGCCATCTGGAAAACAGCATGAGTGCAATGACCAACAGGAAACTAGCAGCATTTGGATGCTTTTGGACAGTCTATCAGTCTCAGAAAATGGTTTTACCCTCAATCTTACGTAATATGTTAAATACAGATTATTACCATAGATCTTTATTATTATTATTTATTATATAATTAAAATGGTCATTTAAAAAAAAAAAAATTTTAATAGTATTTTTAAAATAATAATAAAATAAATAGAATAATATAAAAGTAAAAAATGAATAGAAGATTTATATACATTTATTTATGCATTTTACAGTTTTTTTTTTTTTAAATTTTATCCGCATAGAATTTACAAACATGTATTTTGCCACATGCTGTGTGAGAAAGAAACCTCAGCAAAGGAACAGTTTGTTCAGCCTAATCTGTAATCATCTGTGTATTTACTCAGCAGGTTGTCATATAAATGTCATTGTGTGTTTATTAAAATAACAACATTTTACAGTATGTTGTGGGAAGCAAAGTTCCCGTGTTTAGGGAGTGTTGTAAAAGGACCGGTGTTTGTGAGATGGAGTGTGTCTGTTTGTCCTTGAAAGACAAGGACTGGCGATAATTAGTGCTGCTACACACTGTCCTACAGCCGAGAACACGAGGGTCAGCACAGAGCGCAGTCACATAAAAACTGTCTGTCTGTGATAAAAATGTATCCCAAAGGACCCACTCAACGTTCCATATTCCATTGATTTATGTGTACATAAATGTAGTTAGTTAGTAATAGTAGATCTGTTACCCTTTTGAATCTAAACTCTTGCAACATTGTCATTTTGTGTGCGTTTGTGTTTATTCTTCACAGATTTGAGCTGTTGGAGGTGTTGACCTTTGATTCAGTGAGGAGGAGAATGAGTGTTATCGTAAGATCAAGTTCAGGTAGGATGAACACACACACACACACACACACACACACACACACACAACTTTTACTTACACAACTTTATCTAAATGGAGACATTCTTTAACTTTTTATATATATATATATATATATATATATATATATATATATATATATATATATATATATATATATATATATATATATATATATATATATATATATATATATATATATATATATATATATATATATATATATATATATATATATATATATATATATAGCTGACTTCTGGGTACAAATGTATCCTGAAAATTACGTAGGCACACACATGACAATCTAAATGAGGACAGATAAAGCTCATTATAATTATTATGCAAAATTAATGTGTAATTATGTATAATTAATTCTTGGTCTAAAGAAAACTTAAGTCAGTTTCACATGTAAAATTTTGTGTGATTTAAATATTTAAAATGCCTCCTGACCAGTCTGTTAATTATATTTTTAATTAAATAATTTTTAATTAATTAATTTATTGATTCATTTATTTATTTATTGAGGTTAGTGATGTTGAGTTATGTTTAATGAAATAGAAATAATACAAATATATTAACTTATAAGGCAACATTGTCACGTCTGTTCAATGTTTTATTTTGCCACAATAATGTGTCTTTGAATGATCTCTGGAAATACTGATATGTGCAATTATTTGTGATTGATTTGATTAATCTGCATGTCATGCAATAATTGATTACAATTTTAGAGATTGGCAGCCCTAATTATTCACTTTATTTATGAATGATTCTCCCGTCTGAGAACATCCCCAAATGGATTTAGCTAATGTCTGGGGATAATTTTGTCCTCAACGCATAGCTGAGTAAACGCACACATGCACACTCATTCTGGAACTGCAAGTGACTGTTACACATTCCACTGAAAGTCTCTGAGTCACCATGTGTGCCCAAATGAAGGGGCCAGTTAATGCAAGTGGGTCAATGTGCTACTAGCATACAAATGAGAGCAAGATTTAGACATCTGTATGATTCCTGAATACATTCAGTCACGCAATTGACCTGATAACTTATCTTCTAATATAAAAAGCAATTAGGATATTCTTGAATGCATTGAGAGCCTGACAGCATAACTAATGTGCTAATTTAAAGTCAACATGTAACAATGTTTGTGACCCATTTTACATATCATATTGTGATGCGTTTCAGAGAGGAACAGGAAAAAAATATATAAAATTTCAAAGACAAATAGGTTAGTTTGATTTCATGAATTACGTAAAAATGTTGCTTTACCTATTATAAATGTATTGAAAGCATGGCATACTTGTGGTGGTACAGTTTCTTCCTTATAGCTGTTAACACTTTATTTGTGTTGATAATTGTTTGTTTGTTCTAGGAGACTACTATTTGTTCTGTAAAGGTGCGGATTCTTCTATTTTCCCACGGGTGGTTTCTGGGAAGGTGGAGCAGGTCAGAGCGCGAGTAGAGCACAACGCTGTGGTGAGCAGAAATTGGAAACATCTTCATCTTCTTTCTTATTTTAGCAGAGCTATTTATAAGCCACAAAAGCACCTTCCTAGATCTTGATGGAAAAAAGCTCCTCTCAAATGTGTTTGCTTGTGAAACTTGTGTTTCGCATGAATGTCATCCTCAAAGAGGACTGAAAGAGGAAAGTACCTAACCCACTGAAAGTGAAAGAGAGCAAAGACAATGTGTCTATTGTCATTCTATTTATGTGTTCTCACACTGCGGCCCAACACTGATCTCATTAGCTTTCATAAGAGGGATGAGTATTATAAACAACCGCTATTAGTTTAATGTCTCTGTAGCACCCAGAAGTCATTTGTACTTTTTGCTCTTGATAATCTAATGAATATAATGATCTTAAACTTGACAAATATATGGAGTCATTTGCAGAAAAAGAATATAATTATGGTCCCAGGCATGAGGAATGGATCTTAACACAGCTCTATGTTACTTCATTGTGTTACTCAGGAATGTGGGTCAGGAATGACCATAGTAGCCATAGTGAAAAGGTTTCTGTAGAGAAGGACAGAAATTAATCTTTGTTTTCAAGTCTGCAGGACAGTAGTGATTTATTAATAGTGATAATGGAAAGTTTTCTACTAGAGCATTTTTGTTATTTAATAATCTACATTTCAAAGGAATAGCTCACCAACAAATGATAATTGTGTTATTATTTACTCGTTCTAGACCAGTATGTCTTTCTTTTTTTACATGGAACACAAAATTAGATGTTTTGCAAAATGTTCACACTGCTCTTTTGCATACAGCAAAATCAGATCAAATAAGACGTCACTGTAAAAATAACATTTGTGTGTCTAAAACGTAACATTTGACACGGGATGTTTTATTTAAGTCATACAGGCTTTTTTATGTGGCTTTTATGGAAGCCTATTTCCACCACAGAATAAAAAGACATTTGAAAATTGCAACTTTTTATCTCGCAATTCAGGTTTTTTTCAGAACTGCGAGATGTTAACTCACAATCACAAGATAAAAACTCTCAATTTTGAATCGCTGTACCTTTTTTACGTGGCGGTGGTAATAAGCTTCCATACTTTTTAGGAGCACGTCACCACATGATTAATTCTATTGAAAAGAGCAGTGTGAGCATTCTTTAAAATATCTCCATTACAGGTTCGGAGCAATACAAGGGAGAGTAAATATTAATAATGCTAACATTTTCATTTTTCTTAGCAAGTTATTGTTCTTTGCTTTGTATTATGTTTATTCTGAGTCAAGTTATATCCAAGATTTAATGCTGTTTTTAGGAAAAATAATGAATTCTGGTGTTGAATTTAGGCTCTTTTTGTAAATGAATGGACCTGGAAGGCTAAGCTGACACTTGTTTCAAATCCTTCCCCTGTAGGAGGGCTTACGGACCCTTTGTGTGGCTTATAAGAAGCTGACTCGTGAGGAGTATGAAGAAACATGCCATCTCCTCAACAGCGCTAAACTAGCTCTGCAGGAGCGCGACAGGAAACTGGCTGAAGCTTATGATGTCATCGAAAAGGATTTCATCCTGCTGGGAGCCACGGCTGTGGAAGATAGGTGAATCACTGCCTTCTGATTCAGTCAACCTGATTAACATTTACCAAATACCACAAATACCAGTTTGATTTGACTTGTTTGAAAATTCCTCTACTGACGTGAATCAAACTTTCGATTTCAAGAATTTAGAAGAAGCTGACAGAGTGGAATCCAAACCATTTCATGTTCAGTATTCCTTTGTCAAATTCAGAATGCAAATGCAAATAACTCTGCCACTTAAAGGTACAGTAGATCTAGTGGCATCAAAATGTCTGAGACCAACAGTGGAAATAGGAAAAATTCAGCATGTTATCCAGCATGATTTGAGATTTTTTTTTTTCAAACAAATGATACGTGAATAATAATTTGAGCAAAAAATTTTAATTGAAAAAATTCTATTGTTGTCCAGCATTAGATTTTTTTTTTTTTTTTTTACAAAATGTGTGAATAACTTGCAAAATATTTTAGTATTGTTATGCATAGTGATTTGAGTATGTTCCAAAAAACACCAAAGAGTGTTTAATTTTAATGTTTTATTTAAAAAAAAAAATAGTTTATTGGTTTAAATTAAGTTTTTGAATCCCATATTTTCATTGTAGTCTAAGACTTTTGGACTCCACTGTACAGTACATTCCCAGCAATTTACAATTTTGTTGCTACACAGGAGTGACTATAGAGAATCAGGGAAACACATCATTTTTTCAGTTTTTTGTTATGGTAGTGTCACATTAAATCATTCAACTGTGAATATGTAGTACCCTTCAGTACTAAGAATCAGGGCCTCATTTCCTCTCGCTTCTGCCAACTATGCCATCAAAAAATCCATAGTGTCGAAATATGGAACCGTGACGTACGATGCATTTCTGAGCAAGTCCGATATTGCTTTCCATGTTGCTGTAAAAATATCAGCATGTTAATAATAACTTATGTTTTCCATAAAATGCATTATGCATTTGCCTAAATAAACAAGATGCATTTCCCTGAACTGAAATGGAGAATGGATGTGCATTAGCAATATTAGATTGTTAACTGGCTGAAAGCCAAGGTTCCCATCGGTCCAACAACTGGATGGAAGAGTTACAGGTCCAGCGTCCGTTTGAAGCTCACGTGAGCACCCGCGGTCCTGACAGAACCAGCGTGAGTTAACGCTAATTGCACAGGCAATCAATAGAGTCCTTCCGTTAGGCTCCAGTGTCCTGATAATGAGCAGCTAACGTAATTAGACCCCCTCTTGAATCAATCGGGGGCCGGCAGACACGGTTCTGATGAACTACTGTTTTGGCTTATGCACTTATGGATGCCGTCCAACCCAATGTTATAAATAAACACATCAATCCATGTTGGCCGCCTTAATGAATTTGACAGAGCAAACAAATAGCGATTACTGGATGTGAACTTATTTTGTCAGGCTGTGTTGATTAGATGCAATCAGTGCCCTGTAGGCACCAGCCTGTTTGTGTCTTCAAGAGGTCACTCAAGATGTGTTATAGTCAAGTATACAGGAAGCTAATTTGATCAGGGGCAGCGTTAACTATTTGCAATGTTTTTTTGTTTGTTTGTTTTTTTTTAAATAAAATCCCTGAAACACTCAAGTCGACATGGCCATGGCAACAGATTCTACTTCTATAAATGTAGTTGCGTTTTTGTGGGCTAAAAGGTCCATTGTCTGTCGTCAGTTGTGTAGGAATGTATGATGCACAGCTCACACAGAAGTCACGTTCAAATCAAGCAGTTTTATGTTGGTCAATGTGGTATATTCACATGACCGACTTAAACCCGTTGCAAAATCTGTTAATGTGACTGGACTTGAAATACAGAAATTACTGGATTTCACCCAAAAAATTCAGTAAATGTCACTGTGCCCTTAAGGATTGTGTTTCTGAGTGCAACAGGATATTCAACAAGTAAAAAAAGAAGGGTGGGACTTTATTTTTATCTATTGGGAATTTGATTTCATAGAGAAAAGTGGGTTCTCTATAGCAGAATAGAGCCTGACTTGTATGTGAGACTGCAGTGGATTGTAGAGAGGATATAATCGATGTTACATTAAAGTTATTTAGCATTAAATTACTGTTAAACTAGTGTTAACTATTGCCAAGATTTTAGGGAGGCTGCATTCACTAACAGCAGGCTAATACAATGCCTTAAATAGCTATTTGGCTATTGGGTTACATTAGTTTTCCCGCCCCCTTGGCCTAGGTAACATCATTTGCAAAGAAAAGTCATTTTAAAGACAGAGCATGATGTCATGAAGACAGTGGATTTTTTTTTTGCACAATAAGGCCAGGAAAGTGTAATAAGGAAGCATGTAACATAAAATCTGATTTTGTCAACTTTAAGCCAAGATTTTAAAATACAGAGCCAAGTAGAATGTTGGGGAAGTCAGAAGGAACGTTATAACTCAACTAGAATGTTGCTTTTTTTGTTTTTCTTCAACAGAATGTTGTTAAGTGAAATCCAATTCATGTTATTAGAATGTTTAATAGGTAGTGTAGTAGAACGTCTTGTGGTTTCTTCCTGGGAGTCTTTGTGAGAATGTGACTTCCTGCGTGGCTGGGCTGTGAGTGAGGTGCAGTGGGGGGTGGAGTCTTAATTATCTGGCAGCAGTGGCACTGTGAATCCTGACTGCTGGGCTGCTTAATTACTGAGTGAAGTGGGCTGAGACATCACACTGCGGTATAAGACCTCCCCACCACTGAGCCATGCAGAGCACTGTCCATTAACTTTCACTCCAGCACTGCGCAAAGAATAAAGCACATGGGATTGCTATATACTATGTCAAATCTTTCTGCTGCTACTATATAATTGAGACAATTGGGCTGTCAAAGCAACAACTGCGTAATTGTCGTTTTGGCTACTATTTATGTCAAAGTGTGACATATTAACTTGTTTGTAAAAATAATAATTTTAAATTGACTCAATGTTAAACTCCACAGCCACAAGTTTCTCGATTAAATGTGAAAGCATTGTATGAAAATTATTCTTATATTATTCTTGAGCTTGAAAAATAGTGACAGAAAGGAAAGAATTTTATATACTTTTTTTAATGTTTGTGAAAGAGGTCTCTTATGCTCGCCGAGGCTGCATTTATTTGATGATAAATACAGTAATATTTTATGAAAAGTATATATGTTATAAAAGTTATACAAGTAACATGGTTAAAATAACCATTTTTTTATATTTAATGTATTTTAATGTATTTTAAAATGTAATTTCTAGTCCTCACTATCACATGATCCTTTAGAATCATTCTAATATGCTGATTTGGTGCTCAAGAACCATTTCTTAATTTTATCAACATTAATAACAGTTGTTCTGCTTTATATTTTAGTGATTTTTTTTTTTTTTTTGGATTCTTTGAAAAAATGACTGCCCCCAAACTTTTTAACGATAGTGTAAATAGTTAAATTACAGAGGAATGTGATTAAAAACTTTGCAAACTGAAAGTTTATTTAAAATTGCATTTAAAACTATCCAAACACTCAGAACTTCCATAAACTTCCATAAGAAAGGTAATATGGAGATTGTCAACATTTGCTAAGGTCGGATTGGTCATTAGTTGTCAGTGGTAAATCTGGCTCATTATAACGACATTGTGTTAACTGTGCACATGAACTGCTTTTAAAATCATCTTGGTTGTCATTTTATGTTTCAGGCTGCAGGACAAAGCAGCCGACACCATTGAGTCCCTGCACAAGGCTGGTATGAAGGTTTGGGTCCTCACAGGGGACAAAATGGAGACGGCAGCAGCCACATGCTATGCTAGCAAGTTGTTCCATCGCAATACACAAATCCTGGAACTGACAACCAAGCGGACAGAGGAGCAGAGTCTCCACGACGTCCTGTTCGATCTGAGCAGAACTGTCCTGAGACATCATGGCAGCATGACCAGGGACACTTTCTCAGGGTAGGTACAGTAGAATACATTTACATGCACACATAGACACTCACACACGCAGACACCTTCACATATATGTGTCGGTCCCCACAGGCTCTCAGGTGATTGCCAAGACTATGGTCTGATAATCGATGGGGCGACATTGTCAGCTGTTCTGAAGCCGATACAGGATGGAACCAGCAATGGAGGGAACTATAAGGAGATTTTCCTGGAAATCTGCAGGAACTGCAGTGCTGTTCTCTGCTGTCGCATGGCACCTTTACAAAAAGCACAGGTACTACAGCACATCAGTCTCAAAGAGTATACACTACCATTCAAAAGACTGGGGTAAGATGTAAGGTTTTTTAATTAAGTGTTTCGAAATACAGTAAAGTAATATTGTGAAATAGTATACAATTTTAAATTATTTTTTTTATTGTATTATATTTTTAAATGTAATTTATTCCTGTGGTGGCAAAGCTGAATTTTCAGCAATGATTAGTCCAGTCTTCAGTCTTGTTGATTTGGTGCTCAAGAAACATTTCTTATTATTATCACAGTTCTATTTTTTAATAAATAGAAAGTTTAAAAGAGCAGCATATATTTTAAATATATTTTTGTTACAATGTAAAAGTCTTTACTTTTGATCACTTAAATGCATCCTTGCTGAATAAAAATATTTCTTTCAAAATTAGAAAATCTAACTAACCCCAAACTTTTGAATGGTAGTGTAAAGGCCCGATCATTTCCTAACGCCATTTCCTATATCATATCATTTTCCAGTATCATTTAGGTTAAGGTTCAATAAAAATTAATATTAAGTACTGAATGTAAGACAACCCTGATTATAAGACAATCCCCCTTTTTCCAGATGTACCTTTGAAATAACAGGTAGCCCATCTGAATTATATAACATTTAGGCTATCCATCTCATAGTAGCCTACCAAAATTTTATTATCAGTAGAAGTGAAATCTTATTGTAGTCTTCAAATGTGGGTATAGTCTTATGTTTTAAAATCACTTACAGAGGAAGTTTGTTCCCATCAGGCTAACATGACAGTCACGACTCGTGCCGTTGTAAGCTTTTCTTTTTCTTTTGTTTTTGTTTTCACTCTCAATCTTTACAACACACATTACATTACATATTTCATGGCACACTCGTTTTATGCGTATTTGGCGCCACCTATTGTTGTGGGTGTATTACTGACATGTCAGTAGACCCCGAAAATAAAACAACGCGTTTTTTCAGATGTACTTCCAAGAAAAAAACATTGTCTTATATTCAGGTCAATACAGTCACTTACATTTTAGAAATGCATATTGGCAGTTGCATATTGACATTGACCATACCAAAAAAATTGTGGTCTCAGATAAATTGTTGCAGACAAGGAAATAATGTTTGAATATCTGTTCTTGAATGAAATGGTTGAACAAATGATTCAGTGAAAAGAGTAACATATTTTCTTCTTGAATGAACATTGCACAGCATATCAAAGCCAAAAAAAACCAGGAACTAAAAAATGTTACCCCCCCCCAAATTTGGGGATATTTGGTCCCCACAATTTTTTTATCAATAATGATAAAAGCTGACTCACACAAACACAGCCACCTGCCAGAGAAAGGTTGTCCTCATTCCCTTATTGTAATCTCTCAGCTTGTGAGTTACACAGCGCAATCAAAAGAGACTCTGGTCTCTTTCTCGTTCTCATTTACTGCACGCTAAACCTGTCAATCACTCTCTGGGGCTGCTGGGAAAACCAGAGGACTGTAAAGTCAAGAAGTGAGAGAACTCACAGCATTACAAGACAATTATTGATGTGAAACGAACAGTAAAATCCCATGCAGTTCATGTATATGAAAAGCCAAATCAAATTCGTCACTTCATATGAGATAGGATTGATATTATCCCATCGCCTCAGTCACATGAATGGCCAAAAACCCTGATTAATAATCTAATCTCTCAGTCGTTCTGATTTGACCTCTTTCAGATTGTTAAGCTTATAAAAGCATCAAAAGAACACCCCATCACACTGGCCATCGGGGACGGAGCCAATGACGTCAGCATGATTCTGGAGGCTCACGTGGGCATAGGTGATTTCATGCTCGCATACAAAAACAAATCGTTTTAGAAGTTATCACTTCTCCAGGAAGTAAATCTCTGATAGGCTTCTGTTTTACAGCTATCAGCAATATCTTACATGCCTATTGACTGGTTATTCTGCCTCTAGGGATCATGGGTAAAGAGGGGCGTCAGGCGGCCCGTAACAGCGACTATGCAATTACCAAGTTCAAACACCTGAAGAAGATGCTGCTGGTACACGGACACTACTATTACATCAGAATCGCTGAGCTGGTCCAGTACTTCTTCTATAAGGTGAACTCAAACTAACAAAATGTGTAGACACACAAAATAAAAAAGATCATCTCAAGCAAAATAGCTGATTGCTAGCTGACACAACACAAACAACATTGCCTGCGGTTGTAAACACAGGAAAAAAAGTTGCTTAATATGTGTGGATGCTACTTTTTCCCAGGAGTTCTGACTAAACCACTGAACAATCTTGTTGAAAATGCAATTCTAATGCAGCGCTATTTATAGCAAACAGAATTCACACACACTATCCCCCTAAAGGGTTGAGTACATCAGGTACTGAGGGTCTGTTTTCTCTCCACAGAATGTGTGCTTCATCTTCCCTCAGTTTCTCTATCAGTTCTTCTGTGGCTTCTCTCAGCAGGTAAATGCATACCTCAAAGTGTCTTAAAGGTCTGTCACTAATAGACTACATTTAGAATAGATGTTGAAATTGACTTCTGGAATATGAAAGTGCATGTAGTTAAAAGAAAAAACTCTTTCTCTTCTGTGCTTACACTGAACTTAACGGTTGATTTGCAGCAACTGTAGCAAACTGGTTTAATTGTTTTTAATCCCTCTGCAGCCACTGTATGACACGGCATATCTGACCCTGTACAATATCAGCTTCACCTCATTACCCATCCTCCTGTACAGTCTGATGGAGCAGCACATCAACATGGACATCCTCAAACGGGACCCTACTCTCTACAGGTGAGGAACGTTTGGGTTTCACTAACATCTCCTTTATCTACAACTATGGTCTGAATCTGATGCGATAATTATACTTGAAACTTTAAAATAGGTTTAAAAATGAGAAAAAATTCACCCAAAATGAAAACCCAAATGGACTTTGGTTTAAGTTGTTTTATTGGCTGACGTGTGGTACGTGTCATCACGTGTACAGGGGAGGTATTTTGGAGCGTCACGTTTACTATCTGTTCACTATTCTATTTCTGGGTCCCTTTGTGAGACCTACTGATAAATCCCTGTCTACACACTGGCTATTTATACTCACCTTGCCCTCTTTTTTGCATGACTCAAAAAGCTCATTATTTCTTATCCTGAGATCTGTTGTCGCTGAGACTTCATAGCATATTCATAAAGAACTTTTGAAATAGTTAAGTGATAGTTCCCACTTGTACCAGTAGTCCAAAATAATTTATATTTTAAAAAATACATTTTTGTGTCATAAAACATCTATGTAGAATCATAGTTGTGTATATATATATATGTATGTGTGTGTGTATATATATGTGTATATATATATGTGTGTGTGTGTGTATATATATATATATATATATATATATATATATATATATATATATATATATATATATATATATATATATATATATATATATATATATATATATATATATATATATATATATATATATATATATATATATTAATCAGCAAACTTTGAGGCAGCAATATTTCATGCACAAAAATAAATAGTTTGCAAGGAATTAAAACATACATAATAGAAATAATAATGTACATAATACATATTCAACTAATGCAAGTCACAGGGACAGCACAGCACTGGCCCATTCAGGGACTATTTAATATGCTGATTCAATTAAAATTGAAAACTTTTATTTTGCTTTCCTCATTTTTTGCATCTTAATGAACCGCCTGATGTAGCCCAATCTCACTCTTTATATATTTTCCCCTTTAATGAAATGTTCTTTCTGATTGTGAGCCTCCAGGTTTTCTCACTTAATCTCATGAACACACTGCTTCCAAATACAAGGCTGCTATAATTGGACAGTTCCATCAGCCTTTGGCAAACATATCTGCACAGACCCTTGCACTAAACTCAATTTACACACTACACTGACTGGGCAGAAATACCGTTAGAACCGCTCTACATTTTATCACCAAATGTCCTGACACTGCATTTTTTTCTCTCTTTTTCCTCTGCATTGCTTGTTCAGTATATACAGTGTTCATTACTGACACAGTGTGGCACTTGTAGCCATCAAGGACATTCTGACTAGAAAAAGCGCTGATCTGATATTTTTTTCTTTTTTCAGTTTTCCATATGTTTTTAAAGAATGGACACAAGCAGCATAAGCGATTCTTATTTTTTTTTCTGACCCCAATTTCACTTTCATTTGAAATGATCCATCTAATCTCAAGTGTGGTTTGTGACTAAACCTATTTTTCATAGAGCGCTCAAAAATAACCATATGATCTTACAATGAAATGTTTGACTGCTCCTTTGCTTTTCAGTTTAGTATCAGTTGGATTTCATTTGTTATACATTTATACAAACAAGACTATAAAAGACTACAAAACCTGAGCTCAGTTTGAGACTTTCCTGAGATCTCTTCTGAAACTCTAAAGATGGCATGTGAGTTTATTCATTTGAGAAGCAGAAACTTCAGCAAAATGCTAAATGAATAAATGTAAATTTTCCATTGGTTCTTCATTTAAACTCGTTGTGTCAAGCAGAAACTTATGAGATTAAAGATGCTTTTTATATTCTCCCCATTATTACTAGTTTTTTTTAAATATATATATATATTACACTAGGTTTAATTTATTTTTAGTTCAGTTTTAGATTTTATTCATTTCCATTTTGTAATTTTTTTGCTTCAACATAAATTTCAGTTATTTGCAAAAGCAGCATTTCTAATTGTTTTTCATCTAATATTTGTTATTTATTTTAGCTTTACTTCAATGACCAATAATTGTAATAGTTTTATTTTAGTTATTGATAATAACCCTATATGTGATTTTGAAATTTGTTGCTTATA
The DNA here is from genome assembly GCF_012432095.1 of Onychostoma macrolepis. Taxonomy (NCBI): domain Eukaryota; kingdom Metazoa; phylum Chordata; class Actinopteri; order Cypriniformes; family Cyprinidae; genus Onychostoma; species Onychostoma macrolepis. The sequence continues at coordinate 16,288,574 of NC_081155.1, forward strand.
ATGTGTTACATGCACTTGTATGTTAAATGTACATTATTAAAGGTCTGTAAAGTGTAACATTTATATTACAGTGTGGTTTGCAAACAATATGCAGTTTATCTTTATATATTTACATTTTTAAATTACAGAGATATTGCCAAGAATTCCCTCCTGAGATGGCCCACCTTCATCTACTGGACATTTCTGGGGGTTTTTGATGCCGTGGTCTTCTTCTTTGGTGCTTTCTTCCTTTTCGACAACACAACCTTCACCAGCAACGGACAGGTAATGCAGTCACTGTCTAAACCATGATTTCGTTTTCAAGTTTGTCTGTGTGTTTTCTTTAATCAACTTAACCAGCCGTTTTTATTTCTTGAGCTCATTGTTTTCTCAGTCAAATAAAGCAGTCGCATACAGATTGAATGGGTGGCCGATGTTTGTTGAGCGAGTTTTGTGGTTAAAGTGGTTTGTAATGTACATACTTGTGGTTTAACTGCGGTCTTGATCCAGCTTGCAGACTTTTGTCTGTCCTCCTTTGCGTATGTTTGAAGTCATTACAGGTGCTTCTCCATTCATTGATGCGACACAAAGCATGCTGGTTAATCAGTCAGACCAGACATCTTTCTCTGTGCCATTAAGTTAAATCATAGTAACCTTTTTGGATTGCTTTTTTTACCTGTTTGATTTACTTTCAGTTATAACATCCTAATTTTTTCTTTACTTTCTTGCTCCCTGTCCCCTCCCTCTCCTTCTTTTCTTTCGTTTTCTTCTCTTTCTCTCTTTCTCTATCTCTCCCTCTCTCGTTTCCTCCTTTTACCTACTCCCCTTTTGCCTTTCTTTTCTTTTCTGCTTCTCTTCCTTTCCTCAGCTAATGGCCACCAACACACAGATGGTAAGCCTGTCCCTATCTGTTTCTCATCCTATTTTTAGTTTTAGTTTTACTGTTACCCTCCTCAGCCCCTCCCCTCACCCTAAAGCCACTCCCACTCACATAGTGTCTACTAACACTAACCGTTCACTGCCATCGTAGCTCTCAAACAGTACCGTACAGCATCCCAGTGTCCCCTGTACCGAGGACCAGCCACTGTAGGTATAGAGTAGCAAGCCCCCCGTTCATCTTCCTCTGTCTATCATCTTGTGATCGAGTAGGAGTTTGTGTCCGTCCCGTGTGTCACGTTGCGACTGTGTTTTTTGCAAACCCCCAAGTTGGAGGGGTGTTTTCATACTCATCCTCATCGGCCTGTTGTAGGATACACGTCCATCCTCTCATGACTCACTGCAAGGGCAAATGAATGAACAAGAGGGCGTGTTTATTCAACATTTCACTTTGTTTGGTAGAGTACATGTTGAACTTATAATTAGAAGGATGCTGGAGGCTTTTTCCACAAATAGGGTATACATTAGTGACTCGTTAACCTTTTTTAAACCATTTGTTTGTTTGTGAAAAGTATATAAGATGATGTGTAAGATTTAACATGGCTAACATTTAAGGCCAGATTTAATTAGCATTAGAATACAGTTCCATTAAAGCATCGATGGGAGGGAAAAATCTTATTTCCATAATGACCAGCGCAATCTACCAAGAGCAGCGCAAAACACCGCCTGCTTTGAGACATGCTTTTGTTGGGCGTTAAGTAATGCCGCAAATACCAGTGAATTGATGAGCGCAAATCTTAGTAAATCACGTTGCGTAGTTCATTTAAATACTCTCCTCCCATAAATTTACTGATCGAAAGGGAAACTTCTACAAATGCATATTCAATATGGTGAGTCACAAAAATAACAGTGTCCACACCTTTTCAGCGCTAATTTCCCTCTGTGTCTTTAGTAAATCCTGACAGTAAGTTTTTTTTAAAGCCAAATGAGGGTTTGTGCTGACGCAAGATGATTGTAAATCTACTATTAAAAAAGGAGAAACTAATGTTTGTTTTATTTAATATATATTAATATATCATAGTTGTTGTTATTTTTTATCATACTAATTAGTTATTTATTTATTGCTAAAAAAAGATACTAAAAATTGATGTTTTGGGTATAAATTGTATTGTACTGTATAATATAATTGCATAGATTAAATATATTAATCATTTATTAAGTACATTTATTGCATTGCATAGGGTCTCTCTTTGTTCTTGTAATACATTTTTTATATATATATAATACAAATAATGTATAGCGTTTAATATTGACTTTATTGCAAGTTTGAAAAAAGTCTAACAAATCTAAACTAATATTTTTAACCTATTTAATCAAAATTATTATTTCATTATTATTATCATACATTTTGTCTATTTACTTTTAATATTTATTTAGTAGAAATTTTAAACACAACTTTTGGTTACAGGGTTGTAAAAATGACCAACCTTGTATAAAATTAAAATAAAATCGCTCATATAGTATTTAGTTTGATATTGGCGATTAACATAACACCTCTTTCACTGAATGTTTGTTGAATAAGAACTTCAAACAGTTTTTTCTCTATTTGTGGAAAGTGGCAAAAACTCTATCATTAACAGAAGAATCATTACCTGATTAACCATAAAATTGCAAAAAGTGCTGAAATATCAGATTCATCATTTTGAAAAATCTTTCAACTTCTTTAAACATCATTTGCCCTTGATATGTTTTTTGTTTTTTAACACTAAATTTCATTTCGATTGTTCATTAAGGTAAGTTAATGCATTTTCCTCAAACTTGTTGACATTTACTGTGTGTCCTTGTTTTTTAAACTGGCAACTCATCAACATTATATTGTTCACTAAAACCATTTGGTGCCATACAGTCTTTGACCTGCTTGTTTTGCTGTGGCTTGTTGACTTTGATTGTGATTCGTTTTTTAAAGGTAAACATGCAGTGATTTTTATAAAGAGCTCTCATCCTAGTGTTGATGTTGTTTTGCATAGTGCCATCAACAGCGTGGCCGGTCCACAGACAGGGGAAGGTTCTAGAAGAGAATCCATTGTGTCTAAATTCAGCCGTTTGCCAAGACTGTAAACAATGAGGGAACAAATCCTCCCAAAAGATACGCAGAGAAGCTTTCAGCACCCAAGGTTTATTGGACCAATCTGCAAAACTGAATCCATTATAACATTTTAAGGGACTATCTAAGCTCACTATTTATTTATGAGGCTTTTATGGACAAAATATAAAATGCACATGAGCTCCAGACATCATTAATAATCTCTGTAAAACAAAGTAGGATCACAACACAAAAGTGCACCGTTAAAATAATATAATGCTACTATTTCTTTGAAATTATTCACAAGCAATAAATTCAAAAGATTTTTAAAAGTGTCCTATGTATATTTTTATATGCTTCTTTGATTTCTGCATTGATGCAACTAAAACTGCTATCTTATGTCAAATTAAAATTGGTAATCAACCATTAGTATAAAAAGGAGATGCTAAAATATGATGATAATCCGAAGGATTATTTTTGTTATTAATATATTATATACCTTTACTGGGTAATCAAACAAATCTTTTTCTACCAAGTGTTACTGAATTGTACAAATAAAGGCACATAAGTTTTTTAACATGCATTAACATGATGAGAGGGTGAGCTGTGCACTAACACCCATTCGAATGGCTATTTATGCATTAGCGTCAATCTCTTTTTGCCTTTTTCAATATTTCTCTGTTCCAGATGTTTGGAAACTGGACCTTTGGAACACTTGTATTTACTGTCCTGGTGTTCACGGTCACGCTAAAGGTAATGCATCTCTCTCACACACACACACACACACACACGTGTTATGTTGCCAACTGGTGTCAACTTCACCAGCTGTATCTTCCTGTTTCTCACTGTGTCTACATGCTTTAGCTTGCCCTGGACACACATTACTGGACGTGGATCAACCACTTTGTCATATGGGGGTCACTGCTATTCTATGTCATCTTCTCCCTCCTGTGGGGAGGCATCATTTGGTACGGCCTGCCCCGTTACACACTTAATATCACTAAATCAAATACATTTGAATCTAACATGATTCCTCTGCTGTGTTTCTGCTCTTCATAGGCCTTTCCTGAACTATCAGAGGATGTACTATGTGTTCATGCAGATGTTGTCCAGCGGTCCTGCATGGCTCAGTATAATTCTGCTGATTATAGTCAGTCTGCTGCCTGATGTGGTGAAGAAAGTGTTGTGTAGAGCTCTATGGCCCACCACCACAGAGAGAATACAGGTACGACAGCACAACGCTCACTATCTACATGTGCATAGAGATGAAAATATACAAGTAGCTCACGTCATATCTTTATAAAGGTGTCTATATTTTTCATTGCAGTGATAGACAGCTATTTAAAATAAATAGTTATACACACATATACATAATATTTTAAAAACCTAAGATTTCAGGATATTTTGTAGCTATTTTTATATTTGTTGCATTTCTGCAGCTGAAGTGTACTGAATTGACTGCAGCTTCATTTTAATTCGCATCAACTTCTGAATCAACCTAAAATGTTGTCTAACCCAACTAAGATTAATTCCTTCTGCAAGAATACAGCTATTTAAAAGAAATATCTGTGTTATTTTCAATCAAATAATTGTTGATGTGAAGCAGCTCAATAGTGCTTTACTTTGTGATCATTGCTACTACCTGGTCTTCAGATTTACACTTGCGTCGGACTGGTTCCCAGTGTGCTTGATGTAAGTGGATTCTGGATGCAGGTCACAAATCTCTTCATCTGTAGATTTGTCTTTATGTTGGATGGTTTTATTTGACCTGTCGACTCTGTCAAACAATATATGACACAATGAATACTGTGAATTTTACTATGTGTGTGCACACATAGTATGTTATCATACTATGTTAAGAAAAATTTCAGAAGGAAATTTAATGTGTGCGCGTGTGTAAACTGCCTTACCTCTGGTTTAACCCGTGTGATGCTTTTCCTTTCACTCATCTTCCCTATTAAACTTCCAGAGTGCTAATGTTATGAAATATGTCATGTAAACATATATATATTAAAATACAGCATTTATCTTGGTTAATGTACAGTAACTCTGTACTGTTCCTACATTTTAAAAATATTATTCTATTTTTTTTAATCCTATCATCTTGTTGTATAAATTAACATTAATGTATTATGAATAACCATGAATTAATAATAAATTGTAAATTTTATAAATGATCATTAAATTAGATTAATAAATGCAGTAAAAACTGCTAAGGGTTAGTTTATGATACCTAATGAATGAATGTTATTGACAGTGTTCATTTAGATTTAGATACTGTTATAGTACATAATATTTATAATTACCTTTTTATTTTTCTGTTTACATTTGAATTTTGGTTTAAGTTTTAGTCTTTTTTTTATTTTATTTTTTTTTATATTTAACTTTGAGTTTTAGTAATTTTAGTACTTAAACTTAAAACTTGTTTTATTTCAGTTAGGTGCTAAGGCAAATTTCAAATTTTTGGGCAAGATTTTAATATTTTTTTTACATTTTTATTTCAGCTTTATTTCTATTAACAAAAATCATTTTTTACAGTTTACATTTTAGTTAACAATAACAAAACAGGATAACAGGGTACACGAGTCATTGTAAAGTTTTACTAATAATTCTACAAGAGAAATCTAACACTAAAACTTGCACTTCCAGAAACTTTGAATGCTTTGAAAGCTGCTGAAGTTCCTTTATTAATCTCTGAGGATTAGACAAGTTGTTCACCTTTCTAAACCCTGTCTTTTTTATTCCTCTTCCATCTCTCTTTCTCTCTCCTGATGCTCTTCCTCTCTGATGCTTGACCTTCCCCTTCCCCTGTGTGTTTAACCCTTGACCTGTGGTAACGGCAGACAAAGCGGCAGTGTCTCACTGCTGAGCAGTCCACCATCTTTATGCTCTCCCAGACCTCCAGCAGTGTCAGTTTCTGAACTGAGCCGGAGGTGAACCTACACACTCTCTCTGCATGTGCGTGTGTGTGTAACAGTGAGCGAAGACACAACAGGGTCACGAGTATGACAGACCTACTTGAACATTAATGAGGCTCACATGCCAATAACAAGCGTTGCAGAACCCTGTGGTGTCTCTCTTTATTACGCCACTTTACATGTTTGCATGCATGAAGTGTGCATGTTTATGTTTGTACATGTGTATTTTATGTTGCAGATATGAAGTTGTTTAATGCATTTTCTGCTGCCGTACTTTCAGTTTCAGCAAGAGACTTCAAAGTCAAGACAAAGTGTAGAAAATACTGTGCACATGGGTCTGTTATGCCACATTTGAGTCTGTTTGTGTGTGTGATGTTTCACAGAGAATGAGGGCTGACAGGATCTTTGAAAGGGTTGAGACAAACATTCATGATTCACTGCTAGATGGCGTTCAGAACACCACTGAGGCCTAGCAGCTCTATGGTAAAGATAATGTGAAGTTGAAGAAAGAACTAATCCACACTTAACTCAAGAGGAGCTCTAGAGTTCTCAGATGACGTGTGCAGTTCTAGAATCAATCTGAGAATTCCAGAATCCTGCTAATTGGCTCTTTCCAGTAAAAGCAAACTGGTTTAAAATGCCTTTGGTGCACCTGTGTGGGTCTGTTGTTTGGTGTGAAACCTACAGACTGGTTTGGTTTGGTGTTAAAGCTTCAGAATGAAGGTATTGGGTTGTGGTTTGGGGTGTGCTGTATATGCAGCTAACAGGACATGGGGGCTGTGGGTTCTTCTGACACATACACAAATACACACAGCAGGCTTGACATACAGTTAACATCTAACACTTTGACATGCATGGGTATTTTTTTCTTTTCTTAAATCCTTTTTTCATATCGTGTCTAAATCAGTGAAAAGATTGTCATATATTTCTAAATGTCCACCTTTTAATGTCCATTCCTAGAATGTGCTTGATTTGTCAACTTGTCCTGATGTTTCACTGCAAACTTAAAAGACAAAAACAAGAAATAATATTTATGCTTTCCTAAAGAAAATTAAGTTTTTTTTGAATGGTTTCATTTTCCCCCCTATTATTTTGCCAGGTTTTTAAGTAAATAATTACAATATTTTACAATAATTTATTAATTTTATTTAACAGTACATTTTAATGTAATGCCTGCTGAAAATTCAGCTTTGCATCACAGGAAAAAATTACATTTTAAAATATATTCAAATATTTTAAATTGTAATAATACTTAACAATATTACTGTTCTTACTGTAGTTCAAATAAATATGAACCTTGCAGAGCCTATGAGACTTCTTTCAGAAACTCTCACCAACCCCAAACTTTCATTTTAAAAATGTAACCTTTTTATTTCTTCTTCTTTTGATTTTGGGGTGAATGACCTTTCATCCTCCAATGGAGAAAAAAAAACCTCTTAATTTCTCTCAGCAGTTTATCCTGTAACAACCTCTCAATCGATCAGTTTAGCATCTTCTGGGACTGGACTTGTGCATGTGGTAAACATTGGATTTGTGATTTTTGTATGCAATATTTTGTTCTTTTTTGCATTGCTTCTTGCTGGGGCTTTGTTTTTGTTTCAGCTTGATGTGACCAGTGCCTGCATTTACATGCCAGTATACAGTACAATCTGATAACTCACTCTCTTTCTCACTGTTTCCTCATTCTTTTCTCCAGAATGCCGATAAGTTGTATAAGGGCCACCTGTCCGAGTTCACCCCCCTGTCCTCCCTCCATGCTCCACCTGCACGGAAACACGACAGACATGGCAACGAAAACCAGAACCACACCCACCGCAGGTCTGACTCCTCCCCTCCCAAAAAACTGATGTGTACTTACTGGGGGGGCAGGCCTGACTACTGCACCTTCAGCTCCTTCCTCCGAATAGGAGAAAACCCAAGATTTTCTGGGGCAGCTTACGCCTACAGCACACCGGGGCCCGAGACGTCCGTATGACAGTCTCGGGCCGTATGAAAGAAATAGTCTACTTATCCAATCAAATTAGCCCTCGATTATTCCAGAGTCAAGATTGGGACACTATTTGGAGACCAATCTTGGCTTGTTACCCTTACCTGAAACAAAAGCACTGAAAGGCGTTCTTGTGGTATACGCTAATGGGCTAGCGATGCTGTGTGTTAATTTAGAAGCTGGAGGAAGGCCAAACTGAATTGGCTGCACCATCTGCGAGTGTGGCGTACTGCGCTAAGCGGCCTTGGGACATATTTACCTTGTTTTCTTTGTGTGTACGTTTAAACGTGAGAGCGTGTTCCCTTTACACTGTGGGTTTACGTGTTCGCTCACCTACCCTTGTAAATCCTTCATGTGAAAAATTACTTGAAACCTACACTGGGCAGTAGTAGCACAAACCTTTCCATCTCAGACGCAACCCCTACCACTAAATATTAATGTGGATGACAGTTAAAATGGCCTTGGATGCTCTCAAAACTGACTGTCCTGTTCTTTTCTCCTTCTTTTCTTTGTTCTCTGTCGTCTCCCTTTCCCTTTTTTGTCCTGTCCTCCTTCTCTTTTCTTGTCCTACTTTTTTATAGAACAAACTGGTGTTGCGTTTGTGCAAACCTGTTATCAAGGAACACTCCATAGCCTGCGATTGTCTTTGTCCGATTGCATTGTAAGTGGCTAAATTTGGCCATTTCTGTTACTGCACTGTACTAGAGCGAACGCTGTGTGTTTGTGCACGTGTGTGTGCGTGCGAGTGTGAAAGTAGGCCTTTGTTAGAACAACTACGAGAAGACAAATTGTAACTGGACTGTCATTGTTTCACCCTTTAACTTTCAAAAAGGTGGAAATCCACTCATGTTCTACCGTTCCAAAGTTTGTAAAACCATTGACTTGTGTCATCATGACAACCAGTTACTCTTTTCTAGCTGCTTGACGATTTGCTTTAAAATTCTGTAGTTCCCTACGTATAATCAGTCCTTTTAGTTTTTTAGTGTAGAACCAGATACAGAATGCTAAAGGCTACGCTAGCCACCTTAGCTTGACTGTTCTGCCTTAATGCTAATATTTCCCATCTTTTCCACCGCAGTTTGGAACCAAAGGTTGTGAAATACGGAGTATTTTAATGTGTGTTTGTTGCCTTATGCTCAAAGAGAAATGGAGGGAAAGTGTTTGATGGCATTAGAAGAATCCCACCACACTGCCTTAAGTTGACATTGCACCAGCTGAGGATGGAGGCTGATAAAAGTACTATTCGACATCGTCCAGTGCCACCAACATGGCCCAGGGCTCCTGAAGATAAACAAATGAAATTGAACAGTTCTGTTGGTGTAAACATCTTTGTGCGTTCACAAAAAGTACAAATTAACTTCCTCATCAGCATACTTTCATGATTGTAACGTCCTATTTGACTGTTCCCAAAGCCTTTTGTCTGTATTAATGTAACTGTTGGAGCCCTGTGTTGGGTTGCTATCATTTCTTTGTTGCACATTACTAATTTATGATCTGATATAAATAAGTCAGATGTAAATAGCCTGTGATACGGTTCACGAACAACTCGTTAAACTAACAGCCCAATCAAGGTCAGAATCACAGATGGCCTATCTTGGCCACTATGTTCACAGAAGTGGTTCTTTTCTAGTGTGCATAACACAGAAGATGAGCTTTTTAAAATGATTCCCAGGAAATGTGCCTCACACCCATTTAAAAGGACATTTTCATAAACATATTGTGAAGTGCATTCAATTCCATCTCCGCTCTGTCAATGAATTCAAATTCACATTGATTTGAATTGAATTTGAATGCAATTCAGTTTAAATTCAAAGATAACACTATAACAAATTGATTGAACACATGATGACTTACCAGTTTAATATATCATTCTCATAAAATATTGTGAAGTATGTACAGTTCCATCTCCGTCCTGTCAATGAATTTAAATTCACATTGATTTGAATTGAGTGTGAATGAAATTCAGTTTAAATTCCAGATGTAACACTGTAACAGATTGAACACCGGATGACTTGCCTGCTTAATATTTAATTCTCATAAAAAATATTGTAAAGTATGTCTAATTCCATCTCTGTCCAGTGAATGAATTCAAATTCACATTGATTTGAATTGAGTGCGAATGCATTTTAAGTTTAGATTCCAGGGAACACTGGAACGGGTATGGAACTAAACCAAACTAAAAATCAGACCTTTTGACCATCAAAACTACATCTGTTTGTCTGCATGACTCTTTCCCTGCTGTCCTTCACATTCCCTGCCATTTTTTTTTCTCATTTTGTTTCTGCTCACATTGATTCTGGAATGTAGTGTTGCTTTCCTGGAGCATCATCTCTTCATCTCCACTTCTTTCCTCGCATGTGTTTCCTTCGCTCACCCTGTCATTCACTTCTCGTGATGAGGCCAGTCACCCATTTCACCATTTTAACCATCATCCATGACAGAGAGAGAAAGTAGGTGATGTCAAAGACTATCAAGACCACTGTTTTGATGGTTACTCCAAGCTTCTTGTGGGTAGGTGCCTTCTGGTGCTTTTTAACCTCAATGTATGTTCATGCGTTCAGTTCAGTGAAGCGTGTACGTACATGTGTTTTGATTGCCCGTCAGTCGGCCTGCAACAGAGAATGTCAGATTAAAAAGTGGCGTTATGGGTATAGCTAGTTTGTTAAAGGGTGTAAGAGTCATTTTTGAACAATTTTTTTGGGGGGGGGGGTTAATGTTGATGAAATATCACAGAATAGTAAAAACAGAATGTCCTTTTTCATGCACATATTATGTCTATATATAGAGTATATTGATGAGTATATTGATGTCAAGGTTTACAAAGGCTGAGTGGATGAATGAATGACATAATGATCTAACATGTCGACTTAATAACTTTTTTTTTTCTGGTCCAAAAGTGTATTATTTAATTTGTATGAATGTAAAAACTGTCAAAAGTCAAACACTGTCTATTTTATTGATTATCGAGGTCTGAACTTTGCATGCCGTGTGATGCCGTAGTAATGGACCAACCACTGCGCTTTATCAAGCATTTGAGTCATATTCTCATTTATATAAACCACTTTTATAACTGGTTCAAATTTTCAGTCCAGTCCAAGTGATTCACATCTACGATACCAAGTACTAATCAATGCTGGCAAATCTGAAACAAAACAAGAATGTGCTTATACATAGATTCTCAAGTTATGATTTTTAAGTAGCCTAGATTAATATAATAGGATTAAACTAATTCATTTCATGTTTTTTTACGGTTATTTTTATTTTGCATTCTACTGTACATCCCGTTTTTGTTCACTTTTACAGTTCTTTCTGGCTTCCTGAATGTAACAAAAAAGAAAAAAGCCACTATTGTGCACTAAACAAAAATTGCATAGCGTAAATTGGATAGCCGTGAATGACAAACTACCATAGCTAAAAGAAGGTGGTTCTAGAACAAATGTCCCTTCGCAAATGTGTTTTCTTCTTGTTTCTGACAAACTGTTGTTTTAAATCAGAACTATTTTTTTGTAATGTAGGAATAATTTGATCACTGAACGCTGTCTGCCTCAGGGGTGCGTTCAGGCACTGGCAAACACTGTATTCTGTCTGTCTAAAAAGGCTATATGAAATAGGTATTTTGTATATCTTGTGAAAAAAATGTCTTTTTGCTACTTTTGTATCTAGAGGATGAAGAGAACTACTTACAGTTACAGAGTAAGAATGTTACTGTTCAGTTTTAAAACAACCAAATGTAAGGTCATGGGAGAAGTCAACTTCAGTAAAGATGAAAGTTAAAAAAAATAGCTTTAAGGGTCTGTTTTTTTGTTTTGTTTGATGATTTTAAATATGTTTGAGGTAGTTTTTAAGATGACATGCATGGTCATTGCTCACACTGACTGTAGGAAATACACTCACTGTTTTTAAAGCAGGTGTGACCAAATATTTGAATAGATGTCTACTGCTATAACCGAAGGCTTTATTGCCTGTAGTGGGGCTTCATCTGTGCCAGCCTATTCAGATTAACTAAATATCTAAAGCTTTTTTTTTTTGTTTTATCTGCACAAAGTGTGATGTTGCTCATAAATTTATTATATATACAGTATATATGTATACTACTGTACACTTTACAGCATATACGTATGTAGTAATATTCATGTACAGTTTGGGCTCCTTTTGTACAAAGTTTTTAAAAGGTTGATATCTGTAGATATGTGAATTTTTGCCTTTTTTTTTTCTGTAGCTATTAACAGCAAGAAAAAGTAAACATGCTTGTAATAAAGAAAGAGATTTAAATGTTTGAAAGCCTTGGGCCTTTTCTCTTTCCTTATGGCAGAAGTGACTGTCAATAAAATATCACAGCAACTAGTTTTGTACCTCACATTAAGACGCAAATTCTTCTGGTGCTAAAGTGTTTGATTTAGCTCACCATGGAATTAATAATGAAGAAAACCCAATGGCACAACATGTGTAGTTATATAATATGACCTCAAGGTGGCAGCAAAGTGTAGCATTAAGGTTGCCTCAACAATTCACTCTCTAAATACAACCAGCTCCTTACTCCTAAATGTAAGAAATATATATATATATAAAATTATTACTTACAAACATTTAATCTTTCACATTTCAAATAAATAAATAGATTTTTATTTAGGATAAGTCCAAAAGATTTCAATAAAATCAAATAAGAGGTCTATAATATAACAGAGAGAACCTTTATTCATCATAAACTTTGACATAGTGAGATTATATTCAGACATAGTGAGATAAATATACAGGTGTATCTTCTCAGGATTTGAAGTGTCCTATACCCCCTTTAAGTCATAATGTTGAAAAAAAGTCGAAGTGTCTGCGTTTTCTGTCGCAAACTGTAAGCGAATGTAAAATATACACTTTATATGAATTACTTGTGTTTTAAAGTATTAACTGAACTGAATACAAGAATTTTTGTAATTTAAAGTATTAACTCAGCAAAACTGAATATTAAAATTGGAAATGGTTACCTGCAACCTTGTGTCTACGACTAAAGAGCCGTGTGATATGGCTTTTAAATGGACCCACATAAGGATGTAATTATTTTGCCAAGTGTTGCTGAAAACCAGGTTATAATAATATTGTCATACATCGTGCTGATATATAGTCTAGTCAACACTCAACAGGTAAGTGTCAAAATATCATAACTGACCATTTCATTAAGTTAAAAGCAATTAGGATAAATAAAGACTGTGGCTCACAGACGCTGCTGGAGATGTCTGGAAGTTGTAATCCTCTGACTAAGTCTTCATTTAAAATGTTTAATGGAGTGTACATTTATGTGTTCTTAGATGTGTGTAAATGTGTGTGTGTGGCCATGTTCATGGACTTGTGAAATCGCTCTATTAGATCTGAAATTGCTGTTATTTGCTAAGATTATTTATGAGTCATTTAACTTTCTGCGCTCTCTCTGGCAGCGCTAGATGGTTTGGTTCATTATTGATTTTAAATGTCTTTCAACGGTCCAGAACACATTGAGGTGCTGCTAAAGACCTTTTACTTGATTTGAGTTGGATGTCTATGATGTGATGACACTTCTGTTCGATTCGAGTGGAGACCACCATGGCTCCTGGAAGGGAATTTTGGTAAAGGTTTACAATTTGCAAAACATTGGATTTTTAAAATGGATTTTAAACAGAGTTCTTTCTCAACTGATTTACAATCCCCCTTTCTGAGGACACCACCATATACAATGTGTGTGTGTGTGTGTGTGTGTGTAGGTATATAATACATACACACTGCATGTATGTATATGACATGTATGGTACAGAATAAGGCCATTGGTTAAGAATGCTTTGAATGCAAAGGTAGTCAAGGACTGTGAAAGTATTATTCCTACCTATTTAAAAATGTCAGGTTACATGCAGCAGGCTCATCCACTCACCCCATCTTCACCTCTACATTTCCGTGGCAGAAAGCATGTCAAACGACGGTGAAGATTCTGACCTTGCCGTCACAGCCGTAACCTCCAGCACTGACCTTGAGCAATGAATGCAGCAGAGAGCAAAGCAAAGGGGCGAGAAAAAATGAGAGAAAGGGCAAGTGAGTCGTCAAACGGTCCCCTCTTAACCTCTTATTATAAAAGAACAAATTGCTCTGAAATTTCATTTGATAGCGTTCCTAGATTTCTCTCGTTAGTTTTGTGCGCTGATGGAGATGCTGAACAAGCTCACTGATACTTGTTATACTCTTAAAGCAGACAAGATGAATCATGGCCACAATGCTGCAATCTATAGAAATGGTACAGAATTTTTTTTTTTTTTTAATACTGCATGTAACTCCAGTAAAACAAAACCACATGTAAATGTTTATGCTCGAGCCATTTAACAACAGCAACATGTTTATGAGGTGTTATATCAACAAAATGTCCATTTCCTCAAGTTTGGATCTATAATCCATCTTTGGGATTTATAAAGGTTATAAAAAATATACTGAAAAGACCATTTTCACATATAATCTTTCCATATTAATAGGATATTTTATATGAATCATTCATGATTACATCCAGCCTATGTCATTCTAGAGACAATCGTAGAATACAGCAGTTAAAACTGGACTTGGTCATCATAAGAACTGTAAAATACATGCACATGCACTAGTGATTTATGCAAACCACCTTTAAACTGCTTTATCAAAGACCTTATTTAGTCTACACTGAATACACCTTCATTTGGCGTCTCTTAAAGAGTGTCCACAAGGTTCTCCTCTGATGAAGAAAGACATGCATGTATTGCAATAAATTATATCAGAGAATTACAGACATCATTTTCAAAAGCAAGGATGGATCAAGTTGAAAGCCATCTTGATTTGAAAGCCACTATTTGCATAAGCAGATTTTAGAAGATTGAATATCAAAAGAGGAATATGCTTTATTATATTCATCATATTAAAAGGGCCAAAACACCCAAGTGTTTTTAAAGACCAATATAGAAAATTAAATCCAGCTGGAGAAATATCAGGCCTGCAAATAAAAAGAACAAGTCTCTGTGCTAAAACAGGTTGTTCTGGCTCTTTTAATTGACACAGACACTGTATGATATTTTCAAATTATGATTGAACGTTTACTCTTTCAAAGTCCTAATAAAATGGATTTATTTTTGACAGATGGCCTTATTTAAATCTGCTGGTTTTGTCAATAACAATCTGTGTTGACAGTGTTCTGAATGTATATGCACCTGTGAGAGACACAGGCCTGCATTAGGCTATATAACGCATAATTACCTGTTATTGATCTATAAAACAGCCGGTTTCTCTTCAGTCGAAATATGTTTTCCTGCATAGCCAGTGGAGGACGCTCTGCTCCTGACAACCACTCCAGCCTGAGAGACATGCCATGTGCTAGATACGAACAGAAAGACGAGAAACCTTTGTTTGTTGTGATTTCTTTGTAAAATTATTATTTTAACAAAGAAAAGAAATGCTGATTGCTCACAATATTGCTTGCCGCTATTATAACGCAAACACACGGGGACAGGCTGTTCAAACTGATGTCATAATTTCAGATAATGAAATTCAATTAAGTAATCTGGGCTTTATCT
This sequence comes from Onychostoma macrolepis, assembly GCF_012432095.1. Lineage (NCBI taxonomy): Eukaryota > Metazoa > Chordata > Actinopteri > Cypriniformes > Cyprinidae > Onychostoma > Onychostoma macrolepis. Next base: position 16,303,964 of record NC_081155.1, read on the forward strand.
CTTCTTTTTTTTTTTTTTATCATTTATCATCCAGCCATCATCACGTCTGAATGAAGTGTGTTTTTGAATCACGCGGACTTATCCGTGATAACAGATTAAGGTGGACACATTTAGCCTACAGTAACAATAATTAAACATAAAATACAATATAAAATCTTCCTGTGATTTTATTCAGTTTGGTTAACCAAAATTCACTGACCTATCTGTGTTTGTTGTGAGCAGCATATAAACCAGTCCTCTAATTACTGACAGAACTAACGTAAACAGGGCTTCCGAAGTGTTGCACCTTCGATTTAAACCCAATATGAGCGAAACAAAGTCCAATTGAAATTCATTAATAACGATCATTCGTCGAAGTAATTAACATCCCCGATGATAAACACGGGAACAATACCCTAATCAGCGGCCGGTCTGAGTTTGACTACCCACGGTGCTCCGCGCGCAGCAGGCCTGCTGGGCCGTGTGTGGCTATGGCAACAGGGCGCGCCTAATTAACGGCGGAATCCTTCACTTCGCTTTTCTTCCCGTCGGTCTTTCAGCACGGGCTAGATTGGCGCTGGCCCCGGGGTTTGTGGGAACCGGGACAGCCCTTTCACGCAAGCCCTCCTCTGGTCGGTATTATTACACGGCCAATTAAGTCAGTTCAACCGGCGCGAACTCGAGCAAACAGCAGGGACTATTGTTTTCCGCGGCCCTCCCCAACTAGCTTGCTAATTACTCCGTGGACTGCCCCTAACCTGGATGCATTTTGGAGGGCTCTGCTGACCCCGTCACCCCCCTAATTAAAGCTTGAACCTCCCCAAAAGGAAGTCAGAACGAAAGGTTAGGAGTCTTTAAACTATACATTTGTTTTTACATTACAAGTATGCATTCATCTATCTATCTGACTGTGTGTGTGTGTGTGTGTAAAGATTTCTTTTAAATATTTTTTTGTGCGAGTGTATACAAATTTCTATAAAAATAAATTCATAAAAGCATAATCACAAAACTCAAATGTGCAAAATAGATGCTATATATCATGGTACATCTATATAATTATATATATATATATATATATATAGATTACTTTTAGAATACTTTTTTAAATTTTTTTATCTAACTTGTTTTAAACCTACCATTGCATTTTGCTCCATATTCAGAAGCATGGATTGCAAAATAATTTACATGTAAATATAGTAAGCTAAATGGTATGACACACAGTAGGATTTTATGAATAATTTACTGCCATTTTATGAATAATATGTAATCATGTAATTCATTAAAAGTAACTAATCTCATTATGAGCATTTTAAAATGTAATATAATCCAATTACAAGTAATTTTTAAATCCAGATTACATGTAATCAGTTACTACCCAGCACTATATGTATTCATAAAAACATAACCATAAAACTCAGATATAAAATAGATGCTGAGATAAAAAAAAAAGATAAAATATAAGTACATTATATGTCATTACTTATCCCAAATTAATAATTATAATAAAAAAATATGTATCTTTGAAACCCATCAAATAATTAGATCGTTTGTTTACTATTTGCCCAATTAAAATATATTTGCTGATTTTATTAACTACGATATGTTGAGCAGAAGTGATGTTTGCTTATATGTTTTCTGTTCAAATAATGGTTTCCATTACAAACAGGCCCTGAGGTGACCAACTTAAAACAGGTGACTCGTTTTGGAAGCTAAACAAACACAAGAAGGGGATTTGGGTTGGAGGCAGCTGTAGATCCTGCACGCTCAGCTGGTGACGCACAAAGAAACAGGTGACGGTGTCGGGATGTTTGCCCTGCAAGGGTGCCGCCACGTGCTTCTTTCCCCTGGAACGAGCTCTCAGTAAAATCTGCACCTGGTCTGGTGGTCTTGGCAACATCGGACAACCTCTAGCAGATGTTCGCTTCTCTTTTGTCGATGACTTCGCGGTGGCTGCTCCGCGAGACAAAACTGCGGTGAGAGGTGCTCCTGCCACAGAACGCTAATCAAAAGATGACTAACATTCTTCCCCTTTACCCCACACTTCCAGAGAGTGTGAGAGGCCACTTTCGGAGTGGGGAGCTTGGATGGGTAATTGTGCATGATTAGCAATTTTAATTACCAGGTGCTCGGGGTCCCATCTGAGAAAGTGTAAACAGGATAGCACTCAGAGCTCCTTGAACATCCCACCATCTGATGCTGTGTGTGTGTGTGTGTGTGTTGACTTGCGAAATAGAGGAACATATTTCCGTTTACTGGGAAAATTAAGACTCTGTTACATTTCCTCAGGCTGTGACCCTTTTGGTACGTCCCATTTTTGTTTACAGTCCCAGAGCTTATTGTTAGTGTCATCGCCTTGAAAGCAAACCGGTGCATGCACTCCTTTCAGAAAAAGAGACCGCCATGAGCACAATCCAAGTAAATTGGGCTTTCAGTATGAAGCGGCTCTTTTCCTCTCCAGGTCCGTTAACCTTGCAAATTCTGCCGTTTGTTTTTTGTTTGAAGGATGTCTTCTCAGTCAAAGACTTGTTTTCAATGCAAGTTTCTAATAGAGAAAATGGGTGACAGTTCTTTGTTCGGAAATATCTTGCTCTCGAATCAAAAGAGTGAAGATTGCACAAGGCTGAGGTGCCTCTTTAGGTGAAAAGAAGTAGAGTCTCGCAGCGACACACACATATCTCACACCACATACATAAAGAAATGTGTGTGCGCATTGACCCTATCAACTTCTTGTTCTCATTTGGAGCAGGAACGTAGCCTTGAGCGCCATTCAGACCATGGTGTGAATGACCACTATCGATCGGGTTTGCTCTTTAAAGACAAATTCAGTTCATCAACACAATATGTAGAATTTATGTATTTTAGCTCTGCTTCCAGAGATCACCACAGGGCAAAGTCATTAGGATACAAACTCTCCTTTTCTCGCTGAGGTCTCTCTGCTCTCACTGTATCACATAATAAAAACTATTCTGAAGAACCTCAGAGAGTCTTTTGTATCAGTCCAGTGAATACAGCGATGGGTCAGGTGTTTAAAGGTGAGCAGAAAAATGTATTTCCACAAACATGGGACGACTTCTGTGGAAACCAGTGTCCTTGCATTATATTGTATTTGCACCATGTTTTTTTTTTTTTCTCATATAGTCATTTTCTCTATATGTGCAGGGGAGAAACATATGAATCGTATGTTATTGAGTTTAAATGTGTGTGTTTGTGTGTGCAGGACCATCTCATGGATTCCTCTGCTGCAGAGATCATACATGACGAAGCTTTACTCAGTCACTCCAGGTGAAAAACAAGTACACTTCCATAATGTACTTAAAGTGCTCTATTTTCGTGCACTAATTTTGTACTTAATATGCTAAAAATGATTCTTTAGTAAACTTAAGAACATCTAAGTGAACTCAACTGTGCTATTTTGAGACACCGTGAATATGAACTAAAATGCGCTTTTAACATACTATCTTTGCTTTTAAAAATGTATTTAGTTACCACTTGTAGTACACTTGAGTGTACTAGTGTATGAAAGATGGGTTCAAGTGTGCTACAAGTGGTAACTAAATACATTTTTTAAATACAGAGATAATATGTTAAAAGTGCATTTTAGTTAATTTTCATGGTGTCTCAAAATAGCACAGTTGATACACTTATATCAACACTTATATTAGTTGAAGTACTAAATAATCATTTGTAGTGTATTAAGTACAAAATAGAGCACTTTAAGTACATTATGGAAGTGTACTTGTTTTTTTACCTGGGCTACCTGATCCGGGATGAAAGTTGCCCTTTGGCTGTGTGACAGACAGGAAGAAAGGGACGCTCACGCTAGTGTGAAGGGATAGTGAATTAAAGGAACAATACAGTTCAAATTAAAGGCTTTTACTGCAGGGAGCACTGATATGCACACACAAACCTGTTTAGGGATATCCGGAGTGCGTAGATTCATGGACAATGCATCAATACAAGAAAAATATCATTAACAGAATCAGTAATAAGGATAGACTGATATGTTGGCCAGGCTGATTAATCAGACATGATTTGGCCATTTTGAGATTATCACCCACTGGTAGAAAATATTAAATTATATTTTAATTCAAATTATTATGAAATAGTTATGATTTATTGACAGTCATATCAATAGTTAATTGCATTTTAAGTTAATTTTGAATTAATGTGTGAAAAAGTAATAATTTAAGAATTTACGAGTATGGCTCATTCACTGTGATTATTTTAAAGAAATGAACATCAAGTTTTTACAGAAATCAGCAAGTGTGCATTAAATAGATCGAAAGAGATTATGTTACAAAATAATGCTTCTTTTGAACTTTCCAATCAATGCATCTCAAAAATGTATCACTTTTTAAAAATGTAAACAGCACAACTGTTATTAAAATTTATGATGAACCAAAATCAGCATATTAGAATTGATTTCTGAAGGATCGTGTGACACTGAAAACTGGAGCAATGATGCTGAAAATTCAGCTTTGCCATCACAGGAACTAATTATATTTCAAAACCTAAAATAGAAAACCATTAGATTTCAATTGTTAGAGTATTTCAAAATATTACTGATTTTGCTGCATTTCTGAACAAATAAATACAGCTTTGGTGAACATTCAACTCTAAAATGACTTTCAAACTATAAAATGGTACTTTATATACAGTAATCAGCAGTATTTGATCTCACCTCTATTGCTGATCACCAGTTTGAGTACTTTCATTTGCCTAATCTGTATGAACATTTGTAGAATGTTTTTAGAGAGGCACGTTAACAGTGATTTACAGTACGTTGAGAAAGGTGGTTTGACTGAGCTCAGTTTTGTGTCAGTGGCTCAATTCCTGGCTGTTTGGCTTGTATTAGTGCCTATGGCGTGTCAGTCTAGTGGCCATGCTGATAGCTAATGGCCTAATCCATATCACATTACAAACAGGATGATTAAGTGCTGTCTCGCAGTAGGATTATGATGGGATTATTATGGGATCAGTGATATCTCTGATCTGTGAGACACTCTTCTCTCTTCAAGTACCCTCCCTGAGGTACATCATATCGCATCAGATACACATCGACTCAAGAGACTTCAATCAGGTCACCTGCAGACAGAACATCTCCATTGCTGTCGTAATTGAAACCGCTGATTGTGATTCATGGCATATTACAGTTTGTCAAAGAAATGTTCAAAGCCATTACGTTTCAAGTGAGTTTGAGAGTTTATGAAAACAAATACACATTGCGAGACTCCATAAAGATGATCCAGCACTTTACGTTTGTCAGACCCATCAATACAGGTGGAATTGTATGAAACAGTGGCTCTCTTGGTTGCATTTTCTCGTTATTGCCTTCCTGAAAGGTTTTATCGGTTTCATCTGAGGCAGGTTAACGTGAGATGGTTGATGTTTGACTTCAGTAATCGCTGAAGGCCGCTTGGTGCTGTGCAGATCCATAGATCCTAAACCAACCAGAACATGATCCCTGGAACCCTCCTACTCTCACGTTGGATTGGTTTACTGATGATTGACATCTTTTGGCAGGCTCCCAAGATCCTAGGAATTCTGGGATGCTTTGGCTAGTGACTCATCACACATCCCAGGTATATGAGATGTTTTTATTTGTTAATGCCAACGGTTAGTATCACCTGTCGATGTGGAGTCGCTGTCCGCTCAGCTGGTTTGCCAAACACAACAGTTTGCTAGGAAATAGCCCGACAAGTTTTGCGAAGTAGCTTTTAATGTGCACGTTACTGTACAACAGATATGATCTGTAAATGAAGACTTTTATTGCATTTCACGTCAAATAATATCAACATTTGCTTTTCTAAATGTAACCAGCTCCATTTTGTAACCATTTTGCATGTAGCAGTTTATACAGTGAAAGAAAAGTGAGCTGGTTCAAGCATTCCTCACTGGTTGATATTCATAAAAAAAAACCTTACAGAAACTATAGGAGCACAAACACACACACACACACACACACACTCACCCACAGACTCATGGTCTATTTTAAGGTTACAGATCAAGGGCCTCTCCACTCAAAAGGGGGCACTGTTACTGCATTACAGATTACAGAGTATTATCAGGGAGCTTTCTGAATTACAAATTAACATCACTACTATAAACATTCATGTAATAAAATGGTTTCTAATATCAGGCCAATCACTTCAGCTATTGAAATATGATTCCAGAATAGCTATTAAGTACATTTTGTTAACAAAACGGTCCCATCCTCCTAGTTTTAGACTGTTATCATTTTAGTCATGCTGACAATAAAAATTGAAAAGAGGAATAGTTCATTTAGCACTTCTCAGGTAACAGCTATGCACTATGATAGTCTACAAAAAGACTTCAAGGGAAAGAATATTTAATTCAGTTTTCAAACTGGAAGGTCAGAGTTCTGAAAACAATGATCTGAAAGAATAAAAAGTGTATAATGAAAGTAGGCTTTAATTTGTACAGTGCTGAATACACTTGATTGCGTAAAAATGCTTGAAATCTTATGTTCTTGGCAAAAACTTTTTCCTTTTAATTGATGATAATCAAATTTTAATTTCCGTTATTCAAAATAGAGTATTTCATTAATTGAAAATAAAATAATACTTTTATTCAGCAATGACATTAAATTAATCAAAAGTGACAGTATAGATTTTTATGTTTCTTTTTTATTTTAATTACATTTTGGAACTAAGCATTCATCATAGATAGATTCTTAAGCAGCAAATCAGTATATTAGAATGATTTCTGAAGGATCATGCGACACTGAAGACTGGAGTAATGATGCTGAAAATTCAGCTTTGCATCACAGAAATAAATTACATGTTAAAATATATTAAAATAAGTTATTTTAAACTGTAATAATATTTCACAATATTAACGTTTTTACTACAGTTTGATCAAATGCATGCAGCCTTTGTGAGCATAAGAGACTTTTTTTTTTCAAAAACATTTCGAAATCTTACTAACCCCAAACATTTGAATGATACAGAGAGAGAGAGCAGATAGAAGGAAGGAATGAAGATGGTAGAGTAAAAAAGGAAGAAAAGGTGTAAGACATTGTACCGATGTTTTTTCCTCACTAAGAGCAGAGTACCCCGGGTTGCTCACTCTCTACCTTACTGCATATTCCTGTTCACCTGACATTAGGCTCCAGCTCAGTCCCAAAAGCAGCCTGCACCCCGCTGGGTCCATTCCATTAGATACTCCCTACACACTTTGTCTGTCATACTAAAAGCCAAGCCTGGGGAGTAAGGAGAGGTTAAAAGGTACGAAATGAGCCTCAGCCCGAATGAGCGAGTGGTTTAGGAAGCTGATTGCTCTGATCCGATTGGGCAGATGGTTGAATTGTGGTATCTCTCATCTCGCTCTACAGTATATGGTTAGATTGGATGATGAGGTTCAGGTCATTGTCTTTACTCTGAATGTAAGTCATTATGAGTCCATTTAGTTATTTCCTATTGTTATGGAGGTAATTAGCCTCCCTCAGTGTACCTGACTGCAACTAAAGGAAAATCCCATCAATGTCTAAAACCTGCTCTTTTTTTTAGGTGAAAAATCAATGTAGTGAAATTTTAAGCCCTGCTTTCTTTATTAGACTAATGGACATTCACACCTAATAAAAGGACTTTTCAGAAATCAAACATTTTAAACAGACAGAAATTCTGAAATGAGATGATGTTGATTTGCGTGTTTGTGGTGACAGTGCATAGTGCAAAATCAGTGATTAACATCCACTCAGTTCTTCAGAGTCCTTCTTCTGTGCTTCCATATTCTTCTGCTTCAACATCTCCACTGGTCAGAGCAATGAACCGAAGCATGGTGCCAAGGAAAAGACAGGAAGTAGGCTGAGAATGTTTTGCTTTTTATTTATTTACTTTTTGAAAGATGGAGAACTATGTAGATTCTTTCAGCAACCAAAAGCAATTTCCTCACGTAACATCAATACAGCAATGCTTTTCTCTCAACAGCGCTTTTCAAAGGACCTTGTGGATTGTTAAAAAGATAGTCATCTTGATTGCATCAGTGTTCTTAAAGTAACTTTAAGAATAAAACACAAATTAAAAGAACCGTTTTTTATTTGAATATATTTTAAAAATTAATTTATTCCTGATTTATTTTTTCCAGTGTCACATGATTTAAAACACATGTCTCCTTAAGTCAATGCCATTCATTTTCTTATCACAAACAGTACAGGACAAGTTACATTGTGAAGATGGTAAACATGTCTAACCATATAAATACTGATATTTGTCTAACTTCAACATCCATCTTCACATTTGAGCGCAGTGGTTAGATTCCTCCACTCATGCAGTACAGCACCTGGTGAATCACATGGGTGACAGAGAGGTCAGGGTCGGCTGTAGACAGAGGATTTTGTGTGGAGATGAAGGTGACTGTCTCTCACACAAAGACAAATACTGCTTTCCCTGTAAAACAGGCATATGAAATGGTTTTGCAGCCAGCCAAACTTCCTGAATCCTCTTCTATGGAGAGATGCCAAACCACAGAAGAGAGAATACGGGAAGCCAAGAAGAAGAGAAAGAAAGTGCTGAAAGAGAAAGATATTGAGACAGGTGAGGAGTGAAGAGAGACAGAGACTGTGTGTGTTTGGGTCTCTAAATTGTGTTATTCTGAGGTTGCACTTTCAAAGCTCCCGTAGCTTAATAGAGTTTACAGTTATAATTCATCTAGACATGAATTTTGTCAGATTTTTTTCCTACTTGCATCACTTAAGAAAATCTCTCTCTCTCTCTCTCTCTATGTATATATGTGTGTGTGTGTGTGCTTGAGATCTCTTCTGAACATTTAGAAGCATGGGATCACTAAAAGTCAGAAGGTGAAAGCTAAACTCTCCATTTGCACTGTATAATCTAATTGCTGTATAGAAGAAACAATAGAGATATTAATATAATCTCATGTGATGCTACTGTGTGTAAACACAGCACCAGTGTGTGACAAAAAAATAATGAGAATAAAAAGAACAGACATATCAGCTCTTCTAAAGAAAATCATAGGCTTAATGTTTCTGTCTGGATCCAGAGTTTTCAAACAGAGGGTCCCTTCAACTTCTCCAGGGGGTCTGTGAAGAACATTATCTTTAAAACATGCAGAATTTTGGAACATTTGACTTTCATAATACAGAGTTTCTGAGAAAATCTGGCCTGATAGACTGAAGACAGTTAAAAATGCTGTTCTGCATGGATTTGCTGTAGGTGATAAGGTAGCCTATATTTTGATGCATTAGAGCTGACAAGTAAATTAATAAACAAGTAACATCCAACAGGCTGTAAAAGTCTTTTCAACTGTATCGATATTTAAATAACACGAATATGAATAGCCTATTAGTGTCTGAACATTAAAAGTCAAGAATATGAAATGGCCATAAAAAAATAATAGCCGAAGTTTGAGAAATCTTCCACCGCCTGAAACACGTTGATTACCGAGAACGGAGGGCAGCCGCACGCAGAGTTCAATTAGTCAACCAATTAGCGCTGGTCCGAGCGCGGCGGGTGCGCGGCTCAGTGTGACCGACAGGTCTCGCCGAGCAGCCGTTACAGCGCTAGCGTCCGTAGCAAGCTTGATTTCTGGGGTTCCGGTGGGCAGTCAGGATGTTATTATCGAGGTCTGGAGTCAGCGGCTTAAAGTGGCGACCGTGGTTTAGATTCGAGACGCACGCAGCGCAGCGGTGAGGTGAGCGCGAGATCAACACCATTTATAGCGTGCGACAAATGTGGACTCTCGCGCACGCAGGGTGGGTCCAATGCCGCGTGACTTCTAAGAACAAAAGCACGGGTCAAATCTGCATTTAAAACACGTCATTTCTGAAAGTGGATTAGCCGTGATCTCTCATAAATTCATCGAGTTGTGTTATTTGTGTAAGCTAATAAAATCCCATAGGTGGGTCTTATAAAACATGTCCAGGTCACATACAGTCTTTCTTGGCATGTATGGTTTCACGAAGAACCGTTAACACCCATGGAACGTTTCAATTGCACAAAAGGTTCTTTAAAATGAAAAAAGGTTCTTTAGATGTTTATTTAAATATTCTAAAATGTTTTTTTTTTTAAGAACTGTCCACTGAAAGGTCCTTTGGGGAACCAAAAATGGTTCTTCTACATCACTGCGATTTTTTTTTTTTTTTCCAAAAGGAGGTTTTGGCAGTGATGCAGTGAAGAACCATTTCTTTAGTTCCCAACAAAACCTTTCAGTGAACAGTAATTAAAAGAACCTTTTTTTCTTAGTGTGAAGATTTCATAATCTAAAGAAACATTTTCCACATTTCCCACCTTTTTTTGCAATGTAGAGGTTCCATTATGGATGTTCTTCATGGAACCATCCATGCTAAAAAAAGAACGCTTAAATATTCCACATCAAATACTAAAAACAAATTAAGACTATTAGTGCCATAAAGATTATTTTAATGATAATTAATTATATTTTATTTTTTAGTTCTGTTTAATAAGCTACAGTAAAACATTCCAAAATTCTTGTCTTAAAAGACTTAATTTCTTAAAAGAAAAAAAAATCTTTCTTTTTTCTTTCATTTTGTGCCATTACTTTTTAAAATTTTTGTTTTATTAGATTCATGCCTTCGCTAACTTAAATATCAATATATTATTGCAGGCTAACAGGTGAATTTTATCTAGTGTTTTAACTACAAAACAACCAGTAGCAAAACAAACGGCTTTAAAACATGTGTACACACACTACTTTCAGAGTGCACTACTTTTTCTCCAACATGGCAGCTGACTCAATGGGAAAACAAAGGTCAGAACTTTTAGGAAATGTCACTCATTTCGTCTCATGCCACTTAGTGGCCTGTTTGGCAGGAGGGGGCTTGGCCTGCTCCCGGTCACTGGGGGCAACGGAATAATGAATCACCACGGCAGCGAGGCTCTGCTCTGCCTGAAAGCATGGAGGCAGCCGGAGCAGCACGGCGGGACACTATTGTAGCTCGGCCTGCACTATAGGCAAACCAAGCAGGCAGGAGGTCTGGAAATAGTTACAGTCAAATAGAGGCATACTGATCAAGAATACAAGAGGTCTGCTATCCCCACGGGCTAGAAGAGGGTTTTCTTTTGCTTTCCTCATCCCTCCCTCCCTCTCTCTCCTGGCCCCCCGATCAGATAAAACATACTGTAACAGCACTTAGTCTTTGGCAAATTGCCGATTGTCACAAATTTTAGAGATGTCAGTCATTGTATTGAGGCGGAAGCTTAAGCTTGCTGTTATACTGAGGCGGGTGACTGCTAGTGTATGGACGTGTATTAGTATTGCAGTAGTTCTGGTGTGGTGAAACAGTCAGTGGAGCAGTGACAATGATAGGGGAGCTGGGTTGTGCCAGTTCAGTGCTCTTACTGCCCCAGGTGAGGGCAGACTGATCAGATGATTATTTCTGAAGGGGTAAACAGCGTCTGAAATAGAGCTGCCGCAATTACCTGAGTTTCAGGTAATCAAGGTAGAGCTGAATAAAGGGCGCAGTCTGCGGTCTTCCACCTCGCCTCAGACTCCATTACCTGTTCTCTTTCAGACAGCATAATAAGAGCAGAGTAACCCTAACCAGACCCTCGGCAGGTAAATCTGGTTGTCTGTCAAGTTCATTGTGTGAAGCAGCACAGATATGGTTCCACTAGTCTGAAACAAGACTCCAGGTTTGGGGTTTTAAGAATCAAAGAGCTTCCAGATTGAGACTTGACCCCAGATCAGGGATAAACTGTCACTTGTGTGTCTGTGTCTGTGTGTGTGTGTGTGTGTGTGTGTGTGACCTGAACATCCCTTTAAAGCTTCATGATTGCAAATCCCTCTAAGTGTCTGTGTATTATGTGCATATACACTAACAGTGAAAAGTTTGGAATAATTATGATTTTTACTGCTTTTGAAAGACATCTCTTAAGCTTTTCAAGGGTGGGTGCATTTACAGTAATACAGTAATATTGTGAAATATTTACATACAGTCTTCAGTGTCATGTGATTCTTCAGAAATCATTCTAATGTGCTGATTTGGTGCTCAATTGTTATCACTTATTATTGGTGCTCAATTATTAACAATGGTTCTTTAAAACTTGTGTATCATGATTTCCACAAAGGTGGAATGCGACACTAAAGACTGGATTAATGTCTGCTGAAAATGTAGCTTTGCCATCGAATAATTTTAAATTGTAATAATACTTTACAATATTACTGTTTCCACTGCATTTTTTATTAAATAAATGCAGCCTTGGAGAGAATAGGAGACTTCTTTCAAAACCATTAAAAAAAGGTTATTATTACACACTTTTAGCCAGTAGTGTTTATTATTTATTTTTTATATTTCTTCTGATGCTTCTCTCAAGGTTGGAAACATTGAGGATGGACCTCAAGGATAACTGCTATTTACCTTTATTATTCCTTGGTCATGCACACTCTTTTAACACTCTTCCCTTTTCCTCTATTCCATTTGCCTTTGTTGTCTAATTTTTTCGATGGTCTTGAAAAGTTATCAAGCTTCCCTCATCTGCTCCAGTTCTGCTTAATCCCCACCCAAACCGTTTTTGCAATGCTTACCAATTGGATGCAAAAACAACGACTTATACTTCACCCGAAACACATTTAAAACATCATATTTCATCAGTTCAATCACTATTTTTAGTGTTTTACAGTATGCATGTTGGTTCATTTTAGTTAGGTCTTGAACATTTTTCACTGCTTAAACATTAGCGAGAAGAACTATAGCAGCATCTAGATTTAACTAGCACATCCTCTTATTTCCCTTAAATTATGCTTAATACCTTAAATTTGTAGATTGAACTAATTCACTAAATATGACTAATTTGGCACGAATCTGTTTTTTTTATCCAAAAATCTGGATCAGCTTGTGGGTTTGAATCTACAACCATTTTGTTAGTAGAACTTTAATCGTTAGGCTACATCAGGTCAGTTTAGATTAATTTCACTTTTCACAATATTGGCAGTGTGTCTGTGTGTGTGTCTTGTTCTCAACATGCATGTGGTTAAGTAAATCCAAGCTGAAGATTTACATATACTGTAGAAACCCATGAAAAATTCAATAAACATGCACACAACTACACCCACACAAATACTTACGGGCGTAATGCCCATTGGCCACAGTGGGGTGTGTGCCACCCTAAACTCCATTCCAACCAAGAAAGCACCAAATGGCACATACACAAGAGGAAGACTTTGACTTCATCTCATGATTAAGAGGTTATTATGTGCTAATGAACTGCCCCATGGGGCAACAGAATGTTCTGGCTGTTTTTTTGTACCCTCACCCCCTGGCACTTCATGGGAAGCATCACAGAATTACACACTAGGCATCATAAATTGGGCTAATTTACAGCCTTTTTATTTTTTGGCAGCTCTGACCAACCAAAGCCAAGAGCCAGAAGAGGTGAGGTTTTACCCACCGGCCAAAAGCAAATTGCAGTCAATTGCAAATGGTGGAAGGGTGATAGAGAAATAGAGTGAGAGAGAGAGAGCACTTAAAAAATGGTGAACAGAAAACTTACAAATATAACTTCAGGTTGCCCTTTGGTCAGCACTAAAAAAAGGCTGACATCCTTTAATTGCATATTTTGTGAAAATAATTACTTGATTTTATGCTCTAACCCTTACCAATAAATAAATAAATAAAGCTTTAGTAAAGCTATTTTGTGTGAATATGCGTATCTATAGCACGATTTACACCCAGAAACTGACTTTTTGCGTGCATATAATACGCACCTACCCCAGACCCCTAAGCCTACCAATTGCGTATCATATGCACGCCAGAGTCCATTTCTTTGTATACATAGTACGCCAAATAGAAACAGAAAATCGTGCTACTGAAACGCGCATTCATGAGATCGGGTTAGTACATTTAAAATAAGTGGAAGCGAATGACACCGGAAGCCACGCACATTCAAGTTACAAATGGCCCGCGCCCGCTCTTATGTTAAAAATAAGGTGGACACTGATAGGTGGAAAGAGTTGAAACAGTGTCTGTCTGTCCTGAATCACCGTTTGAGCTGATATTTGAAATATGTATATTCTGGTCACTCTGTATAATATTCTGCTGCTAGACTAAAAACATATTAGTAGCCTAGCAGACCAATGCTGTAAAGTAAAAGCTGGTGTAAGAAATCGTTTGTTGGATGTTTGACACATTTGTAAGCCACACCTTTCAGCATGTTGGATTTCAGCACCTGGACAGCTCCAGGCGCGCACTTACTGAATATTGGTCGGTATGACATTAAGTTTCGTTTTGCTTTAATCTTTTGCACTTTTCACATTTATGTATATTTAAATCTTTCCATTTGCTTATAAGCTCAAGTGTTTCAGATGCCTGTTTAGTTGAGACCTTTTAGGCTTCTGCTCGCGAATGCAAAACAGTATCCTGGGTAACTACAGAGATGCAGCTGCGCGCGGAAAGCTGTGAAATCCAAAGAACAATTGAGAGCACTGTTCGCCATCTTCTCGCCTTCTCCGGGCTATTTGCATAGTCCGTTCTGGTTGACTGGCTGCCATAGACCGTCCGGGAGACCTCTTTTGTCCGTTAATCAGCAAGTGACAGTAGGGTGACAACTCTCAGGTGACGGATCTCCCTTTGAGGAACGTGATGTAGAGGAGACATCGAGAGATTCCAATGATCCAGTGATCGCTCTCGGTTCATGTCGACACTTATGTGACTATCTAATTCTGCTCTGAAAACGTTTTAAAATCAATCGATATTTAAACCCACACGCACATAATTGTGGACATAAATGGCATTCTTAAGGATAGCAGTATACACTGCTGTCAGCTCTTGAAAAGTAGGGTAGATGCAAAATAATTAGCCTATAGACGTGAGGCTATTTAGACCTTGGCTTGCGGTTTAAAAAATCCATCATATTTTGAACTAAGGATGTCTGAGATAATTAAAAAAGATATGTATTTATTAAATCTAGTTATATAAAACACGTGCGACAAGTTCTAAAAATGTTATCTTTCTCAAAATTTCCAAACATATTTTTCAAGGTCAAATATTTTTGAATCACGAATAACCAAAAGTTTTCTTGGGTTACTCGATTTGATCTGATCAAAACGTAGTCCACTTTTTCTTATAGAGTAGAAATACATGACCTTCACACAGTAATTAAGACTTTTAATGATATTTATTTATTCTTGTCACATAATATTAAAATGGTTTCCTGCATGTTGGTTATACGCCACACGGACAAAGGTTTTTCCAATTAGACCTATTATTTATTTCTAAAACAAAAACTATTTTTATTTCAAGAATTCCACCATTATTTCAAGATTTTATCATTAACAGTCTCAGGAAAACTATTCCTAAAAAAATGATTACCTTTAAACTTATTTTAATTCGGATGTGTATTCAAATAATTCCTAATTCCAAAAAACGTTAACAAAGCAGCCAATGCTACAATGCTCTTTCTCCAATAGGCTATTGTAAGTCTCCCAATAAGAGAGAGAGAGAGAGAAAAAAAACGTTTATTTCAGAAATGGTAAATATTTAGTACTTAAGCGCCTCAGATGGACATCTCAAAGTCTTATTGGGTGAGGCTGTTTTGGGTGTTCACAACTTTCAACTTCATCCGCGAATGTTCCAACCAGGAACTTACCCTCTCGTGCACCTGCATCGCCTCTCATTGCCTTCAGGAATTCGCTGATGCTTGTAATCAGCTTTGTAAGGCCAATGAGTGCACGGATGAGCGACACTTCCCAACGGCACAGTGAGTCGCGCAGGCCCGCTGAATGACAGTCAGCGTGGGGCGCCGTTCCAAAGCCGCCACGTTGCCAAATTCCAACAGAGTCTCTCACAATCACTTCGCCGCAGGCCCCCGCACAGGCGGACACTGGTAACAGGGGAAAGTAAGAGTGTGTGCATGCGGGAAAAGAGACCGAGAGAAAGAGATAACTCGCTAAAAATGTCTGGGCTTCCCAAATGCGCTGAGCAGAACTTTAGTCGCACGTAGCAGCCCACTTAATCTCTACTGCACGTTTCCTATACGCGCATCGAAGAACGTAAATGCGTTCGTAAATTAACCAGAGCCTCGGACCACTCGTAAACCCATTACGTACTTAGAGGGATCCTTCTCCTTGCCTTCAATTTGTCAGAAACAAAGACACACTTAATAAATTATGCATTTAGCTCATTTTTCAGTCATTGCAACCTGCAAAGCCAATTTACACTGTACGAGTTGGTTAAACAAACCCATATTTAGACTATAAGATAAACGAAAGTATTATGTAGACCGGCTTTATTGAGATAGGCCTATTATATATTACCTAACAAAGGAAATTTGAGTGAGAGTGTGTTAAATGCCATCATCATCTTTCTCCCCGATGTCAGGTTTAGATCATGACAATCTCATGTTGTATATATTTGAGGGAACTTCCAAGTGTATAGTGCTTAGGTCTCAATGATCTTTATGAATGCACATGCACGAAGAATTTATATGGACACATTTAGTATGGCGTAAAGAAAGATTATCTTAAAAAGCAGCAATAGCAACTATTCACATACAGTAAACAGCACATTGGTTTGACAAACACGAAGATGTTTTGATAAAGCAGACGAAAATCAATACACTTTTGTTTCTGGTTATCTAAACGTGAGAGAATAATGTTGGAAAGAAAGCTGTCCCCTAAAATATAATATTTCGTGGAACGTGTTAGCACAGTTTTCAGGTTTTATTCAGTAAACATTTAACCACGTCTGAAACGACTGTAGCGCATAACGTCTCGTGCCTCTTGGAGGGTTTGTGGATTAGGAAAAAAGACCGCGAGATTGTTAAACATGTCAACGTGTAATTGCACGATAAGGCCCGCGCAAGGAATTTATTGGCCCAGTTGCTGTTTCTATTCCCCGCTAATCTGGCGCCGCACATTCGTCCTCTGCAATCTGTCTCCGTAATCTTCCGTAGCAGAACGGCAACCAGCTTTTTTTCTGAGGAGGCAAGAAAATATGCAGGGGTATGATAAACCCGATGCTAATTAGGAACATTTAGGACAGTGAGTGCAAAGGATCGCCGGTTTTACAAATGACAAAATACAAGCCCATTTTGACAATTTCACTTTAGAACATGGTGGTGTAAATGTGATAAAGGTCTGTTATAGATTTATTGGTGAGATTTGCGGATGTATTCTTTTTCTTCTGCCAGGAAACGGTGGAGGTGAATAGGGTGAGGTTTGCCAGTCTGCTGGACGGGTGCCCATACTGGGCTCACTCTTTTTGTTTCTGAATGCAAATCCGCGTTGCTATGAACAGCAATGTTGTGTATTGCCCTATGCTTGTGATGCGAGAACAGGGCTTAATGTATAAAAATAGCATTTATTTAAAATTGCATAAGGGAAAATGTGTATAAAAAGTATGTTTTACGCCTTAACCGTAAATTAAACGGATAAAAAAAACATGCAAATTAATGTTTCGCAAATAGGCTAGATGTCTTTCTTTAAAATAAGCGAGTTTCGTTATTTGTTCGTAAACTAACCTGTTTTTGCTAAAGACATTCATGTGAAACTTCGTCGACATTCTCACGGTCTTCTGCGAAGTAAAAAAAAAAAAAAAAGAGGTTCAAAGACCTCCCTGAATCCTGCTACTTGTTGCGAGAAAGCTCCCGCGTCACGTCACTCTTCCGGTGGGTGTCATTGTAAAGAATGAGACTTGTCGCTGACCCGGGGGTTCAGCTTTTAGGGTTGTTTAATCCTCCTCTCTCCCTGACACAAAACACTCTCTGCCACGCACTCTGCATTCATCTTAATCCCACTGACACCCCACGGAGGATACGACCAACATTTGCTTGACGGCCCACCAGTGATTCAATTATAAGAAAATTAGGTTGTCAAAAAAAAAAAAGCCAGAAGGCGAAAAAACTGAATTCTTCATAAACTGCATATCAAAAGTGGAAATAAACTAACATTTTTAATTCCATTCATGGGTTTAGAACGCAATTATTCCATATCCGGTAAATATAGTCATGAGTGGCTCGCGGGTTACCCAGGCGGATTTAATTGAAGTGGAGCGGATTTAAAGCATATGTCTGCACAATCCGGGGCTCACGGGGAAAAAAACAGGGGTTGGTCCATTGAACAATGAATAATGTAGTTCGCTCTCTATTTGCTGTTCGTCGTTTTTCATTGGATACTCTTTATTTTGAGAGGTCTTGAACTTTGACCTCCATCATATGCATCAGGACACAGCAACAACGTCACGGAAGTCTTCCTAAATTAAGAAAAGTACGGAAGGTTTCATTGCTGTAAAATAGCTTTGTAAGCTTTACCGCGATTAAAGCAGCTGATCACGCTTAACAAAAATAGTGGCATCAAATAAATAGTAATTATCCAACGATCTGAAGTAGTTTCATTTAGACAGACATAACCACGAGCTTCAAGCCTGAGTGGAGAGCTCACAAGTGTCTAAAACTCATTTAAAGAGACCATCACTCAAGTAAAATATTTTATATATTAGGCTTTCTTCCCGATTACTGTAAATGTTCCTTCATTTCTTTAAAAACGTTAAATGTCTAATCTAAATAATTTGCTAGAGTAAATGTTATAGCAATGTCATAATGTGATTTAAAAAAATAATAATAAAAACGTGATTTATAATAGTAATAATAATTATTATTATTATTAGGCCCTATTATAACAATATATCCGTAAAGTGTCTTATAAAATGTCAGTTTTCTTTTAGACTTAACTGATAGGATTTTCAGCAGATCTGACATAGATATTTCAGTTTCTATATTGGTTATATTTTTATATTTTATTTCGGACTGGCTTCATGCTAAAATACGTATTTATATTTACACCTATATAATTAAAATAATCATCTGCTCCAAAAATTTGTTCTTGCACACTGTTCTGTCCCAATGTATTAAAAAAAAAAAGACTTAAATTAGATGAAAGAGACATATAAAGGTTTTCACACTGGAACATGAACTGTTTCCATCTGCTTAATCGCGAGTCCCATGGGATGAAAAGCAAAACAACACAGCAAACTAACTTTCCAGAATCAGAGCAAAAGCAGTGAAATTTATTCTCACATCAACGCAAAACGTTTTCCTTTTATCCTGGCAAATCCGAATTATATTTACAAATGTGTATCAATCTTTCTCTGTAATATATTCACAATGTACAAGGAAAAATACAACAAACAAATAAGGAATAGTTCAAATACAGTAACTCACGTGTTGACAAATCAAAGTGGGATCGAGAAATCTTAGAAAACTTTAAAAACGTTGTCATTTGACTATATTTTACACTGTAACACCCACTCTTTTTCATGTCTTAAACAGTCTCTCTCACTAGCTTTCTCTCTCTCTCTCTCTCACAAACACACACACACACACACACAAAAGAAGAATTAATCCCTCGCAAATGTGTAAAGCTCACGCATAATGTGTAATTTCGGACAAATTATTCAGACAACATCCCTTCAGTTTAAGTATTATATTTAAATAATATCACCTTCAAAATTTACAAGAACAGACATTCTGTACAAAAAAGGTAGTTATGCTCTAAAAGAGGTAAATATTTGGTTATTTGAGTCTGAATGCGAAATCTGTTCATATGTGTGTCAGTGGAACGGTTCCGTTTACGCTCGTCGCGGAACTTTGATAGTGCTGCGGCACAGCGTGAAGTCTGCTCTGAACTGACGGGTCCCCTGCCTCCGCCGCCGGTAAATACATGCTTATCATCTCTCGCAAGTCTCCGGGACAAGGGGCTCGAGAGTGAGCTGTAACGGGAGGACTTACGCTCGGTTCCGATTTCACCAGCGAGCCCAGCGTGCCGATGGCCCCAGACGAAGCCACGCTGGAGTTTTGGTGTTGCGCGTAGGATATTCCCCCATAGGCTGATGGAGAGGCGCTCATGTAGCTTTGAGAGTTTGAGATGGGGCTGTACTGGAGAGCCGTCATTTCGTAGCGGTGCATAGGCTGGGGATTGTGTGGATGGTGGTGGTGGCCGTGGTGGTGATGCGCTCCGGCGCCTGGGTGCTGGCTGTAGGCGAGCTGAGCCTCCTGCATCATCGCGGCTGCAGCCGCGGCCGAGTACGCGCCGTTGGTCCAGCCGTTCATGTGCGCGTAGCTCGCCGCGGTTCCGCCGCCGTGACCCACCGGACTCTCCAACCTCTGGCCGACCCCCGCCGCACCCATTCCCAGCCCCACGCCGCCTCCGCCACCGGATCCGGCGAGCAGGCCACCCGCCAAAGAGTACTTGTCCTTCTTGAGCAGCGTCTTGGTCTTCCTCCGGGGTCGGTACTTGTAATCCGGATGCTCCTTCATGTGCATGGCGCGCAGTCTCTTCGCCTCGTCAATGAAGGGTCGCTTTTCCGCCTCGGACATGACTTTCCACTCCGCTCCGAGGCGCTTGCTGATCTCCGAGTTGTGCATCTTTGGGTTCTCCTGAGCCATTTTTCTGCGCTGACCCCGAGACCACACCATAAACGCGTTCATGGGTCTCTTGACGCGGTCTTGGTTAACTTTGCTGCCGCCGTTGGGTCCCGTGTGGCCCGTGTTTGTGTTAGTCTGGGGTCCCGGGGAATGCAAGTCCGTTTCCATCATCATGCTATACATTCACCTGGCTTTAACTAACTCAGCTCACACACAGAAACATTCACGCGTCCCCGTTCCCTGGCAGGCACACACGTGCAGAACCTCTTAATAACAAAAGAGGCCACTGGAACAGGATCGGTACAATCCAGACAGAGGATAGAGAGTAACTTTACGGCTGCTCGTCTCCCTTTGTTTTATTCTAACTTCCTCTCGGGGTGATTTTCACATCCAGTGCAGAATTGTCTTTGAGCTACTTTCGGCGGTGGGCTTGAAAAGTTAGTGGGAGAGCGGCCATGTGATGCGCGTTGACAGGGAATAAATGAGTGAGAGAGAGCCAATGGCGTTTGAGGACGGGGCAGATTTGCATATGGCTCGCGGTCAGGTGACGCAGCGCGCGCGCTACAGGCGCAGCTGAAGGGTCTTTCTGCGGCGCGCGGAAGGTAAACAGTTGGCTACAAACCACTGCTGACAAATGTTATTTGGGGTAAATGATCTCCAAATGATCATTTTCGCTGGAATAAACAATAAATCAGTGATTTTTTCCCGCGGAATTATTTGCCCCTTTTGAAACGCCGGAGCCTGGACTTTAAACAAGCAATGATTTTTATTGTCAAGTAGCATATATGGTTTTCTATCGGAAAAAAATATCGTTAAATAAAACACAGTAATTAAATTGATAAACCGTTTCAGTCATTTTAACCATGACAACACGTAAAAGTTTATTCATTAAAAAGTCCCAAATAGGAAAGAGATAAATGTCTCAGCAAACAGACGTCTTTATAGTATATTTTATATATAAATTTGTCCTCACACAGTTTCTCGGTATCTTTTCCAGTGTTTATCACAGTTTTCCAGTATTTATCACAAGTCCCTTTGAATAAATTGATGCCACAGGTGTTTTACTGTTGTGACGGTTGCTAAGAAACAGGTGCCTCACACCCAGTGCATGTACCATGTGTGCCCTTTTGTCATCAAGTGCAAAGTGGGGAACAGCTAAAATTGTTAGTGTGCAAAAAAAAAAAAAAAAAAACAGGTAATCGGTGTAACTTGCCATATTCTTTTCCAACACTGGAGTCAGCGCTTTTTTCATTGGTATCTGAAACGTTGTCTTACTGCAATATCACAAGTATGAAGTCTGAATTCATCCCAATTCATTAAACAATAACTATAAATCATGAAAAAAAAAAAAAATCCTCTATTCGATTCGACATTACTGGACAACAAGGTGACAAGATCGCCCACATTAATGAAGCCCATTTTATAAGCATTACACGTACTAAAACGCTCATTGCGCTTGTTTTGACTTGACTGTCAACAAAAGGTGCAGATAAAAAAGGCAAAATATAGTCACATCGTTCTCTACATTAATTTACAGACTGTGATCGCCGTCTACTGGACGCAAACATACGAAACCCCCAACAAGTTCCCTTTTCGTTGTACTGATTTTACAGTTTAATCACACTTTATACGTTCGAGTTTTCCTAGATAATTTATACAATAGTTATGGAAAATCAAAGGATCACAGAGAAACTTGGAAAACGTTGTGAGGTTCTTCAGAAACCCCGTTCAAACGTGAAAAGGTGCATGATATTGAACGGAGGCGTTGAGGGGGTTGCCGGCGCATCGCTCAGATTTCACAGAAGAGTTGCTCAGAATATCTCCATTAATTGTGAGCTGAGGCGAAAAATAAATATCGCGGAGTTAATGTGTTAATCATCATACCCATCAGAGAAAGTGGAAAAGGCGTTGCCATTTACTCAGTTATGCGTATTTGTAGGATTACACAACTGGTTTAACAATGGTCTCCAGATACTGACCATTTAAATCAATAAATGAAGGACTACCTGTAAGTGTCCATCGAAAAAGTGTGACTCAGGTCCAGATAAAATGAAAACATAAATTAGACTTTGTGTCTTATATATATATATATATATATATATATATATATATATATATATAAAAGAAAGAAAAGAAAAAATAAATTGAACACAACAGAATTATTATTGATTGATTATTAATTTAATAATGATCATTGCAATGCACATCAGATTTTCTACTTGTGTAATGATTTATTTTGAATCAGGATTGAGAACAACTGATATAGGAAGAACACAAAGTGTGAAGAGAAAACCTATGTAGAAATAGATAAATGCTAAATGAAATGATCATGGAAATCACACTATAAGCTTAGTGAACTGCAAGATGCCTCTACCCTGATCTGAGCTTCACAGCACTAAAATCCTCGTGTGTTGGTCTGTGCTCCAAAAGCTCAGTAAGTGGCGTTGCTCCGTTATGTCCCGACTGCAAAGTGAATTAGAGAGTCTCTTGAACTTGTGAGAGCGAGCAGGGTTTAAAAATGGTCAACATCTGTCAGGTGCGCCTGTTCTTGCTCTCCACCGCATTTTAAACATAATTGGACAGGAAGGGAGGGGAAACTCGAGCAAGGGCTGCGTGGGGGGAGAAGGGGCTGTCTCATGCACATATTTCCAGCTTCATTTTCAATTTTCAGACTTATTCCCGTATGATTTACACGTTGACACTGACACTCTGAGTGGAAGAGGAGGATAAAGGGATGGGGGGATGATAAGGTTGTGCTCAGGAAAAGAAGCATCTATTTTACACAATATCACAATCTCAGTTCATATTTATACAGGTTGTCCAGAAGATTTCCTAAATGCACGAGGGACTATCCTAGTACAAAACTACCGGAGTCCATAATAAAGCATAGAGGAAATGTGTATTAATCTCTAAACAGCAGTGAAGGAAGCCAAATACACTGAGGTAGACACTATATTACTCCATCTTAATCAGATTCTTTCACATAGTGCAAATAAGACTGGAGCACATTAGTGCTAATGGGTAATTATGTGTTTTCAGCAATAGTGCATGAGCTCAAATGTACCAAATCAATGCCTTGAGAGGTGGGTTTCATACTTACATATACTGTGAGATGCTCCTCTATGCTGCTTTAATGTTTATAACAATGCACCAGGTATAAGGATACCTGCTTACACTGTAAAAAAAAAGAAAAAGAAAAGTTGACCTAATGCTCACAACTTGTAGTTTACTCAGCTTAAAATGTGATTTCCATTATTCTTTATTTCAGCTTCCTTGCACTTTTTGTGTTCTTCTTATATCACTGGCTCTTCTCTAAATCTAAAGATCTCATTGATTTACATTACAAGCTATCAGAAGTTGATTGTGCTTTTAGGCTGTATAAATATCAGAAACTGCTCCAAATTGCATACTTTTGCATATTCTCACTATTTGATACTCAAAAAAAAAAGTGTCTTTCACACACATTCATGTCATATGACTTATTGAGATCATGACTTTATCCAGTGGAATGAAGAAGAAAAAAAAAACATTAAGAATGTTTTAACCATTTTTGTCCATACAATGGCAGTCAATGGGGTCCAAAACAAAGTAAAGAAATGCATACAGTTTTGGAACAACATGAGAGTGAGTAAACGATGATGGGTGAACTGTCCCTTTAAGAATTTAATTAATTAGTTATCATAAGCCATACATATGCTAAATGTGTTATAGAACATGACTCTTAGGGGGTACAACAGGATAAACAAATCAAGGGAAAAGATGGAAAGACGTTAAAACACACACATACTCAGTGTTGCTTACGGACTGGCCTTGAGACCAAATTAGCAGCTCATCAGAAGATCAAAGGTTGTGCAGATGAACACACACACACACACAGAGACTATGATCACTGTATGGTTTTCAGCCTGCATGCACACATCTCCCTGCTGTTAGCACAGGAATCTCTAAGCCCACAGTCATCTCCCACCACAGCCGGCTTCACAGGATCAGCTGAAGCTTCTAGAAACAACATGTTAGCGCGCCACGGGGGCTAATGGTATCAAAGGCATTCTTTTTACAGCAGATGGCTTGCTTAAGCTACCCGTCACAGCTGCTGTCAGCTCTACTGTATGGGCGGAAGGTAAAATCCCAACGCCTCAACTATAGTTAATAGTTCACCACATGGTGTCGGATACATGCCATGGCATAGCTGCATGAGCGCTTTAAGGATCTTTGAAAACCATAAAGAAAAATAACATAACATCGTAAGATGATGTTCAGTGGCCTCTATGAGAATATAATTTGCACACATGGAACGAATGGGTTCATATTCAGTGGCAGCACTCCAGCAGCGAGACATGTTGTTTGAGTAAAATCAGTTGTGTTTTAAGACTGATCTTGTAAAAGGGATCATTCAGTATGAGGAATGTGATGAATAGAGCATTCAAGGAATAGTTCACCCAAAAATGAAAACTTGCTGAATCCAAGGGATGTTAGATGAGTTTGTTTCTTCATCACAACAGATTTGGAGAAATTGTGCATTACATCACTTGCTCACCAATGGATCCTCTGCAGTGAATGGGTGCCGTCAGAATGAGAGTCCAAACAGCTGATAAAAACCTCACAATAATACAAAAGTAATCCACATGACTCCAGTCCAACAATTAACATCACATGAAGTGAAAAGCTGCATGTTTGTAAGAAACAAATCCATCATTAAGATGTTTTAATGTTAAAGCAGCTTCTGGCCAAAATCTTTCACAACACTTACTCCAGTGGAAAAAGTCCATCCTCTGTTGTCCTATCACATCAAAATACACCAACAAAATCTTTGTTTAGAACTGTTTTCGACTGTTTTCAACCTGTAAACGATGCTTAATCTGTGCAAATTTCTGATGAGATTACTTTTTCCCTGGAGAAAGCGTTATTATGGATATTTTAGGTTTGGTTTTAAGTTAAAAACGTCTTGATGGATTTGTTTGTTAAACACATGGCTTTTCATTTCACAAGATGTTAACTGATGGACTGGAGTCATGTGGATTTTTTGTGGATTCTTGTGATGTTTTTATCAGCTGTTGGACTCTCATTCTGACGGCACCCATTCACTGCAGAGGATCCATTGGAGAGCAAGTGATGTGATGATACATTTCTCCAAATCTGTTCCAATGAAGAAACAAACTCATTTACATCCATAAAAACATCAGACAAGAAGTTTGTGGTTTATGGATTATATTCCAAGTCTTCTAAGGCCATATAATGCGGCTTGGACTTGTGCTATAAATTGTGCTATAAATGACTCCTTTGGTGCTCCACCGAAGAAAGAAAATCAGTTGGGTTTAAAAGAAATGAGTATAAATAAATGATCAGTTTCTGGGTGAACTAGTCAGCCGACTTTGCAAATACACATTTGGTGTGGATAACGGAAGGTAATACGAAATGACTGATTAGTAAATTTATCCCAACAGAATGAACACATGAATACAAGAACACTACACAGATATTGCCACAACTATTTAAAATAACGTCTCATACTAGCAACAGTATGTTAACAGTAAAACTTAACATTGTGCAACATAAGTTTGTAGGCCTTGAGACAATTTACACAGTTTACATCTGTGGTTACGTAACATCTATGTTCAGATAGTAACCTAAGAACAATTTCTTTAATTGATCATGTCATTATTAAGGTTCTTTGGAATAATTGGAAAAATGCTTACTTTTCCGGGACAAAATGTCTACAATAATCCAGCACAAAAAGCCATTCAATAATTCACCAAGACATCAAATCTGTAAATCTATTTAAACAATTTTCTATTCTTCTTCACTCACCACTATTATTGATACCAATGAGCATAATGAGCAGTCAGCAGATTTCACTCAGGTTACTGTGTTAATGTCTACACTTACTGTATTCAACAATGTCAGCTTGCACCCAATTATGCCCAGGCATCACATGGTTCATTAGAGGGTTATGATGGTGTCATTCCAATGGGTGTTTGACAAAGCACAAGTGTCTTCATACAGGGGTTTTGTGGCTCACGCAGTAAAATAAAGAAAAGAACAGGCTTTTTGCTCTGCACAGTGGTTGCCATGCACCGGTAAAGAGAAAGAAAGGTATCTTTGGTTAACCACTTTGCAGCTGGGCCTTGTTAGCTGATGTACTTTCGTACGTTTTTGCCACTGGATGGGGTTCCAAAGGTGGATTAGAAATGAAATAAGGACTGCATTGTGTTGAGTTTTAGGGTTAAATGTCTGTAAACTTAACAGATAATGTCCTGCCAGAAAATTACAAGTACCTTCCGTTTTTTACAGCTTTCTTTCTTACAGTGGTCTGAATATACTCGCATTTGAATTGAAATGTATCTGGAGGTGAGAAGTAGCAGTGTTTCTTCAGTAGCAAACATCAAAGACGCCTCAGATCAATACCCCACTTCTCACAGCCATAGCGTGTTATTACCCATAATCCCTCTGTAATCCATGTACAAGGGTCACCCATCCTTGTCCAAATAGCTACAATCTCATTACGCCTCAAATAAAACTTTCCTATTTATCTACAGATTTCAAATGAAACTAATAAGGCTCTAATATACCCCTCACACCCCCTCCTTCTCTCTCCCCTCTCTCTGCCTTTCCAAAACCCTAATTATATTTCTCCCTATCTGAAAGCAATCAGTGATTGTGTGTGCCACGGTACGAAACGTGCTGACAATACCAGCCAATGGCGCAAGTGCCAGTGCAGCTGGACTAATTAAATTAAATGTGATGCTGCCCTGCCACTGCGCTGCTCAGTGAGAGAGAAAAGAGCCAGAGCAATAATGAGTACTGTAGTCGAGCAGGGAGGAGGGAGATATTGTACTGGAGTCCGGACACTTGCAGTGATTTTGAGATGTGCTTGGTAAAGTACCTTAGTAATATGCATGTATGATTTTGTTGTTGTCGTTGTTTCAGAAATGTATAGAAAAAATTTGCAGCATCGTATGTACTCTCTGTGTATGTGTATATATACAGAGAGAGAGAGAGAGAGATTTTCAATGCCCATTTATCTTAATGGTGACCCTTATTGGATTCTCATTACTATAAAAGAGTAACTTTTTATTTCAATCAGCAAACATTATTTGCAGTTTAACAAATACTACAATGATATACAGTTACTTCAAAAATATACACTACCGTTCAAAAGTTTGAGGGAAATAAGCTTTTTTCTTTCTTTTTCTTTTATAAATGAATACTTTTATTCAGTAAGAACACATTAACCCCTGGTTTCATAGACAAGGCTTAAGCCTAGTCCAAGACTAAAATGTATGTCTGGGCTATTTCAACTGTGAGTGATTTTAAAATGTGTCAGATTCATTGTTTTACAAAAAAAACAAGGCAAAAAATCCACACACCAAACGAAATGCAAAGTTCAAGGTCCTTTAAACAAGAGTTTAGATTTACATAGAGGTGACAACAAAAACTAAAGTGACTGTGCACACACAAACAAAAAGGCAAACGTTTCAGTCCAGATTCATTGTTTTGCCACAAGATGCACACCAGTAATGTTTTTATCTAAGGCATATTTTAAATATCCTAATTGAACTATGGCCAAATCCTGGCTTGACCTAAGCCCTGTCTGTGAAACCAGGCCTAAATTGATTAAATGTAACAGCAAAGATATTTATAATGTTACGGAAGATTTCTATATCAAATGAATGTTGTTGTTTTTTTACTTTTTAAGAATCCTGAAAAAAAAGGATCACTGTAAAAATATTTAAGTAGCACGACTGTTTTCAACATTTATATTAATAATAAATGTTTCTTGAGCAGAAAATCAACATATCAGAATGATTTCTGAAGGATCATGTGACAACTGGAATAATAATGCTGAAAACTTTCCAAAGAATATTAAAATTATTTAAAATAGTAATATTTCACAAATCACAAATTTAACTTGATGCACATAAGAGACTTTCAAAACCCCAAACTTTTGAACGGTTGTGTATTTCTATCATTATCATTCTTCTTATTATTATTATTTTATTATTATTATATTTGGTAGGTGAGTTATTTGTCATGTGCTTAAGTGACAAGAAAATAACACCATAATGCAACAAAAATCTTACAATTTCATGTTCATATTAATATATTCTTCATTTCAGTTTTTACCAACGTCCACCCTATAAATTAAAAACTCTCTAAAAATAAACAATGCATATAAAAGTCATTAGACAAAATGAAAGCAAAAAAACAAAAAAACAAATCAAAGCTAAACTTGTTTTTTGAGAGACCCCTGCTGAGAAGGAAAAAACCCAGCTAGACTATTAAACTATGATGAAACGCGGGCGGCAGCGGCGGTGGAATCTGGTAAACGTGTGTAAAGCTGCTAATCTTATTTAACCCTGCCCTGTAAACCCTGCAAATTGGACCTGACATGCTAACAACACTTGTAAAACAATCCTTAGCCTCAAATGTCAGACCTCAGAGGGAGCCCCTGACCTCAGCTCAGTCTCTCTCTATTACTCTCTCTTACTCATTTTCTCTTCTGCTCGTTCTCTGTATCTTTCAAGCATTTTGTACACTTGCCAAAGTCTCCCTCGCTCGAAAGCTCTCCCCTACCTGCCACCTCTCCCTACATCTTGAGCATTTGACCCTCAGTCCTCCCTCTCTTTTCTTCCCTACCAGCTGGAGTGGAACTTTCAGTGGACCTCTTTCTTTTCTCTTTCGGCAGAAAGGGCAGGGAGGAGACAACTAGACCCCCCGTCTGATGCTAGTTTGGGCCCTGATCGGATCCCAGCGGGGCTAAGTGTGAGCCGCTCAGCGGGACGGACCCTCTTCAAACTCTCCACCTCTTCCTTTTCCTCTTTTTAGTCTCCAGACATCGTAAATGAGGTCATCTCTCCTGGTCCATCCAGGCTGATGCCCAACGGTGCTCAAAGCCAACCTCTCACTACCTGGCCTTTCCTTCCCTTTGTTTTGTCTCTCTCAGAGGCTGTCCATTAGTCCCTTTAGTGTCTCTTTATCTCTCTACCTGTCCCTCTCTCTCTCTCTCTTCATAAATGATTTCCTATGTTACCACAACTAGGTGTAGAATCAAATGTAGAAAACGACCAGTAGATTTGAACAGTCCACTTGCATTTGATTAACAAGAGACTGTATTTATAAAAATTAGGCTTTGATAATACTAAATTAAGAAATGTAATAATATTTAAAACTTTAAATACAAATCCAGTCTAATCACAGATAATAATTGAACGCTGAATGCACTCTTAAAAATAAAGGTTCTTTACTGGCAAAGGTTCGATGAGGAAACTTTAACATCCATGGAACCTTTCCATTCCAAAAAAGGTTCCTTACACTGCCAGAAAAAAAAGGTACAAAAAGCTGTCACTGGGACAGCACCCCTTCAAAAGGTACTAATATATGTACCCTTTAGAGGTAAATAAGGTAAAAAAAGGTGTACCTTATGAAAAGATACTACCTTAGTGACAGTTTTTGAACCATTTTTTTTCTGAAAGTCTACAGTGGTAAAAGTTTTTTTTTTACCAAAAATGGTTCTTCAGTGGCATCACTGTGAAAACCCCGTTTGGGGTAAAAAACTTTTATTTTTAAGAGAGTACAGCCTCAACTAAAACCACATATCTCTGTACAGCTCAAGTTACATGACATCAAAACGCAAACAGTTATTCATAATTCATAAGCAGTTACTCCTAAAAATGAAGGTTGTGTGTTTAGGGGATCACTTCTAAGCTCCACTTGCACCTGTTGCTTCTACAACTGTATTCAAAAAAGAGAAACCATTGAAGGATGAAGAAAAAAGTTTGAGCCCACAATAAACTGGCTAACAGCTCCTATAAACAAAATCACATACACCTTGAAGTAGGGGTGTGCGATATATATCGTCTGCGTTAATATCATAATTGTTGTTTTAACGATGTGCAATTTGACATTATCGAGTATTTTGCAAAAACCAAACAAAACATCTATGGAGTGCACGCTTACATTACGTGATGAAGTCTAGACTAGTGCGCATGCGCATTTAGAGTGTGTTCTTTCACTGCATGATTCAGTCTAATTAAATGCATTAAGAATGATCACAAAAGTGTGTGTGTATATATATATATATATATATATATATATATATATATAATTTCATATAGTTAAAATCACAGGAAGAGTGCTGTTTTTTTCTTCAAAAATAAGCATGATATTAGCGTGATATTGATTTTATACAACAGTTCAATAAACTTACGTTTTAGACACCATATTGCCTGTTTTTGCTCTATTTCGCCAACAAAAATAATTCCAAACACAGCTACAGCACTGTTTTACGTCTCTGAGCAACATGACGGTGTTTCGTTCCTGAATGAATCAACCGTTTAAATGATTCGGTTCAATCGCAATGACACTTGTTAACATTGACTTGCTGCCACCTACTGGCGGATTTAATTTCACATTTAAAGTATCTTTTCATTTTTTAAATAATTTCAAATATCAGTATTCAATGTTTTATGTTTAAAATATCAAAACATTATGCATTTGTAACTGCAGGTTAAAGCACTCCATGTCCCCATGAGCTGCATTAAACAGTGTGTAAATACATCTAAATGCCACTTCAGGTGCAACTTCTGCAAAGATTAATTTTGTTGATACTGGTTTCATTTGTTTGGTAACAGCCTAAATGTCTTATTATTCTAATTGACTGATTAAATGTAACAATTTGACTCAACAGATGCACACTTTTAGAAAAAGTGGCTTTATTAAAGGTAAAATTGCCCATAAAAGGTAAAAATCAATTTAAACTTATATGAGAAGATTAATTTCTATCACTGATGTGAACTGACCACACAGAATATGAAGAATATCAAACACTGCAGCTGTCTATGATAGTCAGATATCAGCACAATAACACACTCAGCAAAATATTGTCTAATTATCGTTATCAAAAAAATCCCCCAAAAATTTCGAGATCTTTTTTTTTCAATATTGCACACCCCTACCTTGAAGACTGAAATCTTAAACACAAAGAAATTCCAGCACAATTCTCACAAAAACATCACCATAGCATAAACACTTCCTGTATTTCGTAACATTTGCATAAAACCGAGTCTGACAGTAACTCTCCCTCTTCCTCTGTCATGGCTGCCATGCACTTTTCTCCTGATATTTCTTCTTCCTTCTGAAAAGCCGGTTCACAATTAACCTATCCCCAGAAGAGGTCTTCAGATAAACCCCTTTTGTCCCCCCTACAACTGCCCCAGCATCCCACGACCCACCTCGGGGGAAAAAAAATCCATGCCCCGTACCTGCTGCCCTTTTGAGGAGGGGGGCCGGAGGAAGGAGAGAGCTCCTTTGTCCTTCTCCCCATCTCCACTGGAGACAGAGGGGTGGGTGGGGACCCTTCGCTACCCCCCATCCACTCCTCATCCTCCGCTTCGTCTCAAACCGTTTCAGCCTGAAGAACCACGAGCGAGGTGGAGTAAAGCCTAGCGAGGTGCGCTCTCTCCCAGCATGCACGCCTGCCTCGCTCCCCTGGTCCTCGCAAACTAGGCTGGTTCAGTCCGGGCCCCAGCCTCTTTAGGCAATGGAGTGGTTTATTTAATTTGCCGCTATAATGGAGAACTCTGAATGAGCGGCTGGGGAAAAACCGGTGAGAGAGAAGAGAGAATGCGGGGCGGGCGCGAAGCAAAAGAAAAAAAGAAAGAAAGAGAGCTAGACGAGTGAAAGAAAAGAGAGAGAGAGAGAAAACAAAAGCTAAAACCTACCACTATTTTGATTCACCCATCCCTTTTTTTAAAAATTACTTCCAAAGTGTGATATCTATTGTACGGGGAATAATGCGGAACAATGCAAGCGGGGGTCTTGGCAATATTCAAAGGGGCTTATTCAGAGCAGGGCCGGTGGCTGGCTGTACATTCAGGCCCAGAACACTCCCATACAAGCTTGTTCGGTGGGCACTATAGCGCTCATTGTGAGGGCAGTGTAAACAAAAAGGCGCCCCAGAGCACGGTGGGATGTGGGAAAAAGAGAGCAGCTTTATTCCCCAGAGGTCCTGCATTATTACGGGGTTAGGACATGTTGGTTTTGTCTGGTGTAGGTCCGACCCCTTGCAGTCACAGCGGCATTGGACTGCAAGAGTATTTAAACGGAGTCACAGGAGGGAAACCTTTCAGAGGGTTTGTGGTTGGTTTGGGCTAAAATCTAGACTCTACATCTGTATATGTTGAAATTTGAACAGATTAATGGGTTTTTGCAAAACTTCTGGAAAACAACCTGTAACAGTTAGGATCCATTTGTTGATATAAACTAACAGTGAAAAATATTTATTACTTCTTTATTAATCTTAGTTAATGTTAATTATAACAATTACTGATACATTATTTGAATCACAAGTGGTGTCTATTAAGAATATTTAAGATTTAGACCTGAGCTTATTAACAGTGAAGTGTTTTTAGCATAAACGTCCACAAATATACATTTCAAGAGATATTTCACAAGCAGCAAATTAGGAGTTTATTGAGACAAAAGTCGTATGGTTTGTTAATAGCAAGAATTGGACCTTAAAATAATGTGTGACCATCATTTACAATGACGTCTTTTTTTTAAAGAGTCGTGGAAAAAAAGTTTTCTAAATCTGTATGAGTTTCTTTCTTCTGCCGAACACAAAAGAAAAAGATATTTTGAAGAATGCTAGTAACCAAACCGTTGATGGTAGCCATTATCTCCATGGTCTGAACAAAATACTATGGCTACCATCAACTGTTTGGTTACCAACATTCTTCAAAATATCTTCTTTCGTGGTCAATAAGAAAGGTTTGGGACGAGTAAATGACAGAATTTTTATTTTTGGGTTAACTATCCCTTTAAGTGTTTATTTTATTATTTGTGTTTCTAGATATCTTTGGCCGTTTCCTCAGAATATGTTTTTTTCATGCACTGAGCCAGAAATCTCTACTTCAGCAGCAGTTACAAACATAACTTTCCAGGTTTATTCCTAACTATATTCTGAAGGTTTTTACAGAGGGGTTTGTTCTTACATCATTCTCCTGGTTTTGGACTTTTGACAGTATTTTCTGATTCGTGGATTCATGGATTTCCAAAATGCCCTCTGTAAAAACCTAAACTTTTAATGTCAACCAAATGAAACAAAAATGTTGAACCTGGCCAATGTTCAGATTTCTGTGTATGAATGTTAGTGCACATATATAATGCCTAATTTGCATAATTGAACATACCATTTCAGAAAAAAAACGTATAATACAAAACAACTGTCTTTATGCACTGTGAATAATCAACTGAAGAAGAACGGTGATATAGTTATTAGTTAAAACGATATCTATTAGTTAAAAAACTAATCACGTGTCTTGCCTTAACTAATAAACAGTAACAAATCCATTGCTTGTTGTTAGTTAGTTAATGAACAATAAATAATGGGGCTTTATTATAAAGTGTTACCAACCTAAATCAAATGCAGAGGAATGACTAAAGTTCAAAAGAAGTCAAAGGAAGATTCATAATTGTAACAGTCAGACTGTGGCTTTTTTGTGCAGCCTGAAAGGCTGGAGCTCCTGATTACAGCCTGTTTCCACAGATAGACTCTTCTCCATTCACGTGGACTGACACACACGGCTCTCTGAGACCTCACTGAGACTGTGTGTCTCATTCATACGACTCCACCTGAGAGACACGCTCGGTGTTTACACAAGATTATATTCCCCATGCTCAACACATATACAAACACACACACGCCAGCCAATGCGAGGGCTAAACAAACAGCCCCTATGTACATAGAGGAGCAGACATATCATTATGCCACATAATAGAGACGGGCCTTGAATATCAGAAGTCTGTCTGTCTGGGATGTCAATCAAAACAACTTACACGAGAGCTGAATGTTTACAGGCACTCTATAGCTTCTGTTTAGATAGATATTTATATCTAAATATACATATTAGATTTATAAAGAATTATACATAAAAAGATTCAAATGCTGATTTAAAAGAAGGATCAAGAAAACACTGTTTTGGGGAAGTTGCAAAATTAAGAGAAATAATAAATTCTAGTTTCAAAAACTAGATTGTTGAACATTTCTGCATTTTCAAAACATAGTGTAACATAAGACAAATTTATAGAAGAAATTTTCTGGACTTTCATTGCCACTTATTATCATTGTTGAAAACAGTATTTTGTTGCTTAATGCTTTCGTGAAAACTGATACGCTACCATTCAAAAGATTTTTTTAGCGATATTATTCAACAACGAAGCAGTAAATTTAATTAAATATTCATAATATTACAAAAGAATTCTATTTGAAATAAATATTTTTTTAACTTTATGTTCATCAAAGAATATGTTTATAATATTGTGATAACTGTTTATAATATTGATGATGTTTTTATGTGTTTATTGAGCATCAAATCAGCATATTATAATGATTTTTGAAGGATCATGTGACACTGAAGACTGAAATCACAGGAGTAATACAAATTTTAAATATATTCAAATAGAAAACACTTCTTTTTCATTTCTAATAATATTTCATAATATCACTGTTTTACTGTATTTTTGATCAAATAAATGCAGTCTTGGTGAGCAAAAGAGATATTCAAAAATCTTATGCTACAAACTCTTGAACAGCAGTAGTGTACATATTAACTGAAAAAATAAAATAATAACATATTTGAACAGAGAGCTCGTTAACGAATCTTGTGCATGGCCTTAAACACAATAGGTTGCTCATTCTGCTGAAAAAGGGCTGACCAGAGCCAAAGAATAGCCAGGATGTTTCCCTCCTACAGAATGGATTACGCAGGCAGTTCTATACAGGTTTCCAGCAGGCATTAGAACCAGAGCCTGCTCTCCAATAAAGAGAACAAAACATAGCGTGTGTCACAGTGCTGTCACAGCACACAGAAAGACAAACAGACAGACACAGAGAAAGTTCTTTGTCAGTCATCAGAATAGAGAATTCAACACTAAAAAAACAAAAATAAACGAGAATACTGGAATTTACCGGTGAGTTAAAAATGAAAAACCTATGGGTCAAGTTGATGCTCTCTCTCTCTCATACATACAGACAGACACATGCTGGATTATACTAGACAACTGTCAAGCCAAAGATGTTTTGTTCAGTTTTTTAGATTATTGTAAGTCAACGAAAAATGTCATGGACATTAGGTTTACAACAGCAACCCTGCCAAAGATGTGTCTAGTTTTTTGGGGTTTTTTGTGCCAAATTTTTAAACTGCTGAGAAAAGTTCAATTAAAATTTTCACAAAAGTTATTTGTATTACCCAACAGAATCCTGCATTCATATCTGGTGACTGCCTCAAATATTGTCTGTAGCCATTGAATTTCTACGATTCTCAGTGCCTCGCGCCTTGCCTGCGACAAAACAATTTCAGCCTTTTTTTTAAAGTTGGGTCAGAATAATGCTGTTTCATCCTGTGATTTTTAAGCACTGCTTAATTAGTCCTCCTTCCCTGCTGCTCCTTGCTCGCAGTTAATTAACTTGAAGGCGCGAGTAATTAGCTGGAGGCGCTGAGTGATTCACGCGCTGTCCCTCCTATTAAACGCCTCGCGAGAGCAGCATGCGAGCCTCACATGTGACAGAGTACAGCGTGAGATGTACAATGATAGAGGACAAACTCAGAATTTGCAACAATAAACTTGTGACACTGTCACACAAGACATGCAAATTTATAATGTTTCACTCCGACTTGCTCACACACACCTGTTTGGACAACACACTTGTAACTATTTCATGTTTTGGCAAATTGGTGGCTAATTTGTATGACCTGTTTAAGCCCCACTCACAGACTAGGCCTGTATCCGAATATGCAGACTTGTAGGTGAAAAACAGTATGTGAAAGAGTAGTATATCTGAATTTACAGTAGGTAAAAATATAGATTTTGGACCCCCAAAATCTGTTTCTGTCTAACAAATGGCAAGTACTTTTATTAGATGATATGCAT
Organism: Onychostoma macrolepis; assembly: GCF_012432095.1. Taxonomy (NCBI): domain Eukaryota; kingdom Metazoa; phylum Chordata; class Actinopteri; order Cypriniformes; family Cyprinidae; genus Onychostoma; species Onychostoma macrolepis. Next base: position 16,340,230 of record NC_081155.1, read on the forward strand.
ATATGTACAACTTGCAGAGCAGGGATATAGAGTATGTGTGAGACAGACACTGTTTGTGTGTAAGAGAGATAATGCTGAGAGAATAGGGTCGTAATGGGGTCTCTATTCACAGTCTTTGAAGGTAAAACTGTGCTGTTATGGCATCAGAGGGTGAAGAGGAAGCAAAGGCTATAATCACTACAATTACCCACCACTCTCACCTAGACCAGCACTTCTCAGCTCGCACTTAAATACAGTCACTCACTCACTCACTCACTCACCCTCTCTGTCTTGTCATTCCGAAACACTCTTTACACACAATTTTGAACTAAAAGGTACCAGTTTCGCAAGTTCAAATCTTGTGAAACTGACATTTAGCAAAATAGAGGTTGTCTCGCTTAAAACGACCAGCAGAAATTGATAATGGGGAGCTGATAAATAAGAAACAGACACTCAAAAAAAAAAAAGAAAAAAAAGATGCTGCATACAGTGTTACATGCTATTGAAAACTAAGAGTAAACTGCAAAAAAAATACATATTCAATAACAACAGCAATAATAACAACATATTCAGTGGAGATGATTATCTTTATTAAAATCATACAGTAAATGAATGCTGTCATATTGGAACCTTACTTCTCCTATACACTGTAAAAAAAAAAAAAAGTTTAGCCAACTTAAAATTTTAAGGTAACCAGCTTCAGCAGATTTTTGAGCTTGCTGAACTTATTTTTGTGGGAGATTCTCAAATTTTTGTTGTATAAACTTAAAACGACAAGTTGAGAAAACTCAAAAATCTGCTGAAGCTGGTTGCCTTAAAATTTTAAGTTGGCTCAACTTTTTTTTTACAGTGTATCAGTAACACTGTACCTCTAACTGTACCTCATACTGAACCTGCTGATCGGTAAATGCGTTCTTGAAGGTCCAGGAAGGGATCAACAGTTTCACTCAATAGTTGAACACCACAGCCAATTTCAATTACACACCTATTAAATATCCGTTAAGCACTTTATTTCCACTCCAACACACCAAGTTTATATGTGACAGGAATAAGGTAAATAATGGGGCTGGAATGGGATTTATATACACATTTAAATTATACAGTTACGTTAAATAGATAAGCTTTTTGTCTTCTTCATCTGATGAAGCAGACACCGTTACATGCAGACATGGATGAAGTGTTACAATCTAAAAACACAGACAGTGATGACTTGCGCAGATAGTTGCATCGATCTTCAGTCTGCTGGTATTTCTGAAAGATTTCATCGCATCTGGAGGGAAAGCAGACAGTTTGATGTAAATGACAGATGATGTTTGGATTGAGTTTGACGTGTTTTCATGGAGATGGTTCTACAGGAAGTTCTACAGGAGCAATAGAAGGTGTTCCATGAATTTAAACCAAGTAAACATATTTTGGAATTAATATTTCAATTAAGGTAGGCTAATGGTTTAAAATAAGTCAAATAATTACTAACTATTAACACAGTCAAATAGGTCCCCCTTCATATTTAACTTGTTGGCAATTTAAATTTTTAGCACAACTATAGTACTTCTACAGTGAATATAAATCGTATGCTGTTTTTCTAAACACTTGGGTCCAGTTTCATACATTTTTTTCATCTCCAGTACTGTCAAGGAAAACATGGGACACAGGAAAAGGCATAGTATCCCTCACAATATAATATTTCATGAACCCTCCAGGATCAACGTTCCCCACCCCTGGTCTCGGCACAATGGATTACATCTCCTTCCAATGTCACGGACTGTGAAAGAACGCTTTGTTTCCCGTGTTCTCTCTTCAACATCTTCAACAGATGAGAACGGTATCTGTTCAATAATACAAAGCTATCGTACAGCATCAGAAGACTTCAAATATAGCACTTGATTTGTATGTACTTCTTATTTAGATATTTTTTAGTGGTGTAACAGTATACAAACATGACAGTTCGGTTTGGTTTCAGTACAGCAGGGGGAAAAACTAAACATAAAATTGCTTCATTTTCATTAAACAGTGGTTTACTGAACAAATTGCTTTCTTTAAATAAATTCAATCATAATAAAAATTTTCTTAGGGATAAAAATCTACCTCAGCTTATGTAGAGAGGCCTTTTACATTACTATAAGGTTACAGTTAACAACAGAGCCCAAACTTATTTAATTACTGTTTAATTTTAAACATAATAATCAACACTCAACTTAAAGAATTGTATGCAAACACGTAAATTGCACATAATGCAGTTTTTAAATGAAACAGTGGCTGTCATAACCTGTTTCGTAGCAGATTTATTTAAAGATAAATAATTAAGACACCACTAACAGGTAAAGTAACATATAATGAGTATATAGTCTAATATTTTGTGAAATTCTCTTCTTTAGATTTCATTTACTAACGAGCTAACAAACTAACGAGCTGTGGACACTGATGACTTGCTTGCCTCAGGTAAATGAAATGCTACGTGACATTTTGTTTTGATGTCATTCCGTGGTTGAAACACTGATTGAGTGATTACATGAGACATGAGATGTTCATTCATGTTTATTTCGCGTTAAAACTAGTAGTAAAGAGGAAGGGATGAGCGCACTTTGCACTGCTGTTGAACCGAGGCATTTATACAGCGATCTGTCGCGCCAAATCAAAAAGCTCCAAAACAGCATGCATTGTTTGAATTTCCTCAAAAAATGGACATAATTGAAAGATGAGACTTTGTTTCTTATCAAAAGTAACCATATAATACTGGAAGTTTCCAATGAAGTTGTGCACTCGTGCAGTGGGTAAAACAATGCTGTATTTGTTGTACACATGCGTACCGAACCAAAAGACACACTGAAAATGTTCGTCAGGCTACGAATACGTGTACCGTTACACCCCTAATATTTTAAGTGTTTTAAGTGTTCACATAAGTGTTTTTTGGTTCATTTTGAAACACGAGTTCCAGGAAATTTTCCTTGACATTCAATTCTCTGAATTCTTGCGTCATCATACACTCCACCATCTCTTCTTCCATCCTCCCTTTTATCTGCCACGCTCACCTTCTCCTCCGCTGTGTCTTACACAGTTCACACTTTGTCTCTCCAGTATTCTTTCTCTCTTAGCCCCTCTGCCACTCCAGGTTCACTCTCATCTCTTTCAAGGTCTGCAAGCACAATAGCCAAACAACATTAGCATTTTCTCCCTGACGTGCGTTTAACATTGTGCGAGGGAATGAGCGCCGCTTCTCTAGGCCACTAACCTTGCTATGCAAGGCTAATTATAGTCTTCACAATTAGCACGCTAATGCTAGTCGCAGCATGAATGTCATTCACCTTTGATAAAGTCCCGGCCTTGCGGCTACCCGCTTGTGAGCCAGTGCATTATCCCATATTATCCGTTCAAGCCATTTGAAGTTAATGAGCTTTGATTTATGTGGAATTCGATGTAAAAGGGATTTGGTAACCTGGTCAAGCAGGCTTGCCAAGTATGCCAGTGTAGACCTCCACTACTGGAGGCCCACCAGTCTGGGTCTGTCTCCAAATTCTGAAAAAGCACTCCACATATCAAAATTACAATCAAATGAAATTTCTGGGACCATCAGATAAGCACCACAGAGGGAAAAATTGGACTTCCTTTTGTGAGGAGAGATACCACACATGCACATCACACTCCTAAATGGGACCAGCTTTGACAATGGCATTACAAACTGGATGACAGTTGTGACCTAAACTATGACAGATAAAGGATTGATGGGCAAACCAAGTTATGTCTTGCTCCCTACGGGCTAATCTGTGTGAAACTGATTCAGTTAACCCTCTGTCAGCTGGACATTAGCTCAACACAACACAGCAGATTAGTGTTTCTCCCATACATCACACTTATCCAGAGACGAAAGTAGTTGAGTGCTTTGTAGTAACCTATTACTGTCTGGTCGGAAAACTGCTTTTCAGATTCCTGTGTTTTCTGTTATCTTTTTAAGCCTGTTAACTATATTTTTGCCAGCTGCTGAGGCCACAATGCCTTTTCATACCAAGAGCCAGTTAACATTCACACAAATTCTACAGAGCTGCTCCAATAACAGCTGTTCTCCTTAAAATTCAGTTAGACAATTCAGTTAACGTTTAAGTCATGGCAGACAAAATGCAACAATGGACTAACAACTGTTTGTATGGTTTCAATATTTTTTTTATATTATTCTTAACTTTTAATAATATATATTACTTTAATAGTACTATTATATTTTTCATTGTTATTGTACATATATGTATATGGTATGAAGAAATCACTTTTACTCAAGTGAGGATGCATTAAATTGAGTAAAGAAATTCTCAATGTTACAAAAGAGACCTATTTCAAATAAATGCTGTTCTTTTGAACTGTTTATTCATCAAAGAATCCTGAAATCAATTTCAGTTTCCACAAAAATATTAAGTAGAATTACAATATTCAACATTGATAATAATAAGTGTTTCTTGAGTAGCAGATCAGCAGGATCATTTGACAAGTCTGCAATAATTCAAAGAAATTCAGATAAAATTCAGCTTTGCATCACAGGAAAAAAAAAATCTGATTTTAATATATTTAAATAAAATAGAGTTATTTTAAATTGCAATAATATTTCACAATATTACTCTTAAATGTATTTTTGTATCAGCCTTGGTGAGCATAAGAGGCTTTTTTCAAAAACATAAAAATCTTACTGATCTCAAATTTTGAACTGTACTGTATAACATACATTTGAATAATTTCACTGTACATAATACATATTGATATTAAATTCTGTTTTAAAAGTTTATAGATAGATAGATCACAGTTCTAAAAGACAAACCCCACCTCTGATGTGACCTTCATTAAATGCAGAAATATAAGACGCTGGGAAAAAACATGGGTAAACAAATATTTCAGCTGCCCGAGAAACATCACAACTTTGCCTCCCCAGAGTGCAATCTGCTGACAAACAACTCTCTCATTTTGCAGAACATTTTAATTAGACAAGGGCTCTCTGGATGTAAAGAGAGGGTTATGTAAATCCAGTACGACTACAATGCTGTTAAATCAATTTCATTAAACAGTGGCACAGCAGCTGTACCTCTGAGGTCCTGCCTGATCTACCACAGTGCGGGACTGAAAAAACAGTGTGGCCTCGGAGGGACAAATGCAATCTCATGCAGTCCTAAAGCATCTCAACTTGAACTGCAGAAAATAATTGCTCGCCTTACAGTTTTATAAAAATAAAAAAAAAACAGCTTTAACTTATAAAACAAAAGGTTTAATCAATGAGACTTTCGCCCGATGTTTGATGTAAAAAAACCTAATTACAAATGACTCGTATTAGTGTCTGACAGGGTCAGCAGGCGGGTGTCCTCTTGCCCCTCTAATACGCCTCTCCACGCTTTCCCCCTGTTGCTCGCACTCCTCCGCAGATGTTTTCAGACATATTAAAACAGCATCAGTAAATCTGCCGAGCGGCCACCCTCGATCCTGCCGACACCACGAGTCGTTTCATCACCTCGCCTGTAATGAAACGACGGGCCAACGGAATCCGCTCAGCACGGCATTAATCAGAGTTTTCCTACTCCATGTGAAATATCAGACCTCTCCTGACAAAGGCCCCCCTCTGCATGAACAAGCCGATCATTATCTGCTCCTGTAGGAAATTAAATACGGGGCCCTCCGTCTGTAATATGCGGATATGCAGATTGGCAGACGGAATGGAGGGACGAAACTGGCCAACGCCAGGGCGACTTGATTAATATGCGCGGTATGAATACGAAATCAGACAGCATGTCTCATGTTGTTGGGGGGTGGTGGGGGCAGCAAGACGACGACACCCACATTAAAATGTCACCACTGTGGCCGCACTCACATGCTGATTTGGATGAAGAAGCTAAAATATTGCCTTTAAAAGGGCACGGGGGGGGGGGGGGGTGATTAAAAGAGCCTTGTTTGATTGTTTTAAGATGACGGGGGTCATGGTGAGATGATTTAACCCCTCTATTGTCTTCAGGTCAGTTTTGGCCCGAGCTCTAAATATCTAAATACCACAGTTTTGGTGTTTGGAACCAGGCTTTGTGAAATCTAAACAAACACAGTAAAACCAAACTTTACAACAAAGTACTATTAGTTAACTTAAGTAAATGCACTAACTAATATTAACTAACAATGAGCAATACCTTTGTTAACATTAGTTAGTAAAAAAAATACTTTTCATTGTTAGTTCATGCTAGCTCAGGTTCATTAAACAACTTTTGATATTAATAATGCATTACACTGTAAAAAGTGATAAGTTGACTTAACTTAAAAAAATTGAGGAAACCCGTTGCCTTAACATTTTGAAGTAAATGATAATTAAAAAAATAAGTTAAGTGAATTGTCAAGTTCACTTAACTTTTTTTTTAAATTATCATTTATTAATAATAACAACAGGTTTCCTCAATTTTTTTAAGTTAAGTCAACATCACTTTTTACAGTGTAGTAAATGTTAAAATTAACATTAACTATAAGATTAATAAATGCAAAAATTATTGAAAGGTGAGTTATTTTCTGTTAGCAATTTGCCAATCAGTATTTAATAGAAATGACATTTAAGTTTAAAAAAAAAATCTATTTGCACATATAATATATAATGATTTTTTTATTATAATAATTTCTAGAGCCCCAGAAAGGGTCTTCAAGGGAAAATTGAACCCTAACTGAATTTCTTAAATTTTTTCACGTGACAAATTTGACAAGCATCACAGGTTAGAACAATATGAGAAGTAAAAATAAGATTAACAGTTTGACAAGTGAACAGCTTCCATCAGGAAAGAAGTAGAAACAAACCAAAATGAATCATCGTATGGTGATGTGAAAATCTGAACTGTAAGCGATATGCATGTAATGTTCGAGAAGAAAACAAAAAAAAAAGATAAATTCATGAGACACTTCCCTTGTTTTTCTCTTGTACTAATCCTCTGCCCCCTCACATTGGGAGAGAGGAGCCAGAGTGATTTTGTATGAGAGGCCATTTCTCTCGTATTGTTATTAATAAGGACCTGCACTGACACCTTCGCCAGGCCTGATTGTGGGGCTCATCTGCATTGTATAGCGAAATAGGGGGGATTCTGCAATATTACCAAAGCTGTAATTTCCTGCAATATCATTTCACATTCGTCCTCTTTTCTAGTCTTTTTCCACCGCTTCTCTTCTGGCCATTTCTACCCTGTTGGAGTGTAATTAAGAGTCCTGACCCTGTGACCTCCTGGTTTTAACAAGCCATTTGGAAAATGCTCTGAAAAAGCAGATCTTTAACAAAATATCTCTCCCCCATCTCTCTCAGGGGGTTCAGCGATAGAATAACATGATTAATTCAGTAATTGTATGGCAGGCAGTAGTTGTATTTCTCTATCTGAGTGCTGGTTTTTCTCTTTCTGAGAGGATGATTACATGAGGAAGGGATGTCCCATGTTATCGGTTCTTCTGAACAAACTATCTGCCGGGGGCATGATTATATTATTCCAGCTCATACGTGAGCCACAAAACTCACAAATGTCAGAAAAGATGGGGGAAGAAAATAAAAAGCCAGAGGAAAGTAAAGGCATATAATGAACAATACTAGTATGTTTTTTTCTTCTTCTGCAGAAGACAAAAGAACACATTTCAAATACTCTTTCCGTGCATTTATAATACAATAAAAATCAAAATTACTATAAAAGCACCATAAAAGTGATTTGTACAGATTTGTTTCACATATTCTGAAACCACATGGTAATTTATTTCAGCAACCAACTGAAATGTAAGTTATTACGCAGAAGAAACACTAAAATCCCTATAGAGATGTAAATATTTGCTCAAATCTTTTCAGTGAATCATTTCATCCAGTGAGCAAATGACTGAATTTTCAATATTTGGGTGAACTACTTACACTAAACTCTGTCTTAACATCACAAAGAAACCATTCATCTAAACTAAAATCATGCTTATTATAAATCTAGAGATTTTAGTGTCTTTAAAAAAGCCTTTTACATTTTTACTACATAAGTAAAAAAAATAAAAATAAAAAAACCCCCACTGTACTACTAACTAATTTTGCATGTAATACCCACTTTTAAAGAATGACGAGCGCTGTCTTGGATGATTCTGCCAGTGCTGTGTTAGGACACCGGAGGCTGGCGTCAGGCAGAGTAAGCTGAGCAAGCAGCAGTGCGGAAGACAGCCTCTCTGGCATTCTGTGTTTTTAAAAAAGGGATTGAGGCAGAGACTTCCCTTATGACAACACGCTGACACCTCAAACGTCAATGCCAAAAACATGCACTAACTCTCTGTTCCTTTGCCCGTGTTTTGTAAAGCTAGCCTTTGTTTGATTGATGCACAGTACAAAAAAGGTACAAATGTGATTGCTGGGGCCATAACCTTTCAAAAGATACTAATATGTAGCATTTTGATACTAATATGTACTCTTAAGATACTAATATGCACCTTTTAAGGGTAAATAAGGTACAAAGGTACACCATTTAAAAAGACTCAGCCTCATTGACAGCTTTTGTCACTGACATGTTACCCAAATTTTTGGGCCATGAATATTCAGACTTGTGGAAAAATCATTTTTTTTTACACTACATTTATAAATATACTGTTGGGTTGAGTAACTTTTTTTAATTAGTTCTGCAAGGATGCATTAAATTGATCAAAAGTGACATTAAAGACATTATGTTACAAAGGATTGCAATTTCATATAAATGCTGTTCTTTTGAACTTTCCATTAATCAAAGAATCCTGAAGAAAAAAAAAACACACAAAAATATTAAGCAGACCAACTGTTTTCAACAATTATAATAATAAGAAATGTTTCTTGAGCAGCAAATCAGCATATTAGAATGATGGAGTAATGATGCTGAAAATTCAGCTTCAGAAAAACGGACTAAATATTTGAATATTTCAAATATTACTGTTTTTTTTAACTGTATTTTTGCTCAAATAAATGATGCCTTCACCTGCACAAGAGACTTTTTTTAAAAACCCTAACCCCAAACCTTTAAATGTTAGTGTATATATAGCGGTAATATAAAAATAATGAATAATGAGTCATATGCAAGGGATAATCCACAGCTAATTGGATGGACAGGTGGATGCATTTGAAGTAATATAGAGAGAGAAAGAGAGATTGTGCGTGTGTAAATGACCTGTGTCTGTGCAGCGTCTCTCTCTCCTAATAGTGAAGCTGTGAGTTTAATTACTTCAAAAACAGTGAAGTTTCCCCTCACTGCAGAGAAATACAATGTTTCTGTGCTCCTGAATGTTTATTTGTATGTGTGTGTGCTTCAATGAAAGCAGTGCATTAATATAGAACAGTGATTAAACTGACTGGAACTACCTGTGCATTAAACAGTTTTACAGCCAATCAGAATCGAGTTTTCTGATAGATCATGGTATTAATCAGTATAAATCAGGGGTGTTTGCACTGACATCCGCACCTGCAGATGGAAGATGGAAGATTTGAAATTACATTCTCATAGGGATGTGTGATATGATGATTTTTGATCGTGGACGATAAAAATGTCTCCACGATCTGCTTTGAAGAAATATCGTAGTATCGCGCCACAGCACACATTCTCTCAGCTGCAGTTTTGGCGCCTCCGTCTTTATATACTGTACCACGCCACATACATTCAGTGTTCACTCAGCGGTAGAGTTACTCTCACAGGACACTGCACTTACTCGCAATCAAAAGTACGTTATTTGCATATGCTTTAAAGCCTTTCATTCAGGTTTAAAACAACTTTTGAGTGAGTAAATGATAAAAATAAGTAGTATAAAAATAAAACACTATGACAGAATTAACAGACAGATGACAGAAGTTTTATTTTTGGGTGAACTATTCCTTTAATGTTAATAAAACAACAAAACACAATGAGAAAAATCACTCACTACTCTTGACTGAAAAACTTTAATAGAGTTGATTTAATAGGAATCAATCTATTTAGTGTTTTATTTTTATATTTTTTCATTAAATTTCTTGAATGCTCCTGCAGTACACCTATTGTAGCCTACCTGAAAATAAAACACTGTTTGTTTTATTTGTATATTATGTGTATTTGTAATGTGTATATTTGTTCTTGTTTTTTAATAACAAATCTTCGGCCATTCTTCAATATCCGCCATTCTTTTTTTATATATTGTTACCTTGAAAGGCTTTGTCTTTATAATAGTGAAATTAGTCTGACTGTAATAAAATCGTGAATCGTGATATGATATTTTTGCCATATCGCCCACCCCTACATTCTCATTGAAAACATATTTGCAATACATTACCACTCAAGACATTAAACTAAAGAAAGTTTTGTCATTAGTTTCAAGACATTTTAGCAATTAACAGCCAAATTCATTAAGATTATGAATTATAGGAATATTCATTTTGGTTCTCAAGATGACAATCAGATGCTGTAATCAGATGTATCTCGAGAGGATATCTCCATCACACCAGTCACCAATCCATCTTTATCTAGATTTATAGCAGTGTGTCGTTATGGCAATTGTAAACAGAATTGAACCCCATCCGATATCACATACTGTAACTCTTTGATGTGTGAGGCCTGCTTTGTCTTTCACAGTGCTCGAGTGATAAGCCTTCCTTCCAGCCAACATGCACTATAGACGCTTGCAGCTAGGACTCCCTATTAATGAGCACGCTTGTTTGGCTATGATAAGGAGCAGGCTGTGATCTAGTGGGCACAGCAGTGAGCAGTGTATGTATCTCTGTGTGTCAAAGGAACATGAGCTCATGCCTCCCAAGGCAAAGCACACTGCATGTTATTCCCACTCAACATACACAGATACACACACATTTACTGATCTTTATATAAAAACTAGTGCTGTCAAAATTAGCGCATTAACACAGGTGATTATTTTTTCCATTTTAACAGCGTTAAAATGATTTAATGCCGGGGCGGAGCTGGGGTGCTCGCCCCACTCACAGCTGTTGATTCCGTCTCTTTTTTCTTGTTAAGAATTACGTTTATTATTATGTACACCAGTCAAAAGGTTTTGAACAGTAGAGTTTTAATGGTTTTTTTAAAAGAAGTCTCTTCTGCTTTCCAAGCCTGCATTTATTTGATCCAGAGTACAGCAAAAACAGTAAAATTTTGAAATATTTTTACTATTTAAAATAACTGTTATCTATATTTGAATATATTTTAAAATGTAATTTATTTCTGTGATTTTCAAAGCTGATTTTTTTAGCATTATTACTCCAGTCACATGATCCTTCAGATATCATTCAAATATTCAGATTTGCTGCTCAAATTTTTAATCAATAATTTTATTATTATTATTATGTTGAAAACAGCTGAGTCTAATTTTTCAGGTTTCTTTGATGAATAGAAAGTTCAGAAGAACAGTATTTATCTGAAATAGAAATCTTTTTTAACATTATAAATGTCTTTATCATCACTTTTGATCAATTTAAAACATCCTTGCTAAATAAAAAAATTATACTGACTCTAGATGCTTTTGAACGGTATATTGTATAATGTTGCAAAAAGCTTTTTTTAATTTCAGATAAGTGCTGATCTTTGGATCTTTCTATTCATCAAAGAATCCTGAAAAAAAATGTACTCAACTGTTTTAAATATTGATAATAATAATAATAATAATAATAAGATGAAGAAATGTTTCTTGATCAGCAATTTAGCATATTAAAATGATTTCTGAAGGATCATGTGACACTGAAGACTGGAGTAATGATGCTAAACATTTAGCTTTGATCACTGAAATAAATTACATTTTAAAATACTGTATATTCAAATAGAAAGCAGTTCAAAGAACAAAAGAAAAAAGAGAAAATCAATAACTTTTGTAGCTTTAAGGATTCATCTACACTAAAAAAAATGGTGCTAAATAGCACTAAAAGTGTTTCTTTGACTCGTAATCATGGGGGAACCACTTTTAGTGCTATTTAGCACCTATCTTTAAAGGTGCTATGTAGAACCATAAGAGGTGCCATATAGCACTTTATTGCTTCAACAAAAATTATGCTCAACGGTTCTTTGGCTTTTTATCATAGGGGAACCTCTTTTGGTACTATATGGCACATATTCTTAAAGATAAGAAGCTTATTAGCACATTTGTCAAAATGTGTTACACAGAACCGTTAGAGGTGTCATATATGACTACCATAGATGAGCCAATATGCTTCTAAATGACACTTTTACTTAAGATGAATGATAACTAATCATTTCTTACCAAATTGCAGCTTTAAAGATTCAAATTCCTGTACTAAATGCTTACTGAGAAACAAAATACATCACACTTTCAAAACCTTTTAATTTATTTCTTTCAGCAGCAAATAAAATGAGTGCTGGCAAGCCAGGGAATATACATATACAACATCACAATATACGGGGAGTTGTTGTTTTATACACATACAAAATAATGCAACAAGCTTGAAATATGTACATTTTTGAAGAAGAGAGAGTCCTGGTTTACATAGACTATATATAGGCTACTGTAGAACTGTAATCAGGTAACTTTTTCGCCTACGGTCTTAGGCCTAGTTCTTAACTTCATTTGGAAAATCTAGTCTTTTTAACTGAAAATTAATAATACACAACCATGTGCAAACTAATGCCGAGTTCACACTGCACGATTTTCAAACTCATCGGATCGCGGTTGTTTTCACACTCACCGCGTGACTATCTGGGGTAGCATTCAGTCGCTGCTGTGTTCACATTGCACAACGGATCGGCGACAGGGGCTTTCACATTGCATGACTTTACAATAGGAAGAATTGCCGGCAACTCTGTCTGATCCGCAAACTACGTTTCACACCAAAACACACACGAGAAGTGATAAGGAAATAACGCGAGGACCTGCGTGCGTTCTCGCGCGAGACTGGAATTATTAAAAATATATAGCTCGCAAATTGTCTGTGCGCTGATTTCCAGCTACAAGGAGAAAAAGAAAAACAGATTATGCAGGAGGGAGATGCAGAGAACAGGGATTGTGTGTTCTGCAAAGAGAGGTGGAGGTAAATGATAATTTTGCAGTAACTGATATGCTGATATGTAACCGTTATGACCCCTTGACTCTAGGGGTCAAACAACTAAAAATCAAGTCAAAAATCTTGGGGTGATTCTGGAGACAGACCTTAGTTTCAGTAGTCATGTCAAAGCAGTAACTAAATCAGCATATTATCATCTCAAAAACATTGCAAGAATTAGATGTTTTGTGTCCAGTCAAGACTTGGAGAAACTTGTTCATGCCTTTATCACCAGCAGAGTGGATTATTGTAATGGTCTCCTTCCAAAGAAGACCATTAGACAGCTGCAGCTCATCCAGAACGCTGCTGCCAGGATTCTGACTAGAACCAGAAAATCTGAGCATATCACACCAGTCCTCAGGTCCTTACACTGGCTTCTAGTTACATTTAGGATTGAATTTAAAGTACTTTTACTCATTTACAAATCACTCAATGGCCTAGGACCTAAATACATTGCAGATATGCTCACTGAATATAAACCTAACAGACCACTCAGATCATTAGGATCGAGTCAGTCAGAAATACCAAGGGTTCACACAAAACAAGGGGAGTCCGCTTTTAGCTATTATGCTGCCCGCAGTTGGAACCAGCTTCCAGATGAGATCAGATGTGCTAAAACATTAGCCACATTTAAATCCAGACTCAAAACTCATCTGTTTAGCTGTGCATTTGTCAAATGAGCACTGTGCTACGTCCGAACTGATTGCACTATGTATAATCATTTTCTATTCTTAACTGTTTTAAATTCTTTTAAAAATAAATTTTTATATCTTGTTTTTATTATAATTTTTTTTTAATTCCTTGTTTTTATTGTTGTGACTTTTTTTTAATGACTTTTTCACTTCCTTTTATGTAATTGGCTGCAGGTCATCGCCGATGTAGGCTAGTCAGAAATCATTGCACACAGCGTGATTGTGAATTGCCGACAGCTCCAGATATTTAGCATGCCAAATATTTCACGGGCGTCGGCAATGCATCGGCGATTCCCTCAGACCGCGTCTTTGATAATTCACACTGCGCGATTGTCACTCGCATGAACGAGCACCGATTTGCCTCCGATTTCGGGCATTTGTTGGCGATTTATCAAAACCTGTAGGAGTGAAAAATCGTGCTAAAATCGTGCAGTGTGAATAGTTCACTAGTATAGTATCTTTCAAGTATAAATAGTATCTTTCACTCTTTCACTGTCAACAGTGTACTAACATTTCTTTTTTTGTTATCAACTTTTTATTGTTTTTTTGTTTGTTTTTTTTACACACATCACAACATCTATTCAAAACAACAACGACAAAAAAAAAAAAACAGTCAATACTTTAAAGAGTCCAGTCAAAAGGAAGAGAGAGAGGGAGGGATAAAAGAAAAAAACAAAACAAGTCATTCCTTTATATAATCAAGTATGTTAAAGGAAAAACCCTGCCCAGCATCAATAGTAGAGGGCTTGGCCCCATTAATTCGCGCTGTTGTACATTCACAAGTCACTATTTTCAGGAGGCTATGAATCCAATATGTTTTTGCACACATGTGCAGTGTAAACCAGTTCTGTATTATTGTCTTCTTCGCAGCCGTAAAACCAGCAAACAACATTCTCTTTTGTATTAAGCTTATACAGAGACCAGAATCAAGAAGACACAAACCTGGGTTAACAAAGCAATCAATTTGTAGTAAGGAGGATAAAACCAGGTTTACATGTGTCCATAGATTAATGACGATAGGACACTCCCAAAACATATGAAGAAAAGTACCTGATGATGCAGTATTACATACAGTATATAGCAGTTCAAATTTGGTTGTAGTTTCATTTTGAATCTTTTGTAAGGAGTTATGTATGCTCTATGACTCTATGACCAAGTTTTCAGATGTTAAGCTGAGGTTAGACCACACTTTCTCCCAGTCGACAGACAAATCAAGGTCAGATAATTCCCGATGCCAAATAGATTGAATAGAAAGAGGTTTTGTAATGCAATCAATAATTTTATTATATATTAAGGAAACAGATGGCCGACCAGAAGATGGTGCGATCCAGAATTTGTTGGTCCACATTAACACTGACGTGGTCTCACAGATCCAAAAAGAGCTTATGTTAAGAGGAAGGCAAAGGAGGAAAGACATGTATTAAAATATAGTCATAACTCATACAATTAAATAAGGAGGCAATTAACACACTACTGTACTGAGCATTTTGGCCAGTATGAAACACAAGAACTCAGAGAGAGTCTCCTCTGTGCTATGTTTGGACACAAAATTGTCCGATAGCATTTTAACAGCGCCATCCTTTCTTTGAGGAGCTCTACGTTTGGTCTAAGCTTCTCTGTTTCCTCCATTACACGCAGATGTTCCCTGATGCTTTGTTAATTGTCTCCAGCATCAACCTATTGGGGTAGTTAAATTGTCAAAAATCTTTAGTCGAGGGCAGCCCTACCAGAAAGAGTCCAGACTTCTAATTATTATTAGGCAAATAACAAATATTAATGATCAAAAAGTTATGCATGATAATCAATAATCTTAAATATGGAAATGTGGCTTAGCCATGTCTGTTGTATGTGTCCTAAAAATGTTAACAAGAGCTCTTTTCATCCAACTTGACAATGTACATAATTATATTTCCCCCCATTTCAAATTCTTATTATCCAATGAAAGGTTAGATTTTTGTGAATTTTTAAAATAAAACATCAAAAGGATTAACAATGCAGATTAATTTTCACAGCCTTCTTTGATCATATTTACCAAGGGTGCCGACATTTTTGGCCATGACTGTAAGTCATGTGTCATATCTTATGAGGTGACAAAATCGAAAATAGCACTCAAATCCAATAAATCGACACATCCAAAAAACTTAATTTACAAGCTTCACGATATGGTATGATATGATATGATATTTGGGCACAAGACATGCAAGTTTACAATGGTTTGATTTGTCAATATGATGTTACAAAAAGCATTGTAAATGAGGTATAACACTTACTTTAGGTCTCTTGTTGATAATTGTAACTTCTTTGCCGTGAATCAAAGCAAATGTCTCTCTGAGAAATGTTGAGGAGCGCACATCACATAAATGTCTTTATAAAACAATATGATGTTATAAATACATATTGTGAATGAGGTAAACCACTTACTTTTGGTGTTTTCCAAAAAGTCCAAAAACATCTGTCTTGTCAGTATCACGTCAAAGAAAATTATGTCTATGAGAAAGGTTTAAGACTGCACAGCACAAAAATATCGTTATAAAATAATATAACATCATAAAATACATACTGTATGTAAATGAGACTAAACACTTACTTTCAGTGTTCTCTGTTAAAACCTCCGTGTCTGCACCGCGAGTCAAAGGAAATGTCTTCTGAGAGAAAAGTTTCGCACCTTTAAATGCGCACAGCATATAAATATCACTATAAATCAATATGTTATAAAATACATATTGTAGATGAGATAAAACACTTACTTTCAGTGTTTTCCTGTTAAAAAGCAACCTCCTCGTCAACTCCGCACCGCAAGCCGCACACACAGCACATAAATATCGTTCTAAAACAATGTAATGTTATAACATTAATACTGTGTGAATAACATAAAACATTTCATCTCTGTATTTTCCGGCCTCGTTTGCTCCGCATCGCGATTCGTGGGTCAAAGAAAATGGCAACGGTGAGAAAAGTTTCAGCCCGTTTAGGCGCGCAAAGTACATAAATGTCCCTGATGTAACACCTTCGTCTTGTTTAATGGCGAATAACTCCTTAAGAGCATTATCGCCACCTATTGTACTGGAAGTCAAATTAAACTTACATAGGTGATGGGTCTGAAATTTGAGGGGGAAAAAACAAACTTGTGGATAATTCAACACCAGAGCTTTAACTCTTTACTGATTTTACTTTTATATGGTATGTGTAAATGAGTTACAGAGACATTTTATTTTGTGTGTGTTCATTAAAAAAAACAAAAAAAAGATTGTGTGTGTCTGTTTGTGTGTGTATGTGTGTTTATATATATATATATATATATATATATATATATATATATTAGGGCTGTCAATCGGTATTTTAATCGGCGATTAATCGCATGATTGCATGAGTTAACTCGTGATTAATCGCAACTTAATTGCACATTTTTATTTGTTCAAAATGTACCTTAAATTAATAATTTTCAAGTTTTTAATACTCTAATCAACATGGGCATGGACAAATATGGATGCTTTATGCAAATGTATGTTTATTATTATTGAAACCATAGTCAACATTGAAGAGTAGACATGTTTCAAAGATCATAGATGTTTTTCAAAGAACTTGTTCATGTCTATTAGACACATGAAAAAAGAAATTCCAGGTTCCCATTACTTCTCTTTCTTTGCGCTGAGCAATTTACTTACACAAACCCGTTTACATTACAGGGCAGCTCACTTCTCCTGAAAATGCAAAATGTACATTTATTATTTATTATTAGATTTGTTTGCCTCTCTGTGCCCACATACTGTATTTTGATGCAGCTAAATTCTCAATAAATCTCAATCTTTTCATTGGTATATTTTACTGTTTCTGTTGTCAGACAACGGAATGAATATGAAATAGTGACTGAAACGCGACCCATTAAGACTTCGCTACATAAGCAGCTCTCCATTCCAAGATGTTAATCTGCACAAAAATCCTGATAATCGAGCCGTCGTCTGATAAAATCAAATAGGCTACACATAAGATAATGACAATAGCTGTGCTGTGATTTCGGCTATACTTGCATGTAAAATTAGAGAAGCAATATAATATCTTTGTTTAACTGAAAGCCTCCGCTGCTCGCTGAACAGAGCAGACACACAGAGAGAGAAAGAGAGGGGTGTGCGCGCGCACTGGGACAGCAAGACCTCGTGCTCGCGCGGCAGTACCGGCAAGGGGGGTATGAAATGTTTTTCTCAAATACACATTGGACACAATTATTGGCACCCCTAGAAATTCTTATGAGTAAAATATCTCTGAAGTATATTCCCGTTCATATTCACAATTTTGAGCACTCCAGGGTGATTATGAACATGAAATTATCCAGCCATGGCTTCCTGTTTCACAGAAATATAAATAGGAGGGAAAACAAAGCCCAAATTCCCTTAATCATCCATCACAATGAGAAAAACCAAAGAATATATTTCTGATGTGCAGCAAAAGATAATCGAGCCTCACAAATTAGTGAAGTGGCTTTAAGAAAAGAGCTAGAGCAGTGAAAATTCCCATTTCCACCATCAGGGCAATAATTAAGAATTTCCAATCAACATAAAATGTTATGTATCTGCCTGGAAGAGGACGTGTGTCTATATCGTCCTAATGCACGGTGAGGAGGAGCGTTTGAGTGGCTAAAGACTCTCCAAGGACCACAGCTGGAGAATTGCAGAAAATAGTTGAGTCTCGGTGTCATAAAACCTTAAAAAAAAAAAAAAGTGTCAAACCCCTACATCACTAAATGTTGTTTCGGAGGGTTTCAAGAAAAATTATCCTTGCTCATCCAAAAACAAACTCCAGCATATTCAGTTATTAGACACGACTGGAACTTCAAATGGGACTGGCTTCTATGGTCAGATGAAACAAAAAAATTAGCTTTTTAGCAGCAAACACTCAAGAAGAGTTTGGTGAACACAGGGATAAAAAGTACCCCATGTGTACAATTAAATATACTGCTGTATTTTTGATGTTGTGAGTCTATATTTCTGTAGCCTGACTACGTCAGACTTCGTACTTCCGCTCAGTTTCATTTCGCTTCTGTACTCAGTCTGATATAGCAAACAATCTCCCAGTTTATCTCCGGCTCCGCAGCAGCCGGGCCAACCAACGAACAGAGGGCGGGCTGAGAGCCGTGACGTAGATGCTAAGCGCTGAATTTAAGATTGTAGTTTAGATGAGGGAACTCTAAAACGACAGCGGACATGGGGACACAGGAGACATTCGCTCTGTTGTGGAAAATATTCCCGGGATTTGCCAACTGAAGCCCGAACAAGAAGAGTGTTTGGTTCACATTTTGAATGGAGGTGATGTTGTGGCCCTACTCCCGACAGGTTTTGGGAAAAGTTTAATTTATCAACTGTTACCAATCGTCAGCGAGAAACTGGGGAGGCCAAAGTCCAGCAAGGCGATAATTGTGGATGCGTAGATTTACTTCACATAATCTGCAAAAGTCATTCACAGCCATCTTCACTCCAGTATTTCGCTCGATGGTTTTGTTTTCGCCGCATGCCTGTGTTTACAGCGGAAGTTCAAGCCGGCTGAGCCGTTATGTGATTGGCTTACGGGTACACCAATGATTTTAAACGTCAGACAAGCACCCCCCACAGTAAAGTAAATGCTTGTCAATTATGCCCTTCCAGACTCTGTCTACGAAGCAAAGCAAAGTAGCAGAGTTTGGTATTACCAGGCTAATATTTCTGCTGGAGGTCCTGGACATCTTGTTTAGACACATGGCATCATGGATTCTATCAAATATCAACAGATAAAAAATCAATAAGTGACTGACTCTGTTAGAAATCTTATAATGGACCATGTTTGGATCTTCCAGCCGTACAATAATCCAAACACAAACCTCAAAAACAACACAAAAATGGGTCACTGAGCACAAAACCAAGCTTCTGCTGGCCATTCCAGTCCTCTGACCTGAACCCTGTAGAAAATGAGTGATGAACTGAAGAGAAGAAGCACCAACATGGAGCTGTGAATCTAAAGGGTCTGGAGTGATTCTGGATGAAGGAATGGTCTCTGATCTCTTGTCAGGTGTTCTCTAACCTCATCAGGCATTATAGGAGAACATTTAGAGCTGTTAAACTGGCAAATGGAGGTTTCAAAAAGTATTGAATAAAAGGGTGCCGTTAATTGTGGCCAATGTGTATTAGAGAAAAACATTTATTTCATAATGATATTTATCCCCATTTTAAATTCTTATTATCCAATGAAAGGTTAGATTTTTCTAAATAAAAGATCAAAAGGATTAACAATGCAGATTAATTTTCACAGCCTTCTTTGATCATATTTACCAAGGGTGCCAATATTTTTGGCCATGACTGTATATATATATATATATATATATATATATATATATATATATATATATTATAAATTATAATCTGATGTACAATTAGTAAATTAAGTTTAATTTACTGCAATTACAAAATTTGGAGTATAATGAAGTGAGGTGTGGGCAAGTATAGTAACCCATACTTAGAATATGTGTTCTGCATTAATCCCATCCAAGTGCAAACACAGTTAAAAAACTGTGGCTGGCTTAATGGCTTCTTTATGTACAGCAGTGGTGCTATATAGCACCTCAACCTCCCCAAAGAACCGCTGAAGAATCACTGAAGAACCTTTTTTTTTTTTTTAAGAGTGTATATTTAATTTTGAATTTAGTGTTTGATAACTTTATTCAATTTCTGTATATTTCCTACCTGCTGAAGGGCACAGGTATAGCTAAATGTGACATTTATTATAATGGGTTTATCTGAAGATTGTTTTAAGTTCACTTAAATTAGTTGTTATTTTTTAAAGTGTAATAAATGTTCAGATTGATAGCTCTCAATTATACTGCATGGTTGAATGGCTATAGCCTAGTGAATGGCTAAATATTAGGGGGTAAAGAACAATTTCTTAGAGGCATCAGTAGTAATTGGTATCAGTACTGGCCTTTTGTCATAAAGACGCCACTAAACAAAAGGGAAATATATTTTATCAATAGTTTTTTAAGAATTAAGATATCCGAAAATACCCCTAAGAGACTTTGTTCCATGTATTTGTCAAAAATGTACTGTAATTGTCAAATGTTAGAGATATATATATATATATATATATATATATATATATAATACAAAACATTTTACATTGTAATTATAATATTATTACTGTTTTTCATTGAATTTCTGCTTAAATAAATGCAGCCTTGGCTTATTTCAGAAACATAATAGATTCATTTATCTGTAAGGGAATAAATGAGAAAATTTTTTCCATAAGCGGTCAGTCTGGAACTACAGGTATGGGTGTTTATAGGGCAATTACTGAGAAAATATGCTTTTATCTTAAGCATAAAACTATAATGTTCAGTCTTCTCCCTAGCGCTCCAGAAAATACAAAAGAATAAAAAAAGTAAATAAAATACAAATAAAAAACAAAAGATGAAAATGAAATGCATGAGCCATTTTCCATTTTCTGCGATGTGAGGTATTCTTTCTCTCTCCCTCGGCATCAGGCACGACGCCCCTCTTTTCTGACGGCTACTTGAGTCTGAATGCACTGTTATTATAGGCATTATATGAAATTGGGTGTTTTATGTGAAGGCGGATTATGGATCAATAACGGTGGTGGATGTGGTTGGGATAACTGGCCACTGTCATTTCTGCTCTATTGCTGCTGTCAGGGCTGATTTATAAAGTATGTGTGTTTGTATGTGTCCTGCTTCTTTCATTTATTCCACATCACTCACTTGAATGGTTGTTGCAGTGTGTCTCAATTTACCCTGGAAAAAAACCTGATTTGCAAGACGTAAATGCACCTACATGAGAAGGGACAATCTACATGTGCTCATAGAGGTAAGGAGAGTGATTGCCCGTGTGTGTGTGTGTGTGTGTGTGGAGGAAACATGAAAGTGAGTTTATGCACAGAATTTCTTGATTCCTAGGAGACATCATTCAAAAACATTAAGAAAGTGAAAATGGAATTTCCATTTTTGCGATTAAATGCCATAGAATTTCAGCATAATTAAAAGCATAGAATGCATACATCATTTTTTTCTGGACTTTTATATATTTCCTGTGGAACAGCATACAGGTAATAGATTTTATTTTTTACATTGTTCATTAGTTATCTAAATCCACTATCTATGTGTAATTGAATACATTCAATGTTAAATACCATACTCAGATTTATACTTGGTATTTGATGAACTTGTCATATATGCAAGGACACAATTGTAATGGCTCGTGGATCAATCCTCGCTAAGTTTGAACCTGAAATATTTCTTTACCTGTTACATGAAACCACTTTCAACAACAAAAGCAGCCATTTCACATTTACGTTCAAAAGGATGCAGTAATATCACTGGTTTCTTAATAATCTCATTAGTAGGAAATATTTGATCATAGTATTTTTATTACATTATTTTATGCCACTGTATTGTGGCATAACATTCTGGATACTGTCACAGTATATTCAAATCATAGTGTAGTTAATTCATATTTTGTCAAACCAATGTATGAAATTCAATAAAAAAATTAACTTAATTATGATTCTTTTTTTCATCATAAACAAAACAGTAGAATCTGTCCATATCTTATATGAATAAACCACATAGGGTTTTTTCTACAGTAAATTTCTACAGTAAAAAAAGTCCAAATATCTCATGTAAAATGCCACAGTGACCTGCATAATGAGTGAGTCTAAATGAGTCATTTAACAGGTCTGTTTAACGTGCATCTGTGTCTGTGTCAACGAGATGGGCAGATGGTGTGAGAGAGACCTGTGATAAACTACTGTTAAAAATGTCCATACATTTAAATAAACTTAAATAAGATTTGAAATAGTGTGAAGTGAAATCCTCCATCCTTCTCTCCTTCCAAGAGGAGTTCTGCCCCCCAGTGGCACAAACAGACAAAGGTAAGCTCCAGGTCTATGTGGAGCCTACAGAAGAAAATGCTTGTTCAGAAAGAAACTAAAATGTACATGATTCAGGCAAATGTGGGGTGTTTAAAACTTTGCCCAGATTTGTATTCTTTGATACTAACAGAATTCAACAATTTTCTGTTGTTGTTTTTTTTTCCCCCCAGAATGAAATTTTTGAAATTGTAATTAAAACAAACGTTAATTAAGTAGGTTTTACAAGAAAATAAATGTTTTGTCTTTCTAATTCAAAACCTACCATTTAATTCAAATTGTTACTTTCCGAGCCAACAGTTTTAAAGTAAATCCTACATCATTTTTTTTTTTTTTAGCACAACACAAGCTGTTATCACCATGCAAAACGGAAGATATGTGCAACCTCTTTACAACCTATTTAGTATCAACATTATTATCCCTACAACACAATGACCGAACGCTTCTGTTTTCAGAGGTTTTTATAAACATTATGAAATCCTGGATAGTTTACTCACTGATTAAAATGTTTAATGTTATCAACAGCAGCAATGATACCAAACTCACCAAAACCACCGAACACTATAGAAATGCATCTTGTTTTTCATGCAGCACAGCATTTAAAAAAAAAAAACATGCTAAAAACAGTTTGAATTTATCAATTAAAATGCGAGAATGAAAGAAAAGCAAAGTTGTGGCTTGATGTGGCTTCTGGAAGGAGCAGCGCATAAATTGCTGTTGAAATAAAGGGGAAGGCTTCTCTTTCTCTGGCTATGTCACTTTTACATAAGACCAAAATATAGGGGAACAATAGCAGCAATTCTTCTCTGAGTATATCGAGCCTGGTTGCCGCTTCCCGTTCGTTTCAGTCTAACAAATAGGAAACAACTAAATTATATGGCACACGAGGACAGTAGCGCCCATAATTTCAGGATCGACAAACCCTGCAATAGAATTACCCAAATTACCAGCACATGAACAGTGTGAAGTGGCGCAATCCTTTGATGTTACTGACACTGCTGACTGCACAAACGTCCAACTGCCCTGGATATTCTCTCTCTCTCTCTCTCTCTCTCTTGCTCTCTTCCCCTCCCTCGCTCGCTCAGTCTCTCAGTGCTGCACTGGTACCATCACTTTCATCTCCTAACCGCTCTCATTTTACATCTTTTAGAATCCATATCTTAATAACAGAGGTTGAATTCCAAATGATGCAGCTATTTTATGATGACATTAAGAATATTACAAGTCAGCCAAGATGGGTTTGACTGAAGTGTTTACCAGTTATTTAAATGAAGATATAAACTAAAACAATTAACTAAATGGTCATTCAAAGTGATCAAATGGAAAAATTAATTTAACTTTTAAAAAATATTTGAATTATATTTTTTCCCCCCTTTTCAACATTTATTTCCTTTTTGTAAACCAGGGCAATTATGGTGATGAATACTACTAGATTCTAAAAAAAGAAAGCTGGATGTTAGTATACAAAAAATAAAAAATTTATATATTTCAGCATTAGGATTTTCTGTAATAATAATTAATAATTACCTAAATCTATTTACAGTACATTTACATGCATCAATACAGTAACATCAAAACTATATTACTGCTCTATCTGCTGCAGCCCATTATATTTGGCTTTTAAGAGTACTACACTAGCAATTTTACACTTATTCCATATTAAAGTAATTTTGTGCATGATTTAAATGGAGCAATCCTGACCAAACTGAAAGTAGCAGGTATGTGATACTAATGCATTTGAGAAGTGTTTTAGTCAGTCAGATGGATTTCTAAATGTACTATGATTATTCATAATGAGACTTTATAAGAGATATTTTTTGCTTTAAAAATACCTTATAGATATACTTTTAAAAATCCTGCAAGGACAGTATATTTAATAGAACATTTTAAAATTCAGAGGGATGCTTTCTAAAGACATGCATAAATGCATTTTCATTACATTTGATTTTGGGACAACGGCGTTCCAAAAAATCTTGGCCTGCACCTGCAAAATACCTCCGTATATACAAATCAAGCTCAACAGACAACAATGGGAGCACAGCGCCTTTTATGAGCCGGAGTATCTCCTAGAGCAGCGACGCCTGGTTTCTTTTGAGGAAACGCCGCTGTGTAAACAATAACAGCTTGAAACAGCGAGGATTTCTGTTCAGCGCTCGCGGCTACTGCAGATATGCTCTCGCATCCTCCTACGGCAAGAGGGAGGGAAGTTTTAAATGACAAACATAGACAATAGAGGAGCATGAGAAAACAAATTAACCTGTCAGCCCCTAAACAACACGTCAGAACGCCACACTTGACATGTGATACTAATCTTTTCAGTCCCTGTGGGTGAAACAACAACAACAAATAAAATAAAATACAGAAGACATGATTCTCTTCTGGTGCTTTTTTGTGAGACATTGTGTCATATGCATAAAAGAGAGGATTGTGTGCTTCTGATGAGGATGTTTAGGGCTGTGGATGCTGGCGTGGACAGTGTTCTTACAGCTGAGCACTCGTTTCAAGAGTCCACAGATCAGCTTTCTTAAATGTCTTCAAATATGCAGGTAAAATAATCAATTTTCTTATCATTTATAAACACTGTTTTTATGCTTCAGGTTAAGAAAACAAACCACAGCAAATCGCTTCAACGCCAAAATGCAACTCTCAGCCAAAATCGCTTTGCACATGCTGTTATACTGGTGTGTTTTATTTAGGATGCTGGTGTTGAGTCAGAATCTAAATTCCATTGCTTGTGTTTTCAAAGGCTTAAGCGAATCTTCCCATTTCACTCCTCCGTCTTAAGACAAATGAAACATTTAAAGACGTCCCTTCTTAGAAAAGCAGACGCTGTAAGATTCTGATCAGAGGAAGAGAGAGCGCATAATGATAACACTGCTATCTTTTAGTCATTTCCGTCACGTAAACCCTGCCCCCATCTCACAATAAATATAAAGGGTCGCTTCAAGACAGCTGAAATTTAAGTAATTATCCGTGCATCAGATTATGGGTCAAACCCACTCGCTCTTAATCTTGCTTTGTTTCAGAGCACTTTCACTCACAGGTCACTTTTTATTCTGTCGGGCTACGTATTAACCAGAAATTCACTTTAGTTTCGCTTTTTTATAGAGGACTAGATGTCACACAGGGAAGTTGTCGACTTGGTCACTAAGGTTGTATCTCAAAAATCAAATGACTTATTCCCTAACAGTGTTTATATGTTGAATTCAAGCATTTAGTTATTAAAATGATAAAATTCTAAACGAATATGTTAAAATATAAATATTAAATCAGAATAAATTTCAAGAATTAAGAATCAAGAATTCAAGAATCCTCCAAACTCCACAAAACGTTTACGAATGAGCAATACATTTGTTACAGCATGTATTAGTTAAAACATCATGTTAGCTAATATTAAAAGATACAGCTTTTGATTTGAATAATGTATTAGTAAATGTTAACAAATGCAACCTTATTTTTAACTGTTATTAAGCCAGTATAATATAGGCAGATTTGAACCTAACAGACAAGCATATTTTTCATAAATATCACAAAAGTGGAGAGTTGTCGTGTTTTACATGCCGTAATTTTAATTTGATCTATTTATTACAATTTTTTTTTTTTTTGTTACTTTTATATTCTTCGTGAATTGTTTTGTATCATAAGAGTTTTACTGTTTAATATATAGACAGACTGTTTAATGGCAGGTCCTCTTGCATGTGACAGATTACATGGGGCATGTTGTCACAAACAAGCGATCAATGAACTATATATTCAATAGCTTTTTCTGTAACCATGTCATGTGTTTCTATATAGAATGAACTATTTAACATGAGAAATATTCACCCAAGTAAAACGTGTGACGACTAGGCCTGGTTTCTTTTCTTTATTTATATTAGGGACTTTTAAATTATTTTCTTTCGATGGAAACTCGAGCAGCATTTTTGCCACCTAATTAACCCAGATGCACCACATTAATGAGTTCTCTCTGGTGGCCTACCTTCTTTAAAGGGAGAAGCCTTGCCTGCGATCTCCACAGGGCCAAACCATCAGGACATTGTCAGGGCAAACAATAGCCTTATCTGGCTCCTATTCAAGCCACCTGATTAGCTGAGAAAAAGGGGAAGAGAAAGAAAAGGCCATGTCCTTGCCCAGAAGCTGTAAATGTCAGCAAAAGGCCAGGAGACCCACCGCTTCTTTATATACGTTAGCATATTTTACAGACGGTCAGTGGCACGAGGAGCTCTACCGCTATACGGACAACACACAGCTCTCCAGTGGTTCTCAATTGGCTTTATGTCAGGACCCAGATTTTGTATGGGATATCAAGTGGTGACCCATTCCAGTACCTAAACTGTTTATCATGCAAAAGACTGTACTGTATTCATATTGGACAATACTAGAATTAATTCAGTGGTAATTCATTTGTAAACTTTGTGCACATATTAATCAATTATTTTTATTAAAACCAAATCTATTGACCCAGTTTGGTCTGATTCATGCAGGGTTTTGTGAAAAGATTGACTGAAAACAATTGAACAAAAGAATTGAACATCGCTGAAATGCATAATTACTTATGTTTCCACCAAGGAATAAAAAAGGTAATTGTGATGTTATATCTCACAATTCTGAATTTATCTTGCAAGAATTTATTTGTATTTTTTAATCCCATGGTAGAATCAATGGTAGAAGGAACCATAATTATTAACAAGATAAGTTGAATTACCATTTTAGTTTGAAAATGTCTGGAAAATGGATATTTAGATTTTTTTTCATGCTTTTGTCAGAGAATAATTACTTTGCAAAAAAAAAATATATATATATATATATATATATATAATAAAAAAGGCAGGTTCAGCACAAATTATCTTTGCTGCAAATGAACTTGTATTTGATGCAGTTTTGCTCATAGTTTTAAATGATAAAAGCATGTGAAGCAACCTGTCCATGCTTGCACCTGTTTATTTCAATTAACTACTAACAAGTAACAGATACATTTGCATCAAAATACCACAGATTTTAATGGAAAGCTGAGCCTTTGATATCAACTACAAAAGCTATCTCCTTCCTTTAAGTCTGTTTAATAATGCACAATTATATGACTTTTAGAAGACCCTTCAGCCATTTGTAGGTTGCAATCCACCAGTTAAAACCCCCTGCCACACCAAGGCTTGAAAAAGACTGACTATCATACAGAAATCAGTGACTGAGAGTGAAGAAGCAAATTTAATGCAGAACAATTAGAACACATTACACTGAAAATGAATTTATTAATGTGCGTTCATACTTTAAGTGGTTTAACAAATCAAATTTTATTTTAAAAGGTTTTATGTGATTTCCAACCATTAACAGGTTACGTAAAAGTGTACACTGGTAAGTACTTTGTTAGAAAGAGTAGGTGTAACAGCTGAAGACAATCGAAACGGTATACTTTATTAACAGAATTAACTGTAGAAAAAAAAAGAGTGAGTGACCTGCATTAACCCATGACAGAGTGATCATCCCTTCCTATGATGGAACCTCAATTAACATAACAATTTAGGATAACAGGCCATTAGTAGGACACGAATTAGGGGATTATTAGCAGCTAATTTTCCACCAATTTAGCACATTAGAGTGTAATTAGAAGGCACTGGAGTTGTTCTAACTCGTCTGGAGGGAATTTCTGTACTGAGTTATGAGAGCAATAGGTCAGCACTTAAAGTCTCCAAGAGATGAATACAGTGTAGGTGTGACCCTATTGAAGTGGACTTAACAGTCAGCAACTTACTATTCCTACTTCCTCAGAATAAAAACGAAAGTAAATCCATCCAAAACCCCATCAAATCATGTTAGTGTCCTAACCTTTTACACATTTAGACTCAGAAAGTGGTATTTGTGTTTAGCTACAGCTGCTGTAACTCCAGGTTTCCACTGCCAAGCTCAAAGCTTCAATTCTCTGCACACTACATCCATTCACCGCCTAGTTAGCAGCTCAATTACTAGCGCTAGACTGAATTCCCAAGCTAAAGATGGGCCACCCACAAACCAGCAGCTAACAAAGACATCTCTGTCTGCCCCGTCCTCCCGGCATGAACCCCCTCGAGTGGACAGTCAACATTGGACGCCCCACAGAGATCATTCAAGCGCGGAGGACTCGCTACACGCTATACCATTAATTATTCCGCCAGATTAGAGAGACAATTATTATTGCACTTGTGCTAATTAGAAATAATTTGAAGCATTTGTAAATTAGTCCTTACAACCGCCGACGGACTGAAGAAACTCATTAATAAGACTAACGTAAAACAGGAGGGCTACCTGTTAACCACTGCTGGGCTCAGCACATTAAATAGCTATGCTGTAGAAAATAAGATTAAAATGTGTTATGGTGAGTATATGCAGTACTACCTGAGGACAGGGCTTTTGGAAGTTTGCAAAGTCAATGCAGTAAACTTATAAAATGCAGTAACAGTGTCAACATTGCAAGTGAGAAAAACCGGCTTCAAGGATTTCCAAATGATTTTTGATTGATTTGATAATCACATTTCTCTTTATAGATTAGCATAGTAGATCCACAGCAACTGATTTCAGTTATAACTTGACAACAATGCAGATTTGTCTTTGCAAGGCAGTACAGTCAAGCTACTGTTGACTACAATATGCTATAAACAACAAAAGTAGCTAACAACATTGCTATAGTATAATGATATAATTGATCAGAGCTGTACTTTCTGGTACAAAAAAAACAACAAAAAAAAACATACAAAAAGAAATACTAGAAATACTAGAAATAAACTCTAATTTACATATATGAGTTAAAAACACTGACAAACAGCAACAGTTAACTAAATGTTTTTCTATAGAGGTCTTCTGATTGCTAAATCATATTTTTGAATTGGGTCATTTGAACCAATTCAATACTTGACAGGTGATCTGACCAATCATATGGCAATTCCGCTAGTTTGTCCAACAAACAAATCAGACAGGAGAGTAATTAATGTTAGTGGACTTGAACTTGAAAATGGTGTGTATTGACATCTTTCCACAGTTGAAACGATACCTTCTGATGTTCATTCATGTTTCTTTCATGCTATAACTAGTAAAGAGGAAAAGATGATCGTTCACGTGCCGCTTGAAATGAGGTAATACAGTGATCTGTCATGACACATTAACTAAATGTTTTTTAAAAAACAAAACTAGCCCAATCGTGTTTCGGCGGGGATCCTCAGTAAAATTCGCATTCCAGGGGCTAAATATCACATTATTGGGGTCGGTTCGACCCGCGGCAACAGTGTAAAGTAGCCCAATTCCGCGGGAAAACTGCGGATTTGGCAACACCGGTAAAGGGTATTCACGGCAACCCGTCAAAATAAAAGTTTGGTTTAACTTGGAAGACACTGCGACAGAAATATATTAATATTGTTCAGCAGAATGTACATGCTGCTACTACTAGGCTGCTATTAAAATTATTAAAATTTTATTTTTTTAAGTAATGATCACACAACATTTCTTCCATGTTTTAATTTTAATAGTGAACCCCCTTTGTTTGCCAAAATAAATAAATAAAGTTTGATTTTCAATAATTTAAAGATAAATTAAATTAATGTTTTATGCCTTCATTTGAAAACCAGATACACAGAATTTCTGAGGAAAAAGAAAACATTTCATAAGGCTATTTTTGAATAAACTAAGAATAAATTTGAATAAACTAAGTTGCTTTTATGCATTCAAATAATTAGACATACTACAACAGAATTTAATAACAATAAAATATATGGTGAAAGAAAATAAAACACCCACTTATGAAAGTGGATAAAGATTTTCAATTTCTTGAAGTCTTTAACAACCTAGAATAAAAGAATAGAAATGATGATTCTGTCTGAGCTATGCATTTTAAATTGAACGCATTAGTGTAAATGTAGCCTAACAGATGTGTAAACTGAAAACTATTTTAACTTTATTAAAACTATTTGCACTGATTTATTGTGTTGAATATATTTTGTTCCTTTGTGCAGTGGCTCAGGAGATGAGGCTTTGAGTCTGTTTAAATGTCAACAAGCTGAAAAAATAAAACCAAAGTTTTTTGAGATAATATAATCTTGTTAAAACTGATTTCATAAAATTGGAATCGAAAAAAGTATCGTTCAGGAACCGGTATCGAACTCAAGGTATCGGTATCGGTATCGGTATATTTTGAACGATACCCAGCCCTAGTAGCTTGTTAATAGAAAAGATTCACTGTGGAAAACAGATGATCTACTATGAGTAGTTACAAGATTCACTCAAAAACAAAATTCCTGTCATTATTAACTCACCCTCATGTCATTCTAAACCTGTATGACTTTCTTTCTTTTTGCATTATTTTATATTATTATTTATTACAGGCTTGGTCTTATTTGCCG